>NC_143251.1:119262500-119887500 GCF_984573655.1 Nuphar pumila | reverse complement strand
ATATTCTTAAGGTATTCTCATGCCTTATCGGCATGCTCAAATTTGGCAAGACTTGAGCATTTTTTAATGTCAATGCTATTGATAAGTCATGACATTATTTTCGCATGAGATATTCTTTATTCTTTCCATTTCTTCTCATATGAGGCAAGAGCCTTGATTTTTCTCTTCTTCCGATAGAGGGACCTCTTTATCTTTCTCATTTTTAGTAAGAGATAGCTTAGGTTCTGAATCGGAACCATCCACAATCCCCCATAGGCCTTTTCCCTATATATGGTGCTTCATGATTGAAGCCCATGTTACATAGTTCATATCGCTTAGTTTCATAGGCATGATGGTGACTTTATCATTGTCATTCATTGATTACAAGGAGAGAAGGAATAGAGATAGAAGAGAAACGAGAAGAGAAATGAAAAAGAAAGAAGAAAATACAATACAACAAGATGTGAAATCTTCCCCAATGAAGTGATAAAACATTTCTCTTCAAGTGGTAGACACTTTTGCAAAAGGGCACGGAAACCGAGGCAGCTTTTCCTCAAGATCTAGTACTTTCGTGGCTCTGATACCATGAAATGAAATAGGGATCTTCGAAACACGAGCTTAAATTCACAAGGGAAAGTGTCATGAATGACACTAAAGCATAACCCTTAAAAAGGGTATAACTGGAAACAAAATAAAAATAAAAAGATATTCTTTATTGATATGAAAAACCAATTGCTTAATAAGCATTGAAATTGAATACAAGAGGGGCTGCATCCCTTTATATACACAGCTGAAAGAGGAGGACTCAATAGAGTTGTTGGACTGTTACCAACAACTCTATTGCTAGTTAAGTCTGGACAGGACTTGACTAGCAACAATCATTCTAGTTCAAACTGAACTAGATGACATAAAGACAAAAAAAATTAAGGAAAAAAGTTACAGAAAAGAAAGAAATGAAAAATATATTTTTATATATATATAATAATAATATAATATTATATATATATATATATATATATGTACAGTTTTACATTTTAACAAGGCCATCAAGTACAAAAGTACTCAAAAGTCCCAAAATGACTGCTAGGATTTAAAAAACTATTTCCTATTTTCCATGTTAAAGTGAAAAATACCTGTTAGAATTTTCACTATACTGATAAATGCAATCTGTTGGCTGATTGCACCTGGTCTATCATTAATTGGGGCTTGGAATTGTGATCCATATAGTCAAAGTTTGATTTTTTGTGTGCTAGCACTAACCTGGTGGCTTTTATTTAAAAATATTTTTTCTGCAAAAATGAAGTTAAGAAATTAGAGATCATGCCATAGCATGTGATATGGCAGGATATTATGATTAAAATTTCTTAGCATGGAGCTATATATGATATCTAAAGCATGAAAATTGAAGCTATGATTGCTTTGTGAATTCCGATCCACAATGCATACCTTACAAGCACTTGTTTAAATAAGCTCGATGGTAGGATTACATTTACATTTCAAAAAGTAGGGTATGATGGAGATTGTTTGGTTTAGTTTCAAGGTTTTCAAAAGGATTAATGAGATGGCAGAATAATTTTGCTTGGATATATCAACTAGTGATGTATTTACTGTATTGCTAATTCTTTGCAAGTACTATGTCATTTGCTCATTGTTGGCTGTATATTTTCATTTGCCTTGTTTAAATATGCTCGATGGTAGGGTTACATCTTTGTCACAGGGATTTGGCTAACCAGGTGTCGCACCCGTGTCGATGCGACACGACATGGGTGCGCGTGCGGGTGCGGCATCTAGTGCGGTCAACTCGACCCTGGGTGCGTGACTGCACCCAGGGTCATTTATGTAAAAAAAAAAAGAAAACCCCGTCGAGGGAGGCTCGCCTGAAGAAGAAGAAGACAACGAGAAAAGAGAGAGGCGAGAGGGAGCTCACCTGAAAGGGGGCCGAAGGTCGCATCACTGGCACACGAAGGACCGGCATCGGGTGGCCAAAAATCCAAGGCTCGCCGAATGTGGGGCTTGCCGGCGTCAGGTGGCCGGAAAACGAACAGGAGAGAGGGAGCCTGTGGCGGGGGGAGTGAAAAGAAGGCATTATTAACTTCATTGTGTATGTCTGACCCGATCCATTTATGTAATGGATCGGGTCCAGATCCAGTTCATGTATTGTAAATTAACATTTTGTAAAAGGGTATTTTCGTACCCTAATGTTTTACACTTTATTTTAAATAGAATGGGAGGGCAGTCACGATCGATTGCTCCCTCCTTCATCTGGAATCTCTCTCTCCCTCTCTTCTCTTCTCTCACTGTCGATTAGGGTTTCCTTCTTTCATGGTATCAAAGCCAGGTTTGGATCTGCGTGAGTCTGCGTGAAGAAAGCCCAGTGTGGATCTGCGTGAGCCGTGAATCTGTGTGAAGAAAGCCCAGATTCATCAGCCGTGAATCTGTGTGAATCAAATACCCAGTCGTGAATCTGCGTGATTCTGGAATCTGTGTGAAGAAGCCGTGAATACCTAGTCGTGAATCTGCGTGATTCTGGAATCTGTGTGAAGAAAGCCCAGATTCATCAGCCGTGAATCTGTGTGAGCAAATACCCAGTCGTGAATACCCAACGTGAATCTGCATGATTCTGGACCTTTCATCAGTGTGCTTCTATCAAGTTCTGGACCTATCAGCCGTGAATCTCAAAGAATCACAGCATCAATCTGTGATTCTTTCATCAGTGTGTTTCTACCAACAAAATCAGCCGTGAATCTCAAAGATTCATCAGTGTGCTTCTATCAACTTCTGGACCTATCAGCCGTGAATCTCAAAGAATCACAGCATCAATCTGCGATTCTTTCATCAGTGTGTTTCTACCAACAAAGTCTGTGTCTAATAAAATCAGGTTTCCCCTTTCCTTTGTGAAAATTCGATCCTCTTTCGATCCGTGGTTTAATTCCTGTTGTTTTCTTGTTGTTTTTCCTACATTTAATCTGTGTTTTTCCCTGTGACCTGCTAATCATTGTTAATCTGCCTCTCTTGATCTGTGATTTCCTTCCTGCTGTTTTTCCCATTGAATATGTGTTCCCCTGCTACCTGCTAATCACTGTCAATCTGTGATTTCTTTTTCTACTGCTTTGTATTTTTTTGTTGATTCTAAAGAGAACTGCCTGCTAGTAGCCATCTTCTGTTTACCTAAGTGTCAGTTCAAGCATATTCATCAAATGGAATTTACTCACGGTCAATCATGTCTGTCCTCAAGTTTTCTTGGTCAACTAGTTTCTGAAAAATTGAATAACTGCAATTTCTTAACCTGGAAAAGACAGATTATTCCGTTTATAAAAAGTCAGGACCTCTCTGGTCACTTGGATGGATCGGTCCCACCGCCTCTAGAATTCCTTTCGCAAGAAAAGGCGGACGATAAAGGAGAACAATCTGTTGTTCTTCACAAGAATCCAGAATATGTTGCTTGGATGAAGAGAGATCAATCACTAGTGGCATACATCACTTCAACTCTTTCACAAGAGGTCCTTATTGCTCTTCCTGATGATTGTTCGGCAAAGGAACTGTGGGATACGCTATGGGAATGAGTTATGGTCGAGGTAGAGGAAGTTCTTTTCGAGGAAAAGGAGGTCAAGGGAGAAATAACTATGGAAGTCGTGGCATTCTTCCAACACCCAATGTCCAGGGACAACGACCCATTCCCACCTGTTTCCTATGCAACAAGAAAGGGCACATTAAAGCGAATTGTTGGTTTAATCCTCAAAACAAAGGGAAAGCTCCACAAGCAGAGACTAAAAAGGATGGAGAAGTAAAAGAGTTACTGTTGGCAGCCTTGGCAGGATTAAATATGAAGCAAAATGACAAAGGAATTTGGTATGTCGACTCCGGAGCAGCTACTCATGTTACAGGTGATGTAGGTAAGCTCTTGACTCTTACACCTTATGTTAGAAAGAATAGCATAGTCACAGGAGATGGATCCCATCATGCCATCTCACATACTGGAAATGCCATTATACACATGTCGAAATCCTCTCTTAAACTTCCAAGTGTCATCCATGCTCCTAATATTCAAAAGAACATTGTTTCTGTCTCAAAACTTGTTGATGATGCTAATGCTTCAGTCGAATTTACTCCCTCTTCTGTTTATGTCAAGGATCTTCGCACGAGGAGGATATTCGCTGAAGGACAACGATGGGGCAACATGTACATCTTCCAAGAAGATCCTTCCTTCATTCATTCCAACTATTCATCCTTGAAGCCTCACCAACGTCAAGTCTTTGATTCTGATTTTATATTTACTGTTTCTGAAAGTAATAAGCCAAGACTTTGGCATAGTCGTCTTGGCCATTGTGGTCGTCATTTCATTGAAAAACTTGTCATGAATAATCTTATTCCTAAGTCCAGTCTGAGTTCAGAAGTCGTTGATACAAAATGTTCTAGCTGTCATCTATGTAAGAGTCATGTTTTACCTTTTGCTTCCATTAATAAAAGAGCTTCAAGGCCATTTGAGGTCATTTGTTCAGATGTCTGGGGTCCTGCTCCAATTACTTCTTTTTCTGGCAGTAAATACTATCTTATTTTCATTGATAGTTACTCACGTTACACTTGGATATTCTTTATGAAGCACAAATCAGAAGTTTTTGGATTGTTCCAGAAATTTCACTCTTTTGTTCAAAATCATTTCTTTATCAACATTCTTAATTTCCAGTGTGATGGAGGAGGTGAATTCTCCTCGAGTGATTTTGTTAATTTTCTTCAACATAATGGGATAAAGAGAAGAGTGTTTTGTCCTCATACACCTCAACAAAATGGGATTGCTGAGAGGAAGCATCGACATATTGTTGAGACTGCGATGAGCATGATGCACGGGAGCAATCTCCCTATATCATTATGGACTGAGGTTTTCCACTCCACAGTTCATATGATAAATCGCTTGCCCATGAATATCTTAGAAAATAAGTCACCATACTGATTATCATGAATTACGTGTGTTTGGGTCTGTTTGTTATGTGCACATTGATAGCTCACTCAGGCACAAGTTTCAAGATAAGGCTTTGAAATGCAGGTTTATAGGATATGCAGAAGATTACAAAAGGTACAAGTGTTATGATCCCCTGAGTAAGCGTGTCAAAATATCAAGGAATGTTATTTTCGATGAAATGAACTTTGCTGATCAGGATACTAATTCAACTATGGTGGATACTGATAACTCAAGCTCCAGCATTGAGATATACTACCCATGGTTAAATTCAGAACTCTTCTCCAACGGTACAGTAGATTGTCCAGAAAATTGCAGTCAGAATGAGCCACATGAGAATTCAGCCAATGAGACTCAAACGAAAGAAACTGTCACATATAACTTGGAGCCAACAAGGTATAAGGGAATTGTGTACACTCGGCGAGAGAAAGAGCCCTCATTCATTCCTTGTACGAACACGGATCCATCTGGATCATCCGTTTCGCAGCAAATAGATATCAGAAGATCTTCACGGATTCGACATCCGCTTGACAGGTGGGTAAGTTATAAAAGTTTTTCAATGGATTTTCAGTTATTCTTGACATCCATAAGTAAAGAGGATGAGCCTCTTATGTTTTATCAAGCTGCGAGCTCTAGAAGATGGGTAGAAGCAATGAATGAAGAAATGGAGGCCTTACATGAATGTGGCACATGGGAGATTGTGCCTAGACCACTGAACAGAAATGTCGTTGGGTCAAAATGGGTGTACAAGATAAAATATAAACCAGATGGGAGCATCGAAAGGTACAAGGCTCAACTTGTAGCCAAGGGATTCACACAAGAGGAAGGCCAAGACTTTGATGAAACTTTTAGTCCTGTAGTTAAGATGGGGACCATTCGCATTGTGTTGAGTCTAGCCATTAAACATGGATGGGCATTGAGCCAGCTGGATGTTAAAAATGCTTTTCTGCACGGGGATTTAAAAGAAAAGGTCTACATAGAACAACCCACTAGATATGCAGAACGAGACGCCAAAAAATATGTATGCAAATTAAAGAGAGCACTCTATGGTCTGAAACAAGCTTCTCGTTCCTGGTTCGACAGTTTCTCTCTAGAAATACAACGGCATGGCTTCTCTCGGTCTCTTCTGGATCACTCATTATTTATTCACAATGAACAAGGAGTTACTACTCTTCTGTTGATATATATATATAGATGACATCATCATCACAGGGAATTGTAAAAGTCATATTGAGCAGGTGAAGAAGTTATTAAATCAGAGATTTAAAATGAAAGATTTGGGAGAGCTGCGATATTTTCTTGGGGTAGAAGTTGATAACAAGAATGATACACTTACCCTTACTCAACACAAATATACGCTGGACATTCTCGGCAGAGCAGGCATGACAGATTGTAAGCCGTTAACAACTCCAAGTGTCATTCATCAGAAATTGAGTTCGCAAGAAGGGGATATATATGGAGATCCCACTAAGTATCGCAGTTTAGTTGGCATGTTGCAATACCTGACTTTTACTAGACCTGACATAGTATATTCGGTTAATCAGGTATCCCAGTTTATGCATGAACCTCGTGTGTCACATATGGAGGCAGTCAAACGTATACTTCGCTACCTAAAGGGTACAGTGGGTGATGGGCTGGTATACAAAGGCAAGGAAGAATTAGATCCAGGCGGGGGCCATGAGATTGTTACTTATGGTGATGCTGATTGGGCGGGGGATCCAGACGAACGACGATCAGTATCCGGTTACTGCAGCTTCATTGGGCCAAACTTGGTATCCTGGAGCAGTAGAAAACAAAAGGCGGTTGCTAGATCAAGCACTGAGGCTGAATACAGATCGATGGCCACTGCCACGGCCGAGGGTACATGGATAAGACATCTTCTGACTGAAATGGGAGAGCCGATTGCTCGGTCACTGTTGCTGTGTGACAATCAAAGTGCCATCAACATGTCATTCAATCCCATTCACCATAGTCGAGCAAAGCACATTGAAATAGATCAACATTTTATTAGGAAAAAGGTTGAAGACAAATAGATTGAGCCCATGTATGTGTCAACTAAAGAACAAGTTGCTGATATCCTCACTAAAGGGTTAACAAAGGATAGATTTTGGTTTTTGAAGAACAAGTTGTTCATGGTCCAACACCATGCACAACTTGAGGGAGGCTGAAAAGAAGGCATTATTAACTTCATTGTGTATGTCTGACCCGATCCATTTATGTAATGGATCGGGTCCAGATCCAGTTCATGTATTGTAAATTAACATTTTGTAAAAGGGTATTTTCGTACCCTAATGTTTTACACTTTATTTTAAATAGAATGGGAGGGCAGTCATGATCGATTGCTCCCTCCTTCATCTGGAATCTCTCTCTCCCTCTCTTCTCTTCTCTCACTGTCGATTAGGGTTTCCTTCTTTCAGGGAGAAGGCGAGCGAGGAGAGAGAGTGAGAAGCGTGGGGAAGGTTTCTCGAATGAGAAACCCTACCCTGCGTGCTTTAAATAAGCACGCAGGGTATGTTTTATCGGGTTTGAATCTGGGTCGGATCCGAATCCGACCCGGGTCTGTTTTTTTTTTGCCGCACCCATGTTTTTTTAAAGTGCCGCATCCCCGCACCCGCACCCGCACCCAAACCCATGTGACATAGGGTTACATTTACATTTCAAAAAGTAGGGTATGATGGAGATTGTTTGGTTTAGTTTCAAGGTTTTCAAACGGATTAATGAGATGGCAGAATAATTTTGCTTGGATATATCAACTAGTGATGTATTTACTGTATTGATAATTCTTTGTAAGTACTATGTCATTTTCTCATTGTTGTCTGTATATTTTTATTTTTCATTTTCCTTTTAGCCATACTAATTTGAGTCTTTTCTCCAGAATTTTGTTGGGTTATCTGTTTCTGAGGGTTACATCGCCACCGGATCAGAGACAAATGAGGTACAGGGCTGTTCCGATTACCTGATGAGTATTTCTGATAAAGTGTGTTCAATATTTTATGATTATCATGTATGTTCAGTGATGAAAGCAATAATTTTCTTTTTCTTCTTTTAGGTTTATGTTAACTTTATATAAATCAGATTGAATGGTGAAGTTGTGGTTTCTTGGCCTGGGGTTCCAATCATAGTCACTGATATCAGAGATATTTTCAAAATACCGCAATATTATCGCTGTGTTTTCAGTGATTTTTTTTTTATATTTACACGGAGAAACCACCCTCAGGAATAGAGACCTAGCCATGCTGGTTCTGCCTGCCATACTTATGGTCATCGTTCTGGCAGCGTAAAAATCTGTGGGTTTAGCCCTTGCCCCCAGGGAGTCACCTTGCTTTGGCTTGTGCAAGGGGTGACACCCATGAGATTTGGATCTAGACTGCCTGCCTAGCGGCCTAGGCTCCATCCCACTGTGCCAAACCCCTTCAGGGTGCTGTGTTTTCAATGAATGATATTATAGGTAAAATATTGCAATATTTTGAAAATATCACCAACTTGATAATATCGTGATATTATCACAAAAATATCACGATATTCCTGTGATATTATCAATTGTTTTTAGTGTTTTTATTTATTTTCTACATCTAAAATATGTTTTTCTTCTTTTTTATTTTTTTATTATGTGTATTTTATTGTCTAAACATGACATTTTCCTACTTATTTTTGTTATTTTTTATATTTTTTCAAAAAAATTTAAGCCCCAAGATTTTCCCGAGATTTATCACCAAACCTATAATATAGCAAGAAATTGCATCTTCGAGATATAGCCCATACAAATATTTGCAAGGGCGTAGCTAGGGGGGGCAGGACTGGGCTGTAGCCCAGTCCTGCCTCCCGAAACAGTTAATTTTTTTTTTAAAAGCCCAGTCCTAGCCCAGCCCTGATTCCATATGAAATAGATTTTTATCCATTTTTGTAGCCCAGTCCAGTCCTAGCCCAGCCCTGACTGCAGCAAATAGTTTGATTTGTCCATATGAAATAGATTTTTTTATTAATAATTGTAGCCATTTTTTATTTTATCTCAAAAAAAAAAAAACGGGGGTGCTGCCCCCGAACCCCCGACTATCACACAAATAAATTTTTTTTTGCTACACCCCTGTTTGCCCCCCCCCCCCCCCCCCCCCCCCCCCCCGCCTCACATGAATCCTAGCTACGCCCCTGGATATTTGTGACTATGGTTCCAAGTCTCATATCACCAGGAAGCTTCCCCCACCCCGACAATGAATGAAGAAAATTAAAAGAAACATCTTTTATGGCAACGTGACTAATATAATGTTCAAAACTGTAAAATATTGTTACTTGTGTGCATGCATGCACACATGTAGTTGGGGAGGCTTTGTCTGGTGCTTTTCGTTCTTTTTTGTCTATGGAACGGGAACAGTGCTTTCCATTTCAGTTTCCAGTTTCTCCCGCTTTCCAAATACATTTTTATTCTTTTCCATTTTCCTTGTCTTTTCTAATCTCAGTTTTTTCATGGTGAAAATAAAATATTCAATTTAAGAAGGTTGTGTCGGAACAGAAAATAGTTGATCTATGTATTCATTTTACATTAATCAGATCAAAGTTTAAAAGAGACAAAAAAACAGCTCTCTCTCTCTCTCTGGTGGTTGGGAGTGGGGGAGTGTTTATGGGTGTGCATGCATGTCTGGTCATTGCACATTCCTCCAGTTTCCGATTGGCTGTACAGTGTAAAGTCATCTTTCTTTTTATTTGTTTTAGATCAATTATCCAATGTCTCACTTGTGCAGGTTTTTGTCTACTACAAGGCCTTTCCAATGCCAGTGTTGTCATACAAATTTAGCACCAGTGACCTAACGGGTCAGGAAGTTGATGACACATCTCAGTTTGTATCGTGCGTATGTTGGGGAGGGCAGTCTTCTATGTTAGTAGCTGCAAATTCAGCGGGCAACATAAAAATTCTTGAGATGGTTTGATTCTTTGCAGGTTCATGTGTTGAGCCAGTGCTACTTGTACACTGATCTCTTCATCAGGGAAGATGTATTTTCTGGTGATTCCATTGATTTGGCAGTTGCCAGTAAACATGAGTGTTTATCAGAGAGAGAGAGAGAGAGCAGCTGCCGGTATTCGACCACACCTGAGGAAGTTTTGGTGGCCGGAATCTAGTGTATTTAGAGAGCCATTTGGAGTTGTTTTGATGTCTAAGATGTTGATCACCAAGCAAAGGTGTAGTGAAAATGTATATAGTATGTATTATAACGTATATTAAGAATGATAAGTTAGTGGATGTGAGTAATAGAATTGTAATATGGGTTCAATTGAGGTGTTTCTGCGCTTTGAGTTTTTATTATGTTTCTCCTTGTGCAATACAAATGGTATATGATACGCGTAGCCAACAACTGGGAGCAGAAGCATGCTTTTCATTAAAAGAGAAACTATTGGCTATACTCGTGAATTCCGAACCCCCTCCCTAGTTGAAACTCGTAGGGGCAGGTTGTGTTGATCAAATTTGAGCTTATGAATATGTTCAACATGATCAAAATAGTAGGAATTGACCATTTAATCATATTTTCTTAACATGAAAATATGATTTTTTTGAAGAGTGAAAAAGCAGCAGATTGTAGGTTATTGATTTTTCAATCCCCAGAAAATCCGATCTACACGCTGGGAAAAGGTGATTCAAGGGTCAGTTTCTACTAAACCAAACATGTAGATCACATTTAGAGGGTCAAATGTGTAAATATAAAACTTAAAAGTAAAAAAAAAAAAGTGGAGTTTTCACTCGCGGGTTGGATCCCATGAGTGTAGCCAGTATTTTCCCTTCTCAAAAACTCTAAATAGGCATGACAAGGGACACATTCTCTGTTTTTTAAATTGGGAGAAAAGCCAGTTTTTGCCTTCTTGTTGAGCAGGGCAGATGGTGAATCAGTGATCCTCTAAGGCTCTGTTTGGGAGCTGGTATTGAGAGAGGTCAGACGGGAAGGGTGATGGTAAGGGCCTATAGGAGTGTGTGTTTTTTATTAGACATAGGAGTGGATTTCACAACAACATCCTTGCAAGGATATTGTCGAAGTCTTGAGATGAAAAGGGATTTGATCCCTTCTCATCCCTCCTTTCATTCTAAATCGAAGGCACCAAACGCCAGCAACCAGAGGGGATCCTGGAAATCCTCATATCCCCTCCCAACTCAGGCTCCCCAAAAGAGCCTAGAATTCTGTTCTTCGTATCCAGAGGTTGGGATTAGGCAAAGGGTAAAAATATGAAATCCCATTGATGAGGATGGATCAAATTTGGAATCATCATGATCACCATTATCATGATTTTCTGTTAAAAATTTGTCAAGGTGACTTCGTTTACTCCTTTGCCTCTTTCTGGTCATCTGATGACATTTAAACCACATGCACCGACAGCCAGTTGTTGAAAATAATGCATGATTGTACCAAGCCTCTTTTTTTTTCATGACAGGTGGGGCATGTTTAGGAGCCCCACTTATTAATTATTTTGATTTTGACCAGCCTCCAAACCAGTGCTAAGTCCAAATCAGTGGGCTTTGGTGGATACATATGTTGATTCCATGGAATTTTGCTCTTGTAGAAGTTCTGTAAACTGACGTTATGTAGATCTTAAACAAGCATCTTGAGTTTGATAAAATGTACATAATATAAGGAAATAGTTTTGTTAGCAAAATTGAAAGATTATTGTTGTGTCGGAATTGAACGCTCCAAGAGCTGATCCCTATAAAATCAAGTACATAAATCACATATGTATGAAATTAAAAATAAAACAAAAGTAATCCTAAAAACCCGTTTGGAATGTTTCATTCAGCAGCGATGTATTACCATATATATATATATATATATATATATATATATGTGTGTGTGTGTGTGTGTGTGTGTGTGTGCGCGCGCTTCTATGGTGGTATGCTTTTATACCATTTCTTGACCACCCTTATTTTCATGAATTGTGAGCTTTGTGATTTTTCACTGTCTTAAAGATTGGAACCTTGTAGTGTATAAGTAAACTATGCAAAACACAAATGTATGATTAGATCTACCATGTACAAACAAGAGTGTATCACCATATGCTATCATGGTACAGAACCAAAAATATATATATATATCAAACAGTCTTGGTTTTTCAACATGACATCAGGATCGTCCATACATCTTCACCATGATACTACAATCTTCTTCAAATATAACAATGAATTATACTTTTGTCAGAAAAAGAAATTTCTTAATTTTCTTCAATTTACACTCAAAAAGATGAAAAAACGATACTGCATATTTAATTGGCTGGAAGGCAACCTTTAGGCAGGTTCTATCAGAGTTGTCAACAGGTCGAGTCAGGGTCGACCCAGACCTGCCCATATAATTAATGACCGGGTTCAGGTTCTATCGGGTCAAAAAAAATGAAATCCCAAACATGGACCCGCATAATGTGAGAAATTTATTTTTACTGAAAATGCATATAAAATACTCTGTTCAGGTCGGGTACCCAACAAAAATCATAATCCAAACCCGGCCTGCATATTGCTCAGGTCAGGTTAGGGTCAACCCGAATATTATTGGGTTTAGCACTTTTCATGCCCATACCCAAAAATTTGGGTTCGGGTAGAGTATCTGGTACAAACCCGACCCATTGACGGCCCTAGGTTCTATATCCACAAACAAAAGATAAAGGCATTCAGATAATAATTGTAACTACACGAGTAAATGTTCTCTTCTTATTTTCTCCTGTTTTGCTAACTATCGACAAGCAAAACACCATTGATACGGATATGATCGCTGGATGCTCCAAATAATCCCATCATAATTGAATGACAGCATCTGAAAGATCAGAGACAAAAATTACCAAAATTTGTTAAAATATTAAAATAACATCCAGACAACTTGATGCCCATGTCAATGTGTCATAATGTGTCCAGTCATGTCACAGAGTGGCCAAAATGGTGCGTCCTTGTGACAGAAACCAGGAGATCAGCACTGTTGAACCAAACCTGCATTATTATGTTCGGTTGTAACAAGGACTACTACGAAACCAGTACCATCCCTGTGCTGTTTGGGAACAATAGTGTTTGCCGAAATACTAAATTGGAGATGAAATTGGCAGCCTCAACACCATCCTATTTAACAAAAGGATGTTTTTGGAAACTCCATCACCAGCACCACATTTTGATAATAAAATCATATATTGGCAACGCATGGAAATGGTATTTCCATCTCAATGCAAGTCTCTCAAACAGACCCTAAACGTCATTGACACAAGTTATATCATTCAGCAGGCATTGCCCTCAACATAAAGGGAGGAAAGTTCACATGACTACATGAGGCAGGTGTCCTGCATTACCTAGTAAGTCACCATCCATTAGTCCCAAAACTTCCCGCTAAAAAAAAGTGGTTAAAGTAATCCATACACTTCTTTCCAAGAATCACCTAAATTGGTTTCAAATAAATGCAGGCATCAGAATTACATCAATTCAGAAATATGCATCAACCAAAACCAGCTCAAAAATTGGATTGAGGGACAGGTTAAGATCGGAAGGCATGGATTACCATTATTAACATCAAAATCTCTCATCCGCAACTGGGGAATGGAAAAATATATTTTGTAAATTTACTAAAAAGTATCATCTACATTGATTTTTAGCAAAGCTACTGGAACTAACTATTTTATCCATTAATCTAGCAAGTCGGCGAGCACCAGGTCCAGGCTTCAGCTTAGTTTTATCCCCCACTCTACTGCAAGGGGGGTTACCAGAACACCAACCACCTGGTGTGAAACTACCATTTCTTCTGTTCAGAAATTCTGTGTCGATCTTGTCCAAAACAGGATCATCTTGACTAAATTTTCTAGCAAAAGGAGCATTGCTGTCAATCATTGTTCCAGTATCATTCAGGGCGAGTATATGTGGGTGTTGCTTGGGAGGAACGTCCCAAGAGATATAGTGAAGATCATGGTTAACAACCGTAGTCTGGAACGCTGGCAAGTTGCAGATCACGGTGTGAAAGTAGCCTTCTGGAGAAGAAATGAAGTTGGTATAGTACATGAGGAGGATTCTAGGGAGGTTGTCCCATCCCCATATACAGAACTCAACAAAAGCACGCGATAGAGCCATCCATGCAGATCCTGCAAAAATCATAAACAAGGAAATTCAGCAAATGAAACTGTGACCTTTACAAGAGATTTTGGCCCTAATTTTCGAAAATATGAATACACAAAACAAAATCCATCTAATAGTTTCCCCCCTTTTTATGGCAAGAAAACAGACAGATACAAGAAGAGCATTTCATAGTGTTAGGGAAGGAATAACCACTGGCATGTATTACACTCTTCCATGCCATAGCTGTCGACTTCTATGTGAAAATGAAACCAGCACATCAACATGGGAGAGGTCAATAATGTTTTACTAGGTTTTGGTCAGGAGAATGTTGGAGGAAATTAAAACCAACACTGAACCGTTAATAGCTGCAAATTGTTGAGAAAAAAGATCAAATAATTTCACAAAATACTGTTCAGTTTTTCTTAATTGACTGCCACTTAGAACTAAAAATAGAATAGACCATGAAATAGATTTTAGAAAGGCTCTAAAGCAATTTCCATAACCACTTGAATATCAGTGGGTATCATGATACCAGTGAAAATAAATATCAGATCAATCTATACAGTAAAAGATTACTTAATCAATGGAAGACATTCTAGAGAAACACAAATGATCACAAAGCATCACATTGAACACCTATTGGTCTGAAAGCCAACTCTTGTAAAATGAAAGAAGAAACAAACCAAATTTATCCACGACCCCCACCCCCACCCCACATCCCCCAACCTCTCCTCCTTCCCTTCCCTCTATGTCTGTAAGTGTGTGTGCATATGGTGAATGGCAAGATGAACCCAGTAGCTATTACCGAGACATGGAAAATTGGAATCAGAACTCTGGTAACCATAACTTTTATCTCATTCACCACTAGCATGTACTTGTCCATGCAAGAACCTTTCAGGAAGCACTAGGTAAAGGCCATAAAGCATCATCAGTAACATCCGTTTGCCCTCACATTGCAATAGGGTGGGGATGGACATTGGATTGAGTAGCCTGATGCATTTTGAGTAACCAATGCAGGGCCGCCTGAGCACCACCCAGTTCTAGGCTCAGCTCGATTTAATAATCAGCTTAGGCTTGACCTTTTGGTACTATCCCAGTTCACCAGGGGCTAGACATGAACTGATAGACAAACAGGTAGGATGATTAATAGGATGGGCTCAAGCTTGACTCCTAGGCAATGACAGGTTCATTTTGTGTCCAAAACAAGCACTGCCTGGCCTTGGCCAGCCTCATGGTACAACCCCACACTGCACCCTGTTCTCATAAACATTCCCTGAAACCAAAAAAGGAAGAAAAGGAAAAAGGTACAGTTTTGCTCTCTCTCTCTCTCTCTCTCGTTTGGACATTACTAACTGCCATTTGTTTTCTTTATATCAATCAATGACACACCCTCCTAAACAAGCAATTGCAAAGTACTCTCACCAACAAACTCCGTTATTGTTCTATAACCCTGTGATCATTTTATGTGATTACAAATGTTAATTTGATTCATAAGTCTAAGAAATCTTCACAAATATAAAACCTCAGGCAAATTTGTGCTTGCCTATAGAATGATGTGAAATAAGAACTTTTTCCATGATAAAAACATAGTAAATGTGCCAATCAGAAATTTGGAAAACTTTCTGAAAAGCACGAAATTGCTATTTCCCATGTCTTGGTAGCATTATGCAAGAAGACTGCCATGCCACTCATATTAATCCATTCATAACAATTTCAGATACTGCAGTTGACTGATTTGTCTACAGTTGGCAAAGAACCTCAGCATGAGATATTCTTCCAGAACTTTCTGAATGTCTCTCTCAACATTGGCAGTCTATTATGACTAATATCATCCTTAAACAAATCCACAATCATTTAACATTCCTTGAGAGACAACCCTTGATAATCTTTCTATTTGAAATATCCCCTTTAAAGAATGCTTACAAGTATCATGTTTTCTAATATAAACACAGAATTCATGCTCCAGCAATCTTGCTAACGCTCCTGGTGACTATATAGATATGACCATTTTTTCGCCCATTATGCTTTGCACTACTTCCATACTAACTACCAAAAAGCACACCAGGGTTAGTTACCAGTACCATTCACACAATGGACAAAGAAATCAATAAAGCCAACCGCTTAGAACCATGGATGATGGAAAGGAATCATGGAATTACACACATGAGGAATGAACCCTTTTATCATCAATCAACCTTACATGCAGTCATAAATTAATAGGCCACCCAAATTTTTCAGGGGCAGAGCCACCAGTCAGTAGGCAACATATCCTTAAGGATCAAGTACTGTACACATTTTCTGATTGTCCTTGATATCAGTAGAAAAAGAAAGAACCTCATACAGGGATAGGGAACCACACATTACTATCAACCCCTTCAAAAGCACCTAATGATCCAAAAATCTGTTCTATGCCAAATTCTAGTTCAAAATCTGAAAATCTGGTTCCTTGCTAGAGTGTTATGGGCAAATATGACAAGTATCAGCCACACATACACACACATAAAAGTAGAAAAAAAAATGAATCAACATCCTCCCAAAAAATATTTCTATTATTTTTAATTATATGAAAACATAAACCACCGATCAAAGTAAAACAGCATCCCAGGTACAGAACTCCAACATTAGCCATATGATCTAAGACAAACTGGATGAGTTACCGTAAGCTTCTTAGATAGGTGGAAAGCTTGCTTCCTGGAAACTTGCTTCGGAAGCGTGATACTCCTCGCTTCCGAAACTTGATAGGAATCTCAATTCTCCCATGCTTCTCTTATGCTTACCACATGCTTCATCTATTCTTTTTATATGTTTTCTCACTCTACTTTTCATGTTTTTTATGTCTTTCCTCTCATGCTTCTCACTCACTTCCATGTGCTTTCTCTAAATTGGCAGTTATCATCTTTAGATTTTGTTAAAAATTTAATTCTTACACTAAAAATCATGAAATTTAAAAATAGTCACTTTTATTTTAGTTTTTATTTGCATTCCATTTCTATTTCCATTAAATTCTTATATTATTTTTTCTTTATTCCTCACTTCCTGCTTCCTATACATTTTAAAATGCATCGCTTCTTGCTTGTGCTTCCGGTATCGTTTCCCGCTTCTGCTTCCTAGTCTGACAACCATGATGTAAACATTAGAAAAGCACCTGATATAGTAAACATCATGCAACAATAAAACATACTAGATTTCGATAAAAGTTTGGACAGCCAAGGATTGGCACTAAAAGTTAAACGCCCCTATATAATAAACACCATGCAACAATAAAACATACTAGATTTCAATAAGAGTTTGGACTGCCAAGGATTGGCACCAAAGGCTCAAAGCCTCACATACAAAACAAGTATCTCCCTATACATCTGTGTCCAAAAAGGGTGAAATAGAGGGGGGAAAGAGGTGGGGTGTGTGCTTCTTGATTCTAGAGCCAAGAAGCACCAACACAACCTTTCCTTGATAATTTGAGATGAATATTTTCCAGGAACAGGAGAAAACATAGACCTAGAAAGATATTAAAAGACAACATCAAAATCCACCACCTGCAACTTGAATCATTCACTGTGAGTTTGTTCTAGTGAATCAGTCCTTGGATAAAGCCATCTTAAAACAGCCAAAGCATTGTTGGAGAAAGGCAAGTCATCCTTAGAACCTTGTAAACATCCAATCCTCCATAAACCACTAGCGTCTAATTCATAGCATCCACACAGGTCAGACCAACAACTTACACACATCACTCTTAGATGTCCAACACTCATTCATCCAGACCGCAGCAAAATCAACTTAGAACTTAGTTGTTCATCTAGAACAAGTATGACTGAGCAAAAAGTTTCATGCTTTACTTTGCACCTGGAAAAAAAATGGAAAATGAAAACCTCTCTTTAGGATCCAAACATGATGCACTCACCAAAAGCCTTCAACTCACAGTGTATTCATTGTGGAGGAACAGGTTACCCAACATTTACTATACAGTGGGGTATGCTTCACAACAGTGAGAAAGCTGAAGCCATGTTTCTTGAAGGCTCAAACTCTGATGCCTTCAGACAAAAGCTTAGTAGTATATAATAGGAAACAAAACCAGATTTTTGCATGCTCCAAATGCTGGCCCAGTCCAACTAAACTAATTTCAAAACATCAAGGAAGAAAGAGCCAGCCCACTCTAAAATGGAGTTTGGTGAATTTGATAGCAAGTGGCGAAAATCATAGTAGTCTATACCATGCCAGAGAATAACACAAACAGAAGTTAACACATAAAACCAACTACAGGATTTTCTATGAAGCTCAAAGGTGAATACATGACTTTGAAGCAGCACACCCCTTTTCTTCAAAACAATAAAATATCAGCACACACCTCACCATGGTGCAGTGTCTTTCTCATGGCACATTGTTAGAAAGGACCCAAAACCTTACGAATAACCTTAGATCTGATGTTCCATGCCTTCAAACATTTTTACCATGATCTACAAGACACAAGGCAACAGTTCATCACATTCATTTGTAAAATCAGAATTTCTTTTACATGCATTGGCCAATGTTAGCAAGAATTTTGCACACACTTGTCTCAATTTCAAGCAATGTAAATAACAACCAAGGAAAGATTTTTTAGTGACAAAATTCAACTGCTAATAGGATGCTATACATAGTAAGCTCTGAGTGTTAGTGTCTATCTGTTGACTTTCTCATTATATGCACAAATGAATGTGATGAATTGTTGTTGCATGTCATGTAGACCATGGTAAAAACCAGAAAGGCTGTCAACATATATCGATTTAAAAATTGGACTGGCAGTGTCCAACATTGACACCTATAGCATCTAAGTGACACAGCAGTAAGGCGCTTAGAATTAAGAAGGGTTAATCCACAAAAAAGTACAGAACTCAGAAACAATATATCTACCAACTAGTAATCATGAATGATCAATCATTAGCAGCAACTAGATATTAGAAGCTGCACTTGCAAATACTGCACTTATAAGCGCCTTGCCCTTCTCTTTTTCGGTAACATTTTTATATTCTATAAATCCAACAGGTATTAGTGCACTGTTTAAAATAAAAGTAAAGTATACAGCACATCTCCCACACTGAGAATCGTGACTTGTGAAACACGTCTCCCACATTGGGAATCAAGCAGTTCTGAGCCAAAATGACTCTTATTCTCCTTCCTCAATACTTCTCTCTCTTCAAAATAAAAAACTACAGGTGAATGTTCCCTTTTCACTCTCAGGGCACTTGAGGTGTAGTAACTTCTCTTGGAGTCTCCATAACTTTATTATAGCTAAAATAGGCATCCGCCTTGCATCATAAGAGAGAATAAAGTCACAGCTGAAATTATATTTGAAGTCAGAATTGCCCAACCCATTAGTCCCAACTTTCAATAATTTCCTCTGGGACAAGCTCAAACTTTTTATTCTTATATTTTACCTACAATGTGTCAAATTCTATAAAAGCATGAAATTTACAATATATACAAACTAAGCCATTCTTCATTCCAGAGGGGAAAAAGAACTTCCCACTTAATTAAAACAAACACCGAATGCTTAAAAATGTATCATAAAGCTCACCTTCACCTTAATAAATGAACACAAGTTAACAGATGTGGTGAACATTCTCATTTTAAAATACCGGTGGTTTACTTGCCTACCTGTAAATAACCTAAACGCTGTGGGCAGTTCTCTCCTCTGTGTCATGAAGAAAACATCAGATTTTTTTGACATGTATAGCCCAGGATCTATGATTAGTGGCTTGGCCCTTTGGTTCCTGCAGGAAGAATGTGGATCCTCTCAGATTGATAGATGAAACACCAAAACTATAAAGGATTAAGAATATAAATCTCTTTGAATGGGAAGAAGCAAACTCACTGCTTCCATTCTAGCTGGCTAGTGTGATCTATGAAATTCAAATTTCTTGGTAAAGATGAGAATGTATATAGAAGATCTGCATGATAAAGTAAAATAACCATATAACATGCATAACTTGAAAGGAAAATTAAAAAAACAAAGGAACTTTTATGAGGCAAACACTTTTAACTGAGCATTCCTTAGGAAGTCAAGAAAAATCAGAACACTTTATCGAGAAGAGAACAAGACCAAAATAGAAGAACTTACCATCTTGTGTGACAAGTGGATAATCTGATGCACTTAGATTTATGAACCAGTCCCATTCTTTGCTTTTCTTCAGAAGAATGGCACAGGCGTGAAGAGTATTAGAAATCATTGTAGGACCTCTGTACGTGACCATATTAGCCTTGGTAATCATGTGGACATTACCTACTTCTGAAAAAACTGGGTCCTTCTCTACACGAGTTGCAAGTTCCAACCTTTCAGCAGCTGGAGACTCCAAGTCCAAATGAACAACATACTGATTTAAGGGATGGTATAGTGCACACAAAGTTCTCCAAAGTTTGTCTAAATCACCTTTGGAACCAGATATTAAATAAGCTAGTCTAGGAATTGGAGCAGCAACAGGTGGAGGTGGGAATGTGACCTTTGATTCTACAAAAACAGGAGTTGCCTGATTTGAAAACTTTATTTGAAAAATTGAGAAGATTGTATCGACTGTTTCTAAAGAGGAAACAAGCCCCATGTTTGAAACAACAATAAGAAGGAAAAATAGGATGAGAAAACACATGACAAGAGGAAACAACCATTTCTTCTCCATGTCAGTAGACCTAGATCCTGAACATATAGACCATACACCTCACAGATTCCTTTCAACCAAAATGGTTTTGGTACCTCAACTCCAAAGTATACACATGCCAAAGAAAAGGTGCACCCAAAAATTGGATTGTCATAGCTCATATTTCATCTTTGTATCCCAATGGCATTTAAATATTTCCCCCAAATGATCCCAGCACACACAAATCATTGTAAAATGCCAACTGCCAAGAACTTGAGCAAGGAATGAAATATATGTGTGCAGAAGCAGTAACTCTCAAAAGAATGCAAACTAGGGATGACAGAAACCTGCAAAGGAAGATCAAATCAACCAAAAGAAAAAGAAAAATCAGATGCAAATGAAGAAACAAAACTTTTGTGTGTGTGCACAAGTGTACACACACACACAAAGAATAATTAATAGGTCCTAGCCAGTGTTATCTCCTAACCATCCTGACAGTATCAAAGAAACATAGTTGCAAGTGCTTTTTCCTTAATTTGAACACGTATATATGTTATCATTATACTTATTTACTTCAAAACATGCTTTGATCCACACACACA
The DNA here is from genome assembly GCF_984573655.1 of Nuphar pumila. NCBI lineage: Eukaryota > Viridiplantae > Streptophyta > Magnoliopsida > Nymphaeales > Nymphaeaceae > Nuphar > Nuphar pumila. Next base: position 119,866,311 of record NC_143251.1, on the reverse strand, counting down.
CAAACATATGTTAATAAACTAGTTATACTTGACATTAGCTGAATGCAGCTCATGGAAATGATCAAAACACCCCTAAAAATAATGGCATTCCTGAAAGTACATGGTTACTTTTTGGTCCAAAAATTCACATTTACTTTTCAATTTTAAATTTCTAAAGTACAACTTTGAAAATTATGTTCAACTTTTTGTTTTTCCTCAAAACAAAATATCCACTTTACCCAAAAGTATCCATGTACTTTAAAAAATGTCATTACTTTTAAGGGTGATTTGGTCATTTCATTCAGTTGAATGCAGTTAATATATATATATATATATATGAGCCTTTGATTTTTTATCACTCTGAAAACACGAGCATGAAAAAAAGTGCATCTAATGGATGGTTTCCACCAAGCTATAGAAAAATTATCTGCGAGTTCAAATTAAGCAAACATCTGCAACTATGCATTTTGAAACCGTTTAGGATAGTGCACATGGACACACACACAGAGGAAAAAAAAAGTTTCTAATAAATTCAGGAAAAGGTAAACCTGACAAAAAAATAACAGACCCATGAAGAGCAACATAGCTTAAGTTTTGAATATCCTAAAAATAGTTTTGATTAGAAGCACTCTTCATTGATGTTCCAATTTGTCATAAAGAACATACAAAAACACATGGAACTGCACTGATGCATGCATGAATGATTTGAGCAAGTATATATAAAATGAAGAAAAAGGAGCAAAAAGGTTTTCAATTATCAGTTTTAACATAAGCAAATCGACATTCTACCATAAATTTAACCATCCTGTGAAGTAAAAAAAAGGAAAGAAATAATTATGAGGATGCTTGTAATGATTTAAAAAATGAACAAAAATAAGACCAAGAAATGCAATTCAGACCACCATGGGAGTCATCCGCGTGGCCAGTGGGGTATATGTGAAGGCATTAAGGTGATGATGCTGGATCAAACCCTGCTGACGCATGGGTGTGTCCCCAGCATTATTGCAGCTGGGGCGCGTAATGCACAGTGGTCGTGTCCCCACCTGGGATCTTACCGAGCAGGGGGCGGGCCAATTAAGTGACCCGGTCCTCAGTAAGGTTTTCAATGTCATAAAAAAAAGAAAAGAAATGTAATCCAGAGATATCATGTGTTCAAACTTCAAAATATCTTGAAAGCTTCCATCACAAATGTTACTAATAGTTATCATGAAATAAGAATTCTTTTCACAAAATCCTCGGTATCTCAAAACATCCATAGAATGCCAAACAAAAAGAAATACACAAGACGAAGGTTAAGCGGTTTCACATATATTATGCTGTGAGAAGAAAAAGGAACAGAGGCATCGCACTCTTATTCAAATTGAGGATTCCAAAAAGACATGGCAAGCAAATAAACAAACAAAATACTCAGATTTCAACATCAAATTCTCAACACTTTCCCGAAAATTACATATGTTAGCATTCGAACTTCACGGATAACCTCAGGATCCAATTGCTAATTCCCCAATATTACAGACTTAGTAACAATTTTTTCTCGCAGCTAAGAAATCCCAAATATCTAAAACATCTCTAAGTGAAATGGAAAATAAAGCTTTTGAAGCATGTAAATCTGAATACAAGTTCAAGGTGGTTCCAAAGCAAAGATCCTGAGTTTCATAACGTTCAGAAAGAAAGAACGCAGGAATTTTGAATAAACCACACATAAACCATTAGGATGCTGCGGAATTACACCAAACTACGCAGAGATAAAGAAACCAAGAAAAAACTAGCCTTGCCAACAAAGTCTGAGTCAAACCGATGCTAAGTCACTAATAGAATTTAGATTCTGTTTTTTCTTTTTTCTTTTAACTGAAGAGCTTAAATCCATTAAAAGATTATCAAAAGAAAAAAAAAACTAAAAGGCCAGTAACTACGATAAAATCTAATCTAAATTCTCTGCAGCAGTTTCCTTTACAAGTGAGAATTTAAAAGTCATTAAAAGCTCAATTAAGAAGTCCTGAAGTTTTCTTTTCTAAACTAAGCTGCCAAAAAAATATCAAAAGCCACGTCCAGACCACAAGAATTACCACGAAGCACCTTACATTCTTCAATTTCCTGATAGAAAAACGAACTATACAGAATTTCGTATCAAGAGAACTCCACGTTGAAAAGGAAGAAAGGGAAGACCCTTAATTATTCGAACAGCGTTCTTTTGAGAGAGAGAGCGAAAGAGCTGCTCTGAAGAACTTCACCACATAATTCATGGAAAACATCCACCAGAAGTCACGAAAAACTCATCCGGAGGAGCTTCTCCAGTTTTTTTTTTTAAATCCACAAAAACTCATCCGAAGAAGCATGCAAAATCAAAACGCAGTGCAGAAAACACGTTCTCAAGATCGACGTAGTCTCGTACAGCAACGACAACGACAACGACAACGACAACGACGACGACGACGACGACGAAGAGGAAGAAATCGTCAATGGATCTATGAACCTGCAGGAGCCGAGAAGACGTTTCCTTCTGCTCGCTCGAAACCAGAGAAGCGATCCTACCGAAAGCCCTATCAATCTCCACCGACGAACAACCAGCAACAGAGAGACAGAGAGGTGAATAAATAGCGGGAGGGGAGTGGGGGAGAGGGAGAGAAGCAGCGCGAAATGACCGCAAACCCGTTACAACACGATACACGCTCTCTCGCACTTGTTGTATATGCGCGCGTTCCCTAAAATGACGATTTTACCCCATACATCTTTGGTTAAGGACGGATATGGGTATCTATTCTTACCGCGAAGGGGTTCGACTTTTACGGCAATGACCAAAACAAGGTCGACGGAAACTGCCGTTGCCTTTGTGCCCTTGGACAGTGCTGTCCTTTGTTTGCTGCGTTTGAATCTACGTTAGACAGGGACGAGTGAGGTCAGCGGGGGTGAGGCCTGCAGGGGTGAGGCGGCGTTGGGGATCATCAGGGGTGAGGCGTCGATGACTTCTTCATTTCTCTCTTTTTGTCTCTCCTCCTTCTACTTCGTTTCTTACATAACGTAAAACAAACATTGGACACAAGGAACACAGCTTTTTGTACAGTCTAAACAACATAAGGTAAAACAAACATTGGACACAAGGAACACAGCTTTTTTACAGTCTAAACAAACATTGGACTTGATATAGTTGTTACATATAACAAGTGTTCTGTTCATTTCGTCCAATTCTGGACAAGCCATCAAATAAACCCATAAGAACAAGTTTGAGATCTGAGCAACCACATACACCTGGGGTGTCAAGGGGTCGGGTTTGGTTCAGACCCAGGTAAAACCATACCTGGCCCTGATTTTCGGGTATGGTATCGGGTTCGGACCAATCATAAGAAAACTCATACCCGGACCCGATAAAAATATATGAATCAAACCTAAGTCATACCTAGTAAAATATTTTTATTATTATTTTTTATATTAAAAAATTACGAATCTTAATCGAAACTCAGTTGGGATTGGATCTAGTATAAAATTTTACAAACTATACCCAGATCCGTCGGACATTCAAGTCCGAACCTGAGTCATAGTCGGGTCTTCTTATTTATCACCATACCTGGACCTTATAGGGTTTGGTTGGGGTCGGGTTTGACACCCCTACATACACCTTGAGACTGACGTAAAAAAAAGGGAGGTGCAATCAAGAATCAAACATGTCGATAGTGTTGATTTGGATGAGATATTAAACCAACTATTTTTTTAAATTGAGGATGTGGTGTGCATGTTAGATTGATGGCATTACATAAGATGGATTTTCTAAGCAACCTTTGAAGAGGACATTGTCCTCCTTGATTTCATTTTCTCAACTTATTGGACTTCAACTATATAAAAAAGATAAACGTGTCTGGTGGAATAAGGGTGACCAACATGACAAAACAAATGGGCCAGCAGGCCCTAGATGGGCCCACTCCACTTTTGTTTGGTTTGGGCCTGGCCTGATTCTTATTAGGTTGAAACTTAGGTGGGTTGGGTAGGATCCTTTAAGCCCAACTACTAAGGGTGGGGCCAAAATGCTCACTCATTGAAAAACAACCAATCTCCTATAAAGTTTAACGTTTTCTCAAAGTAGAGATGGAAATGTTTTCATATTAAAAAAAAATCCATGTTGGAAAAAGTTAAGCCCTCTACTTGAACTTACCACTTTTCTAGAGGGTGTGTTTGTTTCATATCTCACCTGAGAAAAAAAAACACAAAGGTGCTCACCTTAAAGTATCACCCACCTTGAATGGCAGATAGTAAATCAAATTTTAGGGAGGAATAACACCCACATCCTCATCATAAATATGTCAACATCTGTTAATTAATTTCATGCAAACAATATTAGATCAGATTACATTATACAAAATTGAATAATACAAGAATAATATTAATTTTAATATATATTATGAATAACTAATTCATAAATTACAGATATATCAAATAAACGACAACAATAAGATCATGAATTTAAGATAGCACATAATTATGAAATATAAACAAGAGCCATAAATTTTTGAACTTGTATTAAATTGGAAAAAAGACATAAATGTAGAAAATAGAGCAATAATACATGCACTTACATTACACTTCCTTTGTGACCCTAGATGCTTTGTCAACTTTTCAATAGGTAAATATTCAATTTCACTTATATCAATTTTTAGGTCTAAGTCCTCCAACTAATTAGGACTTTCTGACAACACAGGGTCTTCATTCTCTGTTTGTGATGAAAACATGTTGCAGTGTTTATGAATCCCAAAATAACACGTGACCTACTAAGACCCACATATCAAAAGATTAACCAAATTCATCCTAATGTAACAAATCACAAAATTTTTAATCATATAAGAACATTAGCATTCATTTCAAAACATATATTTCAGAACTTAATCACATAAGCACATAATCATTTATTTCAAAATATATATTTCAAAACCTAATCACATAGGTACATGAGCATTCATTTCAAAAAATATATTTTTGAACCTAATCACATAGGAACATAAGCATTCATTTCAAATAATATATTTTGTAACCTAATCATATAAGCACATAAGCATTCATTTCAAAAAATATATTTCAGAACCTAATCACATAGGCACATAAGCATTCATTTCAAAATATATTTCAGACAATAGTGGACGCAGTTGCATCGCTGATTACGTGCACGATCAGCAGCATAAATTTGTTTTGCCTAAAAATGACCTTTTATCTTTTTTAACATTTCCAAATAGGTTATCCTTGTTTTAGACCGTTGTTAGTCCAATCATCATGTGGTGTTCATAATTTTAAGAGATCATACAAAAGAATTAGATTAAGAAATTAAATGTGGATTTCAAAAAAATTATGATTTTAGCATATTCAAACATTACTAAGAAGAAGGTGCTTTTAGATGGAACCTTAAGGGTGAAAAAAAGATAAGACAAATTTTCATAAATATTACTAAAAAGAAGGTGCTTTTAGATGGAACCTTAAGAGTGAAAAAAAGATAAGACAATTTTTCATAAATAAGCAATTATCTAATAACAAAATAAAACAAAATCATGTCTTAAAACATAACAATATTGTACCTAACTTGAAGGCAAACACTTCTAATTTATCTTTTATTGGACTACTAAAAGTGTAAAATTTTCTCATGCTATTAACCATATGCATATCTTGCAAATCAATATTTACCTCAAAGCTTTTAATTTAAGTCTTGAGAGAAAAAAAAAAAGACAATGGGTGGTGCGGGGAAGGTAAAAAAATATAATTTTTATGATTTATCCTAATTCATCAAATGTCACTTATATAATCTCTCAGAAAAAAAAATATTGAACCATCATTTTCCCTCTGTCCCATAGAAAAGAAACAAAATTTAAAATAGAATTCACTTTAAATTTCATAATACCAATGTAAGAGAACCATCAATTTTCCTCTCTCAGCTAAAATTTGCTTTAAAAAGAATTTTATTCGAAGCTAAACAAATTACAACTTTGGGAAAAACAAAATAAACACAAAACCACAAGGGAAAAAATATCAAAATTCACCTTTAAATTTCTATATACCTATACTTTTGTGAAAACCAAAATTTACTTTAACTACATAAATACTAACCCAAAAAAAATACCTGAATATGCCTAACAAATCATTCTTAAATTTGAAATACTTCTGCTTGTTTCATAATACTCATCCAACAACACTAAGACTAGAACTCATTCCATAACCCCCAAATTTCTGAATTTTGGGAAGTGGAATTCAGAAAACACACATTAAGATCCATTAGCTTGATTCATGTTTCATAAAGAAATCTGCATATATACCAATTTAAAAATATACAATCTTTATTAAAAAACAATGCTCTTGCACCATTATCTCAACTACCCAATTTGATATTCAAATGAAAAACAACATCGAGACAAATCAAAATTTTGTAACATTTAGTTGCTCTATAGGGATCCAAAAAATTTCAATTAATTTTGCAAGTAATAGTCTCCCATTACCCTAGAAAATCGAGAGAGAAAGATGTCAAAACCCTAAAAAATTCAGAGAAAGTGAGTTGTTGAAACCCTAGAAAATCAGAGGTGTTGAAATCCTAGAAAATCAAGAGAACGAGAGAGAGAACATGCGCCAGAGAAATACAGAGAGGAAGAACTCGATTCTGGCTCTCTCTGCCCTAATACAAAAAAAAAGCAGGGATCAGGAGGTGGTCATCGGTGGTGTCACTCGAGCAAGGAGGAGGATCAGGAGGTCATCGGTGGCAGTGTCACTTGAGTAGGGAGGAGGATTGGAGGTAGTCCGACAGTCTAATGAGATCGTAGAGAGAGACAGAGAGAGAGATAAAAAATGGCTCATCAGGGCCTTTTTAAATATAACTCTATAACAGTGACATAACTCTTGTCGTTATATAATAAAACCCTATAATGGTGTGATATCGATCTCGATGTTATTGATCTATAAGAGCGAGATTCCATAGTCGTTAAATATTGTTGTCACAGTGTTTTAACAACAATATTTAACAACAGAGAATTTCACCGTTATATATATGTCTTTAACGGTAATATAACTCTCATCATTATAGAGTAAAACCCTATAATGATGAGATTTAGATCTCGTCGTTATTGATCTATAACAGCGAGATCTTTTGTCTAATAAATATAGATGTTAAAGTATTTTAACGATAATATTTAACGATGAGATAATCTTACCGTTATAAACAAATTTTTAACGACGATATCCTTATGTCGCCATTATATATATAAGCAATAACGAAGTGATGTGTGCAAAGGCAAGGCATTCAAGGCCTAGTCCAGCTCACCATTATTGATGAAGAAATAACGGCGAGATTTATGGTCGTAGTAGAGTAATAACGATGCGATATTTATGTTGCCGCTGTTACCTATCAATTAGTGGGGACAAAACTCTCGCCCTTATTGCTTGATCAATAACGATGAGTTTTTTTCTCGCCGTTAAAGAGTCACTGCTATTTACCCTCATCCTTGTAGTGAATGAATAAATTAATCAATATTTAGAAAATGATGTTGATTTTTTAAACATATGATGACATGTCAAACTGATTAGTTATAGATGGCAGTTTGATATCATAATATGCATTTGATATGAAGGCATGCATATTTCTATAGAAAAAATTGGCTTATTTGGTTAAATTTGCATTAGTAGTTTTTTTTTTAGATTCTTTATTCAAACTATTTTTCATGATATATGACATTGTATATCATGTTAATTGGTTTAAAGAATTTGTAATGTTTGAATATCTTTAAAGGCATAAGAATTTTTTTCTTATATACATTTATTAATAGCATGTAGTTTTAAGTTGACAACTTGTACTTCAATTATGAGAACTAGTATTTGATTGGAAGGTAACATTATAATAAAAAAAATTAATATCTTCATTAGATTCACTAGCTTATTGAAATTTTGACTCCTTAAATTCCAAGTTTGATTTGTTTATTTTTTTCTAAAGGAAACCAGAAGTTGTATTAATCAGTGTAAGCAAAATTTTATAGGTTTTCATGGTTAACTTAAAAATAGATCAAATGAAGAAAACATGGCTAGCACAGTACAACCTAAACATATAACAAAATGCTACAATCTTTAAACAATAAACCTAATGATCTGAATTTTGATTTCAAGTGTCAACCCATCAGAAAACCATTACATGAAGTGAAATTGCAATGAACATTCACTACAAGAATTCTGCAGATTAGTGACAGATGCTATCCGATGCTAATTCATCTCAATTTCATTGTTGAACTGTTTAACGACGGTGTAGCGATGGATAGCGTTCGTCGCAATTTCCTGATCGCTAATTAGCGACAGAACTAATCTATTGTTACTTTCGTCGCTAATTCATGATGGATTAACGAATGTCATGATCCATCGCTAAATAAGGACTGATTTGGTTTTGTGACAGATATATATCCGTCGCTAAAATTTAGCGATGAATACATATCTGTCTCTAACATCCATCACCAATTTAGCGATGGATTACATTCCGTCGTAAAACATCGGCTGATTCAGTTTTTGAGACAGATAAATATTCATCCCTAATCCGTCGCTAAATTGGTGATGGATATTAGCGACAGATAATATATGTCATACTTTTTTTTAAAAATTGTTTAAAATATAAATATCGAGAAAAAAATTCTTATTATACAATTTATATAACCTATGTATAAAAAACAAAGTAAACATAAAAAATACATAGTGAAACAAATTTAACAACCTAGTATAATCATCGCCAAGTTCTAATTAATTACAAGTGAACATATACAAAGAGTTTCATTTGAAACAACAAGTACGTGAAACAAATTCAACACATGAATTTAATCCTCACCAAGATTTGAAGTATCATCCTCTTCATTGTCTCGATTTGTTCCTTCATCCATGCCTTCATCAGCTCCTCTGCGTTGATCATCTCCAGCATCCTACAAGAGAACCAAAATGTTTGTATTGATAAACAAAATATAATAAAATAAATTATATACAATTCACCTAATCTAAGGCAATCAAAGTAACATGGCTGAATGACACATAGACTAGCAATAAAGTGAAGGACATTAATAGAATTCAGAGGTTGTCAAAAAAACTTTCATAGTGATTCAATCATGATATATGTGTTATAAGGCAATAAAAAAAAATCATAGTGATTCAATCATGCATATATGTGTTCTAAGGTTGTCAAAAAAAATTATAGTGATTCAATCAGGCATATATGTGTTCTAAGGCGGTCAAAAAAAATTTATACTGATTCAATCATTTATATATTTGTTCTAAGGCTGACAAAAAAATTCATAGTGATTCAATCATGCATATATGTGTTCTAAGGTTGTCAATAAAAGTAAAGTTCATAGTGATTTGATCATGCATATATGTGTTGTAAGGTTGTCAAAAAAATTACATAGTGATTCAATCATGCATATATGTGTTTCAAGGTTGTCAAAAACAATCATAGTGATTCAATCATGCATATATGTGTTCTAAGGGTGTCATAATAATTTTATAGTGATTCAATCATGCATATATGTGTTCAAAAAGCGTCACAAAATTTTATAGTGATTCAATCATGCATATATGTGTTCTAAGGTTGTCAAATAAAATCCTTAGTGATTCAATCATGCATATATGTATTCTAAGGCTGTCATAAAAAATGTATAGTGATTCAATCATGCATATATGTGTTCTAAAGGGGTCAAAAAAATTTTATAGTGATGAAATCATGCTTATATGTGTTCTAAGGTTGTCAAAAGACTTTTATAGTGATTCAATCATGCATATATGTGTTATAAGGCAGTAAAAAAAAATCATAGTGATGAAATCATGCTTACATGTGTTCTAAGGCTGTCAAAATTTTTTTATAGTGATGAAATCATGCTTATATGTGTTCTAAGGTTGTCAAAAAAACTTTCATAGTGATTCAATCATGCTTATATGTATTCCAAGGTTGTAAAAAAAAATCATAGTGATTCAATCATGCATATATGTATTCTAAGTGTGTCATAACAATTTTATAGTGATTCAATCATGTATATATGTGTTCAAAAGGTGTCACAAAATTTTATAGTGATTCAATCATGCATATATGTGTTCTAAGGTTATCAAATAAAATCCATAGTGATTCAATCATGCATATATGTATTCTAAGGCTGTCATAAAAAATGTATAATGATTCAATCATGCATATATATGTTCTAAAGGTGTCAAAAAAATTTTATAGTGATAAAATTATGCTTATATGTGTTCTAAGGTTGTCAAAAAACTTTCATAGTGATTCAATCATGCATATATGTGTTATAAGACAGTCAAAAAATTTTATAGTGATGAAATCATGCTTATATGTGTTCTAAGGCTGTCAAAAAAATTTTATAGTGATAAAATCATGCTTATATGTATTCTAAGGTTGTCAAAAAACTTTCATAGTGATTCAATCATGCTTATATGTGTTCTAAGGTTGTCAAAAAACTTTTATAGTGATTCAATCATGCATATATGTGTTATGAGACAGTAAAAAAAATTCATAGTGATTCAATCATTCTTATATATGTTCTAAGGTTGTCAAAAAAAATTCATTGTGATTCAATCATGCATATATGTGTTATAAGGCAGTCAAAAAAATTTATAGTGATGAAATCATGCTTATATGTGTTCTAAGGTTGTAAAAAAAAAATCATAGTGCTGAAATCATGCTTATATGTGTTCTAAGGTTGTCAAAAAAAATTCATAGTGATGAAATCATGCTTATATGTATTCTAAGGTTGTCACAAAATTTTATAGTGATGAAATCATGCATATATGTGTTATAAGGTTGTCAAAAAATTTCATAGTGATGTGGTTCTACAAATTGATGGTTCTTACACATCGTGCAGGGGCACCTAATCTGACCAGTGGGATCCACTGTACTGACACTTTCCATTGCAAATTCAATAAAACTGTCAACACCATCCATATATTCAAGCGACACATCATTATCAACTATCCTACGGTACATTCATTCATGGTTTGTAGCCATTTTGTCCTATGATGTTACGGATATTATCCTAACTAGTTAAAATGGAATCATAAGAATGCTATGTGGTTTACAAATCTGTTAGAAATTCTTGTTTGGTGATTGTTGGTGAGAATTTTTTTTGTTTCAGTTAATGCGTAAATCTTTTTCCTCTCTCTACCACAAACATGCATAACATAAAATGCAATTCCATGAACTATTTTGCATGCATTGATAATTTAATATTTTTGTGTGTAATGCCATCACATCATATTTACACACATCACAAGGATATTTAGAAAGATGAAATCACATTGACAAACACGATGCATTTAATTTAAGCATGTTTTCATGATACAATTTTACATGGAATGCATAATCAAATCCAAAATAACTTCATGCAAGCATGAATAGTCATGTCAAACATTGTAATACATTCAATCATTCATATCACAATAATGTCAAACATGTACCTGAAGCAAATACACTCCAATACCCCGCTAACTACTACCATGCTTAGCATGAAATCCGAACTACACAAATAAGAGCACTTTTATTCCCATGCATTCAAATCATGCTCAGCATGATCTCCAAACTCCAACAAAACAGTCCTAGATATCCACAACTAAGTGAGTGTGTGAGCAAAAAAGTATTGCATCCAAGAAAGTAAATAACATGTGATGTTTTTGCATCACTTATTCACCACGGGTATTTACCCAATTTGCATGCTTTTGCATTTGCATTTTTTTTCTTTCTTTTCGCATGGCATGTTAAGCCGCATACGATGCTTAACATTAAGCATCATGCATTTTGCTCTACTGCGCACCTGTAATGACAAAGATTGTCGACTAAAGGTAAAGACACAAGCAGGGGGCTTTGCCCTGCTCTGCCCGACGAAAGAGGAACACGACAGGGGGTAGAGTCCCCTCCCCCTATCGGTAGAAGAACCACTCTGGTAGGGGATTCGCTATCCCTGCTCGACGAGAAAAGACAACAGCAAAGAGGCAGAGTCCCTGCCGACCGGAGAAACAAAGTGGATAGGGGGCGGTGGGGCTCCGCCCTCAGCCGACTGAAAGAACCAAGGACATGGGGCTCCGCCCCCTGCCGACCAAATGAAAACAAAGAAGAAACGGGGGAGGGGCTGAACCCCTCCCTCGTAACCCAAGCAACAGAGAGGGGGTATTGGCCCCTCCCTTACGAAGAAGGACAAATTGGCGGGGGCTGAGTCCCTCCCTCAAAACTGAAGAAAATGAAGACATGGAGAACATGCAGGGAGTCTTGGCCCTTCCCTTACGAAGAAGGAGAAATAGGAGGGGACTGAGCCCCTCCCTCAAAACCAAGAAAAAGAAGACAATGAGGAAACTCGACGTATTATGTTGTTTGGGTATAATCCTAGAGTCAGCTAAAGTGAAATTAGTCCTTGGGTTTGCAGACATTGGATTCATAATAGACTTCCCCATGTATTATGTTGTTTTCAGTTTAGCTTGTTTGTTTCATTTCAATGTATTAAATTCAATGTGTTAAATTGTGTTCAATAAGTTATATTATTGTTTGGTTGTGAATTATTCTATCCATTATTGATTGAATCTATAGCCCAATATTTCATTCCCTTATTATAGAGTTTGTAATCCATATAAATATTTTATTTCAAGTACATGATTTTCAAGTTTTATATGTTGCACTATTTGCAGTTAACTTCAAAGTGTGTTCTTTTTGAAAAAAAAAATTATTCATATGATGATAGAGGATTCTTCAACTCCATTTTAAGCACTCTCTCTCTTGCTATATATATATATATATTGTGTGTGTGTGTGTCTCTTTTGAATGGAGTGGGGACAATAGATGGATGTTGTTCGCTCTTATGGCTTTGGGCTATTTGAACAATTAGTTTCCCATTCTTAATTTAAGGGAACATAAAAGAGGAGAGTATACCATAGATCAAGAAGGAAAAACTAATCTCTATTTGCATCGACCAGTCTTAGGGGAATGTGTATTAAAAATAAGTAGTTTTAATTTTTTGTTAGCATTTTTAGCTTAGTTTATTTTCTTTCTTGTATAATTTGGTTCTCCAAGAACAAATTCCAAGCAACAGGAAGACAAATGTTGAAAAAGAAAACAGTATAATAGCTTTCTAGCCATTTTAGATTTTTTTTTATGATATTACTATTTTCATTCATGGAAACACTTTATAGAATGTTAGATTAGGGATGCAAACAGCTCGGATTTAGGTAGGGGTGGCAATCGTGTGGGGTTGGCGGGTCGACCCGACGGGTTGGCGGGTCGACCCGACGGGTTGGCGGGTCAGCATACCTCAACCTGAACCCGACCCGTTTATTAAACGGGTCGGCTGTGGCAAACACGAACCCGACCCGTTTAAAAAACGGGTAACCCGACACGACCCGCCAACCCATTTAATAAATGGGTTGGGTCGGGTAAACGGGTTCTCAGGTTTGCGGGTCAGGTTGACGGGTCGGGTTGATGGGTTGACGGGTCGACGGGTTGGGTTGGCGGGTCGGGTTGGCGGGTTGGCAGACGGGTTGGCGTGTTGACCCACCCGCCTAACCCGTTTATTAAACGGGTCAGCCGGGTTGGCATACCTCCAACCCGAACCCGACCTGTTTAATAAACGGGTTACGCGGGTCGACCCATTTATTAAACGGGTTGGCTTAAGCCCAACCCGAACCCGCCTAAGAGGCGGGTTGGCGGGTCGTGTCAGAAATTGCCACCCCTAGATTTAGGGTCCCAAAATACATTGGGTAGTTGAATCAGATCGAATTTGGGGCAACAAAATTTTGCAAATTTCCATTCAGCTGCCAACTAGCTAACTTGTGAACCGCAAGCAACCACCTTGAACATATATGTTGTAGATAGGATCCTATCTTTTTCAAGCTTATCTTATCAGCAAAGAAACTTTCGATGCTGTTTTTAATTGAAAAGAATGTCCAAAATATCCTGCATTTGAAATCAACATATGCATTTCTAAGTTAGTCTATTCCTTTATAAGTTTCATGTAGGCTGTTGATTTCTTTTCTACATGGAATTATAGCTAGTTTGCGCTGATGTGGTTCATATTATATGATTATTGATCAAATTGCCAGTTTATTGTTGGTATGAAGGCCTTACCTCTTGATTTTCCTATACAATCAGGATTTTGAATTTGTTAATATAGTATGTTCTTCTAAACTTCAACAAAATGCTACTGTTTGCTAGTATTAATGATGGTTTTTTTTATAGTCCAAGAGAAAAAAATCCATTACCGACCATAGATTGGCTGGCCTCCGGTTGGTAAAACCCTTGAGATCCCCCTTGCTCACTGAGAAGTGTATGAGCTTCGACCTTACAGCAAGGGATGCCAACCATGGGTTAGCAACTGGGCTGTAGCCCAGTCCTGCCTCCTGGCCCAGTTAAAAAAAAAAAAAAAATTAAAAGCCCAGTCCTAACCCATCCCTGATTCCATATGAAATAGATTTTTATCCATTTTTGTAGCCCAGCCCTGACTGCAGCAAATAGTTTGATTTGTCCATATGAAATAGATTTTTATTAATAATTGTAGCCATTTTTTTATCTCAAAAGAAAAAAAATTGGGGGGGGGGGGCTGCCCCCGAAACCCAGACTATCACACCAAATTTTTTTTTTTTTTGCTACACCCCTGTTTGCCCCGCCCCGCCCCTGGCTAGAATGTCTAGGTCCACGAGGGGTATGAGCCTCTTATTCCTTGTTAGGCCAAAATGGCATCATTACAGACTTTTATGCTACTTTTGGAGTAACGATCAGGATTAAATCCTGTTTTATATTCATGCTTATCAGAAGTTTTACAAGCATGCTTATCAGAAAGCATTTCCTTGATAAGGGTGAGACTCCAACTGCCCTTGAAGATCAACGAGATCTTTGCTAATTGCTTCAGTTCAGCTGTGGATGAGGATCGGTTAATAGTTTCAAGGCTGAAGTTGGGTGTACTCTCTGCTAGGCAAGCAGGACGGGGATCTTTACACCAATGAACTCATGAGTGAGGTGGTTTTCCTGTTAATCCAAAAAAAACAAAACAAAGTGAACCATAGATGACCTTAGCCATTGGCAACACTTAGGGGGGGTGTTTGGATGCACCTGTTTATAGAAAAAAATATGGATAAATATGTGGATACCAGTTCACATTGCAACTTCTCGGGTCACCTCACAAGGGAGTGTGTCTCATAGATTCAGAACATTTTTTTATTTTTTGATGACAAGGAACCCTTGTGGAAGCATGGAAAATCCGAGGTGGGGGCCCCACGACTACCCTGCCTTACTTGGCCCACCTCTAGAACCTAGTCTCACAACATTAACCTACTATAGCAATTTAACAAAAATCATAGTGCGCATAATGAATTTTCAAATTTATGGAGGGTGTAGGCAAGTTATTTTTCTTAGAGGGGCAAAAATTTGGGATGGCAGGCCTTGGCCCCTTTGGACCGGGGATGAAGGACATGAAACGGGGATGGAGGTGGGGATGAAGGTTAAAATCAAAATCCGTGCGGGGATGGAGACGGGGATGGACTTACGCTTTCCCCCGCCCTGCCCCATCTCCATCCCGATCCCTGCCATCCCCAATTCTTCTAAGGGATGGCAATGGACCGAGGGAGAATGACCCCACCCCGCCTTGCCGCCCTTTGGATTGGGGATGGAGGACATGAAATGGGGATGGAGGCGGGGGTGGAGGTTAAAATCAAAACAGGGATGAAGGTCCGGATTTTGAGATGGGGCGGGGGTGGAGACCTTGTCCCCCGCCTGATCCACTGCCATCCCTACCCAAAATGCACGGTTTCTACGCACACAAAAGTCAAAATTCTTATGTGGCTTCCAAAATAGAAGGGGGTTAAATTAAAAATATTAAGTCTCAGGGTCATTGTTTCGGGATTAATCTTCCTGCGTGGGACCACGATGAAATAAATTAAGTGGTCGGTCGTTAAAACAAACATGTGCACAATCAGTGTGGTTAGTAGTTGTCTGTTGGATCATTGTTACAACGGAAATGACCGTACTGGATTGCAAATCGAAAACCCTTAAAATTTATGATGATGTCCAAAATATTAACTTTTTATTGTAAAAAGGACTTTTTCACCTTTTTGCACACGCTAATTTTTTTCATATATGCAAACTTTCCTCTTAAATATCCAAATATATGATTTTTCTACCATATATAAATTTTCTCTCAAATATGTGAATGTCCTTCCACACATTTGAGAATGTCTTCTTCAATGCTTTCACATTTGCAAATGTTTTGACTAACGTCCTCAGATATTTGTGAACATTCTCCTCCCTATGCCCCTTATGCAATCTTTTTAGTAAAAGAAGATTGTTGAGAAAACCCTAAACTTCAAAAGCGCATATGGGGGGTGACCAAAAAATATGCATATTTTGAAAGAAATCACATATTTGGGAGGACATTCACATATATTTGGAAAGAAAAATCACAAATGTAAGAAAATTTACATGTTTGGGAAGGAATTCATGTATTTAGATATTTGAGAGAGTTCACATATATGAAGGAAATTCGCATGTGCAAAAGGTGAAAATGTCCTTTTACAGCGATAAGTTGTGATTTTGTACATCAGCGGATTTTCTAAAAATTATAACATTTTTTTGAGAAATGTCATTTATGCCATAGATTACGGTCATTTCTGTTATTATAATGAATCGGTTCTAAGGCTTGAGACTTGGTCAAACAGATTGCCCGAGTCCCTGGCCAATGTTGTTAAAATTGGCTTACTAAGAGAATCGGGATTTTCAAAAGAATGACAAAATCAGTCCTAACTGAATCAAACCGTTTTTAATCCTTAATTTCAAAGTTTATTTTTTATCTTTTTAAACATGTAAATGAAGCGATTCAGGATAGAATCAGTCTGATTCGATCTGTTAAGGGGCTGATTCAATCTGAATTGACAAATTCAGACCCATTTTGACAACACCCATTCTAGCCAAGCCAAGTTGTTGGGGTCGGCTTATGTAAGGCTTAATTGACATGGAAAAGTTTGGTGTTTGGACCCACTAACCATTGATTTGACCAACCAAAGTACTCGAGCCTGACCAACTGTAGTTCGTTCACAAGATGTTTGGGCCAGTGCTAAGAACGATTTTGACTGGGTCATGTTGACCTGTGCTGGATAGGTTGAGTCTTTGCCTTGGTTGTCATTAGAACTCTTGAGATTGTGAACCCACTCAAGCTACTTTTAGTCGCAACCAGGGTTGTCATAAGGCCTGTTCACAACAGTCAAATGTTGCCGATATTGATGTTTTTTGGTGACTCAAAAATCAACAGTTATAAATGCACTAAATATTCACAACTTAAAAAAGGTTTTCTTTTGTAAAAAAAAAAAACAAGATCCAAGAGTTGATATCTAACAAATTGTGTATGTTGAAGTAAAAACAACTTGCAACTATGAGTTTCAACTCATTGATTTCTTATACACATCCAGACCAGACTTTATATATATATATATATATATATATATATATATATATATATATATAAAATTTGAAGATGGGTTTGATCGTAAACGATCAAACACTGATGGCTCATTTTTTTTTTTTTTGCGTGTTCCAGACATTTAGTGGCAGTCTTGACCGCCTCTAAATGTCTGGGAGGAAAAAGTCTTTTTTGAAGAAAAAGAACGCATGGAGAGAGGGAGAGTTCCGAATAGTAATTATCTGTCAACTTTCTAGACAAACAAACATCACACGAGAGAGAGAGAGAGAGAGAGAGAGAGAGAGAGAGAGATGTCAAGGCAGTTAACTGCAATATCTACTGTTAACCTGCGTGCACGTCAAGCAGATGAATGAACGCGCACGCATTACAACTTTCAGAAATAGGCAAATGGACTTTTCTTCTTATTCCATCACAATCAAAGTCTCGCAAAAGCACAAGCAGATTAAAGAAATGTATCCTTCACAATTACTGAGAAAGTAGGTTCGCTAGAATAAAATGATTCTAAAGAGGGATCTCTACCCCAGCCTGGCTTTTTCAGTTCTACAACAAATCAGTATTCCTTATTGCCAAAGTTCTTGCACCAGAGCTGCGAAGGGATCGGGCGAACAGGGTGATGTGGCCGTTGCTGCAGTAAGCATGGAAACCATTAGCTCTGTTAAACATCATTTGTAATGATCAGCAATTTCTATCAACAGAGGAGTTGAAAATCACTCATCGTTTTGAGAGTTAATTTAAAGCCAGTTTACGAGGAGCGGAACATGAGCCTAGCCAAGCTGAAGTAGACATTGTTTGAGTTAGGCTTGGTGCACATATACTTGGCTCCATTTCAAGCTCAAGCCTCTCTCTCTCTCTCTCTCTCTCTCTCTCTCTCTCTCTCTCTCTCTCTCTCTCAGGTGGAACAAGGGATGTCCACATACATAAAAATGCTCGTTTCAAGACTGCTCTTGCTTGTCTTGTTAAGCCCACTAAACAATTGCAAGAGAGCCTGATCTGAATGCGGGAGGCTTAGCTTGTTGTCCAGGTTTAGGTGCATGTCATACATGATATCAACTAACAGCTTAGCTGGATCAAGTTGGTGGACAACATCAAGAGACTATTAAGGATAGTGTAAACGGTACCATTCAGAGTTTCACTCGCTATTAGGTTTACCTACTGCATCTTCTGATGCACAAGACACTTGTTGAATTTCACATAACCAAGAAGTCATAAGAGCCAAACAGAAATGAACAAAATTCCAGAGCCAAGAAATTTTAAGATGATAAGATCTAAATGGAAATCAATAAAAGACAAACTAAATTGCTTTTTTACATGCAACAATAACAGAATGTGCCTTCTGCAGACATTCACATGCAAATATATTCACAATGCCCATAAAGCAATTTCAGAAACCAGAAATCTCTACTCTCTACTCTGCTCATGACAAAGGTTTTATTATTTCACTATGTGGGAAACCCAAAAATGAAAATGTAAAATAGATCCAAGTGTTGATGGTGCAGCCAAATGCAAAAGAGCAAGGCTCCACAACCAAAAAATTCAAGACTGTAGTGTGCCCAGTACACACATTTACATGAATAAGAGAGAAGTGTACAGATATCAGTCTGTTGATTGACATCAACATTTTACATCCATTGTCCAAATCAAGGTTGCCAGGAAGGACAGCAGACCAGGGAAGTGGCATGGAAGGAGAAACGAAGCAAATCAGGCAAATGTTGAAAAGATTAAAAGAAGAATACTAGGTAACTCTATGATGAACTTTCTTGACTCCATCTGTTATAACACTATAAAATAGGGTCTTGTATTTATATGAATAATACAAATATAAACTCTAATATGCTTTAATAGTAACTTGCTTTGAAAACTGCTTCATAAACTTCAGGTAATATTTTGTTAATTAGTAAAAAATCAAGTGAATTAATAAGTCTGCATCCTTTTCATTCTAATGGAAAGCAAAACTTCTCAGCTATCAGATACCACTTCCAATGTTAGGAGAAGCGTGTTCTCCACCTTGAAATATTTATGTTTGTTGCTCTAGAAACACAATGCAAGAGCCCAGTCCAAATAAATGACATTCTACCATGCAATTTTATCAACCAGTCATACACCATAATATCAAGCTATTAAAGACAAATAACTTGGACAGTCCACTAGAGAAACAATTTTTTCATTTCATTAGTTTATGTTTAAAACCTATGAAATTTTTCAAAGGAAATGTTCTTTAATTATTTAGTTATTGGATGTAATATCTTATAACAAAACTGGAGGAAATAGCCATGTCAACTTTTGCTATTCATTCCACCAAGATACAGTAAAAATTATACAAAGACAAACACACTGCTAGATCACTATGTGCAACTGTATACATTTTATACACTTTACATACATTAAGAGAGAGTATGGAGAGTTTGGATAGCAAAAACTTGAACCTTGGATATGCATGTGACCTTGTAAAGTATGCGCAAACATATGGTACACATGTTGATCCAACTCTGTATTCTTGTCTTGCATAACAACAGTCTACAATCCTATATGTTTTGTTCATGAAACTTAAGATTCTTGGCTACTAAAGCAGTGGTCATGTTGTCACAATGGACCAGAATTGGATTTTCAGTTTAACACCTACATCTATCTTGAAGTAACCACCCAATCCACGCTACCTCTGAGGTTGTTAGCAATATGGCTCTCTATTCTACTAATTGTTGACTTACAACTCGTTCTTGTTCTTTCCTACGTCATAAAACTAGTCCCCCAAAAAACACAAGAACCTGTTGTAAAGCATCTATCTAGAGGTCACCTTAGAAGCTATGTCACACGGACCCTTCTAACAGGGCACCGCACCAGCATCGCACCCGCACCCAGGCGGGTGCGACACTTGGACACAGCTTCCTTTGTGTTAGGTGAAGTCAACCACACTGAGGTCCATTTCTATCCAAAAGTAGATTCAATTAACCCTAATCAAGTTCATTTTTATCTATATTATATATATAAATACATAAATGCACACAAATACATGTAGTGTTAACTTAAAACTGTTAAAAATTATATATATATATATATATATATATATATATATATATATATATATATATATATATATATCCTCCCCGCACCCTCGCACCCAAGTTTTTTTAAAGTGCCGCATCGCCGCATCCGCACCCGTACTTGCACCCGCACCTATGTGACATAGCTTAGAAGTATATGTATATTCTCAAAGCTTTAACTTTGAAAATGCTGGAAGGCTTAGTACCTATCTGCCCAAGCCCCTGGTATGGGTACTGGGTACATACCTTGTACGTTTTGGGTCTGGTCAGGTTGATCCCGACCCAGACCCACTTTTTACTTTTTTGGGGTTTAACTGTCCTGCAACCCTCTTCACAGGAGAGAGAGAGAGAGAGAGAGAGAGAGAGAGAGAGAGAGAGAGAGAGGCCCCCTCCCTTTTCTTTGGGTTTTCTCATGCCCCCCACCCCCTCTTTTCCTTTCATATAAAATCTTAGATATATTGGTTTGGATCATAACCCAATACAATATATATATTATTTAGATTTATATATTTATATGCCCCTGTATCCACATTCTAGAAATTGTTGTGTTGTAGCCCCTGTACCTGTAACCAAAGCTGTACCTATATGACAGCTTAGTATGTAGACCATGGTCCATCTCACATCAAATAAATACACATTACTAAATTGAAAGAGTGCCCATGAATTGATTACATGTGTGTTGCACGTGTGAGGTCAGGGCAAGAGACATATATATGAGATACCCTACTGGTTGTCTGTATACTGTAGGATCAACAAAAAGCTCTCCATAATTCTTTCCAAGCTTCACACTGTCCTCAGTTAAGGTATGAACTTTTTGCTAGCCTGGCTCTAGACACAATATTGCTGCATACTCATGTTGGAATAGTAGATGGAGAGTATAGAATCTCCAATGCAATAAAATCTTTGAGAATTCCCAAGACACCTTTGATGTAAGGAATGCTATAATTATCATCTCCTATATCATGCCATTCACATATTGTTCTACCTCCATTTGATCATAACTTTCCTTGAATCCAAAAGAAGTCATTTCGACCCCAAAATTTAAAAATCAAACTTGAAGAGCTTGCTTAGGTCCACAAAGAACTCTTTTCAAGACTATTGGATATCCCTGAGGCAAATCCATAAAGTTTCCATTTAAGATATATTTTCACATCTAACTGAAACATTTTTCATTTTCTGACATCAGCCACAACCAACAATAACTATGGTCATATGACTCATTGGTGAAAAGGCTTTACAAAGTCAACTACATGCAGTTGATTAAATCCCTTTGCCTCAAAAACATATCATTTTTTTGAACCATCAGCTCTTGTCTTCACTTTGTATACCCACATGCAAACAATGAGAATCATTCCTAAAGGCAATAAGCTTCCATTCTCTCAAAAGCAGTAAGTTCCTCTTTTGAGGCTTGCTTCCGTCCGGTTGTGTGATGCCAAGGAAACATGATGTTTTGAAAAAGAACTATCATAAGAAACAAAATATGATAGACAAACTGGGTGTCCAAAACTGCAATGTATGTAAAGGAAGATCCGGATCCAAAACACATTGAAGTGGGTCCTCATCACCCTGGTCCACACGTTGGAATGGATCCACATGATATGAAGGAAACATCCAATGGTGAAAACACAAGTCGCAATCAGGACAATTACCTTGGTGACTATACTGAACAAAGACTCTTTCCTTACAAGGCAACTAGAAGAAAGAAAAGAAAGGAGAACCTCTCACCTAAGAAGACTCCTAATAAAAGTAGTTCTGAACATGACTGTAATCTCAAAGAGTCTAAATGTAATTGAGACTACTTGTACATGAATAATCCTTAAAAACATGTAACTCTTGGAACTATCTATAAAAAGGGAGAAGAGCTCATCTCTAGTTTGTGAGAACAGAGAGAGAGATCCCATAGTGGAGGTAGGTCACATCTGGACCGAACCACTTTAAAACGTTGCTTTCTTGTGCATGAGAGTGTAAATTTTTGGGTTTCACGATTTTACATGGTATCAGAGCCTGTTGACTCCAATGAGCTGGTGTGCTAGTTCAACCTCGCCCCATGCTGGTGGTGATGGCATCAAGCTTGTCCTCTCTGGTTCCCAACCCAGCCAATCAATGAAATGTGTTTTCTTCTATAGTGTCCATCAAATTGGATAGGAACAACTACCATATACAACACTTTCAAATAGAGGCTGTTATGTACAGTCAAGATCTTATCAAGTACATGAATGGATCATATCCAGCGTCATGCCAGTATATATCAGAAGGTGAGCAACTCAAAATTAATCCTGATTTTGTTACTTGAAAGTGGGCAGACCAACTTGCATTGAATTGGATCAAAGCCATTGTTATTGAAGTCGTACTGATTTGCCCAGAATGCATGGATTGCATTGGAACAATCATACACATCTCACTCCAGTCTCAGGATCCTCCAGTTAAAAGGTGACCTCCAAAACGTCAAGAAAGATGACAAGAGCATGTTATAATATATGAATCATGTCAACTTCCTTGCAGACACCTTTTGTATTATCAAAAAACCAGTTCGAGGGAGATATACCCGAGAGTACGAAAGTTTCATTACTACTATTACCACCTCTACTCTCAACAAGCTCCCAAGTTTTAGTGAGATTTTTTATCTTGCTAAATCAAGAGAAGAGACTCCAAATATTGAATCCCAAGTCTCCCCAATAAACTGAAACTTCTATGATCGCTTTCTTTTGTCAAAGAGGTCATGGTCGAGGTCACGGTGGCCATGGGAGAGGGGCTGGCTATTTTAACCCCTTCCAAAACCATCAAAACACTGGTTCTAAAGATAATCAAGGCCAGCAAAGGACCCCTTAACATGATGGTATCAGGTCGTGTGCCAGTTCTGTGGACAGATGAACCACATGGCATACACGTGTTATGATATCCCAAAAGTCTTCGCGGCTATGACGCTAAACAACATGCAGGACAATTCTTGGTACCCAGATACGAGACCCATACATTACATGACTACAAATGATCAAGGCATGGTAAACAAGTCAGAATATCATGGACAGGATGTAGTTATGGTTGGAAATGGAGTGAATGTGCCAATTGCAAACATAGGTAATGTTCCCTTCAATCAGTTTGCTCTCTTAGATGTTCTTCATGTTCCTACCATAAATAAGAATAGTTTGTCAGTTGCAAAGTTCACTCGAGACAATAACTGTGTTTTTTAATTTAATGCTGACGGGTTTTATGTTAAGGATCGGAGGAACGAGACTATTCTCGAGTAGAGGTGGAATGTACCCCTGGTCAAGTCAATCCCGATGTAGGAAGGAGAATCATGGATTTGTTGTAGGAGAAGCTAACTTTGTGTGCGTCTCTCATCAGTTTTCTAAGGTTGTTTGGCATTGTCGTTTGAGACAATAATTTTAGAACTTTAATTTTACTTGAACAGAATAAGTTGATATCATGTGATAATAAAAAAACGGTGTGGTGATGGGGAATATTTATGCTCTAGTTGCATTGCGAACAAGATTCACAAACTCTCTTTTAAAAAAGCTGAATTTTCTGCTAGCTCACCTCTTGAAGCTGTGCATGCCAATTTGTGGGGGCCCGTACCTTCACGAGAAGAATATTCTTACTACCTGCTTCTTCTGGTTGACAACTATTCACATTTTTCATGGATTTTTCCTATGATTACAAAATCAGATACCTTATCATGGTTTGAAAACTTCAAAGCCATAGTTGAGAATCAACTTAAAAGAAAAAATAAAAAAAATCATAGTGATGGAGGTGGAGAATTTGTCTGTAGTGCTTTCTCTGAATTTTTGAATAATCATGGGATAAAGAGGTGGCTCACTTGTCCGCACATGCCTCAACAAAACAACATTGTTGAGCACAAACATAGGTAAGTTCATGAGATAGGGATGAGTCGTTTGGTTCATGCATCTTTAGATGTTAAATTTTGGATTGTTGTGTACTTGATTAATCGGCTCCTGAGTCCAAACCTGGGTGACAAATCTCTATATGAGTTATTGTTAAATCGTGTTCCTGGATATGAGCATCTTAAAATTTTTAGATACACATGTTACCCATACCTAAGACCTTATGTTAACTCAAAACTGTCACCCAAGTCCAAAGCATGTGTGTTTATCAGGTATGGTGCAAATTACAAGGGTTATATTTGCAAAGATCCTATTACAAGAAGGGTTTTTATTTTCAGACATATTATATTTGATGAACCCAATTTTCTATATGCCAAAATAAATAATAAGAATCATGTGACTACCTCTTGGACACAAACTCTCACATAGACCCAAACACCTTTGGATGTTGTTCCCTATAGTGACTCTCCTAAAATGTCCTCACTTGTCACCTTGTTTGTTCCTGTGATAGTCAACCCTAGTCATGTTGCGCAAACCTGAACACCAAAACCAAAACTCTGAAAATATGGACTTTGCCCCCAATTCATTCATGCCATCAATAGAATCTCATAGTGCACCCACCAACGAGTCAAACCTAGTACCTAACCCTGAGTCATCATAACCAAACTCTGAAGTCAACCAAACTCTCATTAGAACTCACCGCATGATAACTAGATCCTAAGATGGTACATTAAAACCAAGATTGTTTTTTGCCATGAAGTATGTCCATATAGGACTCTTGACTGAAGTATTGCAAGAAGAAAAGGAACCACATGATTTAAGTCAGGTTGTCCATGATCCAAAATGACATCATGTTATGACTGATAAAATGCATGCCCCGTACAGAAATCACGGACTCTTGTTTCGTCCTCTAATGTCCACAACGCAGTTGGTTGCAAGTGGATATATAAAATCAAATGTCATGTTGATGGGACCATCGCCAAATACAAAGCCCGCCTGGTGGCCAAGGGGTTCAGTCAACAGGAGGGTGTAGATTATTTTGAGACCTTTAGTTCTGTCATCAAACTAACATCAGTTAGAACCGTTCTTTCTATTGCCATCTATGTCACAGGGATTCGGCTAGGAGGGTGCCGCACCCGCGTCGACGCGACTCGACGCGGGTGCGGGTGCGGCACCAGGTGCGGTCAACCCGATCCTGGGTGCGTTGACCGCACCCAGGATCATTAAGGTCCATTTTTTTTAAAAAAAAAAATTTGCCCAAATGGGCTTCGAAATTTTTTTAAAAAAAAATTATGCAGCTGAAGGTCCATTAATACTATTTTGCAGCTGTCATCTGCTGTCAGCAGCTGACAGCTGCAAAAAAAAAAAACCCCGCCTATTCCCCTACCCCCTTTATATATATATATATATTACATTTTTACCCCTACCGCACCCCCGCACCCGAGTTTTTTGGAAGTGCCGAATCCCCGCACCCGCACCCGCGCCCGCACCCACACCCATGTGACATAGATTGCCATTAGTTGTGGTTGACAGATTCACCAATTAGATGTTAATAATGCCTTATTACATGGTTTCCTAAAGGAAGAAGTCTATATGAGTCAACCTCCAAGTTTCAAAGACAAGCAACATCCTGACTATGTGTGCAAACTTAGTTGGGCCTTATATGACTTGAAACAGGCCCCACGTGCATGGCTTGAAAGGTTGAAGGTGTATCTAGAGAAACTGAATTTTGTGGAGTTCCATGTTGATTCATCTCTGTTTATCTGCCACGAACAAGGTATAAAGATGTATATGTGGATGACAAAATTATAACTGGAAGTTCTCACCAGGAGGTCAAGAACATTATTCAAGCCTTTAGCCAAGAGTTTTCAATTAAAGACTTGGGTCCTTTACATTATTTCTTGGGTATTGAAGTTGTTAAAGACCCATCAGGGATCATTTTTACTTGGAGAAAAATATATTATAGATCTCCTGATTAAGTCAGGCATGATAGACTGCAAAAACATTGTCACCCCTGCAGTTGCCAATATTCACCTTTCAAGATTTTCGAAAAAATTATTGGAAAATCCAACTCAATACATAAGTATTGTGGGAGTTTACAATATGCCACATTTACCCATCCAGACATAACCTTTGTCGTGAATAAGGCATGTCAGTTTATGCATGAGCCCACGCAAGATCATTGGACACATGTTAAATGTGTCTTGAGATATCTTAAAGGAACGCTCAACTATGGTTTACATAACAAACAATCCAACAGTTTCAGGTTCACAAGATTCTCATACGCCAATTGGGCAGGATGCCAAGATCAAAAATCCACCAGTGGGTACCTTACCTTTTTGGGACCCAATTTACTCTCTTGGAGTCCGTCCAAACATCATGCAGTTGTTCGATCAAGTACAGAAGCTTAATACAAGAGCATTGTTGGGGCCGCCTCTGAATTAATGTGGCTTAAACAACTCTTGAAGGATTTGGGTTTCAATTCACCACAAGTTCATGTACTTTGGTGTGATAATTTGGGAGCTACATATCTAACGGCCGATCCTGTGTTTCATGCCAGAACAAAACATATAAAGTTTTACTATCATTTTGTCACAGAAAAGGTTGCATGCGGTGAAATTGAAGTCCAGTCCGTACCGTCCAAAAATCAGATAGCTAACGTTCTCACCAAGGCACTACTTGGGCCAAAATTCCAATATTTTAGATACAAGCTGAATCTCAAGGAGTTAAGTTTGAGGGGGCGTGTAAAGGAGGATCTGGATCCAAAACACATTGAAATGCATGTAAGTCACATCTGGACCGAACCACTTTAAAATGTTGTTTTCTTGTGTGTTAGTGTGTGAATTTATGGGTTTCATGATTTTACACCTCAAGTTAGTGCACTATACCAGGCATTAAATTTTGAGACCAGGCATTGTAGTATTGTCGTTGATGATCTCTTGTAAAGGTTGTTCTTCGAGAATATCACTTCTTGTGACCAATGTTTATAAAAGGATACTGACCTTCTTCCTTGTTCTCTTCTTTTATAGACTTTTTTACATTGTTTACTTTACACAACTTATCTTCATTTTGCAGTTCTCTTGGCTCATCTTTCTTAGGATAAGGGATAAGAAAAGACATTTCAGTATCACCATCATCATGATGTTGGGTCCTCTAGAAAAATTGTTGATATTAGTGAAAGCATCATGTCTTTATATACTAAGCTTCATTGCTATAGGGCCACACCACCAATACCTTTTCAGGATTCGAGATACCCAAGAAAATAACATGTTACTCTTTCAACAAGTAATTTGTCATGTTTATATTTTAGAAAGGAACAAAACATGTGTACCAAAAGCTTAGATCAAGGTAAAATCCAAAGGCCTAGAAAATAGTCTTTCATAAGATGGTTTTAGATTGAACAGATGAATGCATCTTATTATATAAAAGTTACAACAAACTTCTAATCCAAAATTCTTTTCAAATTTTTAACTCTCTCAAAAGGTCTTTATCTCAAGGATATGTCAATTTTTCCTTTCAAGCACTCCATTTGGTTTGACGATATGGATTATGGACAAGATTTATGAGATTTAATACCTTTGAGCGCTAAGTGTTGAAACTTTTTTCTTATATATTCACATAAAATGATGAAACTTTTTACTTATATATTTATGACCACGAATATCTTGAACAATCATTAACAAAAATTACAAATAACAAGGCTTGAGGGTAACTGATTGTTCAGTGGTTCCTTTTATCTTATCTCCCATACAGAAAATGTCACTATTTACTAAAATGACATAGATATAAGGGCTTGATAGAAGTATCTAGTGTCAATTCATATCAACAAAGAGAGGCAAAGCTAAGTGAAATACCTATTCGACATTTGCATGACCGTTGATTAAGATGTGGCCAAAAATTTAGGATAAAGACAAGCCCACTATCCACCTTACATAGTCCCACCCTAAATGATGTCAATACAAAGAGCTTTGGAAGTTATGTAGAACATGGACATACATCTATGACAATTATGATGACATAAGAGAGCACAACAAGGAGAGGAAAAAAATGAGAATGATGATAACTAGCCTTAAAATAATAAGACAAGAAAGGTTTTCTTTTTCTCTTTTGGTTTACACTTGGAAATTTCAAAATTAGAAAAACAAAGCTAGTTACATCCCTTCAGTGGTACAGAGACACCATCTCAGCATGCAGTCTCATGTTTGAATCCCATAGAAGGCCGTCCCCAATTTCCTGATTGATTATAAGTAATTTTTGGCATAGGGAACCACTAAATCCATACTTTTACATACACCAAAGAGGAGGAAGGACAGTAATTTGGGTCAACCATGTCATGATTCACATGAAGAAAATAAACAAAGTTCATACTAGTAAGGACATGATACTGTGACAAACTCACAGAGACATGCATGACTAAATGACTAGAACATAGCAATTTCATCCACTAGCCTAGAAGGATGACATCATGTGTTTCTCGAGTCTGCACAATAGGAAGTAAGAGAACAGCAAAGTTTTCCTTTGTCACAGGACACATTTTAATGCAGAACCAGCAAACCTAAGTATGGCCCAACTTAAAACATCTTAGCATGGAAATATACTTGGTAGAATCTAGGTTTGGTAATTGTCTAGCATATATTGTTAAGAAGACACAATCATATGCACTTAGTATAGCATGTTGTTCAGATGCAGACATACTAACTTCAGGAGTGAAAGTGATTGGCCAAATAAGCAACAGCTTATTACTGCCTACAAACAAGGAAAAATGCCAGATCCACTATAATGAAACATGCCTTTAACCAAAAGGTAGACATAGTGAAATGATATATATATATATATATATATATATGATGTACCACCAAAACAATCTACAAAAGAATTTCTTTTTAATAGAATTCCACCATCTTCAACTACAGGAAATGAGAGAATGCAGGAAACATGCATAGTTCCAATATATTCTAATAAAGCATGAAACCATAATGAGGAAAATAGGTCCATACATATTATTTCAAGTATGGACAACATTGAAAGGTAGTTCCCTGCTAGCAAAGAATAATATTTAACATGAGTTTGACAATAGTCAGTGTACACTATTAGAATGACTAATGACCTCAAGAAATCTGAGATCAACTAAATTTATTTCCATAGTGATTTTCACCAACAAAAAGTTATTAATATGACCATCAGAACTTCAATACTGATACAACTTCCAAACTACCAACATCATTATCCGCTGCAGAAACAACAGCAGTTCCAAAATACGGGAAACACTATAACAACAAATCAAATATGTTAGCAAGTCAAATTTAACCAACAGCATCACGCTTCCATGAAGAAACGAGTAAATGGATTGACTAAACCGTTAGTCTCAAACATCTGCCCCAACCATACAGCATCTCAAAAAACTAACAAATGAAAACAGAACACAAAAATAGAAGAAAAATGCGGAACAAGAACAGCACATTGCAAAAATGGAAAAAGCAAAAAAGTGACAAGAGATAAAAACCAACCTCTAGTTCGGCAGATTTAATAGCCAGAGGAATACAAACAAGAATGATACCCGCCATCGCGATTGCGGTATTCCTCCGCCAATGTTTCGGCCGACAATATGGGCCTCCAGTCATACTCCACACCTTAGTCCTGAAATCTCCATTAGCGCTCCCATGATGCTCTCCACCGCCCATTTTGGCAATTACCACTACTCTTCCTTTTCTCTCACTCTCTCTACATATTACGAGAGAAACGGGAAAGGGAAGAAAACAGAAGATGCAACAAGATCAGCCATTTTCATTCCACACCCATTAATTCAAACACCTAAATGAAACGGAACCACCATCTAGAATCTGAGTTTCCAAATCAAATTGCACTACAAAAACAACAAGATTCGATAAAAATTGGGGATACCACCCAAAATTACATTAAAAAAACTGCAAATATGGCGTCAAACAAGATTTTTCATTCTTTAATCATTAATCGAAATACCCAAAGAAAGAATGATGTGTTTTCCACCATGCCTTCACCAATCGAATTGAAGAAAAACTCAAAAATTCACAAGAAAATTAGGGTCAACAGCCAAAAGAATACAAAAGAAATTGTCAATCCATAGAACTAAAGGAAAGATTATGCTAGAGATTGCATAAGAAAAGCAACCGATTGAAGAAAAAAGGCGTACCCGAGAGCGCCTCTCCTACTTTGGCCTTTGCTTCGTCGAGAGACGAAGAGAGCTCTCTTTGGTGACCATAATGATGGAGATTGAAACAGTTCGGGTCTTAATTAACCCGATAATGGTTGTGCCTGGATCCACCAAAACAAGCCAGCTAAGTTAATCGGGTTCGGGGTTTGTAGAACACAAATTTTAGTTGGCTGGAGTGTTTAGGAAATGTGGCTTAATCTAACCAGAGACCTGGTCAGAACACTATGAGGGTGCGTTTGAAATTCTCGGATCTCAAATCCGATGGGGATCCGGGGATCTGAGAACGGATCTCAACCTGTCCACTCCTTTCTTAAATCCGAGGTTCTGGCCCTATTTCCTTTTATTGCAAATTGTTGATCTGAAATCCCTTGTTTGGATAGCCTTATATCCCTAGTGACAAAAGTTAAAAAGGCAAAATATCGGCAGTAAAAAACTTGGGAGATTTTGAAATTTTTCATAAATCTCACATTTTTTAGGCAAAATCTTAGCATTAAAAAATAATTTTAAAAATATAAAAAAAATTATAAGAAAATATAAATAAAATACATTTAAAAGTAAAAATCTTGAGGTTTTCACGATAAATATCCGTTAAAAATGTAAATCTCATGATATTTGTCATGCTTTGAAAATCTTACAAGAAATTGCTGTTTTAAACTTTCAAGCAATTTCTTGCCAGATTTTCTCGCAATATTTGTCACAGAGCTTGTACCTAGTATCTAAGGCAGCGAAACAAGACTAGACATAAAATGGCTGGCTCGGCTCATAAAATGCTTGTTCAAACTCCTAAAATAGACTGGACAAGCTGAATATGAACAATAGGTACTGGGCTCAGCTCGACTCACTTGCACAAGCTTGTTAAGTAGAAAGAAGGAGAACTGAACATATTAGGCCCCATTTATCATTCTGCCTGGTTCTGCCCTATAGGTTTTAAGTGTTTTATGATAGATCTGAACTGTTTGATGTTTTCAGCATGATCGATTTAGTGGGAATCGACTCTTGGACCATGTTTTTTTGACAAAAAAATATGATTTTATGAGCCAAGAAAAACTGGTACCTTCGTAGCCATTGATATTGGATCACCAAAAAAACATGTATGCAGGTCAGATTTCAGCAATCCAAAAGCTGGTTTTCACTAAACAAACTTTATTGGATTACATCTATGGTGTTAGATGTGTGAAAAAATGCTTAAAACTACAATATTTGAAGGGGCCTAACCAGGCCTCATGAAAAAGAAAGCCTAAGGAACTCATTATATATATATATATATATATATATATATATATATATAGAGAGAGAGAGAGAGAGAGGTGTTTGACGCTTTTTTTGTTTTTGCCAAATTTTGAAAAGTTTATTTTTATTGTATTTTTTCTAAAATCTCAGATATGATTTACATGCTTGATTTTGTAGGAATTGACAGTTGGATCGTCTGTTTCCAACACCAAGTTAGGTTTTTATAAGATTCAAAAATCAACGGTCTACAATGTTAAAAAATATTCAATGCTTAAAACATTATTTTTCTCAAAAAAACATGATCCAAGTGTGATTTTTTAGTAAATTAATCATGCTAAGGTCAGATTTTTTAAAAACAAAAACCCCTATCCAGGCTCGGTAGGCACACAAAGAGTCAAGCACCTACCCTTTTCTCTCTCTCTCTCTCTCTCTCTCTCTCTATATATATATATATATATATATATATAACTGACCAGGCCCCATTTTCTCATTGAAGTATTTTATGATAGATCTGTACCATTAAATGTGTTTATCATGCTCGATTTAGTGAGAATCGACTCTTGGATTGAAAAAATGTATTTTTTTGAGCCAGAAAAAAATGGATGCCTTCATACATCACCAGAAAACCACTATACAGGTCATTCGAAGGCGGATTCCTACTAAACAAAACCTATAGATCATATCTATGGCACTAGATGCAAGAAAAAACACAAAAAAACTACGATTTTTTTAAAGGGCCTAATGGGGGCAAAACGAGAAAAGGGGCAGCACCAGCGCATTACTCTCTCTCTCTCTCAAAATATATATATATATATATATATATATATATATATATATATATATATATGATTGAGCTATTTGGTTTGAAAAATTAAGTTGACAATGTATTTCTTTGTAATCTTATTTCTTCCTTATCTAAAACAATGTATTTTTTTTCTGTAAACAAGTCATGTTGAACTTTGCTCATTTAACTCAGACTCATTATAAGCTTGAACTAGGCTGGACTCGCCACAACAAGGTCAGCTTGAACACTGCAAGTTTGACACGTTCGGCTCATTTACCACCCTTACTTGAATCTGATTCAGATCTGTGATCCATGCTCTCAAATGTACGGATGTAAAAGGTTCATATATTAGGGTTGGATGTAGCTGATAACAAATTCTAATTAGTCGGATACTGGCTACTTGGACTCAGATTCAGATTCGAATTTGGATAAAAAGCTAATGCTGAATCTGAAAAATACATGTAACCTGATTCAAATATCTGTTGCATTTGGTCATGAAATCCTAAACCTAATCTGAGTCCGATTATTAATAGGATTCGGTTTTCTTAACCAAATCCGACTACTGAAACTTAGAATCGTGTCAGATATCAAATATATCGGATTTGTTGACACCCCTACTCAAACGCAGCTTAAATATTTTAAGAAGGGTTGTGTTGTCCAATTAAGCCAGGGTTGGTTCCAAACCATCAAATTGGACCTGGCCCAAATCTACCTAAGATGCAGACCTAGTACTGTTAGGTAGGCCTGTTAAACCGGTTGGGTATGACATTCCAACCTGAATTTCAGATCCAGTAGATCTATGTTCCATAATACAAAGTAGGTCTGATTAAATGCTTGGGTCCGACCCACAAGGTCTGAATTGTATACTGATCCGATATGGTTTAAGAAAGTTGATGCCAGACTCATATCCAAAACAAACCCTCATTAGGATATGCAAATTTTTAATGCAAAAGACTCTTTCATGGGGTCGAGTCAGGTTAGGTCTGATCGTACTGGACCAGACTGGTACTGGTGCCTTAAAACCAGACCCAAATACAGGCCGACTGGGTTTGGTGTATGTCTGATCTCTTGAGAGAGTAGGGCTCACGAACAATAGACTGGGTGGGGTTGATTTTGGGTCAGATGAAGTGAACCTGAACCATACCTTGGTTTGGGTACGGTTAGATCTGGTTGAATTAGTCAGTTTATAAAGATCTACCTTTTTTCTTTATTTGGATAATCCCAAACACACATCCTCCAAAATCACCAACCTCACATTGGTTGACCTCCAGTTGTTATAGCCCTTGAGGTCTCACCTGCCCATAAGGGAGTACACCCAGCTTTGACCTTGTAGCAAAAGATGCCACTCATGAATTTCGAACTTGTGACATCCCCTCAACTTGGTGACATTCACAAGTCACCCCTACCAGATGAGCAGAGCCCTTGTGAGTGTTAGCTCTTGGATGTTCGGATGAAGAATAGGTTGTTGCGTTCAAAATCGTCAGGGAGGTCCACACTCTCAACTCTCTTACAATTTGAATATTTTTTTGTAACCGTATGTTATCCATACCATTTCACGTATTTATAAACTTGTAAAGAGTTCAAGTTTGAAACACATTCCTGGGAGAAATCCATTCATCCCCAAGAGACGTCTCTTTGTATTTGAACATTGTGACTGTTGGAATAGCCCCCAAGAGTCACCTTATGTCCATATAGCCTTACATCTCTCACTTGGCAATAAAGGATTTTTTATGTTTATATGCTTGTTCTCAATTGGAACCTTGCATACACCATTTCTGAGTGATCTTTATTCACTCACCACTTAGACATATCTCAGTCCCATCTGACTCACATGTCTAGTGAAAACATCCTCAGTAACTGCCTTGGTTAGCGGATTTGCTATCATGTCATTTGAAGGAATATAGTTCACTACTATTTCATTTTTCATAAGCATATCATGAATATATTGATATTTAACTTCAATATGCTTACTTTTAGAGCTATCAACTCTTGTTTGTATTAGTTTTATAGCAACTTTATTGTTACAATAAAGTTGAACTGAATCTTTTGAAATCATCAATTTTAACTCATTTAGAAAACGATTTATCCATACACCAAATGTAGTTGCCATGTTACAGGCAATATACGCAGCTTTCTGAGTATGTTGTGCCACACACCCATGTTTCTTGCATGACCATCCAATTGCCCCACCTCCTAACATAAATACATAACCAGAGGTGGACTTTGTTTCATCTCTATCATCAACAAAGTCAGCATCTGAGTAGCTTACAAGCTTTAAATTATCTGACTGATAACATAGCTTGAGTTTCTTAATTCCCTTTACATATCAAAAAAAAAAAATCATTGTTTCCTAATGAGAGAGCTCAGGATTATTTTGATATATACTCACTAGACTTACATCAAAACTTAAATCAGGTTAAGTGCAAAGCATTACATACATCAGGCTTCCAATTGCTTGAGCATAGGGAACATTCAACTTTTCCTATTCATCTTTTGGACAATCATTCTTACTTAGTTTTAGATCTTTTACTACAGGAGTACCCTTTGCCTTGATACTGTTATGACAATGAAGTTGTTCACGATACTTCAAGTACAAGGTTTTGATGATGAACAAGTGAATCAACTGCATTTCAGCTAAGGCAATGAAGAAAGATAACAAGAATTGAAGAATTCGATGAAGAATCTTTGAAGACTAGTGTGTGAATGTAAATTTTCTTAAATGTCTTAGATTCTTGTAAGAGCCTTACTTAGAGTGCATATCTCACTTGCATTACACCTAAAAATTCTTTTAAAAAACTTTTCTAAAAGAACCCTTGACGAAAATCATTTTAGAAAAATCTTTACTCACATTTTCATGTTTATCAGTCGACCAATAGACTCATCAGTCAACCAACTTTTTTGTGCCAACTTTTCAAAGCAAAACGTCAACTTTCTGATTAGTCGACTAATCGACTCTTAGTCGACCGAACAAAATATTTGATTTCAGAAAATTTAGCAGGAGTCGACTGAAGGTTTTCTTAGTTGACCGGACATAATGTTTGATTTCTGAAAATTTAGCAGGAGTCGACTGAAAGCTTTTTTCAGTATACTGATGATTTCATCAGTCGACTAACTTTTTCTTTAGCCGACTAATTTTCAAATTTCAGAATTCAAAACGGTTTCGTTAAAAATAGTAGTCGACTGACGATAACTGTCAGTCTACTAATGTTTGATTTTAGTCGACTAACTATTGTTTTAGTAGACTAATATAACTGTTTTATGAAAACTTTTAAAAGGTGTGTCTTTTCATTTTTCAAACAAATTGACCATTCAAAAGTGACTGTTTGACACCCTTTCATACTACCAACGTATGAAATCTTTCAACTATAAATAAGAGTGAATTCTACACTCAAAAACAAGAAATCTTATTGAATTCCAAAGATCGAATTCTTTGCTTTTCACTCCTATTCATTCAAGTATTTGTTTTCTCACTCACTTGACATTTTCACTCCAGTTTTTCACTCAAATTCTTTTGAGAGATAGTGAATTCGTGAGTTGAGTATTTCAACAACCTCAAAAACCAATTACATTTCATCTGTATTTATAAGAAAGGCTCATAGGTTGATTGTAAGTTGTTTATTTCTTTTTCTCTCTAAAAGGAAAAAAATCTCCTTGATTTAAAGGAAGTGTTTGCTTTCAGTAGGGTTGTTACTAAAAGTGAGACCGGATTTGGTCTATATGTTCTTGTAGTGACACAAGGTTGATAGTGGATATATCTCAAGCGAGTTTTGCTTGGGGACTGAATGTAGGTTAGAAAGATCGAACTAGGATAAAATCTTGTGTTCTTTGAATGATTGTTGTGTGAATTTCAAAATCCTTCAAAATTTCAAAGACGTTATTTAAAATCACTATTCACCCCCTCTAATGCTTGTTGCCTCGATCCTACAACATTTTCATTTGGTATCAGAGAAAGATTTGTTATATCATGATTTTACCATCATCTAGCATGGCTAAAACATCATCTTCTCAACACAAAGAAAAATGCTCCTCAATTCGTCCTCCTCTCTTTGACAAAACAAATTATGGCTATTGAAAAGTAAGAATGACAATATTCTTACAATCTATGAATCTTGAAATTTGGAGAGTTGTTTCAGAAAAGTATCATGCACCATCAACTGATTTCAGTCTATGGACCGATGAAGCAAAGAAGATTGCTTCACTCAACGCCAAAGCTATGAATAAGCTATATTGTGTCGTTGATAAGGTAGAGTTCAATCGCATCTCTCAATGTTCTACAATAAATACAATTTGGAATACTCTTCTCGTTACTCATAAAGGTACGTCAAAGGTAAAGGGATCTAAGATTGCTTCTTTAGTTCATAAATTTGAATTGTTTAAAATGAAACAAAATGAGTCTATATCGGACATGGTAACAAGAATGACCGATATTACTAACACTCTAAAATCTCTTGGAAAAGAATATTCGCAAGTGAATTTAGTTAGAAAAATTCTAAGATGTTTAACTCATGAATGAGAGAGAAAAACCACAGCAATAGAGGAAGCAAATGATTTAAACATCCTTTCTCTTGAAGATTTGGTTGGCAACTTAATGACATATGAAGTCCAACTTCATGAAAGACAAGAAGAAGAACCCAAGAAGAAATCCCTTGCTTTCAAGGACACTTCTGACTCAGAAGATTCAGAAGAAGATAAAGCTATTGCTCTCATTACTAGGCAATTCAAAAGATTCATAAAAAAAGAAAGATTTCAAAGGAAGGTAAAGAAAATTGATTCTTCCAATCCTAATGAAGTTAAGTGCTTTAACTGCAAAAAGGCAGAACACATCAAGAAAGATTGTCATCTTCTCAAAATCAAGACTAAAGACCAATTCAAGAAGAAAAAGGTGTTTCAAGCAAGTTGGGATGAAAGTGATTCCTCGTTCGACGAACAATCAAATAAAGAAGTCGCCAATATGTGCTTTGTAGCATAAGAAGACTTGGTAAGTCAATTTGAATATGATGATTTATTAGAAGCTTTTAATGATTTATATACTAGATTTAAGAGTCTAAGTTCTAAAAACAAAGAGTTAAGAACTGAGAACTTAACTCTTGACTCTAAAAACAAAATGTTACTTCAAGAGATAGAAGATCTCAAGAAGGAAAACTCCTGTCAAGCATCTGAGATAAAAGAAATTAGAATTAGAACCAATGTCTTACAAGAAGAAATATCAAGTCTGAAAGAAAAATCAAATGATCTTCTTTCTATAGTGACTAAGTTAACTAATGTCCAAGAAAATCTAGAAAGACTTATTGGTTCTCAAAGATGCACAGTTAATAAAACTGGATTGAGATATGGTTTCTTTGATACTCAAAATAGACCAAATTATGTGGTAAAGAATCAAAGTCAAAATTCTCAAACATTGGTTCAAAGAACTCAATTTTCTAGTCATAATAAAAATACATTTAATCATGGTACTCATAAAAATTATAAGTCTAGACATAATTACTCTAAAAATGCTAAATCTTTTTATAGAAAGAATACTTATTCTCAAAAGAAACTAAAATCCAAATGGATATGGGTTCCTAAGACTAACGCTCATAGACCCAAAAATAAAATAGGGTCAAATGCTTTATCTTCCAATTTTGTTGTAGATACACAAAATAAGGAGCAAATGGATCTTGGATAATGGTTGTTCCAAACATATAACTGGAAGGCCAGAGTTATTTTTCACCCTCCAAAGTAAGGATGAAGGAACTATCACCTTTGGTGACAATAACAAGAAAAAAGTAATCGGTATTGGTAACATTGATAATCCAAAATTTCTCTTGATAGAAAATGTTTTTTTAGTAGATGAATTAATGCATAATTTGTTGTCTATTAGTCAATTATGTGACAAAGGCTTTCTCGTTTCTTTTGAACATGATTTATGCTTAATTTCTTATTTTCGTTCTAAAAAGATCATTTTTAAAGGTAAAAGAAGGAATAATGTATATGAACTTTATCTAGATGAGTTACCCACTTTTAATAAAAAATGTTTTATTGCTTCAAATGAAATTCAATGGTTATGGCACAAGAGACTTGAACATGTTAACTTTAAATTAATTTCCAAGTTATCCAAGAATGATCTTGTTAGAGGCCTACCTAGAATATCATATAAAAAGGATCACTTATGTGATGCTTGCCAAATGAGTAAACAAATCAAGAGTTCTTT
Organism: Nuphar pumila; assembly: GCF_984573655.1. Taxonomy (NCBI): domain Eukaryota; kingdom Viridiplantae; phylum Streptophyta; class Magnoliopsida; order Nymphaeales; family Nymphaeaceae; genus Nuphar; species Nuphar pumila. Next base: position 119,827,629 of record NC_143251.1, on the reverse strand, counting down.
CAAAGCAAAAGATATAATTTCAACAAAGCGTCATCTTGAACTTTTATATTTAGATCTATTTGGACCATCTAGAATTCAAAGTTTGAATGGTAGTAAATATGCTTTTCTTATAGTAGATGATTATTTATGATTTACTTAGGTGATTTTTTTAAAAAGCAAAAATGATATTTTTTCTGAATTTTCTAAACTTTGTACAAGAATTACAAATGAAAAATCTACATCTATTATTACCATTCATAGTGATCATGGTGGTGAATTTGAAAATGAATATTTTCTAAAGTTTTGTGATTTACATGGTATATCTCACAACTTTGCTTTTTCTAGAGTGGCTCCACAAAATGGAGTTGTTGAAAGAAAGAATAGAACTTTGCAAGAATGTGCTAGAACCATGCTTCAAGATAAAAATTTACCAAAATACTTTTGGGTTGAAGCAATAAATACAACATGTTATGTTTTAAACTATGTTCTTATTCGACTATTTTTACATAAAACATGTTTTGAATTGTATTATGATCGTATACCAAAGATCTCATATTTCAAAATTTTTGGTAGTAAATGCTTCTTGTTAAATACCAAAGATAATCTTGATAAGTTTGATTCAAAATCAGACGAAGCAATATTTTTGGGGTATTCTTCTATAAGCAAAGCTTATCGTGTTTTTAATAAAAGAACTTCTTGCATTGAAGAATCTTTACATGTTGCATTTGATGAGAATGGTGAGCAGGTTATACCTCTAAGCGAAGGAGAATAAGTCATAATTCAAGGAGAACCTTTGATAGAAAGCATTTCTCATAAAAATATTCTTCTTCCATCGGTTTGGAAAAAAAGTTCCTCTTCTTTATCCACACCGACAAGCAAGGGACATCACGAATTCTCTATTAGCCTACTTAGAAACCCCCTTCTATATGACACATTTGGATCTATTTCTGCCCTTCCCATCTTACCCGGTAGAAGTGTTCTTTTTTACGTTTATTCACGATATGATCTTGAGGCATTGTTTACAGGGATTTCACATCTTTTTGATGCATCTTTCGATCATGATTATTATCCATTCTTGATTGATTTGTTTTACACAAATTTGTAAATCGATCACGATACCAGTTTTATTTTCTCTCTTGTTAGAGACATTGAAATCGAGTTTGATTCCAAACTCCTTGGACAAATCCTCGATGTTCCATCTTCAAGAACTTCATTCAATTCTATTGAACTTAATGATGAAAATATTTTTGAACAAATTCTTCTTCCCAATACACCTTATTGTCCTCCCTTCAAGAATACCAATCTTCAACCTCGCGCTCGCATTGCTGGATGAATTCTTGTCCATAATGTCCTCCCTAAAACCGGATCCTTTGATTACTTTTTAACAGATCTTTCTACTGCTCTTTATGTCTTATTTGGAAATATTTTTGCGAATTGAGAAAACGTATATTTTACTACATTGTGAAAACAAAAATCCTTTCTTCCGTATAGATATCTTCTTACCTGCATTTTCAAATATTTCAAAGTGCCTTTGACTAATAAAAAATCTGTTTCGCAAAAGGAAATCTTTGATGAAACTATTTTTAAATGCATGAAACTTACCTATCTAGTTCCTTCATCATTTGAATCTCCTACATCTTCTGAACCATCACCATCCCCTCTATCGCCTCCATCTCAAGGCAAAAGGAAGAGATTCTCTACTGGAAAAGATGATGATGAAATTCTCAAACGCATTGAAGCTTTGGAACTTTAACAACATATATTTCATGAAGATGTTACTCAGAAGCTTTCATCCATTTAGTCTGATATCACTGAACTTAAAGAGATGATTAAGCAACACTTCTCTTGAACTTTGTTTACTATTATTGCTCTGATAAAACAACATTTCTTTTCCTGAACATTGATAATTTTTGGAGTTGTAATATTTTGAACTTGACTTTGCATTTTGCTTATGCTATGTATTCACTTACGGCTTTTGATTATGACAAAGGGGGAGAAGCATGTAATATATGAGGAGAACAAAAATAATTTGCATAAAAAAATATGCATAAGAAAAACAATTTGCATAAGAACCATATGTTATATATGCTTTAATATTGCTAACTTCTTATGTTTTGACAATATATTGATAGGGGAAGTAAAATCTTCATCTGTGTATCATTGCTCTATCTGTGACTAGTTTGTCATCATAAAAAAGGAAGAGATTGTTACAACAATGAAGTTGTACACGACACTTCAAATACAAGGCTTTGATGATGAACAAGTGAATCAACTGCATTTCAGCTAAGGCAATGAAGAAAGATAACAAGAATTAAAGAATTCAACGAAGAATCTTTAAAAACTAGTATGCAAATGTAAATTTTCTTAAATGTCTTAGATTTTTGTAAGAGCCTTACTTAGAGTGCATATCTCACTTGCATTACACCTAAAAATTCATTTGAAAATCTTTTCTAAAAGAACCCTTGACGAAAATCATTTTAGAAAAATCTTTACAAACATTTTAATGTTTATCAATGGACCAATAGACTCATAAGTCGACCAACTTTTTCATGCCAACTTTTCAAAGCAAAATATCAACTTTCTGATTAGTCGACTAATCGGATCTTAGTCGACTGAACATAATGTTTGATTTCTGAAAATTTAGCAGGAGTCGACTGAAAGTGTTTTTCAGTCTACTATGATTTCATCAGTCGACTAACTTTTTCTATAGCCGACTAATTTTCAAATTTCAAAATTCAAAACTGTTCTGTTAAAAACAGTAGTCGACTGACGATAACTGTCAGTCTACTAATGTTTGATTTTAGTCGACTAACTACTATTCCAGTCAACTAATATAACTGTTTTTTGGAAACTTTTAAAAGGTGTGTCTTTTCATTTTTCAAACAAATTGGCCGTTCAAAAATGATTGTTTTGACACCCTTTCATACTACCAACATATGGAATCTTTCAACTATAAATAAGAGTGAATTCTACATTAAAAAACAAGAGATCTTATTGAATTACAAAGATCAAATTCTTTGCTTTTCACTCCTATTCATTCAAGTATTCGTTTTCTCACTCGCTTGACATTTTCACTCCAGTTTTTTACTCAAATTCTTTTGAGAGATAGTGAATTCGTGAGTTGAGTATTTCAACAACCTCAGAAGCCAATTGCATTTCATCTGCATTTATAAGAAAGGCTCGTAGGTTGATTGTACGTTGTTTATTTCTTTTTCTCTGTAAAAGGAAAAAGATCTTCTTGGTTTAAAGAAGGTGTTTGCTTTCAGTAGGGTTGTTACTGAAAGTGAGACCGGATTTGGTCTATATATTCTTTTGATGACACAAGGTTGATAGTGGATATCTCAATCGAGTTTTGCTTGGAGACTGGATGTATGTTAGGAAGACCGAACCAAGATAAAATCTTGTGTTCTTTGTGTGATTGCTGTGTGAATTTCAAAATCCTTCAAAATTTTAAAGACGTTATTTAAAAGCAATATTCACCCCCCTTCTAGTGCTCGTTGCCTTGTTCCTACAACACTTTCAGATACTTTTCATTCTAAATTTTTTTAGAATGTGGTCAAGAAATTTTTTTGACTTAGACATAGCAATCTTGATTTTCTATTTCTCTGTGTCTTAATTCTAAAGATACATGAAGCTTCACCCATATCCTTCATTTCAAATCGAGAACTTAACCATTATTTAGTCATATTTATCATGTCTATGTCATTTCTTGTAATTAATATATCATCAATGTAGATGGATAACACAATAAACTTACTCTCACTATTCTTGACATATACACAGTAGTCCAAACTATTTGCCTAATAACCCAATTTGCTTATAACATTAAGAAAAGTCAAATACCATGGTCTTGGTGATTGCTTAATTCCATATAAGGATCTATTTAACTTGTATACTTTATCATCTTGACCATTAATTTTAAAACCTTCTGATTGCTGCATGAAAATAATTTCATTTAGTTCACCATTTAAGAAGGTCATTTTCACATCCATTTGATATAGGTCAAGATCAAAATAAGCTACCAATGCCAAAATGATACGAATAGATGTCTGTTTGGCTACAAGAGAGTAAGTTTCTTCATAATCAATCCCTTCTCATTGAGAATAGTCGTTTGCTACTAATCTTGCCTTGAATTTATCAATAGATCCATTTGTTTTGAGTTTTTTCTTGAAAACCCACTTACTACCAATTGCCCTATATCCATTAGGCAAAGTGGATAGTTTCCAAACTTCATTATTTTCTATGGACTCCAACTAATCTTTTATTGTTTTCTTTCATAGTTCGGACTTATTGGAAGCAACTGCATCTTCAAAACTCAAGTTGTCAAGAGTTTCATCCAAATCAATAAAATAACATAGTGCTTCACTCAAGAATATATAATAATCATTCAAATAGGATGGAGGAATTCTTGTTCTTTTCTGTCCAATTACTGGTTATGAGTTTTGCTCATTATTAACAACTAGATCGTTATGCTTTAACTCATGATTTGGTATCCCAGGATCATTTATGATATCTAGAAAGACGCCATCATCTTCAGGATCAAAATTGCTTTCTTTTGTTTCAAGAAATTCTACCTCTCTACTCTCTATAAATCTCTTTTCAAGATTATATAGACGATATCTTTTTTAGTATTCCATGAAGATGCATTTGATAGTTTTGCTATCTAACTTGTCTCCCATTTGACTATGAATCAACACATGAACAAGTGATCCTCACTCACTTTCGCAAATGACTCAAATCTGGCTTCTTACCAGTCCATAATTCATGGGATGTAAGCTCTACATCCTTAGAAAGAACCTTATTTAGGATATACATGGCAGTGTAAATTGCTTCTCACCAGAATTTCTTGGAAAGATTTGCATGTACCAACATGAACCTTATCATATCCATTAAGGTTTTATTCTTTCGTTCTGTTACATCATTTTGTTGTGGTATATAAGGCATAGTTGTATAAGGAATTATATTATTATCATTGCAAAAAGTCTTAAACTCATCAGAGTTATATTCACCTCCTCTATCATATATAATAACTTGAATTTTTCTTCTTAGTAATCCTTCAACTTTATGTTTATATGCCTTAAACTTTTCTAGAGCTTAAGATTTCTTAGAGATTAGGTATATATATCCATACCTTGAGTAGTCATCTATAAATGTGATGAAATATGATTTTTTTTTCATTGTTTCTACTGTTAAGGGTCCACATATATTTGTGTATACTAAAACTAGTAAGTCACATGATTTACTGTCTTTAGGAAAAGGTTTTTTAGTCATTTTACCTGATATGCATGGTTCACTTTTTTTAAATTGTATATTTAAAAATAATAGTAATAATCTCGTGCGAATTATTCTTTTCATTTTATTGATATTTACATGTTTTAACCTTAAATGTCATAAATATGCATCGATATTAAATGCACAATCAATATAACCATAAATATTCATTGCATTATTTATAGAAAGAGTTACATTTAAATGAAAAAGACCACGGTCAACATCATAGCGACCCCTGAGTTTCACTTTTTCATCTTTCTCAACAGTGACCTTATCACTCCGAAAGCGGATTTCGAAGCCCTTTTTAGTAAAATCCTCTACTGCTAAAAGATTTTTTCTTATGAAAGGTACATAAAGTACATTTATTAGTAGGAGACTGGTCCCTTCTACTTGAAGTTTGTAGGTCCCTATCCCGACCACATCACTATAGGTGTTATTTCTCATATACACCTTATGATCTCAAGGCTTCAACTCCTTCATCTCCACAAGTTCTTCTTTTGACTTAGACACATGTTGTGTCACCCCTGAATCAATCCACCATCATGAGAGATCACTATCTGCGATCAATGATTCAGACACAATGCATACTATTTATCGTTCTCCATTTACTTGCTTTCTTGGATTCTCTTTTTTGGTTCTATTTGAGCAGTTATTCTTGAAATGACCAACTTTTTTGCAAGAAAAACATGCTCCCCTGGTTGCAGTCTTCGAGTTTTTGGTTTGCACTGGATGCTTCTTATTGAACTTATTCTTCTTAAATTTCTAGAAGAATATGCCTTTAGGCTTGAAGTTGTGAGAGGTTGCCGGGAAAGATTCTTGGGTATTCATTACTTCTCCTTTTCTGTCTTTTGACATGTGCTCTTGCTCAATGGCTAATTATAGATGGAGCTTAGTTAGAGCAATGCTTTTCTAGTTTAATCTCATGGCAATTGATACCATATTCCAAGTTGGAGGAAGGTTGTTTAGTATGGTGAGGATTTACATTCGCTCATGAATATCATTTCTAGATATGGCTAAGTCTTTAGCCATTACCAACATTCAATTTACATGATTGACTACATTGTCAGACTCTTTCATCCTGTATGAGTTGTATTGCTATAGAAGAAGTCAAATGTGGGTTTATGAAGTCATATCATACTTCTTTCTAACTTATTTCATCATTCTCTTTCCAGTGTCAAAGTTTTTAAATACTCGGATAAGGTCTTCTTGCATAAATGTTAGAAGAGTTGCTCGAGCAAGTTGATCGTCTTTGCTAAACTTATTATGACCTTTCTTCTCTTCTTCACTTGATTTATCAGTTAGTAAAGATTTTACATTATTCAATACATATAGGGTCTTGTCATGTGTCAATAGATATTCCATCTTCCTTCTCCATATTTCAAAATTCATCCTATTGAGTTTTTTAATTTTGGACAACTCAATCATGACTATTTAATTTGCCATATTCCTAACTATAAACAAATATTAGAATTAATAAAGCTTATTTCAACTAATATTTGTAAACATAACTAGTTTTGATCATTCTAAACGAATTTAGCATATAATAAGATACTTTAAACATGCAAGAATATGAACAAAATGCTAAATTCTAAGTACTTTTAATACAAACAAGCACTAGGTGGTTTTCAAAAACTTGGGATCACTTTTTTGCAATTTTAGAAAACAAAAGAAGAGATTTTATGTAAGCAAAAATACATAAACCTATTTCTGTAACTTTTTAAGTTAAACAGAAAGTTTTTAATCCTCTTTCTGTAATATCAGAAAAGATTAAATGCTATGTTCTGCAAAAATTCAATAAAGCAGAATATTTTCTAAATTTTTTGAGTTAATCAGAAAAGATAAACCACATTTTTGTAATTTTCAAAAAAGTAGAAGCCTTTCTAAGTAAAAACGAAAACAAAAACTTTAAACTGAATTTTTTTTAGTTAAACAGAAAGCTTCAACCCTCTTTTTGTAATTTCAAAAAAGTCAGTATACTAGTTTTCTATTTTTTAGAAAAATCTGAATTAACAACTGTTAAAGAGACCTTTTTTGGATTTTTTAAGAAATTTTAATTTCAAATTGAATATATATATATATATATTATAAGTGAAAGCTTATACGTAAAAAAACAAAAGGGATAACCAGATTAGGGTTTCCTTTCTGTTTTTTGTTCTTTTCTTTAAGAGAGGAGAACAACAACTGGAGCGATGTCGGGTTTTTTGGCGAGGGATTTTTGGCAGCGGGTGGCAACCCGGTGTTTCTATCGGTGAGCCACTGACTGAGGGTTGAATCGAGCCTCCTTCTGCTCGGAGGAGCGTCGATGCGTGAGTTTTCTGGTGAGTCACTGACCACCTCTTTTAATGGCTGATGGAGGAGACAAGGACGAGGAGGTTTGGCTACCTCCTCCAACCTGTCTGGCGACGCCCAAGCACCCACAAAGGTAAAAGCCCCTTTCCCCCTTCTTTTTTTCATTCGTCTGCCACTATAGACGGTGATTTTTTTCCAGTCCCTGCCCTCTGTCGCTGCAATCGTTCTTCGGTGAGAGGGCGGATATAAAAAAATGAGTAAAGAGGGCATCAACCAAACCCTCTTCCTCTTCCTTTTTTTTTTTTCTAGCAATGTGACCCCTGTCGTGAAACTAGGTGGTTCGGGCCAGAAAGAATCCTGTCGACCGACAGAGAGAGAGAGAGGGAGAGGAAGACCGGGCCACCACCGGTGTCCGATCACCACCGATGGTGATTTCTTCTTTTCTATCCAAAAAAATCAAACCAAAGAGGGTCGGACCCTCTTTCTTTCCCCTATTTTTTTCGAGTTTACGCAAATCGGGAACCCTTGGTTCACTGATTTGTCTAAAACAGAAAATAAAAACTGACCTTTTGCTCTTTTCAATTTTTTTATATTCCTCTTTTTTTATGATGAGTCCTGGTCAGGAAAGGGGTGTTCCGGTCTGGCGTCACTGGCGTTCGCTTTCTACGTCAATACACCCACATGCACAGGCTACTTCCAGCACTATCAAGGATTTGTCAAACCTGCTATGATACCAATGTTAACTCTTGGATACTCAGATGTAGAATTATTATGGGATGAAGAACACGTTGTTACGCTCGAAATCGCAAGGGAGGTCCATACTCTCAACTCTCTTACAATTTGAATGATTTTCTGTAACCGTATGTTTTTCATGATATTTTACTGCATTTATAAACTTGTAAGGAGTTCAAGTTTGGGACACATCCCTAAGAGAAATTCCTTCATCCCCAAGAGACACGTCTCTTTGTATTTGAACATTATGATTGTTGGGAACTACCTTATGGCCATATAGCCTTACAGTGAGCGCTATTTTCTTGTGGTTTGCTTTGATTTTGTTCGTGGTTTAATTAATTGCAACAAAGGAGCTCTCTCTCTCTCTATGTTTGTTTGCATGTGTGCTTGTATACTACAACAATTATCCTGACTGTACTTTCTTAATCAAGGGACATGCATATAGAGCTAGCAAGGATCAAACACACTGTAGTTGCACAAAGTAAAAGAATCACATCCCTATCTCCTTGCACTGCGTGTCACTGAGTCCCCAAAAAAATGTTAAGAATACTCCAAGTTTATGACAAGGTGAAGGTGATGGGAGGCACTTTTTTTGTGCAATTGTATTGCACCTCAGGGATCAACTGAATAACCAAATGGTTAGGTGATACTGTCAGGCTCGAATCTTTCAGCTTGTTTATTAAAACTATTTACATTACACACACAAAAAGAGGGTTTATATTTGGTGTTATTAAAGACCATTATTGAGCTGAAAATCATAGGTTCAAGCTTTATTGATCCAAACTGACCATATAGATGTGTCCAACAAAGTTTGTTTGCTAAGAATCAAACCTTGGATCATGTTATTTTGATTTAAAATATGATTTTTTTGAAGTCATAAAAAATTAGTGTATTATGGGCCATTCATTTTTCAAGCCCTTGCAAACCTAGGTACATGTCACAATTACATTATTCAAAACTCATTTTCTACTAAACAAACATTGTAGATCACACCCATAATGTCCAATTAAAAAATTATAAAAACATAAAAAGAAGTTGATTTATACTCAATAGTTTCATATATATATATATATATATATATATATATATATATATATATATATATATATATATCATGCAACCATATAACCACTAATACTCCTTGGGGTAAGTTAAAATGGACAAGTAGATCTAAAACACCGACTTGACACTTTGATGATGCAAACAATGATCTTAGCTTCAATAAGCCCTCACATCCAAACTGATCATAGCACATGTCACTGCCCATATGATCTTAATCCTAATCTTAAATCCTATCATAATCTTAATTTTATTCTAAATCCTATCTTAAATATTATAAGAGCACAAGCAAGGGTAATAGGTGCAAAAAAATGGATGCTTTATAAGTTTTTTTAATTTTAATTTATATTCTTATTATGTGAATTGAAAAAAATGTATGAGCATCTCTGCAGAGTTTCTATAAAAAAAATGTTGCTTACATGATTGAATGTTTTTCATTGCAACTGCTTTCTCTCTCTCTAAAAATCTCTTATTGTTATGACCACAAAATAAACTCTCTCTCTCTCCTCTTTTAATAGCCATAAAATGAGAAAACTTTATTTGTGCATGATGATGGCCCATGCATGACCCCTATTTATCCATGACCTCACTTTCTCTTTCTTTCTCTCATTGCCAATGAAAAAACTTTATGCATGGGGTTAGCCTATCGCGGGCCTATTTTCTTCAATAGGCCAACGCGGCGTGACAGTCCTTCCTTACTGTCGCAACCCTTATTATTGCTCGCTTGCCAGTCGCGGAAGCTTGTAATCAGAGTGCAAGAGAGCAAGAGAGAATGAAGGAAAAAGAATTGCAATCATAAGAAGCAATCACAACGAGGGTGAACAAAAGAAAGCTCAACGCATTTGATTCATTCATAATTTAGCCCGTAGGCCTCTTACAGTTCAAGTATACGAGCTGCTCCTTCAGGGTATTGATTAACCTGAACTGGGCAGCTTACATCAGACTCAACGAAAGCAAAACAGACTCTAAACACAACTTTATAATGCGAGTCACAAGGGAACATGCTCCCCCCTTCAAATCAAGCATCGTCCTCGACGCCATCTGTTTTATGGTAAGCCTTGATTTTAGTCGGGTAGTGACTATTCATCCAGAAAGCTGTCTCCCACGTAGGTTTCATTGTTTTCTCCCACTGCACTAGGTATTTCTTTGTTTCACCCAAGTAGTTTTCCTTGTGGTGAAGGATCTAACTGAGGTGCTTCTCAGCCCATTGTGTTGTCGGGGCTCGCTGCATGATGGGAGCGCATTGTGGCACACTATGTTTCAGATCTTCGTCATCTATATGAAACTGTTTGAGGTTGCACACGTGAAACACTGGGTGCACCTTGAAATATGGGGGCAACTCCAACTTGTACGCTGGTTTGCCCACCTTCTTTGTGATGGTGAATGGTCATTCATATTTTTTGATCAGTCTGTGGTGCCGCCTACGAAAAATGTCTGTGCGACCAAGATAAAGCTTCACCAACACTTGGTCCTCAACTTGGAACCCAGCGGGCCGACGATGCTTGTCTGCCCACTTCTTCATTCTCTTTGTCGCCTTATATAGGAATGCCTTCTTCAATTCATTCTGCTCATGCTAGTCTCGAACAAACTGATAGGCGAATGATGACCTTCCTTTTTCTTGCATGGCAAGAGTGAGTGGGGTCAGTGGTTGTTGCCCAGTGGCTATTTCAAACAGTCTATGGCTTGAAGACTTACTCTTCTGTAGATTGTAATAGAATTGTGTCACGTCAAGGAGCTTTACCCAATTTTTCTGATTGATACTAACAAAGTGCCTAAGGTACTACTCAAGTATCTCGTTGATGCGCATTATTTGGTCATCAGTCTGCGGATGAAAGCTTGTTGAAAATAGCAAATCAGAGCCAAGTAGCTGAAATACCTCACGCTAGAACTTGCTCGTGAAGCGAGCATCACGATCACTCACAATACTCTTTGGTATGCCCCAGTGCTTCAGCACATGCTTTACAAACAACTCTGCAGTCTTCTTTGCAGGGCACTCCTTAAAAGTTGGGATAAAGGTGGCATACTTTGATAAACAATCAACCACCACAAGGATGGAGTTGGTGCCATCTACCTTCGGTAGACTAACAATGAAGTCTATGGAGCTGCTTTCCCAAGGACGTTCTAGAATTGGTAGAGGCTCAAGAAGATCGACTGACTTCTGGTTGGTTTCCTTATCTTGCTGGCAGATGAGGCATGTTCGCACATACCCCCTCCACATCGTCTCTCATCTACGGCCAATAGTAGTCGTATTCAAGGAGTGCTAATGTCTGTTCTTGACTAGGATGGCCGACCCATAATGTATCATGGCACTCTTTAAGCAATTCTCGGTGGAGGCTTCCTCACCGCGGTATAAAGATGCATCCTTCTTTTATCACGAGAAGGTCGTCCTGTAACCAAAATCGTCGAGTCTTTCCTGCCTGCGCTAGAGAAATAAGGTGTTGCACCACCGGATCCTGCTGCGTACCTTCACAGATTCGGTTCAATAAATCTCCTTCTAAATGCACTTCGAAAGGCTCCACACGTGCAACAGTCAGTTCAACCCTATTGCTCAAGGCGTCTACAACTATATCGGTCTTTCCAACCTTGTACTCTAAGGCAAAGTCAAACTCAGCCAAAAACATTTGCCACTGAGCTTGCTTAGGCGTCAGCTTCTTCTGTGTCTGAAAATAGCTTGTGGCAACATTGTTCGTCTTGACGACGAACTGGGCACCCAGAAGGTAGTGCTGCCAGGTTCTGAGGCAATACACGATGGTTGTCATCTCATGTTCATGAACCGTGTAACGCCTCTCTGCATCCTTTAGCTTATAACTCTCATATGCGATCGGATGGTCGTCCTACATAATAACTCCATCGATGGCAAAGTCTGAGGTGTATGTGTGGACCTCAAAGGGTCTCGAGTGATTAGGCAGTCGCAACACTGACTCTCTCACTAAGGTTTTTTTTAAGCCGTCAAAGGCATCTTGACATGCTTCTGTCCAGAGCCATACCCAATTCTTCTTTAACAAGTCAGTGAAAGGTGCAACAATAAGGGAGTAACCTTCAATGAATCACTGATAGTAATTTGTCAAACCAAGGAATGATCGCAACTCTTGCACTTTGCTTGGCGGAACCCATTCCTGGATGACTCTTATCTTTTGCCCATCCATGCGCAGCATCCCACACCCCACAATGTGGTCGAGGAAGCTAATCTCCTCCTGACTGAAGAGACACTTCTCTTGTTTAACACAGAGGTCATTCATCTTTAGCATCTAAAACACTATTTGCAAGTGCCCGACATGTTCCTCCATGTTGCTGCTATAGATCACGATGTCATCCAAGTAGACTACCACGAACTTGTCCAAGTAAGGGTAGAAAATTTGATTTATTAAGGTCATGAATGTGGCTGGAGCATTCGTCAACCCGAATGACATTGCTAAGAATTCGTAAGCACCATAGCGGGTGATGCAAGTTGCCTTTGACTGATCGCCATCTGCAATTCTCACCTGCCAGTAACCCGATCTCAATTCTAGCTTTGAAAAGACTCGGGCACTGCCCAACTGATCAAACAAGTCTGCTATTAGTGGCAATAGGTATTTGTTCTTTACTGTGACCTTGTTTAGCGCACGGTAGTCCACACACAACTGCTTGGAGCTGTCATGTTTCATCTGAAATAGGACTGGGGTGCCAAATGGTACTTTTGATGGATGAACGATGCTTGCTTCCAACATCTCGTCTAGTTGCTTGCGCAGCTCTTTCAGCTCAACTGGCCCCATGCGGTATGAAACCATTACAGGAGGCTTCACTTCTAGGGTCAACTTAATCTTATGGTAGACCTCGCATCTTGGTGGTAGACGCTTTGGCAATTCTGGAGGCTTCACCCCCCAAAACTCTGCCAACAGTGGGGCTAGGGTCGGTGGCATTGCTGCTTGCACCTTTTCTTCTTCTGCATGCATGACAACTAAAAATGTCTGCTCCCCATGCTTGACACCCTTTTTCAATTGCATTGCCGATAACACTAAAGTCTTGCCTTTCTGAATAAGGTACTGAACTGTGTGTGACAGGTTTGGCCTCATATTCGTCAATGAGTTAAACTTTGGCAACAACATCATATTCTGGCTGCACAGAAACTCCATACCCAAAATCATCTTAAAATCATCCAGGGGCACCATAGAGAAGTTGGCCTTGTCAGCCTAACTCCCAATTTGGATAGCCACATCCCTTGTTTTACCAAGGATGGGCTTGGCCTCAGAGTTCACCGTTTTGATGGTCCTCTACTTTGGCCCGGGCTTCAAGCCCAACCGCTCATTCTCTTTCCGCGAGACAAAATTGTGTATGGCTCCAGAGTCTACCATTGCTGAAGCAGACTTTTCATTCATAATGATTTCCAGGTACATGAGTTCCTTACTGATCTGCATATTTTCAGTTGCGTTAATCGATCGCATATCCCCCATCCTTGGTTGCATAGTCTCAGTATTACTACATTCTGCCTGCACCGCATTAGCTTGCCCATCATCCTTTACAAGTCATTTTAGACACTGCCTGGCGATATGCCTATCGCCATAGAACCAGCAAGTAACAATTGCTTCCTTGTTGTTGTTAAACTTCTTGAAGTTTTATTTCTTATCAAATTGGGGGGATGTCGATGGCTCACCTTTGTTGTTACGTCGCTTATCCTTCTTACCTCCATAGTCAGGCTTCTTCCCTACATTGGTTGATGGGGTGAAGAACTTGCACTGAGTGTCAGCTAAGCGCTCGACCGTCACGTATGCATCTTTCAAAATACTGGGGTTGCTCCTTTTTACTTCGAATTGTGCCCATGACTGAAGTCCCGCAATTAGCCAGTTGAGTTTGTCTTTATCTGGCATGTTAGGCACCTCAAGCATAAACTTCTAGAATGTTCTAACATAGTCTTATAACGAACCAGTGTATTTAAGATTTGACACCATCTTGTAAGCTTGTCTTTGCGCATTTCTCGGTATGAAGTAGTTATGCAATTCCATTTTGAAATCATCAAAGGTGTCTATCATGCATTGACCCCTCTTCATGTCACTGCGCTTCCGCCTTTACCAAGCGATAGCATCTCCATCCAGTAAAGCTACTGCAACCTTAATCCTAAGATCTTCAACCATCACATTCTGAATATCCAAGTAGTTTTCTACTTTGAACAAGAAGTTATCAATGGCCTTGCTGTCGCGAGAACCATTGAACTTTGTTAGTCTTGGCACATCAATCCTTGATGGCCTCTCACCATTTTTTCCATTTAGAGTCATTGTTCGTTGCAATGTGTGGTTCTTTAACTGAAGCTCTCCTACTTCAATCTGCAAGTTGATCATTGTTGTCATCAACGAAGTGACCTGTTCCATCAGTAAGATCACTTGCTCTTGTAGACTCACCACCACATCATTCAGTCCACCAAATAATTCAACTGTGCATGAAATCACTTCTTCGTGCGAAGTCACATCTTCCACCAGCTTGTTGACAATTGCAGCCATCTGCTCTTGGTCTCGAGGTGAACCTATCTCCTCAGCTTCGACAACTATCTTGCCTTTGGTGTTACGCAAGTTTTGATAGGATGCCACAATGTCTTGCTCACAAATCATAGCCTATCGGCGTGTCTGTCGACATAGACTCCAGAGTCCCTTCCCCAACACGAGAATGAGCTTTGGTACCACTTGTCATGGGCCTATTTCCTTTAATAGGCCAGCGCAACATGACAATCCTTCCTTACCGCTGCAAGCCTTGTTATTGCTCGCTTGTTAGTCACAAAAGCTTGTAATCAGAGTGCAAGAGAGCAAGAGAGAATGGAGGGATAAGAATTGCAATTACAAGAAGCAATCACAATGAGGGTGAGCAAAAGAAAGCTCAACGCATTTGATTAATTCACAATTTAGCCCGTAGGCCTCTTACAGTTCAAGTATACGGGCTGCCCCTTCGTGGTATTGATTAACCTGAACTAGGCAACTTATATCAGACTCAACGAAAGCAAAATAGACTCTAGATGCAACTTTACAATGTAAGTCACAAGGGAACATAGCCACTTTCATGCATAATTGTCAAGGCCTTTGACTATTTAACATCATCCAAATAGGGAAGTGGCTTCCAACCATAGACAGAGATATGTTCACAAGATTAAAAATACATATTATATGTGATTATTTCTAGATAGATGATCCATTGTTTTGCCTTCAGTCATTAATCTTGATGGGCCTTTTCTTCTCTTGTCATATTCAGAGATTTTATGCTCTATTGTTCTCTCTCTGTTAATCTTCCTCTATGTTCTGGTTGTGGTTGGATGTCATGGCATGTGAATCTTCTTCATTCTGCATCACATAAGGTTGTGGATTATTATTCTCTTTACATTTAGTAGAGAAATACAAAAAAATAATTATAATGTTTTAAAATAGTCAATATGTTTATGATTCAATCTTGATAAATATTTTTTATGTTAACTTTTTTACCATTTGAGTTATCTTATAGGGCCTGGCCATATGGACGGAGCAATTGTCTAGCAATCATAAAAACATATAATAAAAGAATACAAAAAGTTTGCCCTTATAAGAATGACACATTTTCTAAAATACCTCACAATTTGCAAAAAAATTTATGTCCACAATCGCGAATGCCTCACTTTTTTAGAACATTTTTACCCTTCGGACTAGTGAACCTCTTGAGGTTTGTGAACCTAATTGAGAATTAGCTATTTAAAGGAGCTTCCCAAAAAAGTTTGCAATTATTGTACGACATTCATGAGCTACCATGTGAATCTCCTTTAAGTAACTAATCGTCAAGGAGGTCCGCAAATGTATGACAACATTCACACACACACACCCACACACACACACACACACACACGCACACACACACATATATATAGTATGACATTCATGAGTTACTATGCAAATATCTTTTTAGTAACTAACTGTAAAGGTCTACAAATGTATAACGACATTCACACACACATATATATATTACTACATTCATGACCTACCATGGGAATCCCCTTTTAGAATCTCTTTGATAGCAAGCTGGAGTGGATGGCAATCAAAAAACTCCCTCTCAACTATTCAGGTGTGCCAATTTTTAAATGGTGTATGAAAAAAGAGTTATGTGACCCTTGTTGGACATAACAGATTTGGGTCCAACCCATTTGGGTGACCCTGTTTGACACCATTAGTGGGACACATTAGTGGACCACATAATGGGGAAATAGTGGGTGGCAGTTACGTACATAACTGCCACTTTCCCTCATTATATGGGGGTTGGCTGCTACGAAGATGATGAGAGTTTCACTGCAAGTCTACCCAAATTCCACATAAAGATGACGTGGTATAGGGTTTTGCTCACCGTCGACCTAAGGCCTAGGCTCATTATGAGCCCATAACCCAATGTTGGCATTTCTGGCATCAACATACATAGAAAGTGTCAGAACCAATTCAAACTGGATCCGGGTCAAACCTGACTTATAACGGATCAGGGCTATTTCAGACCTGTTCAGGGTCATATAAAATCGGTTCCTGCTTGAAGACTCCAGGTTTTACCCATATGAGCTTGTTTTAGTTATTTTTCATGCTTTATAAAGTGTTTATTATATAGAAAGCATGACTTATGCATATTAATTTATGTGTTTCATGTTGGTTAAGTCATGCATGATGGTTTTAAACATTAAGCATGAATTATGACTAAATTCATGACATTTTATTATCAAAATTAGTTTATGCATATAAATTAAAGCATAAACTTGTATTTTTTGATATAAAGTATATTTTGTCATGAATATACAAGCATTAAAATATATGTTCATGGGCATGCTCCATAATACAAATAATTTTTTGCTAAAAAATCTTGATTGACCGATTTATGTTATCACCAAAGTGATCTGAGTCGTATTGATTAAGAATTCTTTAGACCATATTAAGATTCGTTATTATGATTGTGTGTGAGTTTATGAAATAATAATTCTACCTAAAGGTAGGTTGTTGTGTTCCAAATTCACACAAAGTGTTATAGTAGATGTGTATTCCAATCCATAAAGCACGTTTATACCCAAAGGTATAGTACTGAATTGTCTCTGGTTACATGATCTGCTAGTTTCACCAACTGAAGTCAATTCCTTGAGAATTGAAGAAACAAAGCAACTATCAATATTGTCTTTTTCATCAAAGTGGAACGATAATGACTCAACTATGTTTGTCTTAGAAAAGGTGAATAATAAGGGGTCTCATATTTACTTTTTTAATATGAATCTCGTATAGAGTCATTTATCTCCCACTCATATGGAGAATATAACAACTATTTTGAAGGTTGCCTATGAGAAGTGGGAGCGCTCAAAATGATGTCCATGAGACGTGGGAGTATTCGAATAATCTTAGCATGTTGCTTTTGCAATCTTGAGTGGCTCAGATTATTTGAGGTATTATCTATCACTGCAAGACAGTGAAGGAATTTCTGAAATCCATTGGGACAAAAATTATTGATTTTATACGATGTTTTATCTCAGGCTATTTGGATAAGAAACTTCATTATAGGTCTTGGTATTGTGGACTCTATTGAGAGATCACTAGAGATCTTTTGTGATAATGAAGTAGTTGTGTCCTTTTCAAATAACAACAAGAGCTCAATCTCGTGTCGACACATAGAGTTAAAATACTTTGTTGTTAATGAAAGGATTGAGAATCATCTGGTATGTACTGATACAATTGGGGATGAAGGAAATGACTTTGGATCCTCTTACTAAAGGGCTAGCACCGGGATTGTATTCCCAACATGTAAAGGGGATGAGTCATTTTGATTCCTTCTTATGTATGACAATACATTATGTGATCTCATTTGATTCTCTATGGCTTTGTAAATTGTTGATTTTGCATAAAAGATCTCTCATATGGGTTAGAGAGAATAACAGAATAACAATATTAAAGGACCAAAAAGAAGAATAGGTAAGAGACCAACCTATTTATAAAGGTAATTTAAACATGCTTAAGCATTGAAGGCGAATTATAGTACAGTACATGAGAATATGACATTTCATAAAGGAGTGTTTATGACTCATATGATTCATCATTGTGATAAAGGGTAGCATGTGAACCCACGTGAAGAATTAAATCAAGATAGCAGTATAAACCTCGATTTAGTGCACTTTTGGTGTCAATGGGTCAAGTGGGAGAATGTTGGACATAACGGATCTGGGTCCAACCCATTTAAGTGACC
This sequence comes from Nuphar pumila, assembly GCF_984573655.1. NCBI lineage: Eukaryota > Viridiplantae > Streptophyta > Magnoliopsida > Nymphaeales > Nymphaeaceae > Nuphar > Nuphar pumila. Next base: position 119,809,116 of record NC_143251.1, on the reverse strand, counting down.
TAGTTTGACACCATTAGTGGGCCACATTAGTGAACCACATAATGGGGAAATAGTGGGTGGCAGTTACGTACGCAACTGCCTCTTTCCCCATTATATAAGGGGGTTGACTGCTACGAAGATGATGAGAGTTTCGCTGCAAGTCTACCCAAATTTCACATAAAGATGACGTGGTATAGGGTCCTGCTCATCGTCGACCTAAGGCCTGGACTCATCGTGGGCATCGACCGGATGAGGAGAACGCCGAACACCCGCACGCACACTCTGTGGCATCAGTAGATACACTTCCAGGTATGCTTTCTATGTATGTTGATGCTGGAAACGCCAACAACCCTTTGATTACAAAATTCAAATCCAGAATAGAGAAATGAAATGAAAAAGCCCTTTTATTGGCAGCTAGGATAGTTCCCATAAAGCCAATGTTGCTTTCGTTCCCTGTCTACTGGATGGGCATTTTTCTACTTCCATCTAGTGTCCTTAGATCAATAGAAAATATGATCCTCAACTTTTTATAGCAAAAAGGGAATCATGGAAAATCACCTTCCTTACTAAGTTTGGAACCGTGTGTGCTAACCAAAGGAGGAAGGCGGGGCTTAAGGAGTATTAAAGAAATGAATAGTGCCTTCCTGGCGAAGGCTGCATGGAAGGTTGCAAACTGTGTGTACTCACCTTGGGTTCAATTGATAAAAGAGAAATACCTGAAAAATGAGTCATTATGGGTGCCGTCTCACTTAAGAAAAGGATCATTGGGCTGGCAAGGTGTTAAAGTTGGAGCTAAAGCTATATTACCTTATGCAAGATGGAAAGTTGGGGGAGGTGAAACAATCGAATTTTGGTTCTATTCATGGTGTATCAGTGGTTCATTAATTAATCTTCTTCCTGTTAACACTAAACAGGTAATGTACACAACCTTGAGGGGGTGACAGTTAAAGATCAAATAGACAACGGAAGATTCCCAGAATGTATATATTTGGAGTCAGCCCTTAACGTCCCAAACAGTATTAAAGAAGCAGTTGAAGAGCAGAAATGGTGTCAAGGATCCCCTGATTGCCTCACATGGACTGGGAAGCATGGCTTCTCTCTTAAATCAGCATGGGAGATGATCGGATTGAAGGAGCAGAGGAAGCAGATATATAGATTTGTATGGATCAAAAAAGGTTTTCCATGTGCTGCGCTGACACTTAGTTGGGCATTGGAAGACAGACCAGAGTTACTGGAAGCTTTTTAGGTAGGTGGGAAGCGCCCTTCCCGGAAACTCGCTTCAAAAGTACGATACTCTTCGCTTTTGAAACTTCATGAGAATCTCGATTCCCCCACGCTTCTTCTATGCTTCCAACACAAATGGTATATGTTTCCTATATGCTTTTATCACATTTTTTTCATGTTTTTCATATATTTTCTCTCACGCTTTCGCTCACTTCTAATAGACTTTCAGTAAATTGGTAACCATCATTGTTAGATTTTAACAAAAGTTTAACTCTTACTAAAAAATCATGAAATAATAAAATAATCAAATTTATTTTAGGTTTTATTTGCTTTTTGTTCGATACCTATTCAGTTACCATATTGCTTCATTTTTTTATTTATATTTTGCTTTCAAATTGATACTTTGCTTCCGGCTTCCTATAAATTTCAAAATGTCTTGCTTCTCTCTTCTACTTCCTGTATAGTTTTCCTGCTTTCGCTTCCTAATTTGGCAACCTTGAGACAGACTGCCCACACAAGAAAACCTACGTAAGAAAGGAAATTTTTTGGTCAGTGTATGTAATAATGCAGGTGAAGAGGTTAATCACCTCTTTACAGGTTGTTCTATGGTCAAAGAGCTGTGGAAATGGATGGCAATTCTGTATGGAGTGAAATGGTTCCCTACAGGGAATCTTTTGAATGATGTTGCATCCTGGTTTGCAGTCAAAAATTGATGATAAAGGTATAAAATGGAGCTGGCAAAGAGCTTTTCAGATCCTCATTTGGTTCATATGGAAATGGAGGAACAAGTGTATCTTTGAGGATAAGGAGAACTCGCCATCAGCATTCAAGAGAGAAGGTCTCCACACGATTAGGGAGAACGTGCTAATTCTGCTGAAGGACTCAGAAAACTCAGTTGCGGTTAGGTGGAGATGGATGGAAAGATGGATGCCCCCTACTCAGGGCTGGGTACAAGTCAGTATATGTAGTATATATCACGTTAAGTGGCACTTTGGCTACACAATTCCAACACATACAGGACACTTCTTGTTTGCAGGGTGCTTTTCTTGACAGGGCGAGAGTGCTGACAAAGAGTGGGAAGGTTGACCAGCTATACTACAAATGGTTAAGCCTGGATCAGAAGTCCTAATGGAATCTGGACGTGTAGATTTAACAGCCAGCATTAACAGGTTTTAGGAAGGAAGATATACCAGCTGCAACGTTCCCATGCAGCCTTTTGTACAATTTTGATAGAGTAAATACATGTAAACCATTTTCTAACTCTAATTGTATAGCTAGAATGTTAGTTAAACTAGCGAAAGAGGGTCTCCAAAAATCATGGATCACCCCCCCTGATTGGTTCCCTTCTGAAAAAGATTTACAATAGTGTAATTCTTTTTACAGTCAATGAAACTGGTAGGGGTCTGCCAAACCCCAGCTTGACTTTCAAAAAAAAAATTTGTCCGTAAATGTGTGGTGATATTCACGTATATATAGTATGACATTTGTGAGCTAGCATGAGAATCTCCTTTAAGTAGGGGTGAGCATCGGGTCAGCCCGGCCTGCTAATAGACCGGGCCGACCGGTTCTTAATGGGCTCGGGTTTGAAGTGAAGCCCATTGGCTCAATGGGCCAATATGAAGCGGGTCGGGTCTGGCTCAGCCCGGCCCGCTAATGGACTGGGCCGAGTTCTTAACGGTCTCGAGTTTGAAGTGAAGCCCATTGCCTGGCCCATTGGCCCAACGAGCCAATGTGAAGCAGGCCGGGTCCAGCTTAGCCCGGTCTGACCCAATCTTAAAATGCATAAATGCTTGATTGAAATTCTGGGTTAACGAGAGAATATCAAGTTCTCATGCAACTAATTAAGTACATAGTAATAATTAACAAATAGCAAGTTTTCATGCAATTGATTAGGTAAATAATAATAGTTATCGAAGTTACTATGTAATAGTTAATTTTTAAAAAAATTATGTTATTAAAAAAATTAATAAGTAACTCAGGCTCATTGGGGCGGCTCGAGCCCGACCCACGTATATAACGGGTCAAGTTTCATTCTGGTACCTAATAGCCTGGGCCTAAAATCATGACCCAAACCCGGCCCATGGCATGCCGGGTCGTCTTGGCCCATCGGGCTGCCAGGCCAGTTGCCCAACCCTATCTTTAAGTAACTGTTCACCAAGGAGGTTCGCAAATGTGTGGTGACATTCGCATGTGTATATATAGACGACATTTGAGAGCTACGATGCGAATCTCATTTAAGTAACTAATTTCCAAGGAGATCTATCTGTGGTGACATTCGCAAGCTATCCATGCAAAGCTCCTTTAAGTAAATGGTCCTTAAGGAGGTCCGCAAACTTCAGAAGGTTTGCTAGTGTGAAGGGTAAAAATGTCTTAAAAAGTGGGTCATTCGCGATTGTAGATATGAAATGGATTTCACAAATTTTGGATGGATATATATTTTTTAGATTCAATATTAGCTTTTGTCCATCCGAATTTGAATATAAATCCAAGTCCGATTAGTCGGACTTGGTATTGGCTACATCTAACATGAGTCCAACCCCTTTACATCCCTATTAATGAGGAAAGAGTTCCTTCCATCTCCACTCCCATATAAGAAACTATTCCATGATTTATATATGGACTTTGACCATGCAATAGAAATATTATATAATGGAATTAAGAGCTATTTCCCTTTTTATCTCAATGAAAGCTTTAAAAGTTTATCAAGATCTCTCTGGATGGGCTTTGATAGCATGGGTGAGACAACCAAGACAATCTTGTATTTTAATACCTCAAATCCCAAATACATGTATTGAATCTGACAACAATCTCACACTGAGATGCGAGGTAAAACAAATGATGAATCTAGATACATTCCAAAATAAGGATCTGAGATTCATTTTTCAGTTAGATATTTTTTATGGCCTTGTATAACTTTTGATGAAATCTATGGTTATTCAAATATATCATGATTATGTTAATAAATTGTTATTCTAGTATTGCATGCAAGTATAATTTATGCAAGATCCAATTTTAGTTGCAGAATGAGCTCATCTGAAAACTTATATAAATTGTGTCAATTTGGACACGACAAAAAACCCAACCTCAAATCTTTGGATACACTATTTTTGATGTCTCAGAAATCATGTTAGGGATTTAAGCAAGAGAGTTAGTGATGCAATGTATCTTATTCTTTTTCTATAGTAGGGTCACCTGAATATGAGACCTTCAAGAGATAAACCTACTGACGATGTTAGTATAAGAAAATCACTCAAGGACCCGACAGAGATCGTGAAACATGTGGCACACATCCTTGCAATAGACCTGGCATTTTCTCTCTACCAGCTAGGCAATTTGACATGTGCATGGGAAAGTAGCTCTTTTGAGAGACAATGTTTAATAATTACACTCGTTAAAAGTCTTTGAGATATGATTGGATACATGAACTTTCATTTTAGACAATCAGTGTATCCTATATTGGTAGTGTATGTATATGTACTGGGTGAGTATTGTATTAAGGCCAGACCTCTAGTTTATCTTTCAATGTGGTACAAGTTAGTATACTAGTAAATATGCATATATTGAGTCAAACTCGTGATTTGCCAAACAAGTTTTTTTGTAAATATTGTTTTGGGAATATTTTGTAATTATTATCTTTGTTAACATCTTTTGTATTCTTAAAATCTCTACAACTTTTATAATCTTATTTTAATTAAAAGCATTACTTAATGAGAGATGACTTTTTCAATTAAGAAAGTATCGTTGAAGGCTGGCATTAACTGTGACTTTTTTTTCTTAGTAAAAGATTGGAGTCTCATACTCTATAAATATAGGGTCTCACCCTATGGAGGAGCACTGAAATCCTTCTAGGCAACCTTGTGCCATGTGGAAAACCTAGGTCTGCCCCCATTCGGTGTGCTCTTAAACATAGAGTGGGTACAAAATCTTGAGCTTAATTTTATTTTGATGGTGGATCAAGTTACACTAAGTTGATGTAGCATTGTGTCTTGTTTTTTCTTTTTCTTTTTTAATCAACATGATTTTGGAAACTTTGGTTGGTAAAAGATACACTTTTTTCTATTTATTAATGCCATTATTGATTTATGCACATTATTTATTTAAATTCGTGCTTGGATCCTCTGCATATGTATGGGTCAAATCATACCCCAAATCGGGTAACACTTGATATAGTCAGCTTTTGGAAGCCATAACTTCACAACTATATATCAGAATTTAGTGGTTTTAATGCATTGAAAAGCTTATTCAATTTTCTAAACTCTGTATTTTAAGCTAAAAGTAAATTCCTCCTTTCTCATGCTCAAAATTGCATGACAATCAAATGAGTTCTTTTTTGGTAGATTTGGTTGCTTATTTAAATAAACTTGATCTTATTTCTTATCTTAACTAGAATCATATATATGATTGTTGATTATGATTACATGTTTGTTTCTATTTGCAAGTACCTATTATTTGAAATTTGATTCATTTAGATAAGCTTAAATATTTCAATTGATTATTTATGATTATATATACTAATTTATAACATTGATTTGGTCATAGAGATTTCATTTACATATTTAAATTAACATGTCATATAGATTGTGTATAGAAGTGTATAGTTAATCCCATTACTCTGATTATTTCAAATAAAAAAAATGTCATTGTTTCTCATAAAACAAAATGATAAAATTTCATACTTAATTGCAATCATGTGGTTATATCATACTCGATTAAAAATATTCTTTGTAATATTTGGTTTTCATAAAGTTTATGAGTTGTTTTTTAAATCTTGTCCTACCACATTTTCCAAACATTTTCAATAGAGACACGTGGGGGTGGGTCAGACCCGGAGATATACGTATCTCAAATATCTAAATCTCAATTTTTGAGTTTGATATCAGAACAACAAATGCACCCTTCGGGTTTTTATATTAAAAATAAGTCAAGCTTATATAAGACATCCCCAATGTAAAGCTTGAAATGAACCCCTGCAGCTTCAGTTTGGACTAAACCCAGGCCAAGCTAGGTGTGGATTGGGTTCAGTGAAACTAGAGAAAAAAATAAGAAAGTGAATAAGAGAGAGAATGAGAGAAGTGGGTTCAACCCACTTGGTTCGGACCGAACCAAAACCAAGTTAGTTGGGTCAAGGAAGAGAGAGAGAGGTTGAGAGTCATATTGGGTTGTTTCCAAAACCTAACCCACATGGTCTCGGTGAGAGCCCCGGCCTAGTTGGGTGAACCTTATATAAATATGTATATATATGTGAGAATTGAACATATTAGGTCCCATTTCTTGTTTTGCGTCATTCTGCCCCATAGTTTTGCAGTGTTTTATGATAGATCTAAACTGATTTAGTGGGAATTGACTCTTGTATCATGTTTTTTCGACGAAAAAACATGTTTTTATGAGCTGAAAAAAACTAGTACCTTAATAGCAATTGATTTTGGATAACTGAAAAAACCCTTATACAGGTAAGATTCTGATGATCCAAAAGTTGGTTCCCACTAAACAAAACCTAGAGATCACATCTATGGTGTTAGATATGAGAAAAAATATCAAAAATGATGATTTTTGAGTAGGCAGAACGAGAAGGTGAGCAGAAAGAGCGCATTACTCTCTCTATATATCTATCTATCTATATATATATATATATATATATATATATATATATATATATATATATATATATATATATATATATATATATAAAAGATCGAGTCTTGTATTAGCCAAACTTGGCCCTAGTCAGTCAATTCTAGACTAAACTCAGACCAAGCCCAGTTCTGACCTAGACCGAGTTAGGTCAAATGCACAGTCAATAAAAGGACCAAATTACCCTTGTAACATGTGGTCCGTAAAACTGTCATAACTTCACACCCCAAACTTGAAATTAGGTGAGGTTTGGTGTATTAGAATCGAGATGCGGAGAGGAATTTGTTTGTTCTATTTTTATGACTAAACACTCAGCACAAAAAATGAGGTCTGACATACCCGGTTCGGGACAGATAGTTTGGTAATTTTATAAAATATATGAAATGTATATGTAATAATAAGTAAATCTTTGTGTAATGAACAAATGCGACTACTACGAGAGACACAACATCAGATTGAGAGTGCAGTGCTTCTGTTATGAGTAAGGAATATTATAAGTTTGTTTAGTTAATAATAAACAATATGTTTGTTACTTGTACGAGATAGCTTGCATAGAACATAGTTGTAACTGGCATATGATGTAGTTGTATTCTAAAAAGTTATATTTATGCATTCTTGAAAGATAGAATGGTCACATATGAGTTAGCTACAATGCAGAAAAAGATTTCATGTATCCTTGAGTTTTTTATGCATGTTAAAAAATTGTGTGATTTTAGACAGAAATCCATAATCTATGCTTCTTGAGAATATAGAACTACATGCACATGAACATATTTGAGTATTTGAGTAATGTTCTTGAGTCCCTTCTTTCAATTATATTATTATAATTTGAATGATCTTAGCATGCTAGACTCAACCCCATAAATTTCAGAACAGGCGATGGATGAAAAGGGCTACATGATAGTTGTCAGAGTAAGAGTTGCTATAAATGTGGGCCACTAGTGATTTATTAATGTAGAGACATTACATCTTTTGCATACTTAGATTTTTGTGAATATGAGAACCCTAGAAAGACATTGAGAAACTTGTTTGAGATATAGAGAAAATGAAGTTGAGTTAGTTGCATAATGTATCCTAGGGGTTATGTTTTGCATAGTCATTTGGGACTCTAGGTAAACAAGGATGTAGCATGAACCATAAACCTTAAAGTAGGTATAGTTTCACAGAGACTGATTCTCGGCTAGCTACCAGTGGGTTTTTTCACTACAATGCCTTGTGACCTGTAGATCACACCAAAAAGTGGCTCATAGTTTGGCCAACACCATAAAATTAAGGTATTCTATACGGGTTGCTACTCCCATACTAGGCTATTATCTGTATAGTCAATCTAGTATATAGTTAGTATTGAGTGGATGCTAATTTATGAGTTTTAAGAAGGTTAATGAGAGAATTTAAAATAAACAAACTTTTGTATTATGTAATGAATAACTAAACTGAAACTAGGGGTTTAAATCTTACTACAATTGTAAGTCAGAGTTTTGAACTTCTTATAATTGTTTCTTACATAGTTTTGAACTTCTTATAATTGTTTCTTACATAGTTGTAGACTCATCCCTTTTTAATAATTATAATTGTAGGTTCCAAGAGCACTGTTCGAAGCAAGACTTGAGCTCGGACGTGGCCGCATTTGTCAGCAGGTGTTCATGGACGGCTGAAAAACCAAGCAGAGATTTTTATTTACTATTTTTATTTTATTAAACCTTATGTTAAGTTGGTGTTTTTGTTATGAATGATGTAGTCGATGAGGCTTGCGATGTTTTAAGTCAAAAACAATAATTATGTCATGGTTCCTCTGCATATACTTTGTACTCTTCCATTTAGGAAGTAATACCTACAAACCCGGATCAGAGTGTTACAACTATATTATACTGTTCTGTTTTTTCTGTGTTCTGATTTTTAGGCTCCCCTGGATTTAAACTGTTGCTCTATACCTGGTGGTGGGCGATATCTCATCACTCCCATATATTCCTGTATGCTTCTTTACTCCTGAAATTGAATGAAATTATTTTTATTTAAAAAAAAAAACAATGTGAGCTCTGAAGCCGCCCATATATAAAACCTATAGACGGCATGCTGCAAGTGACCCGGTGTCAATTTTGGGTACCTTGCCTAAGCTAGCGTTTGTGTCACCGAATCCATTCACATGTAAATTTCATAAAAAGAACTCTCTCTCTCTCTCTCTCTCTCATGCGTGCAATTTGCATTTTAAATGTGGGAGCTGCGTATGCATGAAATACCTTAACTTGCTACAGTGTGTGTGATTTCTCCTGTATGAACACCCCCCATTGAGTCAAGGCATAAAAGATCATGCAACCACAATGGGGATGATAATTCATTAAAGGACATGGGCCGTCAATCTGGAATGAGTGATGGACACAGGTAACAATCAAGATACAATTTTGTGTGGGTCCACTCACAGAGAGGCTTCTATGTATCTTAATTTTTTTTTATAGCCAAGCTGGGGTTAGGCAGACCAATACCAGTTATACAATGTACCATTGGGTTTTGAACTTGCAACATCCCAACACAAGGTAACGTGCACTAACAGCTCCTACCAAACAAGCAGAGCCCTCATTGGTTCTATGTATCTCACTTACTAGACAGAAGCCAAGAGCATATTGAGGAAGGCACATAGACAAGAACATAATGACCTGTTGCTACCAAATAACTATTTCAGACAAGCCACATCAACCAAATACAGGGCTGTCTATATGTTGGACCTGATCAGATCCGACCTTTTTCTTGTTGCACATATGACTTGATGAGATCGAATCCGTGTGTTAATCGACCCGGGCCCTATAGGCTTGGACCAGAGCAGCACTGATTTCCAATCATGATGGGTCTTGTTGGATACATTCCTGACTTGCTCAAGACATATTAAAAGCCAGAACCATGTGGGTCCAACCTAGAACCGACCCGTTCAAAGCCCTGAATCCCAGGCAACATAATTGAATATGTCCAATGAACTAAGCACGCCTAGACAAAACTATTAATAGGCAAGTTCATTCATTTATTGAATCATCCATCACCCACCCAAATTGCTAAAATATCATTGACACTTTAAAGTTTAATAGGATATCTTCATCCTTATATAGATACATCTAAATACCTTCTTTACAGAAAAAGGACATCAACAATTGCAACATTGTACACCCATCCTAGTCGCCTGAGTGGCAGCGGGCTTGAGTTGAAGGTGATGACCCTTCATCCCAGGTTCAACTCCCACCAGGTGTGCGGGTGCCGTTAACTGGTGGGCTTTGTATGGGCTTGGATGACGGTGAACCCACCCGGGGTTTACCTCGCAGGGGGGCAGGCCCATGCAGTCAGGTTCTCGGTGAGGGTCATAAAAAAAAAATTTGCACCATTGTATCTGCCGGAAAGAATGCTCATGTCACCTCCCCGCGTCTTAATAAACTTGTCCCTTGTAGGGCCCATACAAGTAGATATTGGCAATAAAACTTCGGTACTAATGAAAGCAATCATATACTATATTGGGAACGTAACATGCATGGACAGGGTACAAACTTTATCACAACAAAATGATCACAGGAAAAACAATTAGACCTTGGCTGTAAAATTTTCTATTTTGATTTTTTTTTCCTTTCGATAGGTCCATGGGATTAGAACCCGAGAACTGCCACCTAACCATCCAGCTATCTCATTCGGCATCCTCTAGACAACTAACTTCACTACCACAGGGGGGCTCCGATTGTCTGGTAGGAGCAGTAGAGCACGTCACCTTATGTTGGAATGTTGCAGGTTCAAAACCGAATGGTATAGTTGTGTATAACTGGTAGGGATCAGACTAACCCCAGCTTGCCTTTCAAAAAAAAAACTAAAACTTCACCATATTATGATTAAAAAGATGCAGAGCTCGAATTATGAAAGCAAAGGCATGAAAATGCATGTTTTTTATTTTAGATTATTAAGACTCTCTCTCTCTCTATTGCCTATCTAAAAAAAAAGACTCAATGCATGTCTGAATGATTAAGTGATGCAAGCAGATGTTTGCATGAGCTGGAATAATGCACAAACATGGGCACCAATGAATGCTTATGTGAAACAAAGCAGGGGCTGGTGAAGAAAATGTTAATAAAAGGACAATGTCGAACCCGAGTATCAAAAAGTCGATATAAAAGAACTATTTACGGGTTGAGGAACTGTCAGGATTCACCAAGCTGAGCTTTGAAATCCAATGTGCAAGCCGTTTCTTGTGGTCTTGGCAAGTAGAGCTCTGGACCAGGTTGAGTGTGCCGTTGCGGGCAAGAGAAGACTCGAACTGTTCCAAGACCTTCACAATCTGCCAGAATTCTGGCCTCTTTTCAGGAAGCAGAGCCCAGCACTGCTCAATCAAAGCTCGAAGTGGGGGAGGGCAAGTTGGTGAGATAGGAGGCCTTGCATTCTGGACCAGTAAAACAATTTCTTGTTAGGGGGCGGTCGGAAGACAACAGACCAGAAGATAAAAAGACGGAAGATGTAGCTCATGTTAATAGCACAATAACAAAGATGATGATGGCAGCGTACCTTGTCCACCACTGCAAACGCTGCCTGAATGGGTGTCATATCCTCATACGGAATAGTCCCAGCAACCATTTCCCACAAAACAAGACCGAAGCTATAAACATCAACCTTGTGTCCATAAGGCTTGTGCTTGATCATCTCAGGTGCCATCCACCGATACGTTCCTGGATCTTCAGTCAGAGCATCACAATAAGCCTCTTCACAAGCTATACCAAAATCTGCAATTTTCAGGTGATGCTCTTGATCAAAAAGCATGTTCTCAGGTTTAAGGTCTCTGTGTATAACCCCTTGGGAATGCAGGTACTCCATTCCTCGAGCAATATCAAGAGAAATTGCTATCAGTTTTTGAAGACCAAGGCATTGAGGCTCAAGTTTGTGCAGGTATGCCCTTAAAGATCCACCAGACAGGTATTCGGTGATCACACCAAAAACTGGTGGTTGTCTAAATGCTGCTACCAACTGAAAAGAAGAATGAATTCCACATAAGTGGTTTATGAATCTCCTGAACACCAAGACTACAATTATCCACAAACAAGAAACACAATTGCAGAAATACAGCCTGTCTGGTTCCTGAATTTGAAAGCTGACCTCATGTAATCAAAGTTTCATTTTGACCCATGGCATCCATACTGTGTAAAAAAGATGAATTCATTCTCAACAAATGCATGAGAATGATCTTTTCCCAGTTTCTGTATTTCATGTAGTTTAGAGAACAAAATTTCTGAATTCCGTGCAAACAGCTTTTAGGTTCATGAGAAAATCATGCATTATGGCCTAAAATGGAAACCAAACAACATGAAATTGGCACTTAAACAAGATACTGGCTCATAAAGGACATGGAAGCACAGGAACTTAAAACATCACTTTGCATGCTATAACTGAAATCAGTGACTCAGAGAGATTGTCCAATTTGAGCAAGGTTGGAGTTCAAAGTCAACAGCATGTAATTGAGACCTGCCTGGACGCACCAGAATGAATTTCAATCATTCATATTCCTACCTGAAACAGATTATGGCGTAAAACCAAGAGGGTCAACAGAGACACTAATGGATCCCAAATTAGTGACAGTTTCAACTGTTGATGAAAAGTAGGCATTTGAAAAATAAGATGCAAATGTTTATGAAATAGAGCAATCAATCACTAATCACTAATATGTGGATAAAAAAACTTACCAGAAAAGGTTTAGAAATCGTCTTGAACTGCAACATTTACTATGTAATTAAGAAAAAGTAACAGAAACATGAATCAGGTTGAATTGCTCAGGTCAAAAAGCCTACTTGATGAATTAAGTTTTTTGAGTCTAGACTCGTGTCCTTGTCAGTTTACATAAAGTTTGTCAAAGCTCCAACTCTGACCAAGCTTCCAGACCCAACTGTATGTATCATCCATCCTATTGCTGTATTCAGTTTCATTTCTTTTTTTTGGGGTCTTTTATAATAGAGCATCATGTAAGTAAAAGTAAATTAATTCCGAAGAGTAACAGTAGGAGGTGTAGCACAAAGACCCTTGCAACAATTTAAAATCATTTGGTGTCTTCTTCCAATACTTCTACCAGCAGGACAAAAACAAAACTCACAAAACATAAGAACTATCATGCAGCAGCCAATTCAATTCATGAAGTTCCAATAAGAGTAATACAAGACAGTAAACATCGAAAGTTCTGTTTCAAAGGTACGACCCATAGAGGTTTGACCAACAAATAGCAAAAGTGCCCAATAAATGCAGGTACCATCATCACTCATGTTCTCTCAAAAAAATAAAAGTAGTAACTTCTTTACCTGTATCACATTTTTGTGGTGAAGATGAGAGAGAAGAGTAACCTCTCTATTGAACTGTTTCTCCAGCCGAGCAGTCATGTCTCCATTTTCGTCATCATCAGGTTGTCTGATAACCTTGACAGCAACAGGCTGATCCTTGTAAAGTCCGTAATATAGTTTACTATGAGCTCCAGAAGCAAATCTAAAACCCAAAAATAATTTTGAAAGGTCAACCTTCCACTCATCAGTTGTTTCCAGAGCTGTAACTCTTCCTCCAGCATGATCAAAATACTTGGTCCATGAGCATTCATTTCGTAGCTTTGGTTTATCATTGAATTTACTAGATGAAGCAGATATCTGCATTGAATCAGTCAAATTATGGTTGTGCAGATCTCTTGAAAACAATCTGTTGATGAAACTTTTATCATGCTCTCTTCTTCTTGAAATTGGAGTTGAGAACCTTTTGCGATCCAACCTGGCTTCCTTAAATTCATCCGGGAGTGCAGTTTGAGGAAGGGGTGACAATGCTCTTGATCGGGTTGGGACATGATTTTGCTGTTCTTTCTCCAAATTATTTTCAGCTTTAGATGAACTCTGTGCAGTTTCTGTTTTTCTAGAGGGCTGGGCAATTGAGCCAGAGTTAACCCCCTTCACAGTTGAAACAGAACTATGATCTGGTTTGAGAGAAAAAGGAACAGATGAAACCCTAGATGGATCCCATCTGTGACACACAGTATGTGAATAATTTGCCCGTCTCACCCAAGAGCTATAGTTGATATCATCCATTGTTACCTTAACTCTCTATTAGCAGAACAAAACTAATCAACAAATGATTTGAAATAGAAAATCATCGAAGGAAGCACGTCCTCCGCACGAAACACTAAATTCCAGGAAACCAGTGTCCTACCAATCTTATGCCCATTATATACATGCAAAAATGGAATCAAAAAACCCATCAAGCGCTCCTCTAGCGGACCCAATAACAGAATATCTCAACCCCACATCACCATCGAAGGTTGCGTTTTCCTTCCTCCTTAAATCCAATTTAACAATAAACAGAAAGAAAAAACAAGTATAACCTGTGAATTATGGCAGAAAAGGAAAAGTCAGATACGCTCCAGCAACTCAAAGAAAATAGGCAAGAAAGGACTCTTGTTATGGCAAAACCCTAACACTAAAACAAAGAGAAACAACCATCTACAGCCATTACGAAAAAAAACGGAGAAACGAGAGAGAGAGAGAGAGAGAGAGAGAGGTTCAGATCTCTATTATGCAATAAACGAAAGGAGTTGAAAAGAAAACAGAGAAAGAAGAAGATGACAAGAAAGGAATTCAAAAGTCCATCACAGGTATGAAGAAAGAAGATCGGAAGATATTAACTCAAACATCCATCATACGTATTATTATTGAAAAAAAAAATCCAAACTACAAGGAAAGAAAACCAATTCCTCGAACCATACATAACTAAAGCATTCTCCATTGACCACAAAACTACAGAAGGATCAAATCGCAAGAGAAATGCTCAACTTTTAATTGACCATCAATTTTTCAATAAGAAAAAAACCAATTAATCAAGCCCTATAACAAAAGAAACCCAATTCACAAAGTCAAGATTAAAGCATCAAACAGAGCAACCATTGACCACAAGAATACAGAAAATCAATCACCAGAGAAAAAACAGCCGATGTGAAATCCTCATAAGGAGCTTTTCACATGCAACCATTTTCGCTTCTATAGACCAAGAAGCCAGAAATCAAATTCCCATCAAGCGAATACCTTTCCAAACCAATCAAACACCCAAAACGAAAGAACCCAAATCACAAGCCATGAAACAAAGCACAAGAACACGTTCCATCATGTGATCTCACATCCGTATAAAACCACCAAGCTCTAGGTCAAAAATCCTACCGTCAAAAACCAGAGAAAACCACAGCCCACCATGAATTCAAACAACAAACAAAACAATGGGTAACTTCCTATCCCCACAAAAACCCAATAAAGAAACACCAAAATAAGGAAACCTAGAAGAAGATTCCATGTTGGGCATCTCCCCTTCAATAAAAAAAAAAACACCCAAAAAAAACAAGAAGAAGACAACCATGGATCCCAACAAGCAGAATTGGGTAAACCATACCTCAAGAATACAAGCAAATAAACGATACGAGCTCCAATATCTCTTGAATCCAACAGGGTAGGATCAAACCCTCTCTCTCTCTCTCTCTCTCTCTCTCTCTCTAGCCGGGCTGGCTAGGAATTATTCAGGGAGGAGGAATTCAACAGAGAGATCCGGATACGTATTCGTATCTGCCGTGAGGGAATGCTTATACGCATAGGTGTACGGCGTTCTGGAGGACGAAGTTAGATTCGCTATGATTGGAATTGGGGTGGTGGGGGCCCACTATTCCTCAAAGTCAAGGCCGTGCACTTGAGTTGGAAGGAGCGTCAGGGAAAAGCTCTTTTAAACCAACCTTTCGCTCTCAGGGATTTGGGGGTTGTGGTGTGGTACGGAATTGGTGAGACAATTCTTCGTGGATTCAATTGACCATGTTGCGCCTACATAGCTCATCATGTTTACTTGGGGTTGGGGATAGGCAGTCAACCATACTAACTAACCATGGTTAAAATAGAATTAATACATGATTAAGAATAAACGGATTAAACAATGAGTTACAAAAAAAAAATTGGTGTATATTACGTGCCGGTTTAATTTGTTTTTTATTTTTACAAAAACGAGGTTAAACATGGGCATGTGCATACGAGATTTAAAGCTTTAAAATCATGTTAGGGTACAGGAACTAAAGGGTTCAAATTTAAGACTCAATATGACTCCAGCATGAGATCTGATCAAATTAGATGCATATGACTATTTTCAAAAGTTTTTCCTTCTAAAATATATAGTTGTATGTGTTTTTAAATAATTTCTCTCATTTGAATGAGTTTTTTTTTTTCCTTTTTTTTGCAGCAAAGTGATGATGGATCGGCCTATCGGCAGAAAATCGATATGCTTCACCCTTGAATCGGCTACTTTTAAATAAATACAAAATTACTAAAATTTAATTTTTATTATTATTTTAATTCTAACATGAATCTAAGATAGAAATCTGATACCCAACTAAATAATTATAAAGGAAAACACATTAATCAAGATGAACTGAAATAGACCCTATGGAGCCGGTAGTATCTCTCGCTCCTGCTCATGCATCATGCCCCCTACCCCCACCCGATGGTCCCAAGTCTGGCTGGTCAAGCACGTTCAGCTTCTAACCTTCCCTTGTTTCCCATCCCACGTGCGTGCACACACAAGGAGAGAAAGAGGCCTGGCTCAAAAATTAATCGGGTCGGCCCGAGAGAAACTGGGCATGAGACAAATTTTGGTACCCGACCCACAGCAATTGGGGCACCAAAAAGCCTATTGGTTACCTGCCCTACTTTTTAAGTAGGGTTGCCAGAAAGTTTGCAGCTAGTCTGTTTTTAAGATTAATTTTCATTAAGAAAAACCCCAAAAAAAACTATTTTGCATATGATTTTCACTGGCTGTCTGCTTTAAAAAGAAAAATACTTAGTTGCCGTTATATTTTGTGGTTATACGTTATTTTCCATTATTTGAAAAATTGGAAGCTATGTCTCTTAACAACTTTCCACTTGATAGTGGGGAAGCCATCCCTTATAACAACTGGTACAGTGGGAATGTCTCTTCAGGTAGGGATGGCAGTGGACTTGGGGAAAAACGGACCCACCTTGTTTGGACCGAGGATCAAGGTTAAAATCAACACCACCTTGAGACTGGGCAGGGGTTTGGACCTTGTCCCCTGCTTTCACACTGCTTCACTGCCATCCCTGTCATCTCACTACAAAAATCTTAAAAAAGCAAGAGAGAGAGCATCACCATTCAACATTACCAAAATACATCCAAAGGAATATTTGATGAGAGAGAAACATAAGAGTAAAACAACGATGGTGACTGTGCACAATTCAGAGTACAAGCAAATCAGACCCCCCTCTCTACTATGTAATTTAAGAGCCAGATACACATCAGACATGACCGGTTGGCAAAGCCTTCCGAAATCGAATTTGATGCCCCTGAAGAAGATGTCATTTCTTTTAGTTCAGACCACCCACTGAAAACAACCATACCCGCCACAATAATCTCTATTTTTTTTGTTTCGTAAAATTATGGGATCAAGCAAGAGGTCCCGAATAACGAAACTCGAACAAGTTTGAACAGACGATGCACCCCAAGTTTGACAAAATAAGTCTAGAACGATCGGGCAAAGCCAAAATAGGTGAATCGTGTCCTCTACTGCTTTCTCACAAAGAACGCACATGCTAGAAAATTGAATCCCCCATTTCCTGACGTTAATCTGAGTTTGAACACGATCCAGAGCGACGAGCTACGCCAAAGCTTTTGCCCCTGGAATGGGCCCCTTACCCCACATACAATCACTAGGAAACTAGTCCATCCTAGATGGCAACAAGGAATGGTAACCTTGTTTAATAAAGAACCTATCTCCGCTCGCCATGGCCCAGTGAAGCCACGAGTGGCCATGGACAGGCCTAAGATCCCTGCCACTGAAGGAGCGAAGTGTCCTCCACCACTCCAGCCAGAAGGACGAATGATACACTGAACTGGACGTCGAAAAAAGAGAGTCAGGTAGACTACCATATTTTTGCCTAACAAACGTAGCCCAAGGAGATTGAGATGTGAAAGCTACCCAAGCCTACTTCAAGATGAAAACGATGCTCCTTTTTCTTAGAGCCGGAATCTCCAAACTGTCTCGCTGTCTCGGAAGAACGATCTGTTGCCAAGAAACAAGCGGGTACTTTTTGTGAGATACATTCTCAAACCAATAGAAGTGCGAAAGCAAACGATTAATCATTCGTTATACTGTCGTCGGTATAATGGACATGCTCATACGAAACTCTGATAATTGGGCTAAAACATGACGAATTAGCTTCACTCGTCCCACAAAAGATAAATATTGGGCCTTCCAAGACTGCAATTTCCTTTGCACCCGCTCTATAGTAGACATCCAAGATGAAGTTTTCGTCGGCTACAATGAGTGCAACGAAAGACCCAAAAAATTGACTGGAAGGTCGGATATTGGGCAATTGAATATCCTTGCAGCAACTGATTAAGCAACTGATTGGAGAAGAGGGTCAGCATTGAGTAAGACCATATCACACTTACTCTCGTTCAGGCGAAGGCCTGAAATTACAGCGAATACTTTAATAATGAAGCACAACCTGGATATTTGATTAACATTCACATGACCAAATAATAAAGTATCGTCTGCATATTGAATTATGTGACCAATAAAACCAAGAATGCTCAATGAATCCAAGAAACCTGTTTGTTCTGCCCTTTTCATGAGAAGATGTAAACCATCTGCCGCGATATTAAAAAGGATAGGGGCTAGGGGACAACCATGTCGCACACCTCTAGCCAACTTGAATTTTTTCTCTCTCAATCTGTTGATGCAAACCAACAATACGGATTTTGTGACCAACTCCTTAACCCATGCTATTAGCAAGAGAGAGAGAGAGAAGCTAAATCGTATCTCAAAAGACAAGAGCTATATAAAAAAAAAGCTAGCTCCCCCGTGTAGTAGGAGTCATTTTTGTCTCAAAAAATTTGAGTTATTTGTTTGACCCAACTTTTGATTTGTAGGTGAATTGCTTTTAGACAGAGTTCAAAACCATGACTTATCGTCAAAAAACTCACTTGTCGTTAAACAACTTTTTGACTTGTTGTTAGATAGAAAATTGCTCATTTCAACCTTAGACGCTCGTGAAAAAAAAAAGAAAAAGATAAGGCTCATCTCACTTACCAAAACCATCAAAACTCAAAATTGAGCCTTATTTAAGCCAAAACAAGCCCACCTAATCAGCCTTAAACCTAATATATATACTCAATTACCAAAAAGCTTGCCACCCAGTTTAAGATAAACCTTACTGCTTGGCTCAATAAGAGCTTGCCACCTAGTTTAGGCAGCTAATCAAAACACAATTGTTGTGTAGCAGATGGAAATGGATCATTAGGTCTAAAGTCTATTATTATTGTACCCTGAATTAAGACCTAAAGTCCAAGATTCACCTTAAACTTTATAAATAGAGGCTTAACCCTCATATTCTCGCATATAGAATTGAAGAAAGGAGATCCTACTGTGTGCTGAGAGCCTATGTTGGCCCTACTTTGCCAAACCAATTAGCCCAGTTCTAAGTCAACCTCTAAAGCTTACTGGGTCCATTCTGCCAGACCCAAGTCCACATAGCTTTAACCCTCTGGAAGCTCTACAAGAATTATCACATACCCCAAATCATCTAAAAGGGCTACTTAAGCTCATGATAAATATCATTTTTTTATCTTATTTGTTATATGTTGGATTTGTCTAACATGTCACACTTTGTTTGTGTTTTTCATATTTTTCTCGAGCTTCGGTGGTGTCTCATACCACTGGGGTCTTGTGTCTCATTTTAAGGAGTTCGTTGGAAGGTGCACACAACCTAAATATGTGAAGATTTGATTTAAGGAGTTACGATCCTGTTGGAGCTGATCCCTCCCCACTTGGAGAAGAAAGACGATCAACTTGCAGGCAGAGCACCCATATTTTCATAAAATCTAATTTTAAAACCTTTGTTTATCTTTTTTAAAACCATTTTTTTTGAAAAAAAATCTACATATCCACATCCACCCGATCCCATATTACTAGATATATTACAAATCTAGATTTAACCCTACTTCACTGGAGTTGGATCCAGATTCAAGACTCAAATATATTGTTTATATTATCAGACTCAAATTCAGATTTGTTTTTTCATTTTGGATTCAGATTCTATGATCTGGCCTGTATCCGACCCATTTGCATAAATTTATATATTTGCTCTGTCACCATGGACTGGCAGTTATGCAATAATCGACATAAATAAAATAAAAATTCCACATGGCAATAACCAAAGTGGTTTTGTTTGAACTTTCAAGCCATACTTAAAGCGCAAAACAGGTTATATGTCCCCCCCCCCCCCCAAACAGGAGAGTTAGCTACATCTCATGTTCGGGGGTCCCAAAGAGCACCACGTATATAAGCATGTGTGTCTCGTATCCCCATGTTTGTCAGCATTAATTAGCATTGAAGTTTGATGCGATTGCAAAGACTTAAGTACCCTCTCCTCCATTTGTGCAAAAAAAAAATGACAATTCTTGAAAAGGAGTGGTTGTAAAGACTTAAGTGCCCCAAAGATGATTATTTAAGACCCAGTCTCTGCACTGCAGGATTATCCGAGAAAGAAATCTCCCTTGGAGGAGGCCATGAACATCAACCCTCTCACTCTCTCTCTCCCTTCTCTTTCTGCTTATGTGCACATCCAGCAGAAGATCCTACATTGCTCCATCAAGCACCGACTGACCTGCACATTGTCTGTTGTGGAGCCTGATTCAGAGTTTTTACCCTTACAGGAGGAGAGTTTGGGGGCTCCTCACAGCGTGGGTAGCATCATTCAACAAAATGAGTTGTAAATCCTGATTCAGAGTTTTTACCCTTACAGGAGAGGGGTCTGGGGCTCCTCCCAACGTGGGTAGCATCATTCAACTTGAAGAGTTGTGGAGTTTGATTCAGAGTTTTTACCCTTACAGACAAGGGGGTTTGAAGGCTCCTCCCAACGTGGGTAGCATCATTCAACTTGATGAGTTGTGGAGTCTGATTCAGAGTTTTTGCCCTTATAGGAGGAGGGTTTGGGGGCTCCTCCCAGCGTGAGTAGCATCGTTCAACTTGATTCGTTGTGGAACCTGATTTAAAGTTTTTGCCCTTACAGGAGGGGGGTCCGAGGGCTCCCCCCGGCATGGGTCCCGGGTGTCGTGGTCAAAAAATGCACAAGGTATCGTGGTGAGAAAGACATATTTTTGTTCCAAGAAAAGTTGGAAGAAATCAATGGAAAATCCAACAAGGAGCATGCCAGAATCAAGATGTGGATGTCAAGCGAGAATGGTGTTGTGCAACTCAAATAACACAAAATAATAGAGGTCTGGTTTTTAGTTAAAATGAGGAATGAAATGAAAATAGAAATCGCTGAAAATTTACAAAAATAAACTAGACTCAATAACGAAGACACCACTTTTTACGGATTTGAAATATGACCTTCGGTTAAGGAGATATGACCCTGACAAGTTGGTCCTAATTCGAGTAGCGATTTACAACGATTTGCTTACTGAATAACACTACAAATCGCTATAGTGATTTGCGGAAGACACTACAAATCGCTATAGCAATTTGCGGAAGAATCTACAAATCTCTATAGCGATTTGCGGAAGACACTACAAATCGCAAATCGCTATAGCAATTTGCGAAAGACACTACAAATCGCTATAGCGATTTATGGAAGACACTACAAATCGCTATAGCGATTTACGATTTGTAGTGTCTTCCGCAAATCACTATAGCGTTTCGTTGGAGACCCGAAAATACTACAAATTGCTATAGGAAAGCCCGATAATACTACAAATCGTTGTTGGAAGGCCCAAAAAAATTTTGTCCGGAGGGCGTTGCCCCCCCGAGCCAGGGGCAGCCCCCCTGGACCCCCGCCCGCTGACCGCGCAGCGGGATCCGCGCCGGGGGGGGGGGGGGAAGCCCCCGGACCCCACTTCTGTAAGGGTAAAAACTCTAAATCAGGCACAGAAGTAGAGAGAGAAGGGAGAGAGAGTGAGATGGTTGATGTTCATGGCCTTCTCCAAGGGAACTCTTTACCTCCATTGATTTCTTCTCTAGAGAGAGAGAGAGGGTTTTACAGTGTTTTACGGAGAAGGAAGAAGAAGAAGATGACGATGAAAAGTTCAAACAGACATTTTTGATGGCTCAGGTTTGTTTCGTCGGATGACCATCGGATCGCCAGCTCACCATCGGATCGCCAGCTCACCATCGTTTCGTCGGATTACCATCAACGAAATGATTAAGGTTCGTTTCGCTAGGTAGACTTTGAAGAGTCAACATCATCCTTGACTTTCTGGATGAAGGACATGTTTGTCCTTTTTTTGAACTATTTGTTTTTTCTTTTTTGAATAAAGGGCATTTTTGTTATTTTCTTAAACAATTAAGGTTCGTTTCGCTGGGTAGACTTTGAAGAGTCAACATCATCCTTGACTTTCTGGATGAAGGACATGTTTGTCCTTTTTTTGAACTGTTTGTTTTTTCTTTTTTGAATAAAGGGCATTTTTATCATTTTCCCAAACGATTAAGGTTCGTTTCGCTGGGTAGACTTTGAAGAGTCAACATCATCCTTAACTTTCTGGATGGAGAACATGTTTGTCCTTTTTTTGAACTGTTTGTTTTTTCTTTTTTGAATGAAGGGCATTTTTGTCATTTTCTCAAACCATCGCTTTATGAGAAGAATAACAAGAAAGGGTACTTAAGTCTTTGCAATCGCACTACACTCCAATGCTAAGTGATGTCAACATGCACAAGAATACGAGCCCCATATGCTTGTATACGTGGTGCTCATTTAGACCCCCGAACACAGACGTGGGATTCAGTGAATCATCGGGGGCGAACATACACCACCATCCTCTTAAAGCGTATGTGATGCAAATGTTGATGTACACGAAAAAAGGTTTTTAATAATTGAAATGATCTTATATACTTAGGTTAGTATTATTTAAAATGCCTTATAACCTTGTGGGTAGGTATGTGGCAAGGGGATGTTTGGTTTGCCAAAAAAAAGGATTCCAAATCAGGTGATTTAAAATGGTATGATTTGGAATCACAAGGAGCCCCTTGTAGTTCCAATTGTCATTCAAATAAGGAAATAACTTATTTACTGTAAAATGAGGGTCATTTTCTCACTCTCCATTTTCTCATGTTTGTTTTGACATGGAAAGAATAGAGCGCATGAGAATCATGGGATTATCTGGGCCGTTTCTTTTAAAAAATTAAGACCCTTGACAGTTTTAGTACTGAAAAGTTTTTGGGTCTAAAAGTTTAATTTCAAAGAAAAGTTTTTGGGTTTTAGATTACTTGAATCTAAAATTTTTGTTTTGTATTTAAGTATGGATGAATAGTTAAGCTGGGGTCACATTTTTACCGAGTAGCTGTCAGTGCGTGGGACACGTTGCAGGTTCAAAATCCAGTGGTACGTTGAATAACTGTGCTGGGGTCTCTGCCTAACCCCATCTTGCCTTTCAAAACATAAAAAAACTTTCTTTACCTTTTTGAAATTAATTTGATTCAACTTAATGGTCCGTTTGTAGCAAGGCGAGAGATAGAATCATAGAAACGTTTTTTGGTACGAAAATGCTGGATCGCAGGAGGCCAACATGGTTTTCCCATGAAACACCTTTTCCCTATAAGAAGGGTCTTCTCCTTTGACATATGATGTCGTGCATGAATATATAGATCTCAGGCATCCAATCGATGCATCTGGATGGCTGGACATCCATGGCTTTGATCTTAAGCCATGCCCACATTCAGGTGCTGTGGGTTCCTAGCAAATGCTGCATGATGTAAATGGGTCGGACTCGATTCAGTCATTAGAATTACCAAGTCCAACCTAATTGGATTCGGCATAATCGGATTCGAAGTTGGCCAGACGAGTATCAGTTGAAACCAAATCCAGATCCGAATATCTTAAAAATCTGACACTTACGGATTCGGACGTGATACCGAGTTTGGATTCAATTATGGATCGGATCTGAAGTGAACTGAACTACCGAATCGGGATTCGAATCGTGTCTGACATCCGACATGAATCAGAACCGTTTAATTACGGCCCTTGATTTGGTTGAGATCTATTTTTATGATGCAGCTTTATGACAATATGCTGATGAACGGGATCTTATCACATCTTTTCATCTTTGTGTGAGAGGTTATCTTGCAATCAAATACAAAATAGCAACTAGCTAGCGAAACAAACAAACCAGCAGCAGCAGCAGCAACAGTAGCCTTCAAAGTTCAAATAAGCTCTACATCACCATTATCTCAAAGTACTAAAGTAGACCAGCACATAGACCCCTTACACCACACAGCAGAATCTAAAACAAAAAGGCCCAAGTCCGAGACCCCAACGACCGCCTCATTCCCTTGATTTGTTATTCTCATTCCCTCCCCCAAAGTTTATTACATGCGGATATGCCTGTACGTAGATAGACCGTCAATGATGATGTGGCGGTGGCGAAAATGGGGTTGAGGGGCGTGGGTGTGGGGTCCACGTGCGTGGGGCCCGGCGACACTGGGTGGGGGCAAAGGCGAGGGGCCCGGCGACATAGAGGGCGGTGGGGGGGTTTCCGGCAAGGAGCTGCCTGAACTTGAGAGGGGCACCGCTGAGCCCGCCGTTGAGGTTGGTAGGTTTGCTGCAGTTCTTGAGGGAGGAGGAGGAGAGGCAGAGTTTGCACTTGTCGACGGCGTAGGTGGTGACCTTGGACTTGGAGGCCTCCATGTAGAAGTATCCGTTCTTGTCCGTCGTCGCGTACACCACCGTGGGCACCCTCGTGTTGTTGCACTCCAACTTCACCGTTGCACCTGAAATTAAGCACATCCCATTATTGGTTTCTCAATTTGTCAGCCATTTATAACTTTTGCTAGGGTTGGGATTAGAGTTAGGTTTGGGATTAGTTCATCTCTCTGTCTCTCTCCACTGGTTTCTTTATCACCCGTTTATAATTTTGCTGTTTTTTAAGAGAAACATAGGCCTGGGGTTGGGGTTAGTTCATCTCGCTCTCTCTACACTGGTTTCTTTGTCACCCGTTTATAATTTTGCTGTTTTTTAAGAGAAACATAGGCCTGGGGTTGGGGTTAGTTCATCTCGCTCTCTCTACACTGGTTTCTTTGTCACCCGTTTATAATTGCTGTTTTTTTAGAGAAACATAGGGCTGGGGTTACGGTCAGGGTTAGGATCAGTTCATCTCTCTCTCTCTCTCTCCACTGGTTTCTTTGTCAACCTTTATAATTGCAGTTAGTTTGAAGCTTAGTTCATCTCTCTCTCTCTCTCTCTCTCTCTCTCTCTCTCTCTCTGAGTAAAAGGAACCAATTGCAGTTTTCAGTAAACGAAGACACTATGAATAGCGACTATTTAGAATATAGTAGTCTCAAAGCAAAAAAGATAGCTATTGAGAATGTACGAACCGGGTAAAGGAGTGGCACCAAGCAGAGTATCCACATTCTCATACGCGCATGATTTGCAGTAAACGACTCCCTCCACAACCACACTACTACTAAGCGGCAATGGCTTGCCGGCACTAACCCCTGAACCCAACATCACCACCAGAATCACAATCAAACCTTTCACCAAAAGCAGACTTGAAAAAGCCATTTTCACCATTGGTAGAGGAACCAAAACCCTAGTTGGTGTAGGACTGTTGCTAGTGATAAGAGGGCATTTATAAGGGTCTAACGGCATGATTCCCGGCGGGTTTGGCTCAACGAGAGAGAGAGAGAGAGAGGTTTAATTTGGGATGATGGGGCTTAAATTTCTTTGTTTGTTTTTTCTTTTTCTTTTCAAGGGGATGGAAGAATCGGACAGCTGCGTCCTGGCTGCAAGCAAATGTACCTCCACGTGCAGTTCGTTCGCGAACCTTCTTTTCATTTATATATTAGAAAATTTTCTTGATGCACACCTCACCTTTTACAGATATCTCAAATCACCGCCCGACCTTTCCTGAATCTCAAGTCCACGCTCCAGGCTTTACTATTTTACAAAAAGGGTCAAACAGGACGTAAAGAAAAAGCGGAGAAGAAAGAGAAAGGGAGGTAGTGGCCTAGTGGGTAGGGGCCTAAGGGGCAGCTCATAGCTGCAGGTTCTTATTTTACAATTATGAGAAAAACTTAGGTTTGTATCAAGAATTTCAAAAAAGAAAGTTCTTTTTTAAAATTAATGTAAAAGATAAGTCTTTAATTGAAAATTTTCCTATATTTTTTATAAAAGTTTACCTTACTGTATTACGTTTTTTAGTTTTTCAAGATCGTTACGTCCCATCTTTGACTACGAGAGATAGGTGACGGATTTGGTAATAGGAAAAATACAAATGTCCAGCTCTGCGTGGCATCTTGCTATGTAAAAGTGACACCGTTTATTTATCGTAAATTTAACGTAAAAAACGTTTCTATAATCTTTTAAATATATTTTACATCACAAGGTTAGACTTAGTATTTGTATTGCAAACAATAGGGCTACTTTCAAATTTTATTGTTCGTAGCTTTGAAGCAATGTAGATTTTTGTAAACAAGCCAGTTCAAAATTCAAATCTCATTACTTGTGGCGTTGATATATATATATATATATATATATTAACAAGCCAGCTCGTACTCGTCTCATTTAGGTCAACTAGGTTCTGAATTCGGGCTCGGCTCATTGCCACAAGGATAAACCAAACTTGAACACCCCAAGCTTAGCTTAGGGATCGTAAACAAGTTGAATAAACCGAACTGAGGCTGTTCAGGCTTGTCATGAGCTCTACTTGTCTGGTTGATGCGAGCGGAGCTGAGCTGAGCTGAGCTGAGCTTGTATAGGCCAAAAAAGCCAGCCAAACGAGCCGAGCCCGAGATGCTAAAAAAAATCAAATTTTTTTATCAAAGGGTCTCATTCAACAAGTTGAGCTACCACACTTCTTTGAACATGTATGATGTATAAATACCACATAAGCTCTATCCAAACGAGCTTATATGATGAGCTGAGTAAAGAACACCACCTCTTGTTTGTGCTCAACTCATCTATCCATAAGGAGTGAGCTCAGACACGGCTCACTATCTAAACAAATCGAACATGAACAGAGTCTGAAACTAGCCAAA
The DNA here is from genome assembly GCF_984573655.1 of Nuphar pumila. Lineage (NCBI taxonomy): Eukaryota > Viridiplantae > Streptophyta > Magnoliopsida > Nymphaeales > Nymphaeaceae > Nuphar > Nuphar pumila. The sequence goes on along the minus strand of NC_143251.1, from coordinate 119,782,238 downwards.
CAGAGCTCAGGCACGAGTAGGGATGGTAGTTTGAAACAAATTACGCTTTATTTTTAATACAAAGAAACAAGAGCCAAAATTTTGCAACTATGACCTCTTTTTGTATGGATAAGCGTTATCATCTTCATTGGTACTCCCAAATGAGTGTTTACGTAACGTTCACGTTGAAAATTAATTCCCATTCTTTATTATTGATGTAATCACCAGTCACCATATGGTGTTGAACCTCAGGTGTCTCAACCGAGTCGATTCAAGGACAAACCGGTTTCATCTTGCTTAAGTCGTGTTGCTTGCCCGAGGGCGGGGTCATGTCATACGCTTTATCGCCATCTACTTGATGACAAGGGATCATCACCGTTCATCATTGCCCATTGTAGCCATCATCAGCAGCGTCAATAATGATGATATTATTTGAGAGTTGTTACGGTGGGCCCAACTCATTTCTCCAATGGCCGGTGAGATGATGGTGATGAACGGTGGTGATGCCTTAATCACCAATTGAAGATGATAAGATTCAGCACCTGATCCTGCAAACCTTAGATATTATCCCACCTCTATATATCTGGAATTCTGGATGAGTGAATCCAAAGTCCTAGGCTCCTAGCCCAAGAAACTTGAACCATCTCGGAATTTCCGATACGAGTCGGATGAAAGTCATTCACGAATACCAAAACATGCTTTGAATGACGATCGGGAGGGTGATGTGGACATTGGGATTCTTCCAGTCAGGTACTGCCAGCTGGAGGTGGACCCGGCGCATGTGGCCTTCGTTTGGGAACCGTGTCAGTTATTTATTTGTCTCGGCAATGGAACGTATCGGAAAATATAAAAAAAATCGGGAAAGCGATATATTTTTTTAATCACAGGTGTCGGTGCGAGGCTTGAACTCGAAGTCGTCGAACCCTCGGTTAGTGATACGTGGAATTTTGAAGTTCAAAATTTATTCAAAGGAATTTCACAAATGACTAATTTGTCCTCCATTGTGCAACTGAACTTGGGTGCGCTTGAATCCGTCCAAACAATATGTAACTGGGTTCGAGTCTGGGTTTTGTCATCAAGAAAGTATAAGCCCAAACTGAGCCCGTATAAAATGAATATCTAAAATATGCGTCTTTATTTTTTTTTTATTTTTTAGGCTAGGCCAAGAAAAAGCCGTCATCACTGACCACACCTTTAATAAAACCTTTAAGGTCGTACTCAGCTTTGACCGCGTGGTAAAGGATGCGTATGTAAGTTTCAAACCGTGGCCTTTTTCATGTCAGGTAACAATGATGGCCGCCCTTACCAAAAAAAGGCTGAGGACTATTTTTTTTTTTGTATAGGCAAGCTGGGGTTAGGCATACCTCATCCATCGGTTACACAAGGTACCATTGGGTTTTGAACTTGCAACGTAGGTGCACTAACAAATCCTACCAAACAAGGGAAGCACCCCTTTTTTACAAGGACTATATTTTTACATGCATACAAAATAAAACATCTTGCGTGTAAAAGACTTGGATAGGTTATGTTTGATCCAGAATTTTTGTAAAATTTTAAGCTATGGATTTGCTAAGCATGAATCAATTGTTAATGTATTAGTAATTATTATTTTAATGCTTAAATGGGTTGGATTGGACCCAATTGAGTTTGGATCCAATTGAGGATCCAATGTGAGTGGTGACCAAGTAGGTGGTTAATAATTTGGATTTACATTCAAAAAATTAAATATGCAACAACAAAAAAAAACTAAATTTAAGCATTGGATTTTGGATTTTTTGGGCATTTGGGTTTCAGATTTTGGACCAACCCATTTTGAAATGAGTTGGGTTGGATCCAATGGGAGGCACCCCCAAGTCATGCACATGGGGGATGCCCTCTCTGAAATTTTGAATTTTGGAGAATGAGAGTGGGGCCCACTTGATTGGGACACCCCGTTTTCCTTTTTGGCCTTTTGGTAACGTACATGCCCATTTTCAAGAATTTTCAAAAATGGACATCCATACTTTTCCAACCTTTTTTGCCTTCTTTTTTTGTTTGGTGTAAGATTTGAAAAAGCAACCTGAGGTTTTTGAGAACGAGAGAAGGGACTTAGGGTTGACTAAACTCCACCCTCCGTCTCCCTTGTCTTTCTCCTAGCCACCCATCTCCAACTACCCCGAAAGAACCCCAACTTTTATGAACTCATTTTTTGAAAGAGGGGTCTAACCCTCTCTCTCTCTCTCTCTAACCCTCTCTCTCTCTCTCTCGCTCTCTCTCCCATTTTCGGAAACAGGAGAAAGCTCTTCACTCTTTCTCCCCCTCCTCTCCTCTTTTCTTCCTCTCTCTTCCAACGTTTTCCTTGGAGACCATTGAAGTCTTTTTAAGACTCTATCTCCAAGCTTGTGTGAAGGCATCCTCACCCCTATCACCATACGTGTAGAGAGAGGTGCTCTTGAACTTCTCTTTACATGAGTTTGAAGGGGTTCCTACATCTAAGTTATGGTGTTCTTTCTCATTTGGTGTAAGGTAAGGCCTAAACCTTTCTCGCATAGATTTTACAATGATAGAATATTTGTTTTTATGCATAAGAATGTGGTTTTAAAAATGTATATATGTTGATATTTAAAATGCATGCATGATGCTAAAAATATGTATGATGTTCAAAATATGTATTTATGATGATGATTAAAAATGCATATATATATATATATAATGCTTAAAAATGCATGTATGATGTTAAAAAATGCATATATGCATGATGTTAAAACATATATTTATGATGATGCTTGAAAATTCATGTATGATGTTAAAAAATACAAATATATATGATCTTAAAAAATGTATCTATTGTAAGTTAAGAAAATTTTATGAATTTTTAATAAATATAAAGAGGATTTTTATATGGCTAATTCAACCTATATTATCTGTCAATTTTAGTCAATTACAATGGTGTAGCAATTGCTTGTCAAATTAGAATTAATTTGTATTTAATTATTAAAATATTAGCATTCATTTACTAATTATGATTAATTAGTATAATTACTAATTAACTAGCATTTAAGTAAAACTATGCTTAATTAGCATTAAGTGAATTATTACATATGATTTATAAATTAAAATTGAAATTTAATATAATGTGTATTTTTTATAGGCATTTAAAGATAAAAGAAATTACTTTTTCCTTTTGGAGTTGGATCCAAGTTGGGTTGGATTAGACCCAACCGGATCTGGATACAAACTTGGATCCATATATGGGGCCCACATAGAAAGTGGGCTTTTATGGAGTGGACTAAGTCAACAAAAAATAATTAAAATAAATAATAAAAAATTTAGAAAAGTAGAGTTCCTTTTTAAACCCCAAGGAGCCTTGCTTTTTTCTCAAGATTTGTTCATAAATAAACCACACAAAACCTTCTTTCAAAAAAATTTTTTTTTTTGGTGAAAGAGAAAAAGTCTTTCTTTGGGACTAGGAAAAGTAAGTGGGCTTGACCCATCTCCACTCTCTATCTCCCTACAACTATTCGCCAACCTTTATCTTGGTCGAACCCTAATCTCCCTCTATAAAAACATGATTTTGGAGGATGGGTTCAAGCATCCCCCTCCCCATTTTCATATTTGGCTCTCTCTCCTCTCCTATCCTCTGTTATCCTCTTCTCTGCCTCCCTCTCCATACTGTATTTTCTTTGGTTGCTATTGAAGCTTCGCTTGTGTGGAGGCAACCACACCCCTTTCTGCTCAATTGTAGGGTTGAGTGCCATTGAAACTGCACTGTACAAGGATTGTAAGGGGTTCCTTATATCTTAGTGTTATGTTTATTATGTTCTTCTTAAGCTAAGGTCTAAACATTTTTCTTATATAAATTTTACATGGTAGAATGTTTAAATTTATGCATAAGAATGAGGTTTCAAAATGTGTATCCATGTCGATGCTTTCAAATATATGTATGATCTTTAAAAATGCCTATATGTATGATATGTACCTATGTTAATGGTTGAAATGCAAGTATGATCCTAAAAAATGCCTAGATGTATGATATGTACCTATGTTAATGGTTGAAATGCAAGTATGATATTAAAAAATGTCTATATATATATGATATGTACCTATGCTAATGATTGAAATACAAGTATGATCTTTAAAAATGCCTATATGCATGATATGTACATATGTTAATGGTTGAAATGCAAGCATGATCTTAAAAAATACTTGTATGTATGAAATGCACTTATGTTGTCATACCCCGAAACCCTTGACCCGAGTTTTTTATGTAAACATTTAAAAACTTTTGTTTCAAATTCTCAAGCAGCGGAAAACAAAGTCTTTCAACTTGATGTTTGGGTCAAACAATTTCGACGGGTGACATGTGGGGTAAAACGGTTTTAAGAGATCAAAGCACATTCAAAGATTCCATAACAAAATTTGCACATTTATATATATTAGAGTTTCAAAAATAGTTTTACAATTTTAAGATGATTTAAGATCCAAAATAATACTAAAAGTATCCTATGTTGGTCATGGTATCTTGAAAGTTGTTGGATTTGAATGTTGCCCTTGCCTCATGCCATCTTCTGTTTATTGCTCACCTGAAATTTTATAATAATAATATCAGACTTGTGATAGCCTGGCAGGTATCTTATCAATTCCAGGTAAAAAGCATAATATTTAATATTTACAATACAATGTTCATAAATCTATAGAGTCTGGTTTGTGTTATAACATGAATGTCGTAGTGTGATTCTGATAAACTTATGTTTTAATATTCAACTCCTGTTGTGGGTATTTACAGAAAAAACTTTGAGTCAGCTGAGACCATACAAAGGTTTATTATGCTATATGTTTTAATACCCCGTATGACTAACTGGTTTTGTGACTTCACATAGGGAAGTTTATTAACTTGGAGAGAAGTACACTTTGGGGCATAAATAAGGATGCTCCCTAACCTTCTGCAGAAGTATGAAAACTACCCACGTAGGATATACGTAGTAGATCATGTCCCATAATTTCTGATGGCCAAGGACATCGAGTCATTACCACTCGAAGGGCATATTAACAACAATATCTATCGGAGTTTGTACCTAATACTCTCTCTAATGTAGGGGTAGCTAATGTTTTGTAACACAATTATATGTTCCCTCATTGAGTAGCTAATGTTTTGTGACATAGTTATATATTCTTTCTCATTCAGTGAAAGCTCTATATATATATATGAGTCTGTGCCTGTGAAGACGGATGCCACTTTAGGTGTATGTATGAATTTTCTTATCTTTCAGTGTTGTTCTGGCACTCTTGGCCTTTCTGAGCACTTCACCTATTTAGGTAGATCCTGACTATTATATTTTTTGCACACTATAAGTATTTAGGTTGAATCATAGAAGTTCATTGAACCTTGACCCTATTCTTGGAACTCACAATATGCTTATAAATAGAGGTTGTTATTATGGCCCTTAGGGTTTTACAAATCCTAACTCAATATTATTAAACTATCCATGTAGTTTATGTAAAAAAACTCTTTGTAAAGTATGAATAGAGTTTATAGGAATTAAGGATAGTTATTTTCACAAGAGATATTTGCCAAATATCATTTTTTGGAGGATTAATTATTTTAGAAATCTTTATCTAAAATTTTTTGCCTTGCAAGATACATGTTAAATATTTCTTTGAAAAATCATTTATTCTTTTCTAGTTGAATGCTTTTGAAAGTATTTATCTCTTTTTTTTAAATACTTCATTTTTTCTTGAGAATATTTATTTCCTTGAGAAGCACTCATTACTTGTAAAATGTTTATAAATTTCTTGGAAAATGTCAATAACAGATCAATTATTTTGAGAAGCCATGAGAGAACAAATATTCAATGGAAATAATTGCATATATTTATTTTGAAAGTATTGTTTATAATTGAATGCATTGAATTTGATTTATGCATATGCATTTGATTATAAGGTATGTATATGCATATTTAAAGCTATGAGCATTGATCATGCATATATTTCACATTTTATTAATTAGTATTTATGCATGATCCATGTCAAAATTGCCTTAAAAAACCCATTTTTACCATTAGTTTTGAGAAACTGCATTGATTGAATTTATCAGAAAATCATATTCTTCAAAGCTTTTCCTGCATATATTTCTTTAGTGTTTCTATTATAGTTAGAATTTCTTAATTGTAGTTTAGTTTGCTTAAGTTTTTATTAGCTAATTTGTAATTTTTAATTAGTTTAGGAAGTTTGCTTTTTAAACAATAAAACACGTTTTACTAAAGTGGGTCTTTTAGAAAATATTGAAAACTATTGGACTTATTTTGAAAATTTTGTTTTACCCCTAATATAATATTATAAATAGTATACTACAGCAGAAAAAGGGTCTTTTTCTAATTTTGAAACTCACGCCTCCCCTCTATCTCTTCTCTAATTCGTCTCTCCCTTCTTCCCACTCTCTTTCTTCTCCAACCAGCTTCTCTCCTTCCTTTTCTTTTACTGTCTCTTCATTCCTCTCTCCTCACCTTCCTCCTCGCTGATTCCTCTTCCTTTCATCCTCAGATTTGGTGGCAGGCGTGTGATCATAACAGAAGACCACTCTCTTCTTCAAACCGTCCATCAGATACAAGCTGCATAGGTTGTTTCTTCTTCTTTTTTTTAGTAATTTAGAGTGCATTGCATAACGCATCCCATAGTATACAATGTTTGTTATTCAGCAGATTTTTGTTGCATATTCATCTAGGTAGTCCACATCTTGCATCTGAAACCAAAAACAAAAACAAAAAAATCAGTAAGTCTAGTCATGTGCAGATGCGTTTTTGGTTGAAATAACTCAACGTTTGTTTTAGTGCCTTCAACATCCTTTTTGTCTTCAGTCTGTTACTAGGTTCAGTTTTTCATTTCCATTAGGGTCAGCATCTTTCCTTTTTAGGTCTTTAACGTTTGTTGTGGTAGTTAGTCGTATTCCTGCACAGGTAAATCAATTAATGTTAACATAGGTTAGTTGATTAAAGTTTTACACAACATAGTTTAACAGGCTTTGTTAATGTTTGTTTTCTTTTGGGTTGACATTAAGATAGTTTATTTGTTTTCTTCATCCAGAATAATTCTTTTGTTTTGTTAGCATTTTCCTACATTAGTTTAGTAGTATAATAAGTTATTTTTGTTAGCTTGTTTCAGCTATTCATTAGTCATGAGTGATGTCCCCAAACGTTGATTGTTTCCACCATATATGCTCCCTGTTTACTTTTTTTGTTGTTGCATGTCACAATTATTTTATTTCAGCAGTTTATTTCATTCATTATTTTTTTTTAGCATTAGTTTACTAGTAGTTCATCCATAGCTAGATTCATTGGACATTCTATTGTGTGTCATTAGTTCATCTTATTAGCCGTGTATCACATGAGTTGTTTTAATTTACATAGTTTAATTTAGTAGTTGCTACATTAGTTCATTTGATTGATTTATTTAGTATATAGAGATTTCATTAGTTTATTTGAATTGTTTCATTAGACGCTAATTTCATTAACTGTGATTCGTGATTAATTAATTCTTTTTAGTTTTTTTTCTAGTAGCTAATTATATTAGTCAATTCAAATCTTGTTTTTGCTGAATTCTTTTTATCATTAGTTTATAAATTTGTGTTAGTTGCCTGCGTTCTGCTTGTTTTGTGTTGTTGTGTTTCACAGGAAAGCGTTGGAACGTACGGTGAGCCCTTTCTATGCCCTCAAGGTACCCTCTGAGGTCCCCTCAAGCCTTCATAAGTGCCCTCAGAAAAGCAAACGTTCAAGAAAATATACATTACCTCAAGAAGGGGACAAAAGGACTCGAAGCACTGAAGCCTTTTCTTTTCTTTCTAGATTAGGGTTTTATTTTATTTTGTTAATTGGGTTTGTAATAAAACTATTTCTTTATTTTGTTTAAGCCCTCTGCGTAGGGTCATACTCCCTTATTTAGGTAATTATTGAATTAATTCTTTTTATTTTGGCAATAAAGAGTAGTTTAGCTTGTGTGTTTGAATACAAGTATCTCCCGTTCCCTGAGTTCGACCCGGACTCCACCACTCGTGTGAGCCAGTTTTTATATTTTTGGTGTCTGGCTTTCACTGGATTTTCATTAAAAATATTGTTTTAAAAAGGGTTTTCATAAAACTTACACCAAGCATGCATTTGATTTATGATAAGAAATGCTTATATTTATGTGTAGGTAGTGTTTCTTTATGATATTTATATGTATATATGTCATATAAAGTGCTTATGATTATAATTGCATTATGTATGGGATTTTATGCAAGAATATATGACATCAAAAATATGGTTTTTGTGTTTCACTATTATTGAATATATACTTGAGTATGGCATAACCATAAACCTTGTTAAACATTGCTTCATGTTATTATTGAAATGTCACATGACATTAAGGGTATATGCATACATTAAGAATATTTATGATGCTTTGACATGAATCTACTGTGTGTGCGACATAAAAATTATATTTTTTGTTTCATACTGTAAGCCATTAAGCATGCATGTACTATTATAACTCATATGCAAGCTTGTTTCTAATGAAAACCCTTGGATGCAAAATGAATGCACAATTTTGTTGATAATACATACCTACACTTAACTTTGGATTCGCCTTCACAGGCAAAGTGCTCGTATGAGCTAAAGGCGTCAGAGCAAACTGAATACATTCTAATACATTGTTACCCTAAAGGGTTATTTGGGCTACAAAGCCCTGACTTGCCAAATGGTTTAAGGCACACATGATTATAAATCACTTAATACGAACCTAATAACTCATTAAAATACTTATGGTCTACCTTGAAGAAGATATATAGTACAAGCCTTGAGTGACATATTATGTTATATGAGAGTAATAACATCCTAGTTGGTCTCAAGTCACTCGTAGGTTAAGGAGACTTGGATTATCCATCTATCTTAGGTAATAGATCCCAACTAATGAAACTAACCTTGGATTGTAATCATTTTCTAAATGTCGCCTCTGCAGAAAATACTTTCGGTCACAGACCACCCACTCTGGATATTTGATCGGTTAGACACTTTGAACAATAAAAAAATATACTACATAATAAACACTCATTGTAGTCTCAACAGTTTCAATGATAGACCACTGAGTACCTGAGTTCAATAATTAAGAGAAATAAATACTCATTGGCTCAACTTTTTGAGATTGTTATTAAATGATGAGATACATGCTTGCTATCTTGTTTAAATATATATTGGATATCTTGAATAAATATATCATTGATATCTTGAATGATGAGTTACATGTTTATTTCTTATTCTGACTAAGATATCTCATGATTTGTCTCTTACATGACTGTGATATGCATATATATGATATGTCTCAGGCATGATTATGATTGTACATGAATGTGATATGCATGAATGTGGTATGCATGATTGTAATGTACTTAATTGTAATGCAAGATTATATGCTTGTTCAATCTTTATGTGGTTGGTGTATTCACCTACCAAACTTTTATGAGTCTGACCTATTTTATAGAATATGTTCAAGTGAGCATAATCGAGCGGTGTGGTGGTGAGGCCGGGATACCATGTTCTATTGACCCATCGATCTTAGGATGTTTTGGATATCAGTTAGACGAGACAATTTTAACTCTTATATTTGAACTTGTTATGGTTTAAGTTGAATATTGATACATTATGATTTAATTTGGAATGATAGTTACTTTTATTTTAATTCATATGGAGTCAGATTTCCAATGAAATCATTTAGTGTGCGAACTTGAATCCAAGTCCAAAGGAGAATTGAATCCAGTCTAATTTAGTGTTGTGATTTTTGTAACTCGCTCAAAGTTGTCTAATTCAAACCAAAACGATTTTCGCTGTATACCAATCTTCTCATTAGAGTTTGATTATATTTTAAAAAAAATAATTAAAATTTTATACTTATTTTCAGGTTAGAAATTTTGGGGTGTTACATCTATGATGATGCTTGAAAATGCATATATGATATTCAAATTCATATATGTATGATGTTCAAAATATGTATCTATGATGATGCTTGAAAATGAATCTATGATGTTCACAATTGCATATATATATATATATATATATATATATATATATATATATATATATATATATATATATATATATATATATATATATATATATGATGTTCAAAAATATATTTATGATGATGCTTGAAAATGAATCTATGATGTTCACAATTGCATATATATATATATATATATGATGTTCAAAAATATATTTATGATGATGCTTGAAAATGCATATATGTACGATGTTTAAAATATATATATCTATAATGATGTTTAAAAATGATATATGTATAATATTAAAAATATATATCTATGACGATGTTTGAAAATCAATGTATGATAAAAAAAATGCATATATGTACGATATTCAAAATATGTATCTATGATGATGCTTGAATATGCATGTATGATGTTAAAAAATGTGTCTATGATGATGCTTGAAAATGTATGCATGATGTTCAACAATGCATATATGAATGATGTTCAAAATATGTATTTATGATGATGTTTGAAAATGCATGTATGATGTTAAAAAATGCATATATGTATAATGTTAAAAATATATATCTATGTTGATGTTAAAAAATGCTTGTATGATAAAAAATGCATATATATATATATATATATTGTTTAAAATATGTATATGCTCAAAATGCAGGTATGATTGTTCAAATATATATATATATATATATATATATATATATATATATATATATATATATATATGATGCTCAAAAAGTATGTGTGATTCATCATAAATATATATATGATGATGCTCAAAATGCATGTATGATTATTTTAAAATATATATGATGATGTTCAAAATGCATGTATGATTGTTCAAAAATATATATGATGATGCTCAAGATACATGTATGATTGTTGTAAAATGTATATGATGATGCTCAAAATGCATGTATGATTGTTGTAAAATATATATGATGATGCTCACAATGCATGTATGATTGTTTAAAAATATAAATGATGATGCTCAAAATGCGTATATGATTATTCAAAAATATATATATGATGCTCAAAATGCATACATGGTTGTTCAAAAATGTATATATGATGATGCTCAAAATGCATATACAATTGTTCAAAAATGTATATACAAGATGGTGTTTAAAATTCATCTATGTTTCAAATCTTAAATTTATTTAGGATTGTGTGATGTTTCAAATTTGAAATTTATTTAAGCATTGCATATATGTTTCAAATCTAAAATTTATTTAAGAATTATGTTGTGTTGAAATTAAATTTTTTTTGAGTGTTTTGCCTATGTTTCAAATTTGAAATTTATTTAGACCTTATGATTATGTTAAATCTGAAAATGACATAAGCAGATTGTCTATTTCAAATGAAAATGAGTTAGTGGTTTTGCCTAAATTAAAAAAAATATATATATATATATGTGTATTTGTGTGTGTGTTCAGCCATAGCCGAACCGTGTACGCTTGTGTGTATGTTCAGCCATAGCAAAACCGTGTGTGTGCATATGTGTGTTTCAACCATAGCTGAACCATGTGATTTGTATTATGTATGTGATTATATCCAAGTGTTGATGGCATCAAAAATACGTTTTTGTTGTATTGCTATTATTTAATGTATGCTTGAGCATGACATGACCATAAACCTTGTTAAACAATGCTTTATATTATTATCAAATGTCACGACATTAAAGTTATATGCATACATCAAGAAAATTTGTTATACTTGATACATAACTGCTATTTGGCATGATGTTTTGTTTTCTTTATTGTGTTGTAAGTCATATAGAACATGCATGTACTTATGATAAGTAAATGCATACATTCACTCAACTACTCAGGATGGAGTAGTTTGTTTAAGGAAATTTATGATGCTTTGATACTATCTATTATGTGAGTGGCATAAAAATTACATTTCTTTTATCGTACTATAAGCCATCTAGCATGCTTGTACTGTTGTAGCTCATGTGCGAGCTTAGGTCTAATGAGAACCCTTAGGTGCGAAAGGGATATACCATATAATACACAATATTTGCCTACACTTAACTTGGGATTTGCTTTCACAGACATAGTGCTTATATAGGCTAAAGGCGTCAGAACAAACTGAATTGGGTTGGGTACATATGAATACATTCTAAAAATGATACCTTAAAAGGGTATTTGGGTTACTGAGCCTTGAGTTGCCTAATGGTTTAAAGCACATGTGATTGATCAATTCCTTAATAAGAACCCAATAATTCATTCAGAATAATACCTACCTTGGAGGAGTAATGTGGTACAACCTTGAGTGACATGTCGTATTTTTTTTTAGAGCAATGACATCCCAAATGGCCTTTAATCACTCAGAGGTTTAGGAGACCGAGACTATCCACATGTCCTAGGTGATAAACCCCAACTACTGTAGTTAGTCTGAATATATTCTAACCTGAACGATGCCTTTGCGGGAGTTACTCTCAATCACTAACCACCTGCTTTGGATATCTGGTCAGATAGACACTTCAAGAAAACAATTCACCTAGCATAATAAACACCTGTCGTGATTGCATCGGTTCCAATGGTGTACCCCCGAGTACCCAGGACCGGTAATTAAGACTTATTGGCACAACTTTTAAAATTGTTATTGAATGATAAGATACATGCTTGATATCTTGAATAGATACATGGTTGATATCTTGAATGATGAGTTACGTGTTTAGGACTTATCTTGCTTAAGATATCTCATGATATGTCTCTTGCATAATTATGATATACATGAATGTGATATACATAAATATGATATGCATGAATAAGATATGCATGGATGTGATGTACATGATTATAATGTACTTGATTGTAATGTGTGTTCTATGCTTGTACAATTTTATGTGGTTGGTGTATTCACCTACTAGACTTTTATGAGTTTGACCCTATAATGAGATATGTTTATGTGAGCAATGAAGAGTTGTACGATGGCGCGATGCGGTGGTGAGGCCGAAATGCCTTGTTCTATCGACCCACAATCATAGGATGTTTTTGGATCTCAATTAGACTGAGATTATTTTGACTATTTGCATTTGAACATGATATTGTTTAAGTTGAATGTTGATACATTATGGTTTAAGTTGAAATAATATTACATTTTATTTCAATTTAAGTGGAGTTGGATTCTCAATGAAATTATTTAGTGTATTAATTTAAGCGGACCTGGATTCAAGTGCAAATGAGAATTGGATCCAATCCAATTTAGTGTATTAATTTCTGTAACTCATCCAGAGTTATCTAATTCAAATCAAAACAATTTTCGCTATGTACTAATCCTCTAATTCGAGTTGGATTATATTAAAAAAATAATGGTTGAAAATTTACACTTATCTTCAGGTTAAGAATTTTGGGGTATTACAACGTGATATCAGAGAAAGGTTGTTAGAAAATGGTTCTTGGCCCGTTCAGCATCAACATCACAATGTAAGTAATTCTAACTTTAAGTACCTTTGCTTATCATGACTTGAACTTCGATAAAATTCTTTTTGATTAGATGACATGGATTATTAAGTGTAACAAGCTCATCCAAGCACTGCATGACCTAATGAGGATCATGCAACAACAAGCAGAGGCAATACAAGCCATGAAAGACAAGCTCCAACAATTTATTCAAGAAACTCAAAACCAAAAAGTGTTTGGGAAAGTGCAAGAATGCCTGAGATATCTCCAGATCCATACGACACAAATATGCCCATGGAAGTTGGGAGAATGTTTCTACTATAGCGAAAAAAGATATTTTATCTATAAATGCTAGGTAAACAAGTAAATGATAGGAAGCAATTGGATGCCAATGATTTCGATGATAATGTCTCATGCGTCAGCCATGTTCCGAAGGTACCAACGATAGCAAATTTAGATCCCTTGGAGGAGATTGTTGCAGAAGTATCAAAGTTGCAACCGAGGCATAGGCACACGAGAGACAGAAGAAAATACCTCAGATAATATATAAACTACCATTAGAAAGAATTAGGCACAATAGTTTTTATCGAGAGTCATGTTGATGAACTCTTAGTTTTTGGCTTTTTTGTTTTGCTTAGTTACCAACATCATTGGATTTTGAACTCATATTGCTGCAGAAGCATATTATGATAGATGTGACTAATCTATGTTTTAGATTTTTGTGTGATTTCATGCTCTTATGTCTCTTGGTATAATTGTTTCAATTTTAGTATTGACGACAACTATATGTTACTTTGTAACTTTGAGAACTTAGAATCAAGACTCTTATACGAATTCATATGATCGTATAGATGGCTTAGCAAGACAAATGCAACAACGCCATAGACACCCTCAATAACCTGGCAGGTGTTGTGGGCCAGCAAGCTGAATCCATGAGGACTATGGGGGACAACCTTCAGCAAGTTACCCAAGATCGAGCGATCATAGGCAGTGCGATCTCGTACAAGAGAGTCATGGACATGAACCCTCCAACCTTTACTGGGAAGATTGACCCTAAGGCAATTGAGAACTATGGCTGAAGAAGAATGTAGAGCATTGGTGGGCGATGACTTTTGAGGTCAAGTTCCTGAGTGGACCCATCACATCAGTGCAATTTATAAAAGTTTTCTATGCAACATATTTTCTTAAGCATGAGAATAACAAAAAGATACATGAGTTTGTTGACCTGCAACAAGGTAGATCAACCTTGGTCGACTATATTACAAAGTTTCGAAGATTGGAGCGTTATTGCCTCAATGTCTATACTACTGAGAAAGAATGTGCAATAAAATTTGCATAAGGTGTAAAGCCAACATTGCGGACAAAGCTCTACACCCATGGACCAAAGACGGTTGATGATGCCATTGAGGTGGCCACTTCACTTGAAGGTGTCTGGGTGAATCACAGAAATCCTAGTCGACCCAGTCTGTATAGAAATTTGGTAATCAAAAGAGCTGGCCTAAGAGGAAGGTTTTCAAGAAGAATTTTGATGGTAAGAAATTTACCCCACTAACAAAGATGCAAAAACATTAGGGAGGTGAGAAGCTACAACAACAACGACTAATACAGACTTGTCAGAAGTATGATCATGATCTCATGGGGCAGTCATGTCCCTATGAGACTGGTGAATGCTTGTATTATTGCAAAATGAGTCACTATATAAGAGAATGACACATGAAGGCAACAAATGACAAGAGAAAAGGTTTTACCGGATCTCAGCCCCAACAATAGCATCAACAACAGAAGCAAGTCAGGCAGAGAATGGTAGCAGTACGTGTTTATGCCACCACATGCGAGCAGCTGACCCATGGTGATTTGGTATAAGGTATCGTGTTAGTCATTGGTCAAATGACTTGTTTTATTTGAATGTAGTACAACTCATTTATTTATATCTGAAAAGTTTGCTAAACAATTGAATATGCACGTTGAGTCTCTGAATTATGCCTTAGATATATATACCCCAATTGAGAATCATTTTTTATGCATGACTTATGTTTCGAACATAGATGTGTTGTTAGAATGACATAGTCTATTGGCTATACAATCCTACTCGATATGGTAGATTATTATGTCATATTGGGCATGAATTGGTTGTTTGAGCATCATGCTCAAGTTCTATATCGGGAAGGAAATATTGTACTATCTTGACCCGAAAAGGTTGTTTAAACATCTTGCCGATGACAAAACTTTTACATAAGGGAGTCAAGTTTGAGTGGATTGATAAGTGTAAAGAAAACTTTCAAATTATGTAGGAAAAGCTCACAACTGCACATGTTTTGGCCTTGTCATTTGGCAAAGGTGATTTTACGGTGTATACAAACACCTCTAGTACATGATTGGGTTGTTTGTTGATGCAGAACGATCAAGTTATAACCTATGCATCTCATCAGTTAAAGATTCATGAGCAAAATTATCCGACATACAATTTAAAACTAGCAGTTATAGTATTTGCGATGAAGCTTTGACGACACTACTTATATGGAGAACAATTAGAAGTTTTTACGGACCATAAGAGCCTCAAGTACTTGTTTTCACAGAAAGAGTTGAACATGAGGCAACGACTTTGGTTAGAGTTCATTAAGGACTATGAATTTATCTTATCCTATCATTTAAAAAGGACAAATGTCGTAGCATACACTCTTAGCCACAAGTCTAATGGCATTTTGGCCAATCTTGTAGGAAAATGTTGGAAGCTCATTGAGGACTTTATTGATTGGAAACCTTCGATGGTTGGTCATAGAGCTATTTAGTTATCCAGTTTTACCATTTAATCCAAAATCCTCACAAGGATTATCGCATAGTAGAGAAATGATCCACAATATGAAAAGCTAAAGGCACATGCACAACAAAAAATATATTTTTTTGTCTCAATGAGAATGAAAGTATTCAAATGAAAGAATGACTTTGGGTGCCTAATGACCCTAAGTTAAAAAAAGAAATTCTAGAAAAAATCCATAAGACCAAGTGCACTAATAACCCTGGAGGTATAAAAGTGTTCAAGGACTGACAACAGAGGTACTGGTGGAACGACATGAAGCAAGAATTGACACTGTATGTCTTAAAGTACTTGACTTGCCAACAAATCAAGATTTAGCACTAGAGACCTGACAGAACCATGCAGT
Organism: Nuphar pumila; assembly: GCF_984573655.1. Classification (NCBI taxonomy): domain Eukaryota; kingdom Viridiplantae; phylum Streptophyta; class Magnoliopsida; order Nymphaeales; family Nymphaeaceae; genus Nuphar; species Nuphar pumila. The sequence goes on along the minus strand of NC_143251.1, from coordinate 119,765,679 downwards.
AGATTGAGATTTTGTAATGAAAATGAAAATACATTACCATGGACTTTGTGGTAGGTCTACCAAGGACGTGCAAGTAACAAAATGCAATTTGGGTTATTATTGATTTACTCACCAAGTTTGCTCAGTTTTTACCTATTCAACTCAATTAATGTCTTGAGAGCCTAGCCGACTTGTACGTCTAGGAGATAGTTCGATTGCATGGCATACTAATTTCAATAGTATCATATTGTAATCCACGATTTACATCACAGTTTTGGGGTCCGTTATAGTAAGCTTTGGGTACTAAATTAAAATTTAATACTACCTTTAATCCCCATACCGATGGTCAATCAAAAAGGATGATATAAACTCTAGAGGACATGCTGTGAGTATGTATGCTTGACTGAAAAATGTGACTGAATATACACCTAATTCTAATAGAGTTTGCAAAAAACAACAGCTATCACACAAGCATCAGGATGACTCTATTTGAGGCTTTGTATAGAAGACCCTGTAGATTACATTGGGATGATGTAGGTGAATGATCGATTGAATCACCGATAGTTCTGCAACACTACACTCAGCAAGTGCAGATGATTCACGATAGGTTGTGTATGACTTAGAGTTGACAGAAGAGTTATGTAAATTGGCGGTGTTAGGAACTTACTTTTACGGTTAGAGATATGGTCTTTACAAGAGTGCCTCCTATCAAGAGTGTGTTCAAGTTCGGTAAAAAGGGTAAGTTGAGTCTTAGATTCATTGGACAGTTCAAGATTTTAGAGCAGATCGACAAAGTGGTATATCGTGTGACACTACTGCCATAATATGCTCAAATTTATATCATCTTTCACGTGTCCATGTTAAGAAAGTACATGCATAATCCTTTACACGTCATTCAGTATGAGGACGTAGAAGTGCAGAAGAACTTGACTGTATTAGAGAAGCTGATAACGATTGTTGACTGATATAAGTAAGTTTCACATTTGAAGACCATTTCTTTGGTCAAAGTGCGTTGGCAACACCATGGCATCGATGAGTGTACATGAAACCCAAAGGCCAACATGAAAGAAAAGTACTCCAGCTTATTTGAATAGTCATTGTAATAGACTTTCACGGGAAAAATTCTTTTAAGGGGGTAGGATGTAAGATTTATATATTTTGTAAAGTTTTAAGATATGAATTTATAAGTATAAATCAATTGTTAATAATATTCACTTAGTAATTATTATTCTAATGTTTAATTGAGTTGGATTAGACCCGACTGGGTTTGGATTTAATTGAGGATCTAATGTAAGTTTTGACCAAGTAGGTGGTTAATGGATTTAATTTGAAAATACCTTAAAAAAAATTAAATATGTAACAAAAAAATAAATGAATGTAAGCATTGGATTTCAATTTTTTTGGGGCATTTGGGTTTTGGATTTTTGAACCAACCCATTTTTAAATGGGTTGGGTCAGATCCAATGGGAGGCTACCCCGTGCCATGTGCATGGGGAGTGCCCCCTTTGAAATTTTGATTTTGGAGAAAGAGAGTGGGGCCTACTCAATTATGAAACCTCCTCTTCTGTTTTGCCCTTTTGGTGAGGTACACATCCATTTTCAAGAATTTTTGAAAATGGATATTCATACTTTTTTCACCCTTTTTATCTTCTTTCCTTTTTTTTGTAAGATTTGGAAAAGCAAAAAGGAGGCTTTTGGGAATGAAAGAAGGGACTTAGGGTTGAAAGAAGAGGCTTAGGGTTGACTAAGCTCCACCCTCCATCTCCCTTCTTTTCCTCCTAGCCACCCATCTCCAACTGCCCCCAAAGAACCCTAGCTTTTATTAACTTGATTTTTGATAGAGGGGTCTAACCCTCTCTCTCTCATGAAAATAGGGGAAGGCTCACCTCTCTTGTTCTTTCCCTCCTCTCTTCTTCTCTTCCTCTCTCTCCCAATGGTTTTCCTTGGAGGCCATTGGTAAAATGATAGGTTCAATGAATAAGAGGCATCATCTCACGAGCCACGAATGAATCCCAAGTGAAAATCCCATTGATCACTAAAAAAAAATCAATGAATAGTTGCTCAGTTACAACATTGTATGAGACCTCTTGTCAGGCAGATAATTGGCGAACACAACGAGCTGGGGAGTAAATCTCTTTAAAGAAGGAACCTAAAAGCACTAAGGGATGGTGAGTAATCCTCGAAATGAAGTAGAGATGGCGACCTAGTATGTCCCATGTCACTGAATCAAAATACACACTCTAGAAGACCTTAGTAAAAGCAAAGAGAGTCAAAGCCTTCATGATCTCGAATAATGCAATATCGTATTGAATCCAAGCGAAAGGTAGCAGAAGGCCGCTCTGATTAAAAGTGCTTAAAGAACCATATTTGAAGAACTTTGCAGACAAGAAACTTTGGGGTACCAAGAACAAAAAACTTACTCATCCCCTTGTAAGTTGTTGCTAGAACGACCATGCCAAGAGACAAGCATTGCCCGTTAACACACCTGCTCTTTAGCATATGCATATATTTGAGGTTCATGAAGTGATCACCATCAAGAAAAAAGTAGAAGCCCCCCATCACAAAAGTAAAAGGCTCTCAACAAATGCTTCTTTGCACGTGCACCAATAGATGTAAGAGTGCGAGCTTGGAATATTGGTATGAGATCTTCAAGCATGATGTGAGAATATCGATTATGTGTGTCCCACGAAGGATGGAGCAGGTCCTACTATGAATAACCAAACAAAGAAGACAAGAGCTTTATGGAATTCATAGTACCGTGACTTATCATAAAACCATCTAAAGGATGCAAGGAAGGAGAATAGACCAGTCCTAGAAGGTGAATTGTTTCATCAAGGGTGGTGGTTATCTCTCCAAAAGGGAGCCAAAAAGTGTTCATGCGAGGGTTCCAACGTTCCATGAAGGTAGAAAAAAGGGCACCGTTGATTGGCATTTTTTGCAACTGGCAGACATGATAAATTCTAAAATCCTTAAAAAACTATCGGTGAACTATTCAAAGTTCGGTATGCCATTAATCAAACTAGCGAAGAATTACGATCTCTCCTTCATATTCATGATTAGTCTATAGAAGGAAAGCATAAAAGGGCTAAAAGATGATCACAAAAAAAAAAAGAAAGAGAAAATGTTTTCCTTACCAGTCTCCCATGACGAATATGGTGATAAGCATGGACTTGACGAAGATTGACTTGAAAAACATCATTTTCCTTAAGGGTGACAATGACCGTAGGTGAGTCCATGGCAAAACTCAAGGATCCTGATGCACTATTGGACAAAAACCATATGCACAAAGTGAATATGTAAGATAAGAAATCTACTTCTATTGAAAGTCAAATACCTCAGTGAGTCACACATTGAGCAAAATCGTTTCCTATAGGACGACGTTCTTTGATGGTTGTCTAGTATAGGACAACATTTCTGGATTGTCGTCTGATTTTGAGGATCATATTCCATGATTGTCGTTCCACTTGGGGATGACGAGCGGCGTGTCTAGGTCGACCTCCTCCTGATTGTTCCCAATTCCTGGAAAGCGGCATTTCCCATGTCATCCCAAAGGCATTGCTTTCTTTTTCTTTCAAAAACACTGACTCAACCTCGTTCGGTGAGACCCAAACATCCTTAAAACTCAGTGATTTTTAAATTAGCCAGACCTCGTTCGGTGAGACCAATCACAGTCTCGACAACCTAGTTTTCCTTAAAAAACACCAGCACGACCTCATTCGACGGGACCCAAATGGTCTCTAAAACCCAGTGGTTTTCAAACTGGCCTGACTATGTTCAGTGAAGCCAATCACGGTCTCGACAACGTAGTTTTTCTTTAAAAACACTGGTTCGACCTTGTTCGACAAGACATAAATGGTCCCCAAAATCCAGTGATTTTCAAACTGGCCTGACTTTGTTTGGCGAGACCAATCACGGTCTCGATGACCCAGTTTTTCTCTAAAAATATTGGCTCGACATTATTCGACAGGACCCAAATGGTCCCCACAACCCAACGATTTTTAAAAATTGGTTCGACGAGATCAATCACAGTCTCAACAACCCAGTTTTCTTTAAAAAACACTAGCCTAACCTCGTTCGGCGGGACCCAAATGGTCTCCACAACCCTGTAGTTTTCAAACATTGGCTCGACCTGGTTCAGTAAGACCCAAATAGTCTCCACAACCTAATGGTTTTAAAAAACTAGCCTGACCTCATTTGGTGAGACCAATCATGGTTTTGGTAACCCGATTTTCCTTCAAAAATACTGCCCTGACCTTGTTTGGCGAGACCCAAATGATCCCTAAAACCCAACGGTTTTAAAAACTAGTCTGACCTCGTTCGGTGATCTAATCACTGTTTCGGCAACCTAGTTTTATTTTAAAAATACTGGCCCGACCTCATTTGGCAGGACCTAAACGATCTCCAAAACCTAGTGGTTTTTAAACTAGCTCAACCTCTTTTGATGAGACTATGCATGATCCCGACAACCCAATTCTATTTTAAGAAGTTGGCGTGTCTATTTTCTTTATCATAAATCCAATCATATTCAATTAATGACAATGAGGGACATCTCTAGATGCCAAAATTTTTATGATGCTTGATTACTGACATATTTTAAAACAAGTATTTTCAAGTACCCAACAAGAATCAGGTATCCTTGAAACTTGGACGATGAAGGGGATTTGGTCGTCTATTTTGAGGATGACTCATCATACTGCCATCCATTACGGGATAACATAACTGACCACCATCCAATATTGGGGTTGGCAAAAATGGAGTGTCGTCAACTATGGGACGACATAACTGTTTCGCCGTCCCTTGTGTCGAATGTGTGGATAAACCATTTGGCTTATCCATATCTCTTTCCAACCGCCCTACACATTTTTTAGGGCGGGAGGTCTCCTCTTGGATGAGCTTCCTTCTAAGAGAACTCTCTTAAATGAGTTTTATCTTCATCTGGGGATAAACTCAGATCTACTGGGATTAAATCCGGATTTGAAGAAATCTCTTAACTCATATCCCATTCTGGGTCATATAAATATAAATAGGAGCTGGCCCCTAGGACCCAAGCATCTAGAAATTTCTTACCCAAGCTGTAATCCTAGAGAGATCGAGCTCTAGCCTCATTATACCATCCCCTCTCGAATTAGCCTATTTGCACCGAAGTACTACGGAAACTGCAACCATTTTCATCCCTACTCTACAGCGTTGCAAGGATCAAGGAAGAGCTTAAAAGCTTGAAGGCCCCTGAGCCCCAAAAAAGGTGATTTTCATAACATTCATTTTTTTTATTTCAAGTTTTATTATTTTAAAGAACAGGTACTTATACACTTTTGATTTTCATTGCATACTCGAGTGTCTAGATGGGGCAATTCTGTCTACATTGCCTATATTCTACTTTCCCATCAGGTGAAGGACAATCAAAGCTCATATACAACGTTGTCTATAATTTAGAAAGGATTTCATCGAATTTGGGTAAGTTTTGTTCTCCCCCGTTAAAAAAATTGCAAGCATATAAATATATGAAGCATTTGACTATGAAAGTTGTAATTTGACTTATGATTTAACCTTTTTTCTCGATAGGCAATGCTGGCGTTAGGCTGGACCCCTACTTGCGTAACCTATAGTCGCTAGGGATGGGGATGGGGATGGGGATGGGGACTTTGCTAGAGACGGGGTCGAAGATGCCCTTAAAGATGGAGACGGGGACCGAGTACTGGTAAGTAAGGCATTCAAAAGTTTCAGATGCATTTTAATTGAAATGTATCTCTAAATTTTTTTATACTAGTTTCTAATAGGCAATGGCCCGGGACCCGATTTTCTCAACAATGGTAGGAGTTTCTAACACAATTAATATGGATTTGTGAATATTATAAATGGTTAATCTATGTAAGAGTTTTATACTTTAAACTATCTTCATGGAGATGAGGTAGCTTTACCTAAGTAGCCAAATAATGATTAAAAAAAACAAAAAAAATTATATTTTAAAGTCTTTTAATTCTTTAGAGAGAAGGTTCAGGCTTTGAAGTCTCTGCTCAACGCTCAACTACTTCAAATCAAGACACAATGTCTAAGTCCATCACAAAATAATGAGCGCTACTTATATAAGCATGTGGGGGCTTGTCGTATAGTAACTGGTACTGGTACTACTGAAATGAGAGACGCAAGGCCAGGGGTCGATTAATTGCAACGATGATTTAACTTGAGTTTAACATGGCTACATTCTCCGCCTGGTTGGTAGGAGCTGTCAGTGCAAGTCTCTTGTGGTGGGACGTTGCAAGTTCAAAACCCTGTGGTACGTTTGAATAATAACTGGTAGGGGTCTGCCTAAGTAACCCAACCTTTAGAAAAAAAAAAAGGTAGGCTTTTGTTTGGCAGTTTCCAAGGAAACAGGGGCCTATCTCAGAAAACTCAGAAATGATTGGCTCACATTTGAAATTAGCGGCAACAGGTTGGCTCCTAAATGGAATTTTTTTTTTTTGGAAAAAAGGAGGAAATAGCCCTTTATCTACAAAAGTCATTTTTGGTCCTGTTCACGTCTTACCAACGGGGGGGGGGGGGGGCTCCGCTTGTCTGGTGACCAGCTAGTGCACGTCACCTTGTGTTGGGACGTTGCAGGTTCAAAACCCAATGGTACAGTATAACTGTAAGGAGTCTGCCTAAACCCAGCTTGCCTTTCAAAAAAAAAGAAATGGCAACCGTCTTGTGCAAGAGCTCATGTACCTGTAGAATCATCAAAGTGACAGCCGGTCAGCCACTTGAGAATGTAGCCATGTGAAATGCACCACTTGAAATGTACGTTTTCCATTGTGTATGTTTGCAATCACACTTATATTACACACACATACAGGTGCACATGAATGTATTGAAAAAAAAATGAAAAGATCTACTTAGAGCAATTTTCCTTTTGTTTTTGGCTAAAATCCAATGTTAATTTAGATATCCAACATTTCTAGAATACTGTTCTTAGCTAATTATGTGACATGTAGATGGTATACATAGCTCTAAGAGACTGAAACAGACAGAGCCTTGAGCCTAAGAGACTGACAGATTTGATGAAAATTTAAATATAGCCTGAAAGCTACAACATTATGAAGTGTCCATTGACTCCATTCTCCGAAAGGATGTTAAGAACAAGAAAAAAGAAAACTCTTCAGCTGGAAAAATTGGTCTGGACTGTCTAAAGACTAAACATGCAAATTCTTGGGTCTTTGAAGGAAATAGCAGTATACCAGAACGAGAAGTACAAAGACGGAGAGAGCAAAAGGAACAACCCATAACCTGTATGAACCAGCTTGTTTCTTCTTAAGGCTGAACTTTGGAACGGGTTTGGGGCCTTTGGTGCGGCCCCTGGATCTGATTTTTTCCTTTGAAACATTATCGCCTTTTGCGGTTGCACCAGCCTTCTTTTCACGCTCCTGGAAATATTTCAAAATAAGGCATGTCAAGCTCAACACAATTTGGAGCAAGTTTTATCAAGACGATTACACCAACTGATCTCGGGACTCCCAATGGACTGTTATCAGATCAGGCACCAACTGATCTCATGGGCTTTAGTGGTAGTAAGAATGCCCTATTCTGATGGAGGGTGCTTGTCATCCTTAAAGCGTTTTGTGCTGCCTTTTGCTAGTGCTGCATTTGATTCAGAAATTGCAGGTTCTTTTGAAATCAATGGCTTCTCATCCGACCATGTCTACTCAACTGTCTGCCATCAAGCGATGGCAAAATCTTCTTTTCATATTCATCTCTCACTGTCTTACTACTATTCCACAGTGCCATGAATTTCTCGGTCTGATGCTTACAAACGTACCAAACAATAAATAAACTGCAGGAATTACTAGCAACTCTGCATGAAAAAGAAAAAAGAGGCCAGCTTCACGTACCTCTACGTGTGAAAGCTCCTCTAGAGTGATGGATCAGTGTTTGGTGTGTGTGCAGAAGAAGAAGCGGATAAGGATGTAAATGACCTTCTTTAGGAGAGTATTTCTCAGGTAAACTTTTTGTTTGACACATTTCGTGAGTAAGCTCTCTCCCTTTTAATAAGGAAGAAAAGGGTGCGGGGGATTTTCACTCTCCCGAGTAGCTGATAACCTCCCGAGTAGCCGATAACCTATTATGCATGGGGCTTGCCGATTTTCTCTCTAAAGAGAGAAAATCGGCAACCGTTTCACTGCTCTGAGCTTATCCAAATGAAACACGCTTCATTTGTATAAGGCCTTATTCTGGGCAATTTCACATAGTTGAGAGAGAGTAGGCACACCTCTCTCCTCAATGCGTGAGACCCTCCATAAAACATGGCCATGGTGGTCACATAGGATCAACATCCCTCACTTGGCCATGTGAAACTAATCACGATGCAGGATTTTACCTACCACTATTGGAGTCTTTCACTTGCATCAATATTACTGGAATGAGTTATATACTTTAGTTATTTATCAAGCTACATGTCTTAACAAACATATCTTAATCCCATAAAAGATACATCTTTCGATATCATTTTTTTTGATATGCCCTTTGTTAAAAGATCAACCATCATATCATATGTAGGTAAGTAGCTAACTTTGATTTCATTCTTTTCAATAATATCATGAATATAATGATACTTTACCATTATATGTTTACTTTTAGAATTGTCTGCTCCACTCTTCATAAGAGAGATCGATGATAGCCTAGTTATTACAATAAATTTGTACTGGCCCGTTGGTTATGCCCTGCTTCAAATCATTAATGAAATGGCTTATCCAAACAACAAATGTGACAGCTGCATTGCATAAAATATATTATACTTCCTGAGTATGTTGAGCTACAAAGCCTTGTTTCTTGCAAGATCATAAAACTGCTCATCTTTCGAGAAGAACTATATATCTAGAAGTAGATTTACTATCATCTTTGCTGCCTACAAAGCCAGTATCAGAATACCTAGTTAATTCTAAAGTATCAACTTGAAAACATAATTTCAAGTTTATAGTCCATTTTAAATATCAAAATATTCTTTTTACTGCTTGCCAGTGAGGCCAACCGGTATTACTTTGGTAACAACTAATGAGGCTAACAACAAAGATGATATTAGGCTTTGTGCATAGCATAGCATAGCATACATTAAGCTTCCAACAACTTGTGCACAAAGGACATTCAGTCTTTCTTGTCCATCACCAGGACTATCATTTTTATTCAATTTGACACATTTTACCACAAGTGTTCTAACATGCTTGCAATCACTAATTTTAAACTTCTTGAGTATATGATTTAGATACCTTTCTTGATTCAAGCTTAAAAGTTTGGAGTTTCTATCTCGAGTGATTTTAATTTATAAAACATAGGATGCTTCTCATATGTCTTTTATCTCGAACTGAGAATTTAACTATGACTTAGTTTTGACAATCATATCGTTGTCGTTTCCAGTCAAAAGAATGCCATCTACATATAGTGAGAGAATAACAAATTTACTCTCACTTTTCCAGACATAAATATACTGGTCAAATTTATTTGCCACAAACTCTAATGCCATAATTGTCTTATAAAACTTTAAGTACCATTGACATGGTGATTGCTTGAGTTTGTATAGGAACTTTTTTAACCTATATACTTTATCTTTTTTGCTTTTTATTAAATAGTCTTTAAGTTGCTCTATGAAAATGGTTTGATTAAGCTCACCATTAAAAAAAATAGTTTTAGCATCCATTTGATGCAAATCTAGGTCCTAGTGCACTACAATAGCAAGAATTATCCGTATTAAGGCAAATTTCGCAACAAATGAATATGTGTTAACAAAATTTAATCATTTTTTTTTGAGAAAAACCCACACAACTAATCTTGTTTTAAATTTATCAATAATACCATCGAACTTGAATTTCTTCTTTAAAATCTATTTATATCCAATGGCTTTCATTTTCTTAGGTAAATCAGTCAATTCTCAGACCTATTTTTTTTCAATGGACTCAATTTTATCGTCCATGGCTTTTACCCAGTCTGTTGACTCACATGATTTTATTGCCTCACCATATGATAGGTTATCTTCCATGTCATCCATATTTAAAGCATAACATAATTTCTTCGACAGGTAGACATAATAGTCATCTAAGTAAGACAGAGGAGTTCTAGACCTTTTGTGACCAACCTGAGGCTGATAAGAAGAAGATAGAGAGATTGCAGAAAGTTTGCCATTACTTAAATATTCATGCGAGTCATTAAAATTATAATACAAATCAAGATGATAGTCTCTATTTATTTCAGAAATAATTTCTTTCATATTTTGATCTTCTAAGAAGATAACATCTCTACTTTTGATTAAACCTTTATCTGAGTAGTAAAATATATAACCTTTGGATCCTTTGGGATATCCAATAAAGATACACCTTATAGATCTGGTATCGAGTTTATCTCTAGATCGCTCTATAACTTTTATATGAGTTACTAAACCCTATCTATGAAAGTAACTCAGATTAGGTTTCTTTCTGTCCATGATTCATAAGGTGTAGAGACAATAGCTTTATAAGGAACCCTATTTAAAATATATGTTGTTGTATGTATTGCTTCTCTCTAGAATACTTTGGGTAATGAAGCATTAGATAACATGCATCTAACCATATCGAGAAGGGTCCTATTGAATCTTTCAGCTACACCATTTTATTGAGTACCTAGAGTTGTAGTTTGAGGTTTGATCTTATTAGCCTTACAATATTCAGAAAAATCATTTGAGGTATATTCTCCTCCTCAATTAGAGCGTAAAACTTTAATCTTTCTATCAAGTTGGTTTTTGACTTCTTAACGATATTATTTAAATTTGTCTAATACTTTATACTCATAAGTTATGAGGTAGACATAACTATAGCTAAAAAAATTAATAGTAAAAAATATAAAATATTGTATTCTTTTATGAGTTTGAGTCCTGAAGAGACCACAAATGTCAGTGTGTATGATTTCCAATAATTTAGATACCTGAATTGCATTATGTGAAAATATTTTCTTGTCATTTTTTTATAAATACAGGGTTCACATTTATTAAATGAAGATTCATTAAAGTCAGGTATTAGATTTAATTTAACAAGTTTCTTCATTTTCTTTAAGTTAATGTGTCTAAGTCTTTGATGCCATACATTTATATTCACATTAAAGACAATGTCAATATAAGCAAAAATCATTGAAATTTTATTCATGTCATAATCATCAATTTTAAACAATCTATGATGTTTATCAAAAACTCCATCAAACAGGATTCGACTATGTTTCTTCATAGTAACCTTTTCTGGTAAAAATCTAACTTTAAAATCCTTGGCAACTAAGGCCAGAACAAACACTGAATTGCATTTCATGGATGGTACAAATAAGATATTTGACAACAAAATATTATTTTTAGAGGTTTCAATGAGATAAGTCTTGACACTCATAACATCAAAGTAAGTGTTGTTGCCCATGTATACCTGATGTTCACCAGGCTTATACTCAACCATGTCCACCATTAATTTCGTGCTTATTGCTATATGACGTGTCACCTCAGAGTCCGCCCACCATTCAGAAAGAGCATGGTCCATATAAGAGCATTCTGATATCACACAGATTATATCTTGCATCTCCTTTTGATGGCCATTTTTGTTATTCCTGCCATTATTATTGTTTGTCCGACTTTAACAATCTTTCTTGAAGTTTTCAGGTTTTTTACACTTGAAGCACTTGACCTAGGAGGCGGCTGCTTGTGACTTGTGGAATGTTGAACCTTTCTTCTTATCAAATTTGCCATTATCTTAAATTTTTTTTAAATGTGGACGTCTAGAAGGGTATGACTGCGATTGGGAGCATCTTTCACGAAGTGTAATTCTCTTTTTCTATCTTGTTGCATATGTTGTTGCTCAAATTTCATTTAGTAGGAAGCTCTTTCAGGGTTAGATTTTTTGAGTTCAGTCTAAGAGCAGTTTGCACCATCTTCTATGAAGATGAAAGACTGTCGAATGGTGAATATCTGCATACGGTCAGAGATTACATTCTCAACTATCCCCAAATCCTTTGTCACAATAAGCATTTTGTTCATGTGATCAACACCATTTTCATTTTCTTGCATCTGACACAAATTATATTGCTCTAAGAGTAATTGAATGTGTGTTTCAGAAGTAGTATCATACTTCTTGAAAATAACATCGAACATAGACTTAGTTGTAGGGTAATCTTCGAACATCCTAATAAGATCGTTATCCATATAGGTGAGCATGATGGTTCTAGCCAACATGTTGTCTCTTTTATATTTTAGAAAAGTTGATTTGTCCTCTTCGATAGCTTCGTCACCAGAGTCCCTTATTTCAACAGTGAGGGCATTCTCGATGCCTTCTAAAGTTAAAACAAGAAGAATCCACATTTTCCAAATATAAAAATTGTTGCCATTTAGTTTATCAGTTTTGGCTAATTCGGTTGCACAAACCCTACTTGTCATTTTTATAAATTTAGATATTTTAAGATGGCAAATCATGATAAAAACAATTTCAACATTCAACAGGTAGATGAATAAGAGAATATTAGCCATAAACTCATAAAATATAACTTTCATAATTAGTAATTTCATGAAGAACTAACTTAGTATTTCATGCAAATACTAAAAAAATATACAACAATCAATTTCTTGATTTTACATAAAAATGAGCCAATCACCAATCTCTGAGCATTTTTCTGTAATTTCAAAAAAGTCAAGGAAGAGTACTACACAAAAAATATTATCTAGAAAAAAAAAATATGACTTAAAAGAAAAATCTAGGGGGTTTTCTACAAAAATTAGAAACTTAAGCCTATTCTGTATAATATTTTAGAGTTCAGGCCTTCGTTTGGAATTACCAAAAAATTGAGGACCTATTCTATAATTTAGGGATACAGATGTCAAAGATAATAAAATGCAAGGGCACTATAGTAATTTTATTGCATAAGGATAGAACAAATAATAAAATAAAAAGCAGGGATGAAAGCATAATTTAACTGATTTGGGGCTTGATCGGTAATACGGGAAAAGACCATGGACAAATTGCAATATCACCTGGCAGGGATATAAACTAAGGGCTCAATCATAATATCTCCTGTAAAACCATATAAAATTTATAATTTTCTAGAAAAACTAGAAGCTTCACGAGGAAGCTTCTGGCGCTCAACGATGTTTTTTCTTCAGTCGGTGTAAAAAAAAATGATAGATCTCTGGGTTCATTCACAAAAAAAAGAAATCAGCATTGAGCGCCTTGTTACTAGAGGGCTTCGATGCTGCCCAAAAGTTGTCGGAGCGACCTTGCTCGTTGTTTCAGTGATGGAGGATAGAAAGAAATCTCAGTTTTCCCCCTTTTTCTACGATAAACCCCTTTGGGTTAGATCGCCTTGCCAGATGGGTTGCCGAAAGAGGAACGAAAAAATTGAGGGATGAACTGGCGAAAAGAGAAAAAAAGAAAATAGGTAACCTTTCCGTTCTTTTTTGTTTTTTTTTGTTTTGTAGCAAGGTTGCCAGTTGTCGGTGACCTCTTGTTGAATGTTCAGTGAAGGGAGGTCACCGGTTATAGGTGACTCCTTTAAAAAAAACTTTGTTTTTCCAGGGAAGCAAAAACAACTTTTCATTTTTTTTGTGACCCAATGGAATCAGACAGAGGCCCTGATTTTGGGGTTTGTGATCTTCTTCCAACTCTTATATTTCCCTTCTGTTCGCTGATTCGAGGTCTCCTTTTTTGTTATTTTTTTTGTTTGTGTTTATTTATCGAGGTTGCCCGATGCCGATGACCTAAAAAAAACTAATAAGCAAAGGTTGCCGGTTATTAGCGACCCTCCAAAAAAAATTCTCTTTTTATAGTTAACCAAAAAAAATTTCATCTTTTTTTTATGACCCTCTGATATCTATCGCAAACCTCAGATGGGATCCGAGTCCTTATATAAGAGTTCTTAAAAGAAAACTGAGTGAGGGTTTTTTTTTTATTTTAACTTGCAGGAGATTTTTTGAATAAAATAAAAAAACAACGGGATAAGAAAAAGTATCGTCGGGCAAACTCGATTTCAATGCACTGTTTCCCTTTTTTTAAAATAGAGACAGGGTCACCGAAATCTGGCGACCTGTCTGATATGACTAATCAACAGAGAGCATTGACCTTTTTTTATGATTTCCATTTTTTTGGTGACTGTTGATCGATGACTCATGGCTCTGAGCGTTAAACGGTGATCTGGAGATGGCACTGCACACACTATCAACCTTGGCTCTAATACCACTAATGGATCAGTGTCTGGTGTGCGTGCAAATGAAGAAGCGGATAGAGATGTAAACAACCTTCTTCATGAGGGAGTGTTTCTTTGGTAAACTTTTTGTTCAATACATTTCCTGAGTATGCCCTCTCCCTTTTAATACGGGAGAAAAAAGTATTGGGGATTTTCACCCTCTTGGGTAGCCGAGATAACCCAGCATGCGTGCGACTTGCCGATTTTCTCTCTAAGGAGAGAAAATCGGTAGCCATTTTACTGCTCTAAGATTATCCAAATGAACCACACTTCATTTGGATAAGGACTTATTCTGGGCAGTTTCATACATTAAAGAGAAAGTGGGCCCATCTCTCTCCTCAATGCATGAGATGTTAGAAAATCGTGTGGGCCTACATACGTTGAACCACACATCATAAATCTGTCTTAGGTTCAGGCCTGGTTCATGTGGTCTAATCAGGATGGGCCCTGTGGTATCTTAAATGGTATGAAACTCTATGTGGAGAGACCTCCCCTGTCTAAAACTCTATAATGGGTTGAGTTGAGATAAAGTTCTAAATACATTAGGTTATGGTCCCCAAACCTTATATTAAGACCCTCTCTCTTCAGAATCCCCATTATCAGAAGAGATTAAGTCCCTCTCATTAGGTTCAGAGAAAGAAAAAGGGCTAATATACAGGTTCTGAAAGATCATACCCATCAACGATCAACCAGAGCGCTATGGATTCAGGTATTACTTTCGCTTTTGGTTTTGTTCTGTTTTGATTTCAACGATTTAGCTAGAGCATGCTATAGATCCTGTTTTAATTTTTGATGAATTTATGATCCAACAATTGGTATCAGAGCGCATGTTCTTGCTGAATATTTGAAAATAAATGATTTTATATATTTTGTATATTTTACGATAATGATCCATTGTGATTATCAGATCGCCGTCGGGCAGCAAAGGGAGGTTACCCTCATTCAACTTGCCAGACAAGAAGGTCGTCGTGCCCTTCTTTTCTTGCTAATCGGACAAAAGGGCCCATTGGCTCTTCCTCAATTTCCCTGTTCGTCAGACTCACAAAGAAGACGATCGACCGTTCAGATCCCAGAATGGTTGATACTTCTTCTCATCGGGGCCATCAGGTGAGGGCATCACCCGGTTTGATCATCGGACATGTTCTTGCCTTCTTATCTCATCGGATGACTGCATTCGACAATCATTCCATTCTGGCATTGATATGCCCGACAGGCAGTTGAGGACACAAGCGACTATCAGATGGTGCCCAGCCAGGATTTTGGTCGTTGAACGATCAGAGGAGTTGTCGGCTGTTCGATTCATCGAGCGACAGACGATGACCCTTGTCAGGTTGTCGAACGGTGGGTTTTCATCACTGGACGATAGGAGGTGTTGTCGGCTGTTCGATTCATTGAGCGACAGACTGCGACTCTCATCAGGTTGTCGGACGATGGGTTTTCATCGCCGATTGACAGGGAGGAGCATTCAGTAAGCCTTGTGTATGTCGATATCTGAGGTCAATTTTGACTATCATCGGATATACTCTGCTCATCGACTATTCATCGGATTCATGGGATATCACCCGATATGGGCACTGCACGGGCGATTGGCTGTTCGCCGATCGCAGCGGGTCACGCCAGGCTGAACGACATCAGGCAGTGATCTGGGCATGCAGTTTTTGCCCACCACCACCAGCGATGATTTGGGGCTTGTTGTATCTGGCGACAGTGCATTGGGGCATCCGGCTTTCCCCAGCCTCCATTGGTAGGTGGTTCAGAGCTGTCAGCATCTTCTGAAGGCTGGCGGAAGCCGACATCTGGTTCCACTCTTTGTCGTCGGCGTCTTCACCATCAGGTGAGTGGTTCAGGTTCGATCAGGCATCAGGCGTTATGAAGGGTGGATCGAGTGATATGTTCCTGTCAGTCCAGTGCGCCATCCTGGTTTTGGCTTGATGTTTCACCGATTCAATTAGAGGAACCTAATTAGCAATAAGGTCTTGTTTCGCTCCGGCTCTTAGCCGACTGAACCATATGATGGTTCATCCTCTATCAGACAGATTCAAAGACTCTTGTTGCGCCCATTGTCGACTATGTCGGCAGAGCGGTTTGGGTGTCAGCTTCAAGCCAGGTCGAGCATTTGGCTCAGGTCGTTTTCTCGTTTATGCATAGGACTGACGTTGTTCCCTTGCGACTTACAGTGTACAGTTGCGCTAGAGTCTGTTTTGCTTTTGTTGAGTCTGATGTAAGCTGCCCGGTTCAGGTGAATCAATACCCCGAAGGGGCAGCCCGTATACTTGAACTGTAATAGCCTGCGGGCAAAATTGTGAATGAATTAAATGCGTTGAGCTTTCTTTTGTTCACCCTCGTTGTGATTGCTTCTTGTGATTGCAACTTCTCTCCCTCTATTCTCTCTTGCTCTCTTGCACTCTGATCATAAGCTTCCGCGACCGGCAAGTGAGCTGACGAGTAGGCTTGTGGCGGTAAGGAAGGACCGTCGCGCCGCGCTGGCCCATTGAAGGAAATAAGCCCGTGACAAGTGGTACCAGAGCCCGTTCTCGTGCTGGGGAAGGGGCTCCGGAGTCGGTGTCGACAGACACGCCGACAGGCTGCGATTTGTGAGCAAGACATCGTGGCGCCTTATCAACACTTGCGCAACACCAGAGGCAAGGCAGTTGCCGAAGCTGAGGAGATGGGTTCACCTCGGGGCCAAGAAGAGTTGGCTGCAACTGTTAACAAGTTGGTGGAAGATGTGACTTTGCATGATGAAGCGATTTCACGCGTATGTGAATCATTCAATGGATTGAATGATGTGGTGGCGAGCCTGCAAGAGCATGTGAACTTACTAATAGGGCAGATCACTTCGTTGACGACTACAGTGACCGATCTTGAGTTGAGGAACCGTACGTTGCAGCGGACGGTGACCCTGAATGGCAGAAATGGTGAGAGACCATCAAGGATTGATGTACCTAGACCTGCAAAATTCAATGGTTCTCGCGACAGCAAGGCCATTGAGAACTTCTTGTTCCAAGTAGAAGACTACTTGGATATCCAAAATGTGACCCTTGAAGATCTGAGGATCAAGGCTGCAGCGGCCTTACTTGATGGTGATGCTATCGCTTGGTGGAGGCGGAAGCACAATGACATGGAGAGGGGTCAATGTGTGATAGACACCTTTGACGACTTCAAAGTAGAGTTGCGCAACTACTTCATGCCAAGAAATGCGCAGAGACAGGCTTACCGGATGGTTCGTGAACTCAAACATACTGGTTCGTTGCAAGACTATGTCTGAACGTTCCAGAAGCTTATGCTGGAGATACCTAACATGCCAGAAGACGACATGCTCAACTGGTTCATTGTGGGACTTCAACCATGGGCACAGTCCAAAGTGGAAAAGAGCAACCCCCGTATTTTGGAAGATGCATATGTGGCGGCTGAGCGCTTAGTTGATACTCAGCGCAAACCTTTCACCCCATCAACCAAAGTTGGGAAGAAGCCTGACCACGGAGGCAAGAAGGATGAGCAGCGCAACGATAAAGGTGAGGCGTCGACACGCCATCAATCCGAAAAGAAACAGAACTACACAAAGCATAACAACAGCAACAAGGGTGCGGTTGTGACATGTTGGTTCTGTGGTGATAGACATATCGTCCGGCAATGCCCAAAGCGCCTTGTAAAGGACGACGGGCAAGCCAATGCTGCACAGGAAGAATGCAGCGATACTGAAGGCAGTGACACTGAGACCATGCAACCGAGGATGGGCGCCATGCGATCGATTAACGCAGCTAGAAGTTGCGCAGCTAAGAACATGCAGGTCAGTAAGGAACTTATGTACGTAGAAGTCATTATGAATGGAAAGTCTACTTCGGCAATGGTAGACTCCGGGGCCACACACAACTTTGTCTCGCGGGAAGAGGAAGAGCGGTTGGGCTTGAAAACTGGGCCAAAGCAAAGGACTATCAAAACAGTAAACTCTGAGGCCAAGCCCATTCTTGGTGAAGCAAGAGATGTGGCTACTCAAGTGGGGAGTTGGGTCGGCAAAGCCAACTTCTCTGTGGTGCCCCTGGACGATTTCAAGGTGATTCTGGGTATGGAGTTTCTGCGAAGTCAGAATGTGATGATGCTGCCAAAGTTTAACACGTTGATGATCATGGGATCTGACCTGTCCCACACAGTGCAGTGCCTTACGCAGAAAGGCAAGTCTTCAGTGTTATCAGCAATGCAACTGAAGAAGGGTGTCAAGCATGAGGAGCAGACATTCTTAGTTGCAGTGCGTGCAGATGAAGGGAAGGTAGAAGCAGCAGTGCCGCCGACCCTAGCCCCTCTATTGGAGGAGTTTCGGGGGGTGATGCCTCCGGAATTGCCAAAGCGTCTTCCGCCAAGACGCGAGGTCAACCACAAGATTGAGTTGACCCCGGGAGCAAAGCCTCCCGCAATGGTTCCATACCGTATGGGGCCAGCAGAGTTGAAGAAGCTGCGCAGGCAGCTAGACGAGATGTTGGACGCAGGCATTGTTCGTCCATCAAAAGCCCCATTTGGTGCCCCGGTCCTTTTTCAGATGAAACATGATGGCTCTAAACGGTTATGTGTGGATTACCCGGCCTTGAACAAGGTCACAGTGAAGAACAAGTACCCATTGTCATTGATAGCAGACTTGTTCGATCAGCTAGGCAGTGCCCGTATCTTTTCCAAGCTAGATCTGCGATCGGGTTACTGGCAGGTGAGGATTGCCGAAGGTGATGAGCCGAAAACAACTTGTGTTACCCGCTATGGTGCTTACAAATTTCTAGTAATGCCATTCGGGTTGACAAATGCTCCAGCCACGTTCACGACTTTAATGAACCAGATTTTCTACCCTTACTTAGACAAGTTTGTGGTAGTCTATCTGAATGATATCATGATCTACAACAGTAACATGGAGGAACATGTCGGGCACTTGCGAACAGTGTTTCAGGTGCTGAAGGAGAATGACCTCTGTGTTAAACGAGAGAAGTGTCTCTTCGGGCAGGAGGAGATCAGCTTCCTTGGCCACGTTGTGGGGCGTGGTGTGCTGCGTATGGATGGGCAGAAGATAAGGGCCATCCAGGAATGGGTTCCGCCAAGCAAAGTGCCAGAATTGCGGTCATTCCTCGGCTTGGCAAATTATTATCGGCGTTTCATCGAAGGTTATTCCCTCATTGTTGCGCCCCTCACAGATTTGTTGAAGAAGAATCGGGTATGGCTCTGGACAGGAGCGTGCCAAGATGCCTTCGAGGGCTTGAAGAAAGCCTTAGTGAGAGAGCCAGTGCTGCGACTGCCTGATCATTCGAGACCCTTCGAAGTCCACACTGATGCCTCAGACTTTGCCATTGGCGGAGTTATTATGCAAGACGGGCATCCGATCGCATATGAGAGTCGTAAGCTGAAGGATGCAGAGAGGCGGTACACAGTGCACGAACGTGAGATGACCGCCATTGTGTATTGCCTCAGGACCTGGCGGCACTACCTTTTGGGTGCCGAGTTCGTCGTCAAGACGGACAATGTGGCCACGAGCTATTTTCAGACGCAAAAGAAGCTGACGCCCAAGCAAGCTCGATGGCAGATGTTTTTGGCTGAGTTCGACTTTGCCTTAGAGTACAAGGTTGGAAAAAAACCAATGTTGTGGCGGATGCCCTGAGTCGTAGGGCTGAATTAGCTGCTGCGCGCGCAGAGCCTTCTGAAGTGCATTTGGAGGGTGCATTGCTGAGCCACATCCGCGAGGGTACACAGCAGGATCCGACCGCACAACACCTTGTTTCTCTGGCGCAGGCAGGGAAGACTCGACGATTTTGGCTACAGGATGGCCTCCTTGTAACAAAAGGGGGATGCATCTTTGTACCACGGTGGGGAAGCCTTCGCCGAGAGCTACTCAAGGAGTGCCATGATACACTATGGGCCGGCCATCCTGGTCAGGAGCGGACCTTAACACTCCTTGAGCGCGACTACTATTGGCCGCAGATGAGAGACGATGTTGAGGGGTATATGCGGACATGCCTTATCTGCCAGCAAGATAAGGGGACAAACCAGAAGGCTGCCGGTCTCCTTGAGCCTCTACCAATTTCAGAACGTCCTTGGGAAAGCATCTCTATGGACTTTATTGTTAGTCTGTCAAAGGTAGAGGGCCTCAGTTCTATTTTAGTCGTGGTGGATCGTTTCTCAAAGTATGCCACCTTCATCTCAGCTTCCAAGGAGTGCCCTGCAGAGAAGACTGCAGAGTTGTTCGTAAAGCATGTGGTGAAGCACTGGGGCATACCAAAGAGCATTGTGAGCGATCGCGATGCTCGCTTCACGGGCAAGTTCTGGCGTGAAGTATTTCGGTTACTTGGCTCTGATTTGCTGTTTTCAACAAGCTTCCATCCGCAGACAGATGGGCAGACAGAGCGCATCAATGGGATACTGGAGCAGTACCTTAGGCACTTTGTTAGTGCCAATCAGAAAAATTGGGTGAAGCTCCTTGATGTGGCACAGTTTTGTTATAATCTGCAGAAGAGCGAATCTTCAGGCCACAGCCCGTTTGAGATAGCCACGGGGCAGCAGCCACTGACCCCGCACACTCTTGCCGCACAAGAAAAGGGAAGGCCATCCTTCGCCTATCAGTTTGTTCGCGACTGGCACGAGCAGAATGAGTTGGCGAAGGCATTCTTACACAAAGCAGCGAAGAGAATGAAGAAGTGGGCGGACAAACACCGTCGACCCGCAGGGTTCCAGGTTGGGGACCAAGTGTTGGTGAAGTTATATCCTGGTCGCACAGGCATCTTCCGCGGGCGGCACCGCGGACTACTCAGAAAGTATGAGGGACCCTTCACCATCACAAAGAAGGTAAGCAAGCTGGCATATAAGCTGGAGTTGCCCCCAGACTTCAAGGTGCCCCTGGTGTTCTACGTGTGCAACCTCAAGCAGTTCCATCCAGATGATGGAGACCCGGAACGCAATGTGCCGCAACGCGCTCCCATCATGCAGAGGGCCCCGGCAGCACAACGGGCCGAGAAGCACCTCAGTCAGATCCTTCGCCACAAGGTCAACTACTTGGGGCAAGCGAAGAAATACTTGGTGCAGTGGGAGGAAACAACGGAACCAACGTGGGAGCCTGCATTTCGAATGAACAGCCGCTACCCGACTGAAGTCAGGGCTTACCACGAAACAGATGGCGCCGAGGACGGCACATGATTTGAAGGGGGGAGCATGTTCCCTTGCGATTTACAGTGTACAGTTGCGCTAGAGTCTGTTTTGCTTTTGTTGAGTCTGATGTAAGCTGCCCGGTTCAGGTGAATCAATACCCCGAAGGGGCAGCCCGTATACTTGAACTGTAATAGCCTGCGGGCAAAATTGTGAATGAATTAAATGTGTTGAGCTTTCTTTTGTTCACCCTCGTTGTGATTGCTTCTTGTGATTGCAACTTCTCTCCCTCTATTCTCTCTTGCTCTCTTGCACTCTGATCATAAGCTTCCGCGACCGGCAAGCGAGCTGACGAGTAGGCTTGCGGCGGTAAGGAAGGACCGTCGCACCGCGCTGGCCCATTGAAGGAAATAGGCCCGTGACAGACGTGGTCCTGTGCATTACTGAGAACAGCCCTGTCCATTGGCTCAAACCTGTTTTGGCACCCTGTCGGGGCTGAATCGGCTTAGGCTTTGTTCAGGGTGAAGACCTGCTACCCGGTTCAGCCCCATTCAGTCATGGGGGCTGAACTGAGTTGTGTGAGCCCTTGCGTGGGTAGAGTCTGGTTTGACCCGCCCCTTTTGCACAGGCCATCACCCGAGCAAGATCCGCAAGGTCTGACCTGGTTCAGGTCAGACCTACTTCAGACCCTGCACTAAGCCTTATAAAAAAAATTGAGGATTTTATAAGGCTATCAGGTGTGCATGTTATGGGCCATTTTGGTGGGCTGATATTCAGTTACTTTTCGGCACATGCATATTATTGTGGTTGCTTTACTTTTCATATGCACTTATTGACATATTTGAACGTTGGTGTTGTTTTTGATTTTTGGGTCCGATATTTTGAATTGAATTGATTGAATCAGTATGTTGCCAAAGTAACCTCTATTGAGTAGGTTGATTCATTTTAGAATATTGTGATGGCTATATGTTTGTGGTTCATGTGAATAGTGATCCGCCCAAAGGAAGATTACTATTTGGCCGAGCCCAAATGTATACTTTCAGTAATGAATATGGGACAATCATTCGGTTTTCCATGTGAATAACAAGTCGGTCCAAAGAAAGATTCATTGTTTGACTGGACTAACTGCCCATATTTCGATTACTGTATTGAAAGTACCACTTGCAAGTTGATACTTCTGTCAAAAGATTAAGTATCAATATTGTATTGGGTATCTTGTAATGGGATTTACCATTGTTTAATATATCATTTTATGTTATTGCATGTAAAATTATATGATAATTATGAGTTTGTTTGTTCTTTATTCAGTTAATACCTCTGCTTCTATGATATCTGCCAACATTAACTCCATCTCTGTTTTGAGCGATTCAAATTTCAAGAACTGAAAAGAAAATGTTATGATTGTGCTTGGTTGTATGAATCTGGATCTTACACTACGAGAAAATCAACCACCTTCTCTTACAAATAAGAGCTCTGTTGAGGATAAAAAGAACTTTGAGTGGTGGGATCGATCAAATCACATGAGTCTCATGATCATGAAACGTGCAATTCCAGAATCCTTCAGGGGCACCATGTCTGAAGAGGCCAATGCCAAACGTTTCCTTGAAGAAATAGAAAAACGTTTTGCAAAAAATGAAAAGACTGAGACTAGTACTCTTCTTTCGAGTCTTGTCTCAATGAGGTATAAGGGTAAAAAAAATATTCGGAAGTACATCATGAAGATGTCCCATCTTGCTTCAAAACTCAAGGCACTAAAGTTAGAGTTGTCTGAGGACTTACTCGTGCACTTGGTTTTGATATCCCTTCCTGCATATTACAATCAGTTTAAAGTGAGTTATAACTGCCAGAAAGAAAAATAGACTCTTAATGAGCTCATTTCTCACTATGTGCAAGAAGATGATAGGATAAATCAAGAGAAGACTGGAAGTGCTCATCTGGCAGTAACCTCTAAAGACAGGTTTAAAAAAAAAAGGACTAAGCTGCAGTTGACCCTCAATCGCAAAAGAGACATCAGGACCCAAAGTCTAGTTATTTCTTTTGTAAAGAGGAGGGTCACATGAAAAAGGATTGTACCAAGTATCATGTATGGCAAGAAAAAAAGGTACACTCATATTACTTTGGTTTGTTCTGAAGTTAATTTGACTTTTGTGCTCGAGCACACTTGGTGGATGGATTCTGGTACTACCACTCATATAAGTGTGTCTTTGTCGGGTTGCCTAAGTTTTCGACCGCCAATTAATGTTGAAAGATTCATCTATGTGGGCGATGGCAAAACAATTAAAGTCGAGGCAATATAAACATTTAGGTTGTCATTAAAGACTGAAAATTATTTAGATTTGAAAGAAACATTTATTTTGTCATCTTTTAGGTGGAATTTGGTCTCTATTTCTATTTTAGACAAATACAATTATTCTTATTTATTTAAAAATAATGAAGTTAAATTGTTTCTTGATTCAAATCTTGTTGGGACTGACTCTTTATCTACAGTTGATAACCTTTATATGCTTGATACTATTGCCTTATTCAATGAAACTTTGCAAATAAGTTTTTGTGGTACAAAACAAAAATTAACGAATGAAAATTCTGCTTTGTTATGGCATAAGCGCTTAGGTCATATTTCTAAACAAAGAATTGAAAGGCTTGTGTCACATGAGATTCTTGGTTTCCTTGATTTCACTGACTTTCAAGTTTGTATTGAGTGTATAAAAGGAAAATGAATAAACATACAAAAATTGGGTGCCGAAAGGAGAATAAACGTCTTATAATTAATCCATACAAATATTTGTGGATCCTTCCCTACAGCTTCTTGGAATGGTCAATAATATTTTATCACGTTCATAGATGACTATTCTCATTATGGGTACCTATATTTAATTCATGAAAAGTCTCAGTGCCTGGATGTGTTTAAATCATATAAGGTCGAAGTTGAAAACCAACTTGGAAAAAGAATTAAGGCCGTCAGATCTGACCGTGGTGGTGAGTACTATGACATATATGATGAATCAGGTGAACAACGTTCAGGGCCCTTTGCCAAATTCTCAGAGGAATGTAGGATCGTCCCTCAGTACACTATATGAGGCACCCCTAGCATGAATGATGTTGCTAAAAGACGAAACATGACTCTTAAGGATATGGTAAGGAGTATGGTTTCTCATTCTACCTTACCAGAGTCCCTCTGGGGAGAAGCATTAAAGATTGCAGCCTATGTTTTGAACATGACACCCTCTAAAGCAGTAACCAAAACCCCATATGAATTATGGGCAGGCCGAAAGCCTAGTTTAAAACATTTTCATATTTGGGGATGTCCAGCTGAGGCTAGGCCGTACAAGCCATATGAAAAGAAGCTGGATTTCAGAACAATTAGTTGCTATTTTGTTGGGTATTCTGAAAAGTCCAGGGGCTATAAGTTTTATGACCCTATGAATAAGTCCATTTTCGAAATGGAAAACACTTGTTTCTTTGAGAGTGCTGAGTTTGAGGGGAGTGATAAAGTAAATAACATTGCTTTTGAAGAAGAGTCTCTATTTCTTCCTGCAGTTGTGAATAACAATGATCAGATTCCCATTCCTGACATTGTTCTCACAAATTCGGATCAAGGTAATGTTTCAGATCTCCCTACCCAACATTAAGATTTTGCTCTTGAAGTTCAAACTCAACAACCTCAAGAACCAGTGCCATTAAGAAAATTCACTAGAGAGAGAAGAAGGGAAATTTTGGATGATTATATTATCTTTTTACAAGAACATGAGGGTGATACTGACCTAATGGAAAATGATCCAATCAACCTTCATCAAGCCACACAAAGTTCTAACTCTTAAAAGTGGATTGAAGCAATGCATGAGAAGATTAAGTTCATAAGTGACAATGACATGTAGAATCTTGTCCCATTACCTAAAGGTGTGAAACTCATTGGTTGCAAATGAATATTTAAAACTAAAAGGGATTCAATGGGTAATGTGGAAAGATATAAGGCCCGTCTTGTTGCAAAAAGGTTTACTCAAAGGGAAGGCATTGACTATAGAGAAACTTTCTCTTTGGTTTCTACGAAAGACTCTTTTAGGATTATGATGACACTTGTGGTTCATTATGACTTAGAGCTACACCAGATAGATAATGTTAAGACTGCATTCCTTAATGTGGACATCAATGAGACAATATACATGGTCCAATCAGAATATTTTGTCTTAGGCGATGCTAAGAAAATGGTTTACAAACTCAAGAAATCCATCTATAGACTTAAGCAAGTTTCTTGACAGTGGTATCATAAATTTCATCAAGTTGTCATCTCGTTTGGTTTAGAGATGAATGTGATTGATGAATGCATATACCATAAGTTCAGTGAGAGTAAATTTATTTTTCTGGTTTTGTATGTGGATGACATATTGCTTGCCAGTAATGATATAGACATACTACACAAAACCAAGAGATTTCTGACAAAGAAATTTGAAATGAAAGATCTTGGGGATGCCTTTTTTGTATTAAAGATTCAGATACATCAAGACCATTCTCGGGGTATTCTTGGATTATCACAAAAGAGCTATATCGAAAGGATTCTGGAAAGGTATGGCATGAAGGATTGCAAACCAAGGGATACTCCCGTTACTAAAGAAGACAAGTTTAGTCTCGCTCAGTGCCCCAAACACCACTATGAAATTAAAGCTAGGGAACAGATTCCCTATGCATCTGTCGTGGGGAGTCTCATGTAAGCTCAGGTGTGTACGCGTCAGGATTTAACGTACATAGTTGAGATGTTAGGTAGATATCTTAGTAACCCAGGTATGGATCATTGAAAAGCAGCCAAATGGGTTATGCGGTATTTACAAAGAACAAAAGGTTACATGCTCACATACAAGAAGTCAGATTAGTTGGAGATCATTGAGTATTTTGATTCTGATTTTACGGGATGCCAAGACAATCGTAGATCTACGTTAGACTATGTTTTTCTATTGATCGGGAGAGCTATTTCCAGGAGGAGTGCTAAGCAGACACTCATTGCTTCTTCCACCATGGAAGCAGAATTCGTAGCTTGTTATGAGACATCAAACCATGGGATATGACTACGCAATTTTGTCACTGAGTTGTAGATTTTAGACAATGTTGAAATACCGCTTAAGTTATTTTGTGACAATAATTCAGCAGTGCTATATTCCAATAACAACAGTAGCTCGTCGAAGTCAAAGCATATTGACATTAAGTTTCTTGTTGTTAAAGAAAGAGTGCAGAATGACCAGATATCGATAGAACATATTGGTACAAACTCCATGATTGCAGATCCGCTTACTAAAGGTTTGCCACCCAAGGTCTTTCATGAGCATACTGCTTGCATGGTTGTTTTATTATTTTATGATATATTGGTTTAGTGGGAGTTTGTATTTGGTCATTCTATAATATAATAAAGTTCTTTTTTGCCACTTTGGTATAAAGTTAAAGTTAAGTTGCATTTTGTACTCATTATGTTGAGATCTCACATAAGTTTTCAGTAGAACCAATTGAAAATAGGCATGTTTGATCACATTGCATATAATTTCCATGCTTTATATCCATACTTGATCCATGTCATTTGGTTGTCAATACACGTGATCATTGATGAGTCCAATTACGTTATTTGTAATGAAGACCGCTTTAGTTCTATGTTGACATGATCAATGAATCAGATTGGTAGAGATATCAACTGATAAGACAATATTTTTGAGCTCATGAGGTTACAATGTGTGATTATAAGGTTGCGTATGTGGCCCAAGTGGGAGATTGTTAGAAAATCGTGTGGGCCTACATACGCTGAATCACACATCATAAATCTGTCTTAGGTTCAGACCAGGTTTATGTGGTCTAATCAGAATAGGCTCTGTGGTATCTCAAATGGTATGGAACTCTATTGGAGAGACCTCTCCAGTCTAAAACTCTATAATGGGTTGAGTTGAGACAGCGTTCTAAATACATTAGGTTATGGTTCCAAAACCTTATATTAAGACCCTCCCTCTTCAGTTCCCCATTATCAGAAGAGATTAAGTCTCTCTCATCAGGTTCAGAGAAAGGAAAATGGCTAATATACTGGTTCTGAAAGTTCATACCCGTCAACGATAAACCAGAGCGCTATGAATTCAGATATTGCTTCCGCTTTTAGTTTTGTTTAGTTTTGATTTCAACGATTTAGCGAGAGCATGTTATCGATCCTGTTTTAGTTTTCAATGAATTTATGATCCAACATGAGACCCTTCGTGAAACATGACCATGGTGGTCACGTATGGCCAACATAGAGTTGTTTTATCCTTCTTTGCAGCCAGATTTTTGAAATTTGTCTGAAGTGAATTGGTATTGGAAATATGATGCGTTGATAAGAACAAAATGCATGACTCATAGCACTTACTAAAATGCCTTTGGAGCAAATCAAGAAGAAAAAATCTGGTGAGAGAGAGAGAGAGAGAGAGAGAGAGAGAGAGAGAGAGAGAGAGAGAGAGAGAGAGAGAGAGAGAGAGAGAGAGCATGTCATAGGGTCAATACCAGGCTAACCTAAATATTTAACCCAGGTTAAGCGAGTCTTCTATGAAGTTAAGACAGACATAAAGTCCCTAAAAGCAGCAATTCTGAATATGCTAAATTGTGCATCTTTCTGCTTAAAAGTTCAAGGATTGAAACATACACACAAGAACATGTACACACATACACAGATCCGGCCACTTGAGGCAGACATAACAAAAACTTCACCCGTTTTTTATATTGGAGTTACATACACTTATATCACTTGTGCAATAGGTATCAAGGTATTTGGAATTGTTGGCAGGTTATGCCCCAAATTTGAGAATGGAAGGGAATAGTGCAATTCCCAAAGCTCTACTTTCAGCAAATGATTGACAATTATTTGCACAAGACGATTGAAAAGCCAATATGTGAACAATATGCTAAAATAGCTTCAACTATCCTCCAACAAGAACTGCCATACCATGGCTCAAGTACAAAATCAACATGCCAAAAATCATTCTAAGGGCCACAGTATTGAAAAAATGCAACCAAGACTTCTAAATTACTAAGTGGACCAAATAACAATTAACAAGAGATTGTTATCTAACTATTCAACAAGTTGAGTTGTCACAAGGATAGTTTAGATCCTCATCTGTAATGATGCTATGAATTAACTTATGCAGTGGTAAAAAGATCCACAGACCATCGTTCCTAAACATTGACTGCAAACTAGAGCTTTGAAATTACGGAGATAACTGGTGGATATAAAACACAGCCAACACAGTTTATACTGCCAAACCAATTTTGTCTATTGTTTGGAATTTGGATGCATAATATCACCCAATAAGTTCACTAACTACCGGGATGTCAAAATCAAAAGTTAATCATATTTGAACAACCACAAGTCAAATGAACAAGTTTCCATGCCCCCACGTAATTATGCATTATGTGAACTCCTTTTACTATAAAAAATCCAAAAATAATGTGACTAGGTGACCAGGTCTCCCTCTCTCTCTCTCTCTCTCTCTCTCTCTATATATATATATATATATATATATATATATATATATATATATATATATATATATATATATATAACATCGAAAGTGATACGTTTTTAACCCCAAAAAGTAATAATGTATTTTACAATTATTTTTAAGGCTATTTTGTCTTTTCGATAGGTTGAATACAATTAGTTTAATGTTAGATAATATATATATATATATATATATATATATATATATATATATATATATATATATATATATATATATATATATATATATATATATATATATATATATATATATATATATATATATAACTTCAAACATCAATTAACTGTTAGACCTGCAAGCGCACTGGGTTTTGAAAAAAACTCCAACTGATCTTGTGCCTAATCACCAATGCAAAGCTGTCGGGCGTTTGATGATATATATATATATATATATATATATATATATATATATATATATATATATATATATATATATATATATATATATAGAGAGAGAGAGAGAGAGAGAGAGAGAGAGAGGTGGCAATCGGGTCGGGTTGGTGGATCCTGTCGGCGGGTCAGCATACCTCAACACGAATCCGTCCCGTTTATTAAACGGGTAACCCGACACGACACGATTAACCCGTTTAATAAACAGGTCGAGTCGGGTAAATGAGTTGGCAAGTTAGCGGGCGGGTTGGCGGGTCGGGTTCGTGTTAGTGGGCGGGTTGGCGGGCGAGTCGGGGTCGGGTAAACAGGTTGGCGGGTGGGTTGGTGGGTCAGGTTCAGGTAAACGGGTTGACCCGTCCACCTAACCCGTTTATTAAACGGGTCAGCCGGGTTGGCATACCCCTAACACGAACCCGACCCGTTTAATAAACGGGTTAGGTTATGACATGAACCCGTTTAAGCCAAACCCGAACCCGCCTAAGAAGCGGGTTGGCGGGTCGTATCAGATTTTGCCACCCCTAGTTAGGGGTGTCAACGGGTTGGGTTTGGTTCGAATTCGGGTGAAACAAGACTCAAGCTTGATTTGAGATGCTGGCACGGGGTCTGAACTCGTGTTCAATCAGACCCACCATAACAGAAACCATACTCGAATTCTATAAGGATTGCACGAACCAGACTCGGATCATATCAGAAATTGGGTGGGGCTTGGGTCTGGTATGAAATTTCACAAACCATATCTAACTCTATATATTAATCACACCTTTAGGTCTGATCCGGATTGTAACTGGACCTTTTTATTTATCAACAAACCTTGACCCTATAGGGTTTAGTACGGGTTGGGTCCGGGTCAAACTTGACCCATTAACACCCCTAAAAAGAGTCATATCACATGGATATTAAAAGTACAAATAATAATTCGACGTGTCACAACATATCGTGTGGGGGTGTCCATGTATCGTGTTGTGTCCCTTGGACACACTACCTTATATAACAGGTTCATGTGATGCACATTGTGCGTGAAAAGGTTTCATGGAAATTGGAATTTAAATGAGACGAGAGGTAATCCGATACAAGGTCAGTTTTTTTTTTTCGTTTTTTTCTCGAAATATGATGTTTTTTTATAGGCAAGATTCTCGAAATAAGATTTGAACTTATCGTTTACACAAGAAATAGGGACTCGCCTATCAAAAAAAAAGAAAAGAAAAGAAATAGGGACTCATTTCTACTCAATACTTCTGCTTCTGCACCTTCTTCAGTCCCAAACATTTACCCTTTATATATTTATATAAACCAATATTTTTATTTTAGATTCTCCAGAGAGGTGATTTCCAAAAATAACCCGAGATTTTCCTTGGGCGATATTTTTCCAAGAACGGGATTTGGGAGTTTCGGGTTTTGGCTTTGGCAATTGGGTCCTGATCCAATAAGGCTCGGGATACCGATCCCATTTCCAATTGTAAGGGGATATTTCGGTCGTAAAATTTCCTGCGCAAGGGCATGAAGGTAAAATACGACACCCTAGAAAACGAGAACGAGCTCCCGCAGCAGGCAAAATCCACCGGAATGGCGGGTGCCGTTAGAGCGTCCGTACAGAGGATAAGGTCGCTCCCGGGAATTTTAATCCCGAGAATGCCCTTCCTCACCGCGTCCTCCCTCGGCCTCCCTCCTCACAAACCCCTCGACCCTAATCTGCGAGCTTCAGGTTCGTCGAAATTCTCGATTCTTTACTTCTGTCTCTCGCATCTCTTCTTGGTCTCTTATTCCTATTCTTTTTGT
The DNA here is from genome assembly GCF_984573655.1 of Nuphar pumila. Classification (NCBI taxonomy): domain Eukaryota; kingdom Viridiplantae; phylum Streptophyta; class Magnoliopsida; order Nymphaeales; family Nymphaeaceae; genus Nuphar; species Nuphar pumila. The sequence continues at coordinate 119,734,709 of NC_143251.1, read as the reverse complement.
AATGCAATTTTTTTTTTTAATTTCTCCTTCTTCTGAAGAGATTTAATCTTTGAAAAAGAAAATCTTGTGCATTTGCTTCTCTTCGTTTTCTTAAATCCAATTGGTGTTCACTTTTGCTCTGCGACTTGCAGGGTTTTGTCATGTGGTGCATGCTTTGAAGGGTGAGCATGATGTTTTGTTGAAAGGCATCAAAGACAAGAACACGGTTGAATCTGTAAAGAAAATACTGGAAATGGTATTAATATAGCTAGTAGTTGATGAATGCTCCTTGCCAATCTTATTTTTTTTTCCATTGGAATTATGCCATTCACATTGAAGTTCGTCACATACTACTCCTTTGAGGCATATGTCAATAATTTGGCCGTGGAAAAACAACATTTGCACTTCTTGGTGCCATAGATCTTCTCGGTTAATTATTTATTGTGTCGACTATCGGTATAAGGCTTTGAAACTGATTTGTTACTTGAAGCTTTTGATTTGGGCCACTCTGGCTATTCTGAAGTCTCAGGGTCGACCAGAAAGAAGAGTTGGGTGCTTGGTCGAGCCAATCTGATCTTGATCAAGTCTTGCGTAGCGAATTTGAGTGTTTGGTTGGGATGTTGTCATATTTAAACACATTATGGTTAAAAACTTGTAAATGACTAGAGCTTGAGTGGGTATAAGTCAGTTCAGCTGAGTCTGGGTATAAGGATTCTTTTCCTTTTTTGAATCAATATATCGAGTCATAAAGCTATTGACAAAACTATCGGTCAGCGGTCTGAGTTGAATACAGTGAAACCAGATTCCTTGATCAGATCTTAATGCTATTAGTTCTTGGCAAATTGTTGCTGAATTTTATCGGTTCATGGTATCACAAGAGTTGTGTTTAGTCCATCAAGTGCTTCGTTTGTGTTAAATATTGGTTCATAGTATCAGAAAACTTTCCTTTTTGCTTAGACGGGTTTCATTTGTTTTCTGTTTTTATTTATGTACTTTTCATATGTTATGACTTTGTTGGAAAAATCATGTTGACCAAATACGCTTTTGTGTATAAATTGAAGAGCTATTTGTTCATAGATCTGCTGAGATTTGAGCTTCACAAGCCTTACTTCTGAGAAAGTGCCATCCTAGTACATTTGTCAGTTTATGATGCGCAGTTTGCACATCAGGTCTTTCATCTGGCAGTTTTCCTATGTTCATGAGACACAGGATTAAGCAAATTATTTGATCCCAAATGTTGAACAAATTTCTTCTTGTTCTGTGGTGTCTGCCTCTCTTTGGTTTTGTTATTTATCTTTTAACTGAGCTAGACTATACACTTCCTGTAAAAGGCTTGACTAGTAATATGTGTTTGGAAGGGAAGGCGGGCATTATCAAGAAGAGAAATAATTCACACAGATTTTCTGACACCACCAGTATTAAAAGAGGCACTGGCTGCATTGGAGAGAGTTTCAGATATCAAGGCAATCACCCAAGGAGGATATCCAGAGGTTAGGGAATTAAGCAGAAGCTAGTGTTTTTTTTCCTAGTCCTTTTCAGTCTTTCTTGTTTGAATTTTAGTATGCACTCATTTCATGCCATCCACATGTATTTGTTTGGTTGGCTAGGCTGAACGTTGTCGACTTTCAATTGGACATACTGATGACGTTGAAGCAGATCCAGATGTTGTTGCTGCACTAAGGTTAGTTCATTTTTGTGGTACCTGTAATTGATTTAGAGGTAAAAAATATAGTCAGGTTTCACAGTACTTCAATTTGAAACCCATGTTTTGTTATACCTTATTTTCTCCATAGTCCATCCATAGTGAACCAAAATAATACTTGAGGCAAGGTTCACTCTGGAGGAAGACTTTCTGGTTTTGCCCTTTATGTGAGGTGTGAGTCTGGTATACTCTCTCTCTCACTCCAACATTTTCTTTTCCTGCTTTGCTGCATTATCCGTTAGGATGATGCCCTCTTTGTGTGAGAAGAAGAAGAAGAAGAAGAAGAAACTAGTTAGAAAGTGAAGAGAGGTTGGTAGGGCTGCTCGCAGAATTTTCAATGTGGATTGTGTGTCTCCTTTTTTTCTTTATGATTTCACAATAGAAGAAACAATTAAAACACCCATAATTAGTAAGAAATAATAACAAATAATGAAATAATCTAAAATTACACCAACTTCCCTTTAACATGAATAATTCCTATTAGCCTCTCTCGAGTTGTATGTTTTCTTCCACCATGGGGAATTTGCTTTTCATGTATCAAATCCATGTTCACCTTAGGAATACATCAACAACTTGATTTGGAATATGGTGAAAAATGCATATGGAATCTGAATTACTGAGAGAATATAGAAATGTTTTGAAAAAATCCCGTTATCTAATCCTTATCTGTTTTAAATATGGCATTTGCCACACTTAGTTTAATGCTCTCAACTGTTTACAGTATCGTAGGGAACTTTGAGTTCGAACCTTGTTCTCATGGGGATTTCCTAGGTGCTATTCTTGGTACTGGTATTACGAGAGAGAAGCTGGGGGACATTATCTTGCAGGTAGGTTGTTGAATTAAGCAAATTCCTATAATTGACATATGCTTGTTAATTTGTCATTTCAGGGTATATCTTTCTATAAGTAAATTTAACATCTTCTATGCCTTCCGTATCTTGAAAATAGGGTGAGAAAGGTGCCCAAGCTCTTGTTGTTCCTGAACTTGCTGATTTTTTGGTATCTTCCTTGCAAAAGGTAGGATTTTCCATAAAATTGATGCTTCCTCACAAACATTTCTGAGTTTGACATCTTTGGGCAGTTGCTTATGTACTGTGGCGTGCGACATAATCTTTCCTTATTCTTCTTGTCTGAAATAGACAAATTGTAGTTTAACTGATCAAACTGCGATCCTTTGTAGCTTAGATTGATTATTTTTTCTTTCCTTTTTCTTTTTTCCTTCCCTTTTAGGTGGGCAATGTTTCAGTTTCATGCACAAAGATGCCTCTATTAGCTTTGGAATATCTGCCGCCAAGGTCTTTGGATGCCTTGTTGTGCTGCCCTACATTTTTCTTGATTCTCATTACTTTAACAGAGCTAGCGAACTTCCTATCTGATGAAAACTTCTTTGCAGGACTAAGTCTCTCAAAACCATTGAAGCATCATTGCGGGTTGACGCCGTTGCTAGTGCAGGATTTCAGATATCTCGTACAAAGCTTGTCAATATGATCTCGTAATCCTTGTTACTAACTTGCATCTTTTGGCAAAAAACCATGTTGTTGTAATTCATTATCATACATATAAACATGTTTGTTACTCTTTTCCATTTGAATCCTTCTCTACTGCTAATATGTTGTTGGCATTTTACTTTCAGGAATGGGGATGTTCGAGTTAACTGGGTGCCAGTTACCAAAAGTGGAACAACACTAAAGACTGGAGATATGGTTTCTGTGAGTGGTAAAGGGAGGCTGAAGGTATCTTGATGGATTCTTTTATCTTTTGATGCTATTATTTTTTGCGAGGGAAGGAATCATTAGTGATGGTGTTGTAAAGCTGTTCAAGTGATGCTCTGAATATGGTAATTTGTGTATATTTATATATTGCATATAGACAAGTACTGATATGGTGACAGACTAATGTTTGTAGGACTATGATGGCAAAGTCTCTATCCATTTCAATTGCTTATGGTGAAGCACTAATATAGTGATAAAGTAATGTTTGTAGGACGTTGTGACAGCTTACAATTGTAATGCTGAGGGTCTAACCAATTGATGCACTGTTTCTGCAATTTTTTTAAAATGTGACCTTTTGTTTATTTTTTTGTCGGCAGTATGATGTGAGTACTGGTGCATAGCAACTAAATTTTCCATTATAGATATTTCCTAATATGATCTGAGTTTATTCTTTTACTTGTGCATTCTGGATCTTGCTTTGTTTTTTGCTTGGATATATCTTTGTTGAACCATTTTATTTTTATTTTTTTGAACTCTTCATCATTTATTTTGTTAGATTATTATGGTTTCTCGGATCTGCAATTCTTTTGCCTATTTTTGGATTTAACAAAATCCACAAACTGTGCACTTGTTTGGGTCCATTTTTTTTTATATTTTTTTAAGGTTTCCTATACTTGAAACTGTCTTCAATTGGTAAATGACCATTTTCTTGCCCATACCTATTAATTTTGGACTTTCTTGCTTATTGTTTCTACAAAATCTTTTTCCATCTGTATTTTGGTTTTATGTGACTTCTATGGTGGATTGTTTCTAATGGAACATAAATGGTTTGACTAGTATGTACTTTTTTAGGTGCATTGATTATCTATGTCAAGGAATGCCAGAAGTTAGGTCTGTATAAGAGTATGTGGTGGAATTTGGAAAGCAATAAGATTGAAGTTCCTTATGGTTATATATTTAGTGCTTTTAGCACGTGGTAACTCAATTTGGACTACTGAAACACTGTGCTGCCTGCCCAGTGAGGCTTACAAGCTAGTAAGAAGAATTGAAACCTTGCTGGAAGTCTTGAGTTCAATAGCTCTTGATTGGAGATTATCTGAAGTCGAGACTTAAGGTTAGAAGAATCTTATTTAGGATCTAACCACAACTAATAAGAACAAGGTAAGGTCAAGGTTGCTAGAGAGGGAGTCAGAATTGAGGAGCAATGCAGTAACTAGGAGTGAGCAGTGAGCAGTGAGGGATTATTAAGTCTATTTGCAGCAGGAAGAGGGAAGTGTCTTGGAATAATTTAAGATATGGATTAAGCTTTTTGGATTTTAAAAGTTAATGAGTAAAAATTGTCATGATATATATGATATTACCATTATATCCAAGATTAATAGACCAACTTTTTCATTTAAAAAACATAAAGTATACGTTAGAATAAATACTCATAGGATCTGAAACAAAATAAAATTTCTTACTTTTTGTTATAAGATTGTACTATTCCGATCTGTTACATGCATATTAGATACAACATGAAAACCGATAAAAATGTCCTAAATCCATAGAAAGTTATTATTTGCTAATTCTGTAACAACCATTAAGTAGGAAGTAACAGAAACTTTCACATAAAATGCTGTGAATTCCATATAGAAGAGTACATAAAATGTGCATGATGTTTTTATAAGAAAGTTTTGAATGCTTATGCCCAGCGTGGGCAACATGCAGGCTTGAACTGTTAATGGGCTTGGGCCTGGTCAAACCTGGCTATCAAAGGGACAGTTTGAGCTGGGTGCCTGAACCGTGGCCTAGATCTAGGTCAGACAGGCCAGCCCACTTGTAGTCCACAGGCAGCCTATCCTTTCTAAAAGAAAAACCAGGCTGCCGCAGCTTGGAGCCATAGTGACAAACATCAGCATTTTTTTTTCAAAAAATGCAAAAAAATACAAGAAATTACCTAGCTGATGAAAACATATATGTCAGTAGACTCAGTAAATATTGTCAAAAATTAAAATTTTTAATTTTTAAAAATTAAAAAAAATTCCTTTTGAAAAATAATTTTCTATGTTCTAAATTCATTTTTTCACTGAAGAAAAAATGAGGAAAATAAAAAAAATCAAATTCTTATGAGAAAAATGGTGTTTTTTACTGTTTTAAATGTTTTGTCACTACGATTGGTGCATGACTATTTTTGACAGTGATGACTGGCCTGATGGGTCACATGGTTTTGGAGCCCAAATGGGCATGGCATGGGTGGACTGCAGGCAGCCTGAAGCAATGCGTACCCCTACTTTTGTCTTTAGCTATTCTTTTTCAAAAGAATGGCCACTTAAGTTGTATGAAAAAGCATATCTTTATGTCTTAAAATAAGTGGTAAAAATGGGTTGTCCTTTACCCTTCTATCCAATTTAAATAAGTCTCATACAAAATTTGCCATAAAAATCTACAAATTTTATGCAATGGAAAACACACACACACACACACACACACACACACACACATATATATATATATATATATATATATATATATATATATATATATATATATATATATAGAGAGAGAGAGAGAGAGAGAGAGAGAGAGAGAGAGAGAGAGAGAGAGAGATGTGTGTGTGTAGCTTCCAGACCATTTATCTCCCAGACCTCTTTCAAGAACATACTTTTATGTGTTTTTTGCTTAATCCAAACCTATAGATGTGTTTAGCATTATTTATTCACTAAAAGCCATACTTTAGATTGAATCAATTTAATGAGAATTCATGATTTTTAGTTAATCATGTTTTTTGGTTTAATATGAACCATGGATTTTTTTTGTTGAGTTAAAAACACTAAACATGAAACATGTTTGAACTAATACATGTTCAATGAATAATGCATAGAGATCACATCTATGGGTTTAGCTTAAGCAAAAAGCACATGTTTTCTAAAAGGGTCTGGGATGGTCTGGAAGATACACATCCCTCTCTCTCTCTCTCTATATATATATATAATATATGTTTGTGTGTATTCCTCTAATGTAGAATTTTTCTAACACTTTTGCCTTGCTATTTCAGATAAATTACTTAAAAGACCATCAAGTATAAAAGCAATTGCGTCTTTGTAATTTATTTCTCAGTCTAATTAAAATAGGTTAACCATGGTTCTCTTCCTATTAAAACCATGATTCCTTAATTTCATATGTTTTCTTCTAACGAAGTGCAATCCCCATGTCTGCAAGTCATGATTCTCATGTCCTTAGAAACATGTTTCCTGTGAAATGTGAAGCAATGAAAGTGCATAACTTTCGGGTTTTCGGAGCAGTTTTAAAGGAATTTCGCTTTTGGTAACCATGTATAAGACTGAGTCCTTGTGCTGCTGCCCTAGAAATGTTTTCAAGGAAACTTGCAACATTAACTTGTAAAGATCAGTTCCTCAATATAATCATTAATTACAGCATATACTTGACTGGAATTTCACTGATATCCTATTTGTCCTAAACATACAAAAATAAGAACATCTATGGTTCTATGCTGATCTCCTTAGGTCAGATGCTAGTTTTGATTTCACCGGACAAATGGGTTGAGAAGTGCAAACGTGAACAAGATCTGGTATTGCTCGTGGGTTGTCGGAAATGTGATTTTGTGTTGTCCATCTGTTGTTTATTTAGTTTGCTGATTCGGTAGGGAATATGTCCATCTTTGAAAACTGACATGGGCCAGTGCATGTCCCAACTTGGTTATGTTAATTGTAAAGACTGCACTCAACCGTACAAATTTATGATGCAGGTAGGGGAGATCACTACTACAAGGAAAGGCAAGTATGCTGTTGAGCTCATCCAGTATTTATGAAGATTCTAAGATGGTTAGAAGGTGCTGACGGTAAGAACAAGTTGTTCCTCCTAAATGTTTTTAGAGAACAAATTGTTCCTACTTGTATTTGATCATGCTTATGCTTGTAAATGCATGCATATGTTCTTTTATATGAATTTTCTTTTTCTTCCTTCTTGGCAGAGAAATCAGTCCAGGAGTAATTGGAACGTGGTGAAAACTGATTGATCCTATGGGCTACTGGTGGTCGAAAATGGCATGTGTAGTTCGATTTTCAATTGAAATGGACTCGTTAACTAAGTGATGTTGAGATGGAGTCAAGATGGCATATGTAAGCCCAGGTAGTTCTCTAATCCTTGGCAATTGCCTTCTTTTCATTGATCTTCTGGGCAAATTTTTTGTTTTTTTGGGAAGATCTTTTAGGCTACTATTAGGTGCTTGAACTATTTGTTATTTCTTATGTTGGTCATGAGGATCCTATGCAGATTGTTCAGAATAATATTTCAATATATACAGTTCAAGAATTTTGGTTGGTTACTCCTTTGAAACTTTATTCAGGTACATTGGGAAATTAAACATGCTGCATCATTTGTAACGTTCGAGTCTTCTATTTTGCATTTCAAATACTTGTCGTTCAGTTCCTCTAAGAATCTCTAAGAATCAGTATGTGCCAAGTATTGCTTAACGGTATGCTCTTTTCAATTTGTCGCGCCTGGCAGTTGGACTTGAATTGCTTTGCTCACTTGAATGAGTTCGGAAGGAAACTGGCTTGGTGAAATTCTGAATGAGTCAGGCCGAAGTTTGGTCAATCTCTCTATCTTGTTCAGGTCCAAAATGTTTTCACATATGCTGAGTGAAAAGCCTACGAATCCGAGGCCTAGGGGTTTTGCCAAACAGCGCATGGTTGGAAGCACAAGGTCGAATCAGGCCAGTATCAGTCTTGGTTGTAGGCCTGGTCCCAAGTGCCAAAGGCATGTCTGGTCATGTGCGTATCAGGCTGAGCTGTGGTTGGACTTGGCTGGGTTCCACTGCACATATTTTGCCTGAACTGAGCCGAGTCCCTTTTCATGTTGGTGCAGGTTTTGGCCTAGGCCTTTCAGGGCTGGGCAGGCTGGGTAACCTGGAAGCCCATTGAGTACCTGACCGGTGTCCATCCTTACCAATACCACTATAGGAACCCCTCGTCCCTGTGAGTCATAAGCCTTTTTATGAACTTGTGGTTCGACTTGTAAAGAGCTCGCTCAAACTTAAGCCAAACAGGAAGAACAGGTGCTCAGCTCTGCTTGGCTTGAACAGGCTTGGTCAAGTAGTAATAAAATATGTTCTAGGTATATTTTATATCACATAATATAGTGTATAATAAATAGTTGAAGTACTTGGTTTGCAAGTAATAGTGTTAGAATTCTAATATACTGTTTCTAGCTTCGAAACAATATGTATTTTCCTGTAAAGGAGTCGGCTTGAGCTTCACTCAATAGGTCTAGCTTTGGAAGCAAGCAATAGGGGTTAGAATTCAAATCCTATTGTTTCTAGCTTTGAAACAATATATTTTCTATAAAAGAGTCAGCCTGAGCTTCACTCAGTACGTATGAAGTCCAAGTCCGGTAACTTTCATCTTGATTTTTTTTTTTGTAAATGATTCAGCTTGAATTTGGCTTATTTAGCTCAAGCTCGGCTCAACCACCATAAAAAAGAGCTGAGCTTTAACGCCTCATGTATGATTCATTGGGCTTGTTTACCAGGCCTACTTGAGCCATTCTGCTCAACGCCATGAAGGACTTGACAAAGTTGTCAAGCTTGCCACGTCCAATGATCCATGAAGTTTAATGAAGGTAGCTATGGGTTGTAAACAGGCCAAGTGACCCGAACTTACCTGGTTCAAGCTTGGCTTAGCCTCAGAACCTATGACATGTTCTAGCCAACTCGCTATAAGTATGAGCTGAGTCCGGACTATCTCACTAAGAAAATTACGTTTATAAAGAGAGACATGGAGAAAATCTGAAGCAGTTCAAGTTTTAGTTTTTACAAAATGATGAAGTATAAAAAAATAAACTTCCAGCCTCTTGTATCAAAAGTCTTGCAAGGCAAATAATCCATTTGCACATTATTTTTATGAGGATTGTGAGGTGTTGAAAATTCTTGCTTGATCCTGTAATTCTCGCAAAGAGCTGCTATCTCTGTCTTCTTGAAGGGGTTGCCATTGTCTGAAACAAGTTGATCAGGGACTCCGAACCGACGTGATGCCTTCTTCAAGGAATCCACCCACTTCGTCAAGGACTCGGTGGCTGCAATGCTGAGCTTTGCGTCTCTTGCATGGGACTGGGATAATTCGACAGACTATATCCAATGCCTATGCTGAGAACAGCCAGGGAGTCATGGTAGGATGCAGAATCGAATGCGGTGGCATGGATGATGTTCCCGTGTTCTTGACATCTTAAACATGCTTCGACTTTCGAACTGGAACTAATCACCCTTCGTGGTAGCCAGCCTTCATTGAGGAATTATAAGAGTGGACCCAGCACATCTCCATCAAGTGCAATGCCTGGTGGGGATTGAATATAACTGATGAATCGACTATGCACAATCCGACCTGATCTGCCCCTGAAAAGAGCAAACCATTGTTCAAGCTCCACTCATTTAGAGCATCGTGCTCCTATCGAGCTGTACCTGAGGTTTTTTTTTTTTGAGCTAGAGCAAGGGCATCATCAACAGTCACCAGCAGTTTGCTTCATTTTTTTTCACATAAAGGACGAAGAAACCACCCTCGGAATCAGACACCTCATCATGCTGGCTAAGCCTGCCATACTTACAGTCATTGTCCTGACAGTGTAAACCCGAGGCATGCCCCTTGCCCTCAGGGAGTTCGGCTGAGCAAGGGCTTATCCTTTGCCCTAATTAATGCAAGGGGCTGGCTGACGCTCATGGGAATGGAACCCTGATCACCCGTCTAGTGGCCAAGGCCCCTTCCACTGCACCGAACCCCTTGGGGGCTCAGCCGTTTGCTTCATTTACCAGCCCTAGCTGTTGATATATTGCACTGACTGGAAGATTGGCCACAACATGATTAGATGCACTAGGCATGATTCTCAAGTTAAAAGTTGTGGATGGCACCATTTGAGGGAACCTGTAACCAAATCTTGACTTGAATGGGAGCAGATCCAGTACTCGAGGCAAGTACTCAACAAAGTGCTCGGCTCACACAACACAAAATTGCTGCATGAAACAGTGCCTATTGCTCACAGTGATTTTCGCTGTTTCACGCATTGTGTGGGCTGAGTACTAAACAAAGTACTAGTGCTGGAGTACTGAATCTGCCCTGGACTTGACTTGGAAGCTATCTTTCTAATTAAGTTGGTGATGGTGACCAAAGGTTTGCTTCACATTGCAGCATCTGATTAATGAAAAATGGATCGTGGTTTTGGAGGCTAACAGTGGTGCCAAGATACAGTGTGCTGCAGTTAACAGTCCACTGTCACGTGCTTAACAGGTTTGAAAATTTCCACTTGATATGATTTGGTTTGGTATCGTCCATATGTGAGAAATATGGTCAATTAGGAAGTGGTCTCTCTCTCTCTCTCTCTTTCTTCGTGGAGGACATACGCACTTTGGTTCCACTCATCCCCTATATCAACCCCCATCTTTATACCCCTCTTAAATCTTACTATGCAAGTTGTTTTGATCAAATCTGATCTTATAGATGGATTCATCATAGTCTATTTAGTAGGAATCGATCCTCGGATCATATTTTTCAATGAAAAATAGGATATTTGTGAGTTACACATTGCTATCATTCTTATATATTTGTAGACACCAAGTTGGTATACTATCTAGCATCTCCACCTAGTATATTCCTTCAAGGTTTTAAAATGAGATTACTGTATCTTTGATCTTATTAGATACTTGTCACATAGCCTTTTGGTTTTCTGTTTTCTATGGATGTGAACTATTAGTTTTATTTTCTTCTCAATGCTTGGAACTTGAAGCTTGCAAAGCTAACAGCACTTATCAAACTCTATCGACATGCACAGAAGCGGAATGAGAAGAAATCAGAAAGTGAGAAGAGGTACTATGAGGGAAAGACAATTTTGTATTTTGTCAACTGTTGATTTTTTAATTGCAAAATAATCCTGTACACAAGTCGGATTTTGGCAATTTAAATGTAGATCTTCACTAAATGAATGATGTAGATTACATCTATGGACTCCGATTTGATTAGAACAACTTGCATAAATGAAATCTCAAGGAGGGGTATGAAGATATGGATGACAAAGGGGATCAGTGGATCCGATTTGTACACAAATCAGGTTTAAGATGTGAAGGATGTATAAACACACTGCCTGTGTGGGGGCTAAGCTAAGCATAGACTCGATTCAAGTCTCAATGCACGCCTATGTCAACGAGCTGGGGGCAAGTGGTGCAACTCACCTGTGTTATCGACCAAGCCTCATTTTACATCTAGATTGCATCTATACTCGATTCATATGAGGCCATCGATTGAGCAATTAGGCCATGTCAATATGTGACACGCAAGGACTCAATTCATTGGGTCCGTTAAGCACAGCTTGATGCTCAAGTTATGTTGAGCCAGAATGAGAAGCCCCTGTTGCCATCAAGTTGTATCTTGGAGCTTTTGAAGAGAGTATGAGTCCATTCAAGATAAAAGTAAAAAAAACAAATGAAAGAAAAAAGAGAGCAAATTAAGGACTACAAAAAGGGAACGCCAGAAAGCACTAGTCATTTGGTTGATAGAAAATAAGCAATCCTAGAAAACCTTCAAACGTGAGAAGGAACTCATACTGCATTTATCAAAGCAAGCCAAAACACAAATGTCTAAAAAGCTGACAAGATGTCTAATTGAAGAATAAATCAAACTGACCAACTCATTATCTAACATTGATTGACAAGATGTCTAATTGAAGAATACATCAAACTGATCAACTCATCATCTTACATTGATAGACAAGATGTCTAATCCATATCAATAACAGCCACCATCGTCCTTATTAATTAGACCAAATGTTTACTATCCCCATGTATACCCATATGAAACCCTTATTTATCAGACAAGTTGCTCAAGAATCATGTCTGAAAAAAGATTGGGGAACCTACATATTCTCATATTCCCCCAGATTTGTTCCCCCATTGATCTACATTCTCTCTCTAGAATAACCACTTAAAAGTTAAGCATACCCACATGTCCCATAAGCACACTTGGTTCCATTCCTGCACTTTTTTCCACAGCTGCCACAGTTATTGACATCATATGCTATGTTCTTGCATAAACCATTGCAGCAAAGCATACCAAAGCCACATTTGATGCCACAGCCTCCACAGTTGTTCCTGTCACTAAGCACGTCTGCACAATGACTGTTGCAGCATTGGAGGAGCTGTTTGCCATGAGAGAGAGAAAGCCCACGGCACACATTGTTCTTAGTTGCACTACACCTTGTTCCCTTCTCAACCTTGCTGCGAAGGAATCGACTTTGCCACCGTAAGCCCTGTGTGAGCTCTTCACTGACCATAGCATCCGCTTCACCAGCAACAGCCATGGAGAGATCTGCATAGGCAATGAAAATGAAGGCCACCAGAAGAGAGAGAATGGTGACACCCTTAGCATGAGAATGCATGGTTACCTCTCTCTCTCTCTCTCTCTCTCGCCCGGGAAAAGTCACTCTAGAAAGCTAGGACTGGTGGTATTTGAAGAGATTACTGATAAAAAATAGTGTGACTAATCAAATATTTGATATATGCCCCTAGAGTAGCTCATTAGTCAGTGGGTATTTGAATTTAATTGCTGATAATATGGAGCTTCATAGTTTAGTGTGCTTAAGAAAGGGTTTAGATGGATCCGAGACATTGAGAATCCAATCACAGATGCCAGGTAATAAGCTACAGTTTGATTCTTTACTCGAAAATCTTTAGTATTAGTTTGTTTTTTATTTTTTAATTTCTTAGCTAGGCCAAGGGAAAAAACCCCATCCTAAGAGGAAGGATCAGGTGGAATGTGATTGCACACTTTTGCTGTGCTGCACCTGATCACCCACCATCTAATGTTGGAACCCACAGCTGACAGGCTGTATCTCAAAAATGGTGTCTTTGAGATACAACCTGTCAGCTGTGGGGCTCAACATCAGATGGTGGGTGATCAGGTGCAGCAGCACAGCGAAAGTGTGCAATCACATTGCACCTGATCCTCCCACTCAAACTAGGGTCGATTCTAACCCGGGATGCCGTGCAGATTAATTTATCTTCTAGGATTTCCTTTACAACCTGTATTTCACAACCATAAGGGCAAGTAGCAAAAACCTTTAACCCCATTATTAAGCCACATTAATAACAATGACAGACAAATTTGTCACTTCAAGTCAACATGGGTGTTCACTAAAGGTGTGTTTGATAGCACGTTAGGCACGTCGCGTGGGACACTGGGCACACACAGAATAGTGTCAGCAACAAATAGTAGATGCAATGGACGCACGGATTCGCTGCATCCGTGGGATGGTGTTTCACCGTTCCACTCCTGTTACGACATGGGTTAGAAAAAAATTGTTGGGGGAAAGGGGGGCACTATACCTCATCTCTCTCTCTCTTCTTCTTCTTTATTCCTCTCTCTCTCATCAGAGTTTTAATTAGGGTTTTGTTTAGGGCTCTCAATAAGTTTTTTTTTATTAGGGCTTTGAATCAAATTTCTTTAATTACAACTTTTTATATTTAGGTGTGGGTTAAATTTTTTTTTATTTGATTAGGGCTTTTCTTCTTTGATTTTTTTTTTGATTGAAGCTTTGAATCAAATACCTTTAATTAGAGATTTTGATATTTAATTTGATTCGGGATTTTTTTCATTTATTTTTTTATTAAGGATTTAAATCAAATATCTTTAATTAGGACTATTTATATTTAATTTTATTAGTGCTTTCTTTTATTTAATTAGGGATGTTTTTCTTTATTTTCTTTGATTAGGGTTTGAATAGAACTTTTTATACTTAATTTTATGGTTTCTTTGATTTTTATGGTTTATTTTCTTATAGTTTAGGGTTTTTTTTGTTTATATATAGTTTATTTATGATTTATTTTCTTGTAGTTTAGGGTTTTATGATTTATTCATTTGTATATAAAAAAATATGAATTCTTATTTTTTCTCAAATTACCCAAAATTTTAACATTTTATGGTACTTGGATCCAGTTTGAGATCCATATTCGATACTAAAATCCATAAGTTTTTGATAAACTTTCATAATTAGATCCAATATGATACTGATTAAAGCATTCATATAAAAAAATAAATTTTTATTTTTCTCAAATTACATAAATTTTAAGCATTTTTTGGTGTTTGGATCTAATCTGAAATCCATATTTAAAGCTAAAATTCATAATAAGCATGTTAAAACACTCATATGGTGGGGGCAGACTGAGTCGTACGATCCAAAATAAAGTTATCCGATCCATTATCCATGGGTCGAATCTGTCCGCACGGCTTGAATCAAACACCGAACACAAGAAACACTTCTTGTCCAATCTAAACAAACACAAGACGTAGTACAATTGTTACGGAACAGACAAAACATGAGTTCTGTCGATCTGTTCTGTTTTACTGTTCCATCCTATCCTTGTTTTACTGTTCCATCTAATCTTGGACAGGCAATCAAACATTCCTTGAGATCACAAGATTTTGTTACATGGAAATAGACATGAGCCGTAGCCTAACCGTAAGTACTCAAATATTATTTTCCTATTGCTAATGCTTAATCGCAATGATAATAATTATAGCGATGGTGGTAATGACTTGATAATGACAGTAATTGTTATTTATGGACTGTCATTTAAATGATATCAATCATCATTTTAATCATCATCAAAGAGGGAGGTCAGCCAATGGATTAACCGGACATTAATAATGACATTAACACAAATTGCATACTTGAGTGAAATCAGGATAAACTTTGAGGTGCAACAATGTAACCTTCCCCAGCATACCCTCCAGCTAGCTAGGGCTGCAAATAGGTTGGATATGGGCCAGATCATGGTAGGTCCATACCCATATTTTAACTAGATTCCATGTAATAGAGCTGAATTGAATCTGAATTTTAGTAAAGAATAAGTGCAAACGACTGATCAGATTTGATCCGAATCCTGATATAGACTACCAATCTGAACTCCAAATGGTATCCAAAAAGTGTCACATCATGTGTCACTGGAAACATGCATTTTAATCTTATTTTAAGATCCATATCCTAAAATAATGTTTCGGATTAGATGAGAGGTTGGATTCAATCGAATCCAATCCATTTTAGCTCCTACCCCAAGCCAAAAAAATTATGGCCTGTTTTTGTTTGTATTTCCTTCTCGCTGATATTATTACTGCATGGACTTGACTGTTTCAATAGTTAATGACTCGATGCATTATTTTTTAGTTTTAAATGCATGTAATTAACATCAGAGACGTACGTGACCAAGCCGGCGGATGGTGGGGAGTAAGTACAAGTCCAAGATCTGATTATAAGGCGGGAAAAGCTCTCAACACCTGCAATCCAATGTGTGTCTGGAATTGAAAAACAACCACATGGTGTGTGTAGGGGTTGTTGTCAATGCCATTCTTTCTTTTTATTTAACCCCTACAACTTGGACGGGCAACTGATCAAAAATTCACTTACTTAAAACGGAGAGCAGATCAGGTGATCTGCCAAATCATCCTCACCGTCTACAATATCCACAAAGACCATGAGGTCCTTATGAGATGAATCAATGGACGGTGAAGATGTCAAATCACTTTCTTAAAAGTGATTTGGCAGATCACTTGATCTGCTCTCGTTGGGAACAAGATGTGGAGAATAGTGAATCACAAAAAAAAAAAAACAAGCGAGCCCTCTCATTTCTCCCCCTCCCATCCCCTCTCCTGTGTTCATCTCCCCTTTCCACTCTCTCTCTCTCTCTCTCTCTCTCTCTCTCTCTCTCTCTCTCTCTCTCTCTCTCTTGTGCAGCGACTGGACAAACGAGAGTCCGGTGGCGAGGCGAAAGGCTGCTCTCTTTCTCCTCCTCAGTTCCTTTCTCTCTTCTTTCCTTCTCTCTTTCTCCATCTTCTTCTTTCCTCTCTTTCTTCTTCTTCTCTCTCACTGACTTGGGCTCTGAAACAAATATTTTCTTTGATTAGCATTTTTTCATTGAATAGAGTTTTTTATTTATTTTTAAGCTTAGCCGGCCATACCTACAATCGTCGACAACGTAAAACTCTGAGGCTAGGATCCATGCCCCTAAGGCCCATGCTATGTGTTGGCTTGCATAGAGGGGTGACACCCATGATAATAGAAACTTGACTGCCCATCTAGTAGCCAAGGCCCCACCCCACTACACCAACCCTCTTTGGGGCTCTTTGATTAGGGTTTGAATCAAACTTCTTTAATTAGAGATTTTTATAGTTAATTTGATTATGGTTTTTTTGTATTTGATTAGAGTTGTCTTTCTTTGATTAGGGCTTGAATTTATGCTTTGTAGTTCTTGTAATTCAAGGTGTTTTGGTTTATTTATGACTTTTTATATTTAATTTGATTATGACTTTTTCATGTATTTGATTAGGTTGTTTTTATTTTATTAAGGTTTTTTATATTTTTTATTTATGGTTTCCTTGATTTTATGGCTTATTTATAGTTTATTTTTCTTATAGTATAGGTTTTTTTGGTTTATTTATGATTTATTTTCTTGCATTTAAGGTTTTATAATTTATTTATGATTTTTGTATTTGTATATAAAAAATTATGAATTCTTATTTTTTTCTCAAATTATCCAAAATTAAATTTTTTTGGGTACTTGGATCCAGTTTGAGATCCATATTTTGGGCTAAAATCCATAATTTTTTGATAAACTTCCGTAGTTAGATCTAATATGACATCAATTAACATATTTTTTTTATATATCAAAAAATATCAAAACTTATTTTTTCTTAAATTACTCAAATTTTAAATATTTTTTATTTTTTAGATCCAATATGAGATCTATATATGAAGTTAAAATCCATAATAAACATGTTCATCGAGTCATACGATCCAAAATGAAGTTATCCGACCCATAATCCATGTGTGTCCATACTGTTTGCACAACGTAAAACAAACATTGGACTTTCGAACACGACTTTTGTCTACAGTCAAAACAAACTTTAGATGTGCAGTTGTTACGAAATAGACAGAACCTTGTCCTTTTCGTTTTGTTCATTCTGTCCAAATAATGGAGAAGCCATCAAACATATCCTTAACACCCTCTCTCTCTACCTTCTGGGTAAGCAATCCCCTAGTGAAAAATATAATATTTTTATTTTTTTTTCAGTTTTTTTTTACACATCTAACCCTCAAGATGTCATTTAAATATTAAATTTAGTATAAACTAACATATATGTCAAATTTTATAAGGATTGACAAATCAACGGCCTAAAATGTATCAAACCTTCAAACTCCAAAATAACATATTTTTAATGCCAAAAACTATGATTCAAGGGTCGATTCCTACTATTTGACAATGTTGAACACATCCATAAAGACAAATTTTCTTAAAAGCTCCTGATATTTTTTATTACATAGGATTTATTTCATAAGTAATTCATTGAGATTGTGCACCTTTTCCTATTATCTATTTAGATTACAATAGCAAAATCAAAAGCACTATATATATATATATAGCATTTTAATTGCTACCCTCATGAGTAAAGAATCTCCACAGTTAAAACTCATATAGAAAGGTTGTTTTGACAAAATCTGACATCACATACTCAATTACACAAAATAGTAAGAATTAACCTTTGGATTATAAATTTTCAACATAAAAATATGTTTTGTGAGGTTTGAAATTTTTGTATATCGTAGACTGTTGATTTTTCAATGCTCGTAAAATCTGACATATAGGTCACAAAAACATCATCCAAAGATTAGTTTCTACTAAACTTAATAATATATATACGAGGGCATTTTTTATGCAGTGCCACTGACAGCCACCTATCTTAACATTTCTTGAGACGACGTCACCAGAAATGCCAAGATTGGGTGGCTGTGTGGGCGATGCATGATAAAGAGCTGCTGCATTTTATGTGAACACTATGAATATCATGTCTTGAAAGTCAGATGTGCAAAACAAAATTGAAAAACTAAAATATTACATTTCTCGTTAAAGGATTCCTTAATGACAAGTGTAGCAAACATTACCACATATATATATATATATATATATATATATATATATATATATATATATATATATATATATATAGAGAGAGAGAGAGAGAGAGAGAGAGAGAGAGAGAGAGAGAGAGAGTAATGCGTTGGTGATGCCCACTATCTCGTTCTGCCCTGTTCTGCCCCTCTCAAAATCACATTTTTTGTGTTTTGTTTTCACTTCTAACACCATAGATGTGATCTATAGATTTTGTTTAGTGGGAACCAGCTTTTGAATCACCGTTATATACAGTTTTTTTCTTGTTATTCAAAATCAAATGGCAATGAAGGTATCCATTTTTTCTGGCTCATAAAAACATGTTTTTTTGTCGAAAAAACATGATCTAAGATTTGATTCGCACTAAATCAAGCATGCTAAAACACATCAAAACCATGAGGCAGAACGAGAAATGAGGCTTAATATATTCAATTATATATATAGAGAGAGAGAGAATGAGAGAAATTGGTAGCGGCTCACACGTCAGGTGCGAAATGATATGTGCTAAATTAGTTTTTTCTGCCCTTTCAGTGTTTTTTTTGCAGTTCTGACCCCATAAATGTGTCGAGGATGATCAAATTACAAGGAATCTATACCTGGATCATGTGTTTTCGATGAAATTTTTTAATTTGGAGTCTAAAAAATTTACAAAGATTGTGGACCATTGATTTTTTGAACCTTATAAAAACCCACCCATGTGTAGGAATCAAATTCTTCAAGAGTTGATCCATATAAAATCAAGTACATAAATCACATATGTACTATCAAAATTTAAAAATAAAATAAAAAAAGGCTGAAAAACCCATTTAGCACGTTCATTTCACACCTAACGTGTGACCATCTCTCTCTCTCTCTCTCTCTCTCTCTCTCTATATATATATATATATATATATATATATATATATATACTACTTTCCAACATCTATGTGATCAAGGCCATGGACTTAAAGACTGAGTTTCTACTGTTCAATTTGTCGATGTTTTCAGTGAATATCTGATAATTCCTTTTTTGATTTTGTTTTTTTGAGTATATAACAGAGAATCTCTATTAAAATGAGAGGATGTAAGTAATTTGAACATTTATGATAATTCCTTCATGACCCAAGTATCGATTTCTAGTAAATCAATCATGTTGAACACATCTGGACGGTCAGAATTTTGAAAAAGTATCAAACATTTTTTTGGTGAAAAGCTTTGGCATGTTTTTTACAGTGTAGGTTTTCATTTTCTTATATGTATATATAAGGGTTAATCTAACATTAAACCAGTTAAGTTTAACATTAGATGTATCTAACTTTATAAAAATAATTAAAACACACTAAAAATAGCATTTTAAAAATTGTAAGGTTACTTTTTGAGGTTCAAAAGTAACTTTGATAGCTTGGTACAGCTATTTTTTTTGAAAAAGGTATTTAACTTTTCAATTCCTTCTAAATTTGAAAGGCCTATAATACCCAAAAAAAACTTATAATTTAAAAAATGTCATTTTATATAAGTGTTTCAGTCATTTTTCATAAGATTAAATCCACTTAATGCTACTTAACTAGGTTAAGGGTAAATTAACCCACATATATGTGTAAAACGGACCAAATGCAACCACATTGCACAAAATCATTCTGCCAGTGCACCCTTCATCTGCTGTTGCTGCAAAACATTGTTTTTGTGCAATGTGATTGCACCTGAGCTGGCCTCATGCACGTGACAGGCATGTGCCCCACCACCAATTTTGGTGTGAATTTGACTTTTGACATCCTCGGCGAATGGAAACAAAAGTAACAAGTGAAAATTTTTGCCCTCTTTATGAGCATCCCTTCTCACGTTCACCAAGTAAAGTATTCTATAATATTCAACAAAAATAACATAGCTTGGAGAAAATCTAATACAACAACATGCTAAATTTAAGCACTAATATATATTTTAAACAGAGAACTGACTCTCTCTCTCTCTCCTAAGTTTGACCTGACCATTGTAGGCCTTAATTTAATGGGAAGAAAACCAATACGCGTCTTTGAATTCTAAACATAGAGTCGGCATCAAAACGTCACTAACACTGCTCTCATGCCAAAATGAATTTTTTTTCTCTCCCCTCTTTTCTCTCTCTCCTTCCTCTTTTTCTTCTTCTTCTTAGGGCTTTGATTAGAGAGCTTTTAATCAAAAAATTTTAATTAGAGTTTTATATTTAATTTAATTATGCCTTTTTTCTTGGATCTTCTTTGATTAGGGCTTTGAATTAAATATCTTTAATTAGGGTGTTTGATATTTCATTTGATTAGGGCTTTGAATCAAATTTATTTAATTAAGGTTTTTTATAGTTAATTTTATCAAGGTTGTTTTTCTTTGATTTTTGTTTGAACTAGAGCTTTTTATATTTAATTTTATGGTTTCTTTATTTTTATGATTTATTTTTCTTGTAGTTTAGTGTTTTGGGGTTTATTTATGATTTATTTTCTTGCATTTTAGGGTTTTATGATTTATTTTTGGTTTATTTATGGTTTTTGCACTTGTATATAATTCCTCAAATTACCCAAATTTTAAACAATTTTGGTACTTGGATCTAGTTTGAGATCCAAATTCAAGGCAAAAATTCATATTTTTTGATAAACTTTCGTAATTAGATCCAATATGGTATTGATTAAAACATTTATATATCAAAAAATATCAATTCTTATTTTTTTCAAATTATCCAAAATTTAAACATTTTTTTGGTATTTGGATATAATTCAAAATCCATATCCAAGACTAAAAGCCAAAATAAACATGTCAAAACAAAGTTATTTGACCCATTATTCATGTGTGTCCAAATTATTTGCACAATGTAAATAAAATGCCAGACACAAGGAACAACTTCTTGTTGAGTTGAAACAAACGTTGGACGAAGTGCCATTGTTATAGAACAAATAGAACATGTGTTATGTATATTCTGAACTATTGTTTCGTCCATACACATACAAGCAATCAAAATGATGCATGAGTGGAGCAGAAAGCCCTAAGGATCCATTTTGATCCATGTTTTGGATTTCTATTTTGGTTCTTGTATTTGGATCACTATATTAGATCCATATTTTTATGATATATCTTATCTTTTTAGAACTTTATCGGATTAGGTAATTTTCTTTCATTATAATTAGGTAAAATCTAATCTATTTATAGATAAGGGATTCCTGTAGATTTATAGTTGAATGAGTAGAATCAATTATTCTTTTTGCCTTTATTTTTTCTTTTCTCTTTATTTCTTGCATTTTCTTCTATTTCATGCTTTTCTTAGATAATTAGTAGAGATAATTGTAGTTTTGGTAGCTTCTTCATAAATTCAGCATTGGATTTACATCAATTTGGTATCAGAGCCTCATGTTGTTCTCCTCGATCATCGATACTGCAAAGTTCGAGGAAAGATCCTACTAAGAGAGGGAGGCTTCACCTCGATTCGTTTTATTAAGCATTCTTAAGGAACAATATTGCAAAATCTTAGATTTATCAACGAATTCAACTTTGAGAGCAGTGAAGGGTGGTTTTCCCTACCCCATGTCAGATCGTTGGAGTGCTTATCATTGACATGCTAAAATCCTCATCGATCGAACAATGCCACCACCACAACAAGCGGTACCCCCCTCCCTCGTCTTCCCTCGTCTTTAGTTTTCCCAGCAAAGCAAGGGTCGACCGCTGACACTGACCTATCTATCGACTGACCATTAGGCATTATGGATCAACGGAGGCCAGACCCATTGATGGTGAGCCATGCCATAATGCCACTCGACTCTACTGCGTTCGGGTCTGTCTCTTTCTTGCTCGAACCTACCGGCCACATTGAGACCTGCGCACCTCATCCGCCCTACATCCACTCTTTTTTGGTGGGTCTGGACATCTCCACCCAGTCCTCTGTGTTTGACCCTTCCTGTAAGACCCGCAAAATTCTCAGAATATTAAATGAAAATTTCTTGGTCAATGAAAACATTTTGATTTCTGGTTTGATTGACTGAATGATTAGAGATTCATTTTTATTTTTTTGGCTTATTTTAGTACGGTTGGTAATTATGGGTCAACTGACATATAAATTAGAAATAATTGATTTAATTATCAAATAAATCAAATTATTAATTGTATGGTCGAATCAAATTGGTAAGGATGACTAACTACACTCTTAGAACATAATTAGTTATACAATATAATCAAATGAAAAATATATATGCAGAGAAAATTCTATGTATCAATTATTTTAAACCATACTGGGTTGGATTCAAACCAATTGGATCTGTATCCAATTGGGGATCCAATAAGGAAGGACATGGAGATCCAACAAATATATATATATATATAAAAGTAAAAACAATAGATATAATACATATTAAAGATATGTATTGGAATGAGTTTGGAGTTGGGTTTTAGAGTTGGATTGGGGTTAGATCCAACCCAATCCCAATGTGGAGGTCGACCTTCAATGTGGAGCCCTCTCCTATGTCATGTGTACTTGGGGAAGGGAGATGCCTTGAAAGAACGCCTCTCATGCATATTCCAAGGTGATGCTAGGAAGAAATTCTAAGGTTTATCCTAAAGTGGATAAAGCCTTTTCGAAAACATAAAGCATAATTATCATTTTTTGTAAAATTTGAAAATATGTTTTTTGACTTAGAAAAAGACATTTTTGATAGGAGGGTTTGACCTCATCTCATCCCTCCATCTCCATCTTTAAATCCTAGCCACATATCACCATCTAACCCTAGCCTAACACTATATAATTTTGCCAAAAAGGTGAGAAGGGCCATTATTCCTCTCATTTTTAAAAATCCATCTCTCTCCCCCTTCAACGATTTTCAGTTTGAAGCTTTATTGGAGTTTGGTTTGGTTCTCTATCTCTTACCTCTAGTGTAGTGTGAGGTACCTATATGGACTTCACTCTATAATTTTGAGGAAGAGGTCTTCATGTTTCTTTCACTTATTTTGGTTTTGTGGTGGTGTTTGATGTTAAAAAAAAGTAAGTGAATCCATAACTATTTAGTGTATATGCTATTGCTTTCATCCTCCATACATACATGTATTTATTTTATAATACATATCGGTATGAGTATGAATTTGCAAAATCAATCTATGCAGTTATTTTTAAAGCTTTCATTTGTCTTTTTGTAAACTAGATGCATTTTTAATGGATGATCTTCATTTTTAAACCAAGTTTTATTGTTAGTTTACTTATATATAATTTTTAATGGATGATTTTCATTTTTAAACCAAGTTATATTGTTATTTTACTTGTAGATGATTTTTAATAGTGGTTTTCAACTTTTAATACATGTTCATGGTTAGTTCTCATGTATTTTGATTTTTAATGGTAGTTTTTCATTTTTAATACATGTTCATGGTTAGTTCTTATGTATCTTGATTTTTAATGGTGATTTTTCATTTTTAATACATGTTTATGATTAGTTCTTATGTATATTGATTATTAATGGTGGCTTTCCATTTTTAATACATGTTCATGGTTAGTTCTCATGTATCATGATTTTTAAGGGTGATTTTTTATTTTTAATACATGTTCATGGTTAGTTCTCATGTATTTAAATTTTTAATGGTGATTTTTCATTTTTAATATATGTTCATAGTTAGTTTTCATGTATTTTGATTTTTAATGATAGCTTTCCATTTTTAATACATGTTCATGGTTAGTTCTTATGTATCTTGATTTTTAAGGGTGGTTTTTCATTTTTAATACATTTTCATGGTTAGTTCTCATGTATTTTGATTTTTAAAGGTGGTTTTCTATTTTTAATATATGTTCATAGTTAGCTCTCATGTATTTTGAACTTTAATAGTGATTTTCTATTTTTAATACATGTTCAAGGTTAGTTATCACACTACAAGAAAATAGGTGATTAGTGACGAAATAATTTCGTCGCTAGTTAGCGACGGATTAACAAGAGAAACACATCCATCGCTATAATCAATGAAATTTATGAAAATAGCAACGAAATATATCCCGTCGCAAAATCCGTCGCTAATTAGCGATGGATTTTGCGAGGAAATATTTTGTCGTAATAGACGCACCATTTAGCAACGTCTTTTGCGACAGAAAATATTTTATCGCGATTTAGTGACAGAATTGGCAACAAAATATATTCTGTTGCCATTTTCGTGTTTTGATTTACGGCGGCTTAGCGATGGAATTAAGTTGTCGCTAAATGTCGCATAACCCTAATCCCAACCCTCTTTTTCTTTTCTTCTTTCGCTGCTCCCGCTCCTGCTCGCCGCCCTATCCGTCCCGTCGGCTTC
The DNA here is from genome assembly GCF_984573655.1 of Nuphar pumila. Classification (NCBI taxonomy): domain Eukaryota; kingdom Viridiplantae; phylum Streptophyta; class Magnoliopsida; order Nymphaeales; family Nymphaeaceae; genus Nuphar; species Nuphar pumila. Next base: position 119,710,078 of record NC_143251.1, on the reverse strand, counting down.
TCTCCGCCCCCCACCATTCGTCGGTTGTCGATCCCCGTCAGCCTTCCGCCGCCGCCCAGAGACGCGCAGGTAAATTTTAAAATTCTAGCAGGGGGTCGACCCCCTGCTGTTCCGGCAGAGGGTCGACCCCATGTGTTTCGGTAGGTCATTGGGTGCTAGGCTTCTCAAGGCCTATGCAAGATGTTTTCATTTGCCTCAGTTTTTTTTTTCGGCAGGTGGTGGCTTCATTTTAAAACAGTGTTTTTTGCAGATTTCTCAACGGAACCCGCTTGTGCTCAGCCACCCGTGGTAAGTAAGTGATAAAAACAATGCAAATCGGGTAAATACCCGTGGTGAGTAAGTGATGCAAGCACATCACATGTTATTTAATTTATTAGATGTAACACTTTATTGTTCACACACTCACTTAGTTGTTGATATCTAGGGCTACTTTGTTGGAGTTCGGAGATCATGCTGAGCATGATTTTAATGTATGAGAATAGAAGTGTTCTTATTTTTGGAATACGGATTTCATGATAGGCATTGTAGTAGTTAGTGGAATATTGAAGTATGTTTGCTGCAGGTACATGTTTGACATTTGCTTGATATGAATGATTTCGATGTATTGCAATGTTTGATGTAATTGTATCCATGCTTGCATATAGTTACTTTCAATTTGATTATGGCTTCCATGTGAAATTGTATAATGAAAGCATGCTTCAAATGAATGTATCGTGTCATTAATAGTTTGCACATGAAAATATTAAGTTATCAATGCATGCATCATCATTCTTGTTATTGTATGACATCATATATTGCATGATAAATTTGATATTTTCTTCATCATAGCATTCTGATGGTTCTCTTTTAATTGGTTAGGTTATTATTCGTAACATCATATGATAAAATGACTGCAAACCTGAATGGATGTACTGTAGGATAGTGGACAATAAGTTATCACATGAATATATGGATGGTGTTGAAAGTTTTATTGAATTTGCAATGGAAAGTGTCAGTACAGTGGATCCCACATGTCGGATTAGGTGTCCCTGCAAGATTTGTAAGAATAATCGATTTGTAGAACCTCATGGCGTTAGACATCACCTATACAAGAAGGGTTTTATGAGTGATTATCAGAATTGGATGTTTCATGGAGAAGAATTTAGAAATAATTTTGATGCACGGGTGAATATGGTGCACGATAATCCATATATGGATTTGATATTTGATGCCGCAGGAACAGAACTGGGTTCTGCTATGAGTCCTAGTGATGTAAGAACTACAGTAGATGAAGAATCATCAAACGATGCATCTAGTAGATTTTATGATTTACTTAGAGATGCTGATGAACCACTTTGGAACGGTTGCGAGAGTCACACTATCTTGTCTACAGTTCTTTAACTAATGAATTTGAAGTTCGAGTATAATTTGAGTCAATCATGTTTTGACCGTTTGTGCATGATTATGAAGAGTATGTTGCCCAAAGATGAGAAATTGCCACAAAATTTCTATCGTGCGAAAGTTATGGTCAACGCTCTAGGTATGGGGTATAAAAAGATTGATGCTTGTACAAATCACTGCATGTTGTATTTCAAGGATCAGGAAAACAACATATCATGCCTGTCATGTGAGCATCCTCGGTTCAAGCCAAAGACAAGAGGCAATGATAGCGTGAGATCAAAGAAAGTTTCATACAAGTCACTCTGCTACTTTCCTATCACTCCTAGATTGCAATGATTGTATATATCTTCAAGGACAGCTAAACACATGAGATGGCATGCAAATAAAGTTCGACACGATGAAGAAGAAGAAGAAGAAGAAGAAGAATATGAAAGTCAAACAAGTGACGAGGAAGAATTCTCAAGCTAGTGAGCAAAATCTTGTAATACAAACCTCTATTTAAATGCATTGCAATACTTGATGTGAATGATTTGAATCATTTAAATGTATTGTAATACTTGATGCGAATGAATAAGTTGTATTGCAATACTTGATGTGAATGATTTGAATTATTTGAATGTATTGTAATACTTGATACAAATGATTTGAATGCATTGCAATACTTGATGTGAATGATTTGAATTATTTGAATGTATTGTAATACTTGATGCGAATGAATGAGTTGTATTGCAATACTTGATGTGAATGATTTGAATTATTTGAATGTATTGTAATACTTGATACAAATGATTTGAATGCATTGCAATACTTGATGTGAATGATTTGAATGCATTGCAATACTTGATGTGAATGACTTGAATGTATTGTAATACTTGATGTGAATGATTTGAATGTATTGTAATACTTGATGCGAATGATTTGAATGCATTGCAATACTTGATGTGAATGATTTGAATGCATTGCAATACTTGATGTGAATGTATTGTAATACTTGATGTGAATGACTTGAATGTATTGTAATACTTGATGTGAATGAATGAGTTGTATTGTACTTGATGTGAATGATTTAAATTATTTGAATGTATTGTAATACTTGTTGCGAATCATTTAAATGTATTGCAATACTTGATGCGAATGATTTGAATATATTGTAATACTTGATGCAAATTATTTGAATATATTGTATGACATTTGTTATTTGTTAGAATATGGTTCATGGAGGTTACAGTGGTCGTTCATTCAGTAGTAGCCAGGCCCAACCTTCATCTTCACGGGCTTCTGTGATAGGTATATCATTTAACTAATTTGATGCTTGATTAGTTGAAATGCGCATTCTGAAAATTTCTAACGTATTTTTTTACAGATGATGTTTCGCCTGTACACAACCCACCTACACCAGTTGATCACACAAGTCAGGAGCCAACACAGGATGCAGAGTCTTCTCAGTCTAGCACAAGAAGACTCATTCGAATAGTGTATATCGATAATCGACCATAAGTATTTCGTTTTCAATTATTGCAATTCTTATAAATATTTTATATTGATATTTACTGTGTACCAATTCATATACAGCACAAGGTTTGAGTCACAAGAAGTAGTATGCGAGATTGAAAATTCACTTCTTCAACATCTACCAGGACCAATCGCTCAATAGAAAGAGTATCCAAAAGAGGTGATAGACAGATTGTGGTCCTTATTCACGGTATACAGTTGTTTGTCATAGTTAATGTGTTTCATATTTAATTTTTTTTATAATCATGTCTACTAAATTTTTTAAAATATATATAGGCTTCGAATCGCTTCGCAACTACGGTGGAGGAACATGATGCAAGAAAGGTGTGACAGAGGGTGGCTGCCAATCGATTTGCAGACATGCTGCATAATATGAAGACTGCAGCAAAAAAAACATCTGGTGGAATAGATGATCCACTACAGTGGAAGGGCCATGACCCTATTACTATCAAGAGAGATTATTGGGATGAAATGTGGGACAAGTGGGTGGGGGATGCATTTTGAAATCGCTCTGCGAAGGCTGCACAAAATCGAGCGAAAATGCCCAAAGCCCATCTACACACAGGTGGATCTAAGACATTTGGGAGCCACCTGAAGAAAATGGCAACTCATCAATATATAATATTAATTTTATAAGTATTGTTGCAAACTTGTTAACTAAATCTTTTATCATTTAACTTCGCAGGAATCAGAAAAATGATGCATTGTACCATATAAGGATGTGTTTGTTGAAACATATAAACGGAAGATCATGGGAGACTTCGTATCAAAGAAGGCGAGAATGACAACGGTATGTATTTATTCTATTAATAATCATTGCAATATGCAAGTTATCATAATGTTATAATTAATTATTAATGCATACTTTAAACATTATTTTGTAGGAGACATATAAGCAACAGATGGTAGAGCGATATGACGATGACGCTACTCAGCATCCATCATTTGATCCTGCAGCATGGGTGACTGCAGCAGGTGAACCCAAAAAAAGTTGTGTGTTCGGGTTTGGGAGTAATATGAACACTTCACCTGTTATTGCTTCTTCCAGTTACAGCTCAGAGACTTCTTCCGTCGACATAAGCTCCAAGCAGCATCCTATTCTTTCCGGTGATGATATACGCTAGATCGTTAAGGACACAATGCGTGACTACTTCCATAAAACCGTCATCGATGTTCTTTGAGCTGAGTTCAACAGTTTTTTGCTGAACATGGGAACTTCAATTGCAGGTCCCTCTTAGGTATGAAAGTTTCATGCAATATATTTCATGTCGTTAGATTTCATGTAACTTTGATTACTTTAACATATTCAGTTTTTTTGACTGCCTTAAAACACATATGAGCATGATATAATCATATATTCAGTTTTTTGACTGTTGTAGAACACATATGAGCATACTAGAATCACATATATAGCTTTTTGCCTGCCTTACAGCACATATGAGCATGGTAGAATCACATATAGAGTTTTTCTGACTGCCTTAGAACACTTATGAGCATGCTATAATCACATATTCAGTTTTTTGACTGCCTTATAACGCATATGAGCATGATCGAATCACATATATAGCTTTTTGCCTGCCTTAGAGCACATATGAGCATAGTAGAATCACATATGGAGTTTTTTGCCTGCCTTAGAACACATATGATCATGCTATAATCACATATAAAGTTTTTTGCCTGCCTTAGAGCACATATGAGCATGATAGAATCACATATAAAGTTTTTTTTACTGCCTTAGAACACATATGAGCATGCTATAATCACATATTCAGTTTTTTGACTGCCTTAGAACACATATGAGCATGCTATAATCACATATTCAGTTTTTTGACTGCCTTAAAACACATATGAGCATGCCAGAATCACATATAGAGTTTTTTTACTGCCTTAGAACGCATATCATTCATGATAGAATCACATATAAAGTTTTTTGCTTTGCCTGCCTTAGAGCACATATGAGCATGATAGAATCACATATAGAGTTTTTCTGACTGCCTTAGAATACATATGAGCATGCTATAATCACATATTTAGTTTTTTGACTGCCTTAGAACACATATGAGCATGATCGAATCACATATATAGCTTTTTGCCTCCCTTAGAGCACATATGAGCATGATAGAATCACATATAGAGTTTTTCTGGCTGCCTTAGAACACATATGAGCATGATATAATCACATATAGAGTTTTTTTACTGCCTTAGAACACATATCATTCATGATAGAATCACATATAAAGTTTTTTGCTTTGCCTGCCTTAGAGCACATATGAGCATGATAGAATCACATACAGAGTTTTTCTGAATGCCTTAGAATACATATGAGCATGCTATAATCACATATTCAGTTTTTTGACTGCCTTAGAACGCATATGAGCATGATCAAATCACATATATAGCTTTTTGGCTTTCATGATAGAATCACATATAAATTTTTTTGCTTTGCCTGCCTTAGAGCACATATGAGCATGATAGAATCACATATAGAGTTTTTCTGACTGCCTTAGAATACATATGAGCATGCTATAATCACATATTCAGTTTTTTGACTGCCTTAGAACACATATGAGCATGATCGAATCACATATATAGCTTTTTGGCTGCCTTAGAGCACATATGAGCATGGTAGAATCACATATAGAGTTTTTCTGGCTGCCTTAGAACACATATGAGCATGATATAATCACATATAGAGTTTTTTTACTGCTTTAGAACACATATCATTCACCATAGAATCACATATAGAGTTTTTTGCCTGCCTTAGAGCACATATGAGCATGATAGAATCACATATAGAGTTTTTTTACTGCCTTAGAACACATATGAGCACATGATAGAATCACATATAGTGTATAATTTATTTCAATATATTTTGTTTATCAATACTGACTGTTCTTTTCTTGTGTAGGTTGCTAGCGATAATCAGCGTAGCGGAGCTGAAGGGACAGATCAAGGCAATGAACAAGAAGACGCACAAAATCTTGGCGATGATTAGATTAATGTGTTGAATTTGTTCTATTTTTTTTTGTTTCAAAAATGTAATTGTTGAATTATAAATAATTAAACTTGTTAATTTTAAAGTGGAACAATTAATTGTTTTAGTTTCTTTTTATATGAAATTTTATGTGTACTTTGTTTTTTATTTACAGGAAATATAAATTGTACAAGAAATATAAATTGTACAGGAAATATAAATTATAGCGTTCTCGATATTTAATTTTCAAATAAATTTTTTTATTTTTTTTCTTGTTTGCGACGGATATATCCGTCGCTATGCATATAATTTAGCGACGGTTGTAAATCCATCGCCAAGCCGAGGTCGTTGTTTAGTACCGACGAATTTGCGACGGAATCCGTCGTTCGTTATTCAGTCGCAATTAGCGACAGAATTATTCTGTCGCCCGTTAGTGTCGAAAATTTTGCAACGTAAGCTATCCGTCGCTACTTCATCTCTAATCCGTCGCTAAGTCGGTTAGCGACGGAATGAGGTTGTTGCTAATCCACTGCTTTGTTGTAGTGTCATGTATCTTAATTTTTAATAGTGGTTTTCCATTTTTTTTAATACATGTTTATGGTTAGTTATCATGTATTTGGATTTTTAATCATTGATCTTCATGTTAATGCATGCCTTGTGGTTAGTTTACATATAAACACATTTAAATGGTTGATCTTAATTTTTAATACATGTTTTTAGTTAGGATTCATGTAGATAAAATTTTAATGGTTGTTTCCCCATTTTCTACGTATAATCTATGATTAGTTTTTCACATAAAGACATTTTTTTGTTAGTCTATTTATCTAAATACTAATGGTTGATCTTGATTTAGATTTATGCATAGATGGTCGCTTTTCCATGTAGGTGCATGTTGATATGTGTTGATAATCATGTACTCACATGTATAGACTTAAAAAAAAATGAGTTGAACTTCTAAGTATGGTATATTTGTATACGCAATACACATATATCCAAAATTGAGGATGAACCAAGGGCGTGTTCCAAATCTGGAATCGCACAAGGGTTCTAGGATCCGGCTCATAAGGGGACAATTTTGTTCTTGTTTTAAAAAAAAAAGTTTTTTTTTCTGTTCGCTAGTCGGTTCAGACCCGATCTGAACCCAGGTCGGTTCAGACCTGACCTGAGCATAGAACCGGACCAGACCAAGTCTGAACCCCGATCCAAGTCAAACCAGGTCCGAACTTGATTTGATTCAGACTAGACCTGGACACAGATGCATCCAAACCTAACTTAAACCTGTTCCTACTTAGACGAGCACACTGTAAAAAAATATGAAAAAAATACAGTTTCTAAAAACCAATATATATATATATATATATATATATATATATATATATATATATATATATATATTCTTGTAGTCCGAACTCATGTAACCTTGAATGATGATGAGTAACTTTGCTATACACATATGTGCCATAGTAAAAAATTTCAAAGAACACTCATGTATGTAGTCCTTAAGAGTATGTGCATTGGTTATGGATGGCACATACGTATATATGATGTAAATGCATGCAATGAAATGATGTATGGTGTAGATGCATGGCTAAGTATGTAATATGATATAAATACATGCAATGAAATGATGTATAATGTAAATGCATGACTATGTAATAAAATGTTGTATTACTTAAATGCATAAATTATTTAGACAATGATATTAAATGTGGAGAATGATATTTATGAGGTTCTATGCTTGCACTATAATTGCTTGTATTTGAGTATATGGTTTAAGGAACCTTTGCAGTGTCAATGGACACACTTGTGTGAATTTTTTTATTATTGCATATGATACTGTTATGCATGTGAGCTATGTCATTCATTTGATAGCTTGTGTATGAGTTTGGGTCAGTTAAGAACCCACGAGGTGTGTAGGGGTGTACCATACTACATCCATATATCTACACCTTCACTGGTTGCACTCATCTTCATCAGTGAATTGCTCACATGGGCTAATAGCGCCAAAGCAACATTAATGGGCAGAGTACATAACAACATATTGTTATAGCTATTGCCCTAAGAGGGTACTTGGGCTACTGAGCCCTATCTACCTCATGGATCGAGGTACATGAAAATGTTAAACACATTAATTAAGAAAAACCATGTTCACATTATTGATCTACCTTAGAGAAGGTAGGAGGTACAACCTTGAGTGACACAAGCACATGTAGATTCATCTACATGTTGTATTGAACATTTTATGGGAGCGATGACGTCCCTTTCATCTCTAGTCACTCAAAGTTAGGGAGGCCAGAGTTATCCATACGTCCTATGTGATACACCTCTACTACTGCAGATAGTACTAGATTGCAATCCTTACTAAATGTCTAGCATTTGCATAAATTCTTTCAGCCACGGGTCTCTCGCTTTAGATATCTAGTCTCTTAGGTACTTTAGGAAAAAGAATTCATATAGCATAATAAACACCCATCATGACCTTATCAAATATGAGGATTACACCCGAGTATCGAGAGATGTTAATTAAGAAAAACAAGATATGCATTAACTCATGAAATGTTATTTATGCTTTAATGATGAAATACATATTTGTTATCTGCATTGATGTTGAGATACATGTTGCTATTTACATTAATGTTGAGATAAATGTTGTCTTTTTATTTCTGTTATATCATGATATGATAAATTATTGAACTGTTATATCCTGATTGTGATGAATATTTTAGCATGTATAATATTATTGTTAGTGGAATCAACTTATCTGCTCGAAAGAGTCTGACCCCATTTTACGAGGATACAAGTGATAAATGAATGACGGTATAATGGCATGATTTGGTGGCGAGGTCAAGGACCATATTTTTATCTTTTTGCCGATCTTAGGATTTTTATATCTCAACTAGATTGAGATGTTTTGTGACTCTTATGTATGGACATGGTCCAATGATTTTGATATATTTAATCTATGATGAAATGATATTGCATCTTTACTTCAATTCATGTAGAGTCAGATTCTCGATAGAATCATTTAATGTGCGGACCTAGATCCAAGTCCAAATTGAAATTGGACCCAGTCCGATTTAGAGTTATTAGTTTTTGTAACACGCCCAAGGTCGTCTAATTCAAAAACCAAAACCATTTCAACTATGCATCGATCCTATCATTTGAGTTGGATTGTATTTCAAAAAAAAAATGGTCATAAAATGTCCACTTATTTTAAATTAAAAATTTTGGGGCATTGCACTTCCTCCTCTCTGCTAGCCCCTTCGTATTACCCATCCCCAGCTCACTAGACCTCCAGTTTCAATCGGCCCCGCTTGGCACCACCTACCTATGTCGGCCCCTTTTCCCCGCTTGGCCACCATTTCTTCTTCTTCCTTTGGTTTCTCTTGCCCAACCACCGTCGGTGGCCCTACACCCTCTTCTTCACCCTCTGACCTTTTTTCCTTCCTAGCCACCCCTGCTTATGTGCAATCCTCCTCTTTTCGAAGAACTGCCAACATCAAAGGACTTGCTGGGAACCATCTACCAACGGTCCAATGTCGACAGGGTGGTAGCCAGTCGGTTGGATGCCCCCCATGGCACCGATGTTGTCGATGGATGGGAGGGTCTCTCTATGCCCTAACACGGGTAGGAAAATCCCACCCGATGCACATAGTTGCAGAACTAGTTCAATTTTTTACTTGTTCCGTCCAATGACTTGATCAGGGCTAGTTCAAGGCCGCCAAACCCAGTTCCAACGGGTCTGGACTCGATTTCAGTCTAAAACCCACCATTTGTTGTGAGGTCTAATCAGGTTTTTAGTCTAGATTCACCCCAACCTAGTTATTTTGGTCCTATCACATTAAATTCAAACTCAGAACCGACCCGATTTACATGCCATTTGAGAATTAAAATTCATGCACTACAACATGTTTCTGTTCTTGGACATTTTGCAATTCAGAAATTCTAGGTTTTTGAAACCAAGTTTCATAATTTTTAATTCATAAATTGAAATAAATCTGTGTCTAAAATGTGCATAGTGTCTTCATGAATATATAAACAAATACTGGTAAAAAATTTGGTCATAAACATGAAGTAGATTGAGAGAAACAAAATAAAAAATCACAAACAATTATTATAAAATTTTTGTCAGGACAGAAATTCTGTTCTAACTTGCAAAGATTGTATTTCTCAATCCGAACCTCAAAAGAATCCAATATTTTTCAGAGACTTTATCTACGTGTCTCTTTAAAATTTAAGAATTTTTGGACTCACCATTTTAGAGAACCAATAAATTCTTTTAAACATGTCAGAATGAAATCACAAGACAAAATATGTTTTTCAACTAACACATCATTACATGCATGTTTTTTTATAAATAAACAACATAAGCATGCATTCTATTGATTTTAATTCAAACTAACACACCATACATAAGCATGTATACATCAATATCAGAGATCACATTCATAATGTAAAACAACACAAGATCTAACTGACAATCATGAATTTCATATAGTTGATTTTCCAAAAGAAGGCTTTTATAAATCAAAAACCAATTTTTCACCAAAATGGATTCTATTCTTTGAATTTTTAAATCAATCATGCACATAATATATTAGATCATTAAGAATCTAATTAAACACATGATGTATATAATTAATCTAATACAAAGCATGGATCAAAATCACACAAATCAGTTTTATAAAAGAATTTTATTGATTCAAGCAACACTCCAAAAATGTTTTTGAAGTTTGAAAACCCCATCCTCAATATAATATCAGTCCTCCCATGACTTATATTCTTATTGGTGTGCATCTGGGATTTTCCCCATAATACTCACATGCCCCTTAGTATGGAATACACATTCATGGTTAGAGTGCACCTACCTCAAACCAAATCAAACAATGGAAAATTTTAAACTGAATAGCTTCTCTTCATGATAAACACCTTCCTTCTCTTGGTTGCACCTCCATTGGAAGATCAGCTACACTGACTCCGAGAACCTCCAATGGAAGGGGGGCATGGAAGAGGGGAAATGAGAGATAGATAGAAAGAGAGGGGGGGGGGGGGGGGGGTGAATGGCTCCTTTAAATAGTTTTTCCACATGGGTTTCCAATCCGATGTGGAGTCTATGTGGCTCTAAAATTTTTAGTATTTTTTTAAATAATATTTAAAATAATATTGAAAACAACTAAAGGAAATTGGTTTGTAAAAACCGATTAAAGAGGAAAGCATTTTCAGCTCTAAACTAAACTCAAGATTCAAAACCAACTAATCATTATTATTTCATTCAAAAAAAAGTTTATCCATATATAGTCTATTTACAAAATTTGATAAACTACAAATGTTCTTTTACAAAATTTTATAACACGTGAAAGTCCCAAAACACACAATGGTACCAAGACTAGAAGGGTTCATGATCCAGTTTCAGAGATAGTTGATCTATACATTCATCGCCACCACAACATGCCTACCTCTAGATACCCAAATAAGGAAAAGTAAAGCAGGGTTAAGACCAACTACTATTTTAGTAAGAAACTTGACCTCCTATCTCACGATAGCGAACACGACAAGGTCTACAAGCAAACCAAACCTACCAAAGATCTAAAATGCAACAACAAATTGTACATGCATCTTTCTACGGGACAAGACTCAACACATCCTCTAACTCTAGAAGAAACACCAACAATAGGTCACACGAACCATGTTATCCACAATCCTAGTTGCATGCACATATTTTAATTACTTTATCTATTTAGATATTTCTTTTGCTCTACATGTTTGTGAGGTGTAGTGCGGTAAGCATTCACTCAAAATAAGATGCCCAATGCATTTCTAAGTAAAGCCTTGACTCCCAAGAGTTGGCCCCTATAGGTCTATGACAAGGAGATGCTCGCCATTGTCTTCACCATAGAGAAGTGGCGCGGTTTGGAAGCTGTAAGGCTTCCTTGTCCATCTTTCAAAGTGAATCTACTGATCAAACGTTGTAGGAGCAGATTCCTCTACATTCAATTGTGCCACAATGACCCCCGAAGCGTGATGGAAGGGACAAAATCCATCACCTCTGAATAACCAGCCAAGCTTTGGAATTCTTGCATTATGTTTGGATCCAGGGAATTCTGAGGATCTCAGAACTAGACTTGTGCCCAGTTTGGTAGAAATGCTGCAATAAAAATTTGTTTTTCCTACTTGTGGATTTCCACCAAATGGAGGAAAGAAAACTTGAATTTAGTTATGCTTGTATGAGTGAATGCAAATGTGTATAGTATCAATGAGTAAAATAAGGATACTTTTGTAAGGTGCAAATGTGTGCACCGAGGGTTCAAAATGTGATAGCTAGACAGTTGGGTCACACTATCATAACCAAGAGGTTTCAAATTAGAATTGTGCAGGGGCTATCCCCCAGCTTGCTTATCAAAGAAAAAAAATGTGGGTACCATATCAAGAAATGAAATGCCATCTACATCTCATTTTCAAGTAGAATAGACAATATGGATGGATTTATAAGAGTTAATATAAATTATGTTTCACACTTAGAAAGTTAGATTCAAAAGTAGTTTTTTAGTAGTTGCATTTTGGTGCAAGTTGAACCATTCATTTTTATTTCTATTTAAATATACTTTTGTTGATACAAAACATATTTTATGGCAAATGAACTATGATAAATAAATCTATATAAACAGTCAAATCTACTTAAAAGTACATGAGTAGCAAAATTCTACTAATTGATACCAATTATGTGGTGCACACATTTGCGGTAGAGACTTGGCTATAAAACAATGAAACCTTGCAAGATATTTTAGAAGTTTGTTTTCTTAGAAAATTATAAAAAAGAATCCTAGTAAATTTTAAAATGAAATATATAAAAATAAGAGAACATGTGAACATAGGAAGAAAACTAAAAAGTCCAAAATACCAATGTTGATATATCAAAATAGATGATTAATTCTGAAATTATCACATTTCTCTGATTTCTTGAAAGAAATCAGATTAGACTGCAATAAATTCACATCATTGATGATAACTTTTTTTCTTTTTGAAAGCCAAGCTGGGGTTAGGCAGACCCCCACCAGTTATTATTCAATGTACCACCACTGAGGTTTGAACCTGCAACGTCCCACCACGAGGAGACATGCACTGACAACTCCTACCAACCATGCAGAGCCCCTTGTTGGTATTGATGATAACTTTTTATTATTACCTGAAGTGGTCCCTTTGAATCCTTTTAAGTTAGAATGTTAGACATAGAAGTCTTTGACTTCTTCATTAAAAAGAAAATTATTTTGTGTGCAATCTATCAAAGTATGCCAAAATTTTCCCACAACATCATGTTCTATGACAAATCTCTCTCTCTCTCATTGTGTGCGTGCAGAGGACTCCAAAATTGGAAAAGGACAGTGAGTTGAGGTGTTTTAGTTGCTATCTTATGAAAAGAATGCATATTCACGTGATACGATTAGTGAAGGGCCAGTATTCATAGTCTAACTACGCATACATGCACTACCTTTGTTCAAGCAATTCTCATCCAAATGTCAAGGGGTCAATGAACTGACTTGCTTCAGCCTACTTCAATACTTAGGGGTGTGTTTGTGATGTAAATTCATCACTTAATTTACGAAGAAGCTACCAAACTATGATTATCTCTACTAATTATCTAAGAAAAACATGAAATAGAAAGAAAATGCAAGAAATAAACAAAAAAATAAGAAATTAAAGGAAAAGAGAATAATTGATTCTTCCCATTAAACTGTCCATCTACAAAGACCTTTCATCTATAAATAGATGAGATTTTACCAAATTCTAATGAAAGCAAATTACATAATCCGATAAACTTCTAAAAAGATAAGATTTATCATAAAAAAATGGATCTGATATAGTGATCCAAACTCAAGAACCAAAATAGAAATAAAAAAATAGATCTTTATGGATCTGGGCCTTTTGCTCCACTCTTGTGTTACTCCCTAAGTTGAAGAAGAGTGATCTCGCTTATACCTTTTTCAATTTTGTTCTACCTTGTGTTACCAGATCTTTGTGTTGAACGAACCAAGCCAGATCTACTTCAGCATGCATACTGAAACCAGGAACATTTTTTTTAAACCAACCAAAGTCATGTGAGATGCCTCCAATATAAAACGCTTCAAACGGATTTGGAGCATATGCTTGAGACAAAATTTGCATTCACACAAAAAAACTTTATCTATTGCTGCTTGTGAAAGCTCATACTGATCCGGTTTGAGCAAGTCCAAGGTCTTAAATGGGTTTAGGTTGTGAAATATGGATTTAGGAGATTCTTAGATCTGGTGATTAGCATTTGAATCCATTATATGTTTGGGTATGAGCAGGGTTTTCAAAAGGTCACTCTAGATTGGATTAGGTGGATTTAAGGTTGGATCATTAGGACCTAAAGTGCGTTCAAGCCAATCTACTAAAAGAGGTTTGGAGCCATCAAGGGGTCTGAGATCCAAATTGTCTTTAATTGAAGATCTTGAATGAATGAAGGCTCATTTGGGTTGGGTTCTAACTAGGTATGGGTATCTTTTGGGCCAAAAGCAAGGGGTAGTGGACCCATGAAATATACTTGAATCATTTACTTCAACTCAATCCATGTAGGATCATTATTCTCTCTTCTTATATATACAAGTTGCATGTTTATGAACCACCTTCTAGCCTTTTGATGCAATGCAAGCCTGGTTAGGAGTGATTTTAGATAATCCAAAATCTGGTTCTCATCAAAGATTCGCTCTATTACTTGAATCCAATCAAAAAATGCTTTTGGATCGCAGCAACATGTAAACTGTAGAATAGAAAACTCTTCACCATATTCAACACAGGTTCAATGCTCTAGCCATTGCTTTGGGTTTTTTGGTGAATGTTTAGGTTATGAGGCTTGTGCAAGTTTTTTGTGCTTGGTTAAAGTTTGAGTTAAGTTTCGATCATGATTTGAGCTTAGGTTTATAAAATTTTGGGTTCGGTCCAACACATGGGTATTCTAGGTCTGATATGGGTTCTGCAAATGCGACAATATGAAGTTGTGGTGCTGATATGGGCACTACATATTGTAGGCATGACATGATGCAAATTGAGGTTCAAGAGTGATCTCATGTGTGTAATAAGGGTAATTGCACAAAAAGAATGCATATTGCATAAATAAGTTTATGTGTAGCTTGTTGGGCAAAGGCTTAAGGTACTGATTTTGGTACCTAGATACTATTGCATTTATGAATATAAACTAAAGATAAAGTGAAACAAGTTGCACAAAAATATGTGGTTATGCCATGAAAGATGGGATGATCTGTTACCTTGAGTGACTTTGTACTCGTCTGGAGAGTGAGTTTATACCAACCTCGTGGGATGCTGAGTTGCCAAAGAATTCCTTATCAGCAACGATGGTGTGTTGTTGTTGTATGCTCTGTCTTAGTCATTGAAGGTGCACTAGTCCTCGACTGCGGTGGTTTAAGGGACAAAACTCCTTGTGTTGAAGGTCCATGCTACGTATGCTAGCGGTATTGCACTACGATTGTCTAAGAAAATGAATGCCTTGACAAAGAGTTCTGGACCTTGGTGCTAGTGTAACCGTGTACCCTTGGGGTTAATAAAATACAAGTGTTTGAAAATGCACCCCATATAGGTCGGTTCTCCTATAGGGCCCGAGGTGATAGAGACATCATGAAAACAATTATTAATATTGAAACAATAATTGCCTTTACGAAAGGAGGCATGATGCCTTCTCACACTCTATTTATTTTCTTTTTTTCATTGATTCATCGGGCTTGAAAGCTTTGATGAGAATGAAGTCATTGACTTCTAGTAGTTAGAAGGATTATTTTGGATAGGCGTTTCATGACAATAAGAAACCGATATGGAGAAATCAGAAACCAACAATGATTCTATCCTAAAGTAGGAGGAGTCAGTCTTGTTTAGATATCAAGGATCTGAAAGAGCGAACAATCACTACAAGGATGAGGGTCAATAGCGGCAACTTATCTTGCTGCTATTGCCCCATTTATTGTCGCTATAGGTCTATAATGGCAACAAAAATGACCATCAATTTTTGGCTTTAGTTAAGTAATAACGACGATATTTATAGGTCATCGTTAATGTGTGACCTAACATCGGTGAAGAATCTCTCCAAAACTTGAAACACCAATAGCAGTGGCCCACCCTATAAACACAATATTTTTGTGTCACCATTATAGCTTGTAACAGGGAGAATTAACTCATCATTATAATCAATAACGATAAAAAGTAAGTCACCATTATAGGTTATGATGCCGATAATTAAGTCACCATTATAGGTTGTAACAACGACATATGGTTAAGGTCAATAGCGGCAACACAAGAATGTTGTCGTTATAGGCCTTAAACTTGCAAAAATAATTTTTTTATATTAGTTTTATTTTTTTTATATATTACATTAAACAAAATGGCAAATATAATTCAAATTTACACTTCGAACATCCTCAAATATACATCCATTCAAATAAAAACATACACTTCAAACATCAATTCAAATATAAATATACACTAGTGTTTATACATCTTGAAACATACATTTAAATATAAACATATACTTCTCCAACTTTCTCAAACATTCAACCTCTCTAACCCCCTCAAACATACATCTATTCAAATATAAACATACACATCAAACATTAATTCAAATATAAATATACACTAGTATTTATACATCCCGAAACATACATTCAAATATAAACATATACTTCTTCAACTTTCTCAAACATTCATCCTCTCCAACCTCCTCAAACATTCAACTTCAAACATTCACTTCAAAAAACAAACATGCATCCTCTCCAACTCCCTCACCTACAACATCTTCAAACCTACAACAAATACACTTCAAGAATGAGTACAATCTGACAATTTAAAAAAATAATTATAAAAAAATAATTATGATAATATTAATCATGATGATAACAGTATGAGAATTCAATATGATAACTTTCAAATATTTTAATCACATTACGATTGAAGGTTCGATAATACTTTTGTCTTTTCCTGCACTTCCATAAAAATTTTAAAAAATATAAAAATAAAATTAGCAAAACATCTTTTTATATTCAAGAAGATATCAACTTCAATTCAATATATATATATATATATATATAATCAGTTTCACACTAACTACAACATCTCATTATAACACAAAGGCAGAAGACAAAGCAATAACACATCTACTTACAATACACTTATAAATTTTTTATATTAGTTTTAATTTTTTTTGTTTATATGACATTCAATGTCTACAATTCAAATATACACTCCAAACATTCTCAAACATACATCATTCAAACATACATTCAAATATAAAGCTATACTGCAAACATTCTCAAACATTCATTCAAATATAAACATATACTTCAAACATTCAACTTCAAACATATCATAAAGCATATATTCAAATATAAACATACACTTCAAAAAACAAACACATTTCAAAAAATAAATATAGATCCTCTCCAAACCCCCTCCCTCTACATCTTCTCCAAACCTGGAACAAATACACTTCAACTCTAGTTAGGTACTTGTTAGAACAAAGTGCTTTGAATTATAGAGGCCTCTACATATTTCCATCTATCCGTCTAGGAGTGGCAATCGGGTCGGGTTGGCGGGTCGGCATACCTTAACACGAACCCGACCCGTTTATTAAATGGGTCGGGTGTGACAAACACGAACCCAACCCATTTATTAAACGGGTAACCCGTCAAGACACGGTTAACCCGTTTAATAAACGGGTCGGGTCGGGTAAATGGGTTAGCAGGCAGGTTGGCAGGTCGGGTTTGAGTAAACGGGTTGGCGGGTCAGGGTCGGGTAAACGAGTTGGCGGGTCGGGTTCGGGTAAACGGGTTGATCTGCCCGCCTAACCTGTTTATTAAACGGGTCAGCCGGGTTGGCGGGTTGGCATACCCCTAACACAAACCTGACCCGTTTAAAAAATGGGTTAGGCGGGTCGACCCGTCTACAACACGAACCCGTTTAAGCCAAACCCGAACCTGGCTAAGAAGCTGGTTGGCGGGTCGTGTCAGATTTTGCCACCCCTACAGTCGTCTGTGCTTGCTACAAAATCAGTCGATTACGAGGATACAATCAACAACTTGAGAATTTCCATCAGATATGATAACTTCATGTGCATTTGTTCTTGCTGCAACAACTAGTTCAGCTAATCCATATATTGATCAAAGTTTCAGAATTCTTTTAGAGCTTCATGGATTGATTCATTTGTCTCAAAACCACCCATCCTAGCTTAACAATTGTAAAAATTATAAATTATACACATCCACATCGCTACGAAATTTCATGCCAGTATTAGGTATATACTGCGTCAACACATTTGGAATGCTTTCTTTGGTCATTTCTTATTTATAAATATCGCTCTCATTCATACCCAAAATAGACACGACTGTCGATAGCTTGCGCTTCATCCATTGGTGAAATAAATTAGTTATTTGTATTCAAATGAAGACTCATATCTGCATTCTCATAATCTCCTCCAATGTTTATATTACTATCAAAAGACTTGTATCCATATCTTAGCTATTCTTTTTACCTTGCAAACAAACATTGAAAAAAATATCAAGGTTATAGAATGATGATGCTTTCAAAGAAACTTAAAGCTCAGAAGAAACAAAATGCAGTTTCATTCAAGTAAAAGCAAAAATGCAGTTTCATTTTTCCAAAAGCATGTGTTACAACCATGTCATTTTTTCAAAAGCATTTTTCCAAAAGCATGAAGAGATTCAGGCAGGCTATTAAGACTCTATCTGAAGCTGAAAAGCAACTAAGAATGTCAAATGACAGATTAACACGGTTGACAGCTGCGCTGCTTCAACTTTGCTCCAAAGAAGCAATATATTATGCCCCGTTCTTCCTAAACAAGTTACAACCATAACTATATTTTGGTGCTATGGATTGCCTTGAAGTAAACGTATGGCTGAGATTGGTTTATAGGTAGTCTGATTCTTTGTTGTGTCGTATGCTTGGCAACAAGAAAGAATCAGAGTCCCTATAACCACATGGTTCAATGGGAGCTACGGCAACCTTGTTTAAGTACTCTACCCGCAGAAGTATGTTATGTTGTTGGAGATGCTACAAAATTCTGGGTTGTATATGTATTAGGTATCATCTCTTTGCATAATTTAAATTTAAAAAAAAAATCTACTAACCAAGAAATCCAGAGATCCCAACAATGTACCCAACATTTTCAAAATTCAGATTGGTCCATCCCTGAGACGTTGAGTAGGATTTAAGAACACTATCAAATACATAAAAATCAGACATTGGGATTAGGATTTAAGAACTAAATCAAATAAACTTAAAATGAAAGCACACATCATAAAAGAGATACAAGAAAGGGGAAAAACTCGGAACCTAGTTTTAAAAAAAAACAAGAAGAATATTAAGCTATCTCATTCTAAACATATAAAAAAACATGACTTTTTAAGAAAATACCAAAAAAATCCAAAATGAAAATACCAAGATATGGGTGTTGGTCGCTGTACAGTAACCAATAAGTTTCACAAAATTTGAGTGTTAGAACTGCCCCAAAAGGATGACCTCTGCCTGCAAATCCAAAGAAATTGAAACTCTGCCTGCGGGGAAGAGAGGGAGTGGGAAGTGGAGAGAGAAAGGGGAAAGCGGAAGAGAGACAAGGAGGGTAAGAGCAGGAGTGTAAACGAGAGAGAAAGGCCAGGCTCAATCCAGCCAGCAGAGCCCAACCATGCCAATGGGGGGGCTGGGTCCGACAGAGCCCAAACCAGCCAGTAGGGCTGGGTTTAGTGGCAACGAGGGGAGGAGGAGAAAGGAAGAGAAGGAAGAAAAAGAAGAAAGAGAAGAGAAGAAGGCCGAGGAGAGAGAGAGAGGTACCTTGCAGGAAGGAGGGGGCAAGCACTTCACAAGGTTACTCGCTTCCCATTTTTCCACAGTAACCCTTCACAAGGTTACTCGCTTCCCATTTTTCCACAGGTTCATTCCCAGTCTAGTCTACCTTCTCCTCAGAAGCCCATTCCAAGTTCATCATTTCAGGAGAAGATGTTAGAGGCCTTTTCTGATATCAAGGCCATTATTTGCTCCCATACGCAATCGATAGTCAAGCTAGAGACTCAAATGGGACATTTAGCTCAGACATTGCGTAGACAAAGCCAGGAGAACCTTCATAGTCAGTATGTTGTCACATCTAAGGAAGATGAGCCCATGTCATTTGACTTGCAACCCACAGATTCACACCTTGTGCAAGTCAAATATGTTACATCCCTTCAGTATGAGAAGGCGTGTCACCCCACTCGAGAATCGACTCATGCGCCCCATATCGTTTCTACTGACGAGTCAATCTCCGTTATACCTCAGTAGAAGGGGCAATGACCTCAGTTGTTACATTCTTCACATATTCATAGAGCCCCATTTTCTTAATATTTAGGATCACCGATTGCTTTCAGTAAGCAAGAAGTACAGATGCAAAAGGTGCTTGACCAAGTCAAGTCAGATCATATCCACCATTTGTCTGAAGTTTCATTCATTGATAGTCGGTCGGTCCTAGACTCTCATTTCTTGACCAGTCTCTCAGATGAGACTAGTCTTCATCCTTTTTGTCTACAGAGTCATGATATTACATTTAGAGGTAGACGGGATGGTAACACAATGCGCAGTATCATAGATGACACTCTTTTCTTCATAGAGCCCGACTTCATGTCCATTGATCTCATGGATGATGAAGGTTTTTCTAGGGATCTGTCTGGCTGGGGATGTGAAACTTAGCGCTTTATGGGAGGCAACCCATATCTTGTATATTATTAGATTTGCTTAGAATTTGTAGATTTTATTTTGTTCTTCCTTTTTCATTTTATTCATAAGTTTTTCATGTCATGTCATGTATACATTGCATTCATTACATTCATAGAACGTGCAATTTTAATTCATGTCAGGTTATTCTACTCCCTCATTTATTTCCTCTCATGTGCATTCACTTAGTTTCATATAAGCATGGGGGAGTGCCACTGAGACAGTGTCATTCAAGCATGGGGGAGGGTGTAGTTTGCACACCTGAATATTTATGTTTACGTTCTTGCACATGTTTACACATCTCTCATGAAAAGTAGGTTTTTAAAGAAAAAGTTTGAACTTATATGAATGCTATTTCAAATCTAATGTTTTTTGAGGATTTTTAAGCCCTACGAAATTTTTTCTGACATGGATCTAAAAATTATGGTTGTTTATGTGGATTTCGAAGAAATGATGATAGATACATGTTAGAAGTTATTTTGAATCACAAATATGAATATGCACAGTTCTATTTGTGAAAAACTAAGCAAATGAACAAAAGCGTAAAAATGAGATCAAAAAGTGAAAAAGAGCATGTGTTAGGTTGTTTGGATAATTCCACAATCCTTAGTAGATGAGACTTAGATGTAAGTTGAAACTTTTGGATTCCATTTCGAAAAGGAGAGTGGAAAACTTCGTGATCCTAAGTAGCTGAGAACAGATACAAGTTGAAGTGTTTGACTCTCATGTTGCAAATGTGAATGAAGGAAGTCACTTTTATGTCTTAGTTGATATCTTTTTGGTATGCATTAAAAAAGTATAGAAGATATTGACATTGCACAAGGCATAAAAGCAAACCACACGCAAGTTATAAGAGAAGAATGAATGCGCAAAAAGAAAAAGAAAAAACGTGAAAAAAGAAAAAAAGAAAAAAGCTTAAAAAGAAAAAGTTCAATGCTTAGAAGTGTGATTGAGAAAATATGTGCAGAAAACATATGAGTGAGAATAAATAAATAATAACTTATTTTTATTGGATTTTCTAAGAATAAAACATAAATAATTGTGATATTTAGAAAAGTAAAAGAAATTCTTTTTCTGTGGTGGTATATAAAAGACTCTAATTATATTTTGATTTTGAAATAACAGGAAATATTTGTGAAAATAAAATATTTGATTACCTACTACTTATGAGGATGTGTAATATTTTGCATACATGACAGAGATGTTTGTGGGTAGCATCACTGCAAACCCTCACGAGACCTTACTCGTCCACTGGGGTAACCCAGGGGTTGAAAGGGCTTGTTGCATGAGCTAAATGCAACTGTGATTCCTACGAAAGTGAGTTAATTGATAGTTTTGATTTTGTGCATTTATCTAGTTTGATCGAGGACTAGCAAAACATAAGCATGAGGGTATTTGATCATGCATATATTTTAGGGATATTTCATATAAAAATATGCATGATTTCATGAGAAAATGATTTAAAAACCCAATTTTATGTTAATTTTGAGTAAATGAGCTAAAATGATTTAAAAATAGAAAATGCATAAAAAATAGCTTTATTTTACATTTTAATGCATATTTTAGTTTTTGACATAATTGTAGTTGTTTAATTTTTGAAAATAATAAAAAAAAATAGAGTTAAAATAGACTTAGTTTTGTATTTTCTAAAACATAGTAATTTTGAGTTGTTTTGTAAATAACTTTTTGAAGAGAGGTTTTGAAATGGGATTTTAGAAATAGGATGGACTTATAGACAAAACTTCAAAATTATAAATAGGCTACGTAGGGAGAAGAGAAGCTTGTCTTCTCTTTCTTGCCTAAGCCTTCTCTTCTTCCCCTTCCTCTCCACCTCTTCTTGCTTCTTCTTCTCCTTCTCCCTATTTCCCCCTCTTTTTCTCATCCTCTTTCCGGTGGAGAATTCCAACAACGACTGAAGCAAGAGAGAGGATTTCAACCTCTCTTCTAACCCCTCTAGTTACGGATTGCACAGGAGTGGAGCGGAAGCGATTGATTTTCACGGAATCACAAGAGTAGAAGATTTTTGACTTTTTAGTTTAGAATTAGGAATTTAATTCTGGGTTTGTAAAATATCGCATTTTACGCCCTCTGCGAAGGGTATTCATTTGTTGTAATAGTTAGTTGTTTTTACTTTTCTCGTACATTTTACATTTTTATAATTCGACAATAAAGAATAATTTAGATTTGTGTACTTGAATACGAAATATTCTCGTTTCCTGAGTTCGACCCGGTCTCATCCACTAGTGAGAACCGGTTTTTATTATTTGATGTCTAGTTTTCACATGTTTTACATATAAAAATCTTTCCAAAAATTACAATGATTTCAAAATAAACATCAAAATTTTGCAACGGCAGTTCGGTGAAAGTGCAGAGAGAGAGAGAGGAGGGAGCAGGCACTCTGACAGCAGTCCAATGAGAGAGAGAGAGAGAGAGACTCTGGCAGGGGTCCGACAAGAGTGCAGAGAGATCATAGAGAGAGAGAAAGAAAAGGGTCTGTTAAGCCCTTTTAAAATACTAAGCTATAACGGCGATCAAAATGTCACCATTATATAGAACAATTATAACAACGAGATTTTTATCTCGCCGTTTTACATTAATAGTGGCGATATTATATGCCCGTTAAATATTACCATAAAAGTTTTTTAACGGTAATAATTAACGGCCATATAATATCACCGTTATAGAGAAAAACTATAACAACGAGATTTATATATCGCCTTTATATATCAATAACGGCAATATTATATGTCCGTTAAATATTACCATAAAAATTCTTTAATGACAATAATTAACGGCCATATAATGTTATCATTATAAACATACCTATAACAATGATATCTAAAGTCGCCGGGTATGTTATAACAGCAACATATGTAACGGCCATATAATGTCGCCGTTATAAACATACTTATAATCACGATATCTAAAGGTGCCATTATTGACGTCTTTAACTGCAACATTTTCACGGGGTCAATCATGGGAATATCTAAAGTCGTCGTTGTTGTTAAGTCAATAGCAGTGACTTTTTTTTGTTGCCTTTAAAAAGTCGCCGCTATTGACCCGCGTCTTCATAGTGAATTATGCTATTAAGAAGTCTTTTACAGAGGGCGATCTATGAGTAAGTGCAGAGGAAAGATCTCCAGAGATTCTTATCTTATAACATTCCAGTGACTCGTTTCCTTTGTAGACACAAGATTCAAAATGCAATTTTCATATACACCCAAAATATAAAAAGATGGTCCCTGCTCTTCCAGTCATTGTGTTTTATGAATTTCTCAGTGAAACTAGGGTTTTAACCTGTTCGAAGCATCATCCATAATAATTTGTGCCACAACCAGTTATGTCTCACCATGCACAACTACTACTTACCTCAGAATTTACCCATGGAGCAACTACTAAAGCCACAATTGGGTATTGCAAACTTGGGCTTGGGCAGGGTACTCGACCAACCCAAAACCATTTAATCAAGATTTATGCCTGCTGAAGGTAGGATCATATGAAACCGGTTTTGGTATAAGTTTCAAATTTGAGAAACCAAAAGCCTTCAGGTTCGGTAAAAGTTCCGGCCAGCTTAGATTATAAGGGTAAGGTCAGATTGGGATATAGAATTTTTTTTATGACTAAGGATTGTTTTGATTGCTTTGAATACCTCAAACTTGGACTTCATTCAATTCAAGAATGTAAAAACTGCATCCATCGTGCAACTAGACTTCAATCAACTCAAGATATTCCAAAAAGCTTAGAAATCAATAGAATAAAAAATACCAATATATTAAAGTTATATTTGGTAAAGTTCAAAGAGACTGACTTTACAGAATCAAGTGCAAGAATGTTGCCCCAGGGGGGTCAGGCCTTGGCTAATAGACGGGCAGTCAAGGTTTGATTTTCATGGGCATCGCCCCTCTGCGCAAGCGAATGCATAGCATAGGCCCTGCGAGCAGGGGTTCTAGATTCAGAGTTTTACGCTGATGACTGTAGGTATGGCAGGCTGAGCTAGCGTGATCAGGTTTTTTTGTCGGGTGCGGTTTCTTCGGGTTATAAATTTAAAAAAGAAAAAGTGCAAGAATGTTAAGTGAAACCGCTTCCCCCCATGTTTCAAGATATTCCAAAAGGCCTAGACTTTCTTGTGACAATATTCAGCTGGTAAAGTGCTTGTTCGAACTCGTGAAATATGCCAACAAACAGAACATGAACAACAGGTATTCCGCTTGGCTACCCAACGGGCTCGGTGTGGCTGATAGGAGCTGTCAGTGCACGTCTCCTTGTGATGGGACATTGCAGGTTCAAAACCCAGTAGTACGTGGAATAATAACTGGTGGGGGTCTGCCTAACCCCAGCTTTCCTTTAAGAAAAAAACAGGTATTCAGCTTGGCTAGACTCATACAAGCTCATTAACTGGCAATAAATACATTTTATATATATTCTATAACATGGTGCATAGATGGTTGAACTGTTGAAGAGGGGCTTTTTCATGGTCAGCCTGTTTATGTGGGGCTCCGATGGACTCTACTTCCCATCTTCTTTGGTTCTGCCCTTTCTTTCAGAATATCTTCAGATTTTCTTAGTTACATTGGGTTCGTTTGGCTAGTTTACCATCCCTATTACGACCAAAAGAAAAACATTTGTCTTGAAAAGTGAAGAACAATAAAAGCATCAGTGACGAAACCGAATGCCAACAAAGACACAAACTGGCAATTCAGAGAAGAAGTTTGACAATTTTTTCCAAAAAAGAAAACCAACCATCATTTAAAACAAAACTTTTGCACCAACTCCATAATAATCCTTCGTCATCAGAATCGAAATCTTTACCCATCCACAGTTGAATCAAACCGTGTAGGAAGGTGTCCCAAGATTTTTCTGTTTCTCATCATTTGATGAAAGGACTCCATTATCAAAGAAACCATAAATCATGCTAAAATAGGTTAGGAAATATAGACCACAGATTCAGAAACACAAGTAATCCATCACCAAGTATTTACTTCAGTTCCAGTGTTGGATTATTTTTTCTTTCATCCTCATGCATCTAAATAAAAATAAAACTATAAAAAAATTTCTTTCATCCTCATGCATCTAAATAAAAATAAAACTATAAAACGAAAATAACAGGAAAGTATAAAAATGGTACAGAAAAAAGTAACGAGGCAGGTCATAATCACATCAAAATGATGACAATAAATAACTAAACTTCATATTCATCATCATCATCAAAAACAACACTATCAAGACCACCATATTGCAAATAAAACCTGGAACCATAGTATTGCTAAATAAATTAAAACAAATCATCAAAAAGGCACTGAAATCCCAATAAATCTGATTCAATAAATAAATAAAAAAACTACAAATATTAAAAGCACCAAGAAATTAAAATCTGTACCTTTTCTAAAAATAAAGCAAAACTCCAAAAGAATCTACATAACGATAAAGAAGGCGCTAAAATCTAATCACCACCACCACCACCACCATTCTTGACAGAGGAAAAAAGACTGTCTATCTCTACATCGATAAACCCATCAAACTAAAATCTAAAAAAGATCACAAACACCAAACTCGAACATGAAAATTCTCGACCACCCACAATCTATAAACCCCAAAATTCCTTATTTAAGAAAGGAAAAAGTAATGTGTCTTGTGCGGTCCAATGGAGCCCTAAAAGCCCTACAAGATCATAACAAAGTTTTCAGAATAAGGTCTGGGTCCATTGGCCAAAGTTTTCGAGCTTTTGATATAAGAATATGAAGTTTCTGGAGAGTTATCCTTAATCTGCATGAGAATCTGAACCAAATGGTGGTAAAACCATGCTGATGACAAGTGGGCTATCCCCGACGACAAGTATGCTCTGGGCCAATGTTGATGGCAATTCATTACAATGCTGATGACAATTCAAAGATTGCTAACGAAAAGTAACTTGTCGTCGGCAACAAACCAAGATTGTGCTTACAAGTTAACTTGTTTTAGCAATAACTTCCTATTTAAATGTCCATTTGAAGTGTTGTTTGATGTGTTGAAAAACCAACGTCCTATCCTTTAATTATCTTTTAAGTGAAAAACTAAATTCGACCATTTTATTGAACAAAATTATACTCAAAGTGAAACCTACCTAAACTGTATTATTTATCGAACAAGTCATCTTGCTTTGGTTATAACTCTACTTTGATGCCGTATTTGTCAGAACCTGACCTCAGGAAAGGATGCTTCTGCATATTCGATCATGGGAATGGCCTGGGTATGAATCCCAAGGAAGGGTGATGACAAGGAGGAGGGAGAAAATGTTTTCTCCTAGGTCAATGTCCTGTGCAGGGGAAGAAGTAAGGGTGTGAAGAGGGAGAAATACATTCCCACAGGTAGATTAATCTCAATCAAACTTCATTCATAATTAGTTAAGAATAAAAAATATATTTAAAAAGTCTAACAAAAAATCCTAAAAAAAATAAGAGTCCAAGTAAAAAGTATCAAGAAACCAAGAAAACAATAATCCAAATAAAAATGGGCGTCCCCTAGTGCTAGTCAAACTCAAACTCTTGGGCAGATGTGGATTTAGATCTTACAAATCAGATCCTTCATGGACAGATCTGGGGTGCTCTGTAACAATTTAGCGCTCTCAAACTCTCTTTGTCCTCAAGGCGAGAACTTTGAAAACTGCTATAGCAATCGATCCTTATCACCTTCGGGGTCAAACACTGGATGCATGATTTTTTCACGTGCCTTAATTTTGTAGATACTTTTCGTCGACCAAGCCGAAGCAGCATTTTTGGTTGAAAAGGACAACTATTTTACAATGGATCTTAAGGGTTCATCTTCTACCTTGGCTGGTGAACTTGGAAGTAGAGTACACTGTCCACCCTCAGCAATTGGCTTGTTATCAACTGACTAAAATCCTATTTCTATATTCATTCATGACAGGCTTGTTGCATGTGCATCAACAATCACTTCAAGTTGTTTGCCCTCCCTTTGAGTCAGATAGATCTTCCTTGTCTAGTTCTTGAATGACTTCACACCCATTGCACTCGAGCGTGGGTCAAGAGGCGGGTTGTCCTGCATATGTATGACTAGTTAGCCTTATTGGATGATCAAACTCATGGGACATGCTGGTTGGTCGTCTCACTGGTACAAGACCATTACGAGCTCATCCTAGATAGTTTTTCCTCGACCATATGTGCTAATCTGAAACACTGGATCAGGGAGATGGACCCCATGGCTTAGACCTCAAACTGCAAGTTCAGCTTAAGCCTTGCTATGAACGTCCCCATAAATGACTCTTGGGACCACCCCATCACTAGGTTGTTTAAACGCTCGAAGTCAACATGATACTTGATGATGTTGCCTTATTTGCAGATCTTAGATAACGTAACATGATGGTTGGCATAGGTAGAAGAACCAAACTGTATCACCAGGGCCTGATAGAAGGCCTCCCAAGAGGGCATACCCAATTGAGTCTCTAACCAGTGGTACTAGAAGGTTGCCGCTTCCTCCATGTGAATCGAGGCAAAGGCAACTCGATCTTCCTCTGGCATTTTGGTAATTTTAAAATATTGTTCAGCACATAATAACCAGTTGGTTAGGTCCTCACTGGCAAACTTTAGGAAGTCCAACTGGGTTGACAGACTAAATAGGGCCCATTGCTGGAGCCTGACTCTGGATCGTTCATGTTTGATCCCTCGAGATGTCCTAAGGAGCTACCCTAGGCTCTTTGGTTTTGTAGGGAATCAAGAATCATAATGACATGCTAAAATCGCTCAACCAACTTCTCATTCAGCACATTCATATGTTTGTTCACGTTCCTGAAGCCCTTTATCACCCTATTGATCATCTCTTCAATGTGATTGTCATGATCCTAAATCTCAGTGTTGAGCTCGCCAATAAGATCTTGAGCCCGTGTCAATCTTTGGAGTTTTTAAGATGGTTACGGATTCAAGAAGCATGTACTGGGGACTCATGACCAAATAAAGAACCTTCAAATGCGTACAACCTAATAGGCATAGGGATTTTGAATGCAAGATCGGATCGTCAATGGCGCGAGTTGATTTTAGCCACACGCGGTTGGTCAGACCCTCCCAAAAACGCCGACTAATCCAACTAGCAAAACCCAAGAATCTGATCTTGTGCGAATTGCAAAAAATAAGCCCCATGCCTAGTATGCTATCGAAAAAAGGGTGTCTAGTACAGAAATAAAATCACAAGGTGATGTTTATTAACTAAACCCAGTAAGAACCTCAAGAATAGCATCAGATCGTACCTGGTCATAATCGAGAAGGGTGTGACCCTTGCTGATGTGAAAAAGAATTTGATCTATCTCTAAGAATGCAGATCTACTATTCTTGATTCCACAGGGATGCTAACTCTTATATCAAATGCCAAAACCTTGACCTCAGGGAGGGACGGTTCTACAAATCCGGTCATGGGTATGACCTAGGTATGAATCCCAAGATAGGGCAACAGTAAGGAGGAGGGAGAAAAATGTTCTCTCCTAGGTTGGCATCCTGCAAACACGTTTTCTCGGGTTTGAACATCTTGAACAAGAACAAAGAGAGAAGAATAATCTTAATCAAACTTCATTCATAACTAATCAAAAATAAAAAAACACATTTAAAAAGTCTAACAAGAAATCCTAAAGAAAATAAGAGTTCAAGAAAAGAGTCTCAAGAAACCAAGAAAACAATAATCCAAATAGAAAGGGGCGTCTCCCCGTGTCAGTCAGGCTGGGACTCTTGAGTGGATCTAGATCTTTCAAATTAGATCCTCCTTGAACAGATCTGGGGCAGTGGTATGTAACAATATTGACCAGCTTTTTGGATTGTTTTTTAAATTTAAGATGCTCTAGTTTATTTTATCTTTTGGATAAAAACCTTGAAAATGTTGTTTTGAGGGTAAAAAATAAAGTTGAAGTCAAAATAACCATGAAATAGGCCGAAACACTAGATTTTTGCATGACTCTTGACCTGATCAAAATTTGGGCACCTGCAGTACCTTACAAAAATCATAACCCAGACGTGACCTGCATATTGCTCGGGTCGGGTTCGGGACGACTCAAATACTATTTGGTTCAACACTTTTCATGCCCATACCCAGGAATTTGAGTTCATCTCCAGTTGGGTACCTGGTACAAACTCAACCCATTGACAGCCCTACCAGAAACTATTGATGCCCATGAACGAGAATGGGATCCTGCAGTTAAGATCGTCGAACTGCCATGGCTAGCAGATCGCCTTGGGGAGGGAAGAAATCGTCACTCCTAGAAGCTATCACCAATGAATGTATAATTACAACAGTTAACTGATCAGAACAACGTAAGATGAGGGATGACATGAAGGATAAGCAGAACCGAACTACGCGATTTACCTTGTGGATGATGTCAACGATTCTAGTTTGCTTATCTCCAGCTTGTGAAGGTATATGGTAGCACCAAAATGCATTTTTTTTATTCTGCAATTCGCTCTATCATTTATCATATGCATGGGATTTGCTAAAGGATTTTCCATATATTATTGCCATCTTATTATTATGTCGACATCACACCAAATTTACTTGTTTGAAATCAAAGAGTGCTTTGTGGTTCTTCAAGCGATGTGGTTAGTATGCTTGTGAATTCTAGAATGGTCAACCACTAAGCCTCAGTAAATCAGGTTAATTATTGTTGTTCATATTAATATAAAAGAACTATAATTAAAATCTAAAGAAATTAAGAATTACTATCTTTCTATGAAACATTATGTTATAAACCACGTCTTTATTGCCATTGAACAGGTTATGAACAAAGTTGGGAGGCAAACAACAACAATTTACATGTTTTCACTTGTATATTCTACTGTCATAAATATAAGCATAACAAATGTGCACATTAAATAATTGTTAATGCCCATTTACACATATATGGGCCAATCACTTCCCTGAAAAATCTCCTTGTGATGAAACGATAATGCTTACATTTTTAACCATAATATATGTATACTTGATAATATTATCAACCAAATAATGCCTTCGGAAAGTTTCAAAATCTACCATTGTTTAACATGATTCTCGATTGTGGCCTGTGGTATTTATGATGAACATCTCATTTGTTTTGTTTATCTCATTTGTTTAGGTACTGGATCTATATGCCTAGAGTGCACTTCAGTTTTAAATGGATTATGAAGATGCATTTAGAATTGAAAAATGTTGATCACAAAAGAAAAAATAAATGAAAAATGTCAGATTTTGTTCACCTGAATTGATTAAAACATTACACCGAAACATAATGATGCAAGACCTGGTAGAGTTATGGACCCAGATTGGTCCATTAGAATTCTATATAGAGCCTACCCCAAACAAAGGATGCTTTATTCATCAGAAAATATACTAAGAATTGTGTTAAGTGAGTTAAGAGAGTATGCATTGGGATCTTGTAATCTCTAACCGATAATAGTGTGCAAGATCACTGGCAGACACTAGACAAACTTGAATTCTCATCTTGATTTATGTTGTGTGAAAGTTCCTTTGATATTTCCATGTCTTCACTAAAAGTGTCTGAGAAAATTCTAGAAATGATGAAATTCGATTTGGAACCTGAAGAAATTGCACCTGGCACAAAGACCTGGTTGCGCTGGCTCAGCTTGCCATACATATGGCCATCTGCCGGTGGTGTAAATGTTGAAATTAGTCCATCTAGATAACTCTCTAGAATTTTTACTACAACGATTTCAAATTTTATGGTTTTTCCATATTAGGTTTTTTCCCTTATATCATACTTCATCATGACTATATGGTCCCAAAAAATAATGGCAAGAGATAAGCTAAAGGCCAAAATGTCAACATTTCTCTTAGAATTATTAATGTGATGTCCCATCTAAATGGCATTCTCGAATCCCTTGCATGTGAACTACACGTGCTTGGAGAAGCAAATTTTGGTGCATCAACTAGCTGCAGACAAAAATAGAAAAACAAATATATTAACTGGCTAGTCAAAAATTAAACTATAAGATGTGCTGTTTAGCTTTTTTTTCTCTATTAACATTTCTAAACAAGGGTATTTATAAAAGAGTATCAAATGTCATCAAGATGGAAAACGTTTGTGCTAATAATGGCATGGAAAAATCTTATTCTTGTAAAAGTGTGGTGAAATTACAGCAGTGATCTATAAAACTGTCAATCTTTTTAATTTTTTTTAACATTTATCGTTATCAGAGAGAAAACACACTAACCAGGAACATAAAAGCAAAAAAAATCACATAAAACAAAACTGCTTGATGCAACAAAGTGGCCAAAAACTGTAGCAAATCATGTTATGATATGTTTGCTAATAATAGATCGTCTTTTTTTTTTTGGAATAATGAGGAACCTGCCAACAAATGGGGCTCACTGAGTAATCCCTACTTCATGAATATAATATTAGTGGGAATCGAACATAGGAATAGGTCAAACCTATTTAGTAATATATTAGATAAGACGTTTTTAAGGAGAATATATTATATAAAATTTTAATATCATGTGTTAGAGCTACATGAAAATGAAGTTTACGAAGCATGCTTTCATTGGTAGAATGTGGAGCCTGATGTAAATCCCTAATTTTCACCGATCCAACAATATGCTAAATCATAAATATAAAATATGGGGTTCAATGATTACATACAGTGTGAAGCCCGATATAAATCTCTAATTTTTGTGGCTCAAGAAGTTACTTGGAAATGGAGTTTACGAAGCATGCATTTTGATGGGTAGTTTTATAATTTTATCCTAAAAATTATCCAAAAGAGTTTTACTCTAAATAGGTCTCTTTAGTTAAAGGAGGCAAACCGCCTTTTGTAATGTGTGTGTTTTCTTAATTTGAAAAAAGAATCTCAATGTTGTTGTAGACGTAGGTAATTCTTGCCGAACCATGTAAAATTCTTGTTTCGTGTACAATTATATATTTTTTCTCTTCTTCTTGTTTGTTTCTTCGATTCATCAATAGTGTATTCTATCATTCTCCAAAGACTGATATCAGAGTCTAAGTTCAGATAGAAGAGTGAGAGCGATGGCAACGGAAGAAAAAAAGGTAAAGATCGATAGTTCAATGACAATATTTCAGATTCTGAAAGATGCAGATCAAAGACTATCTTTATCAAAAGAACATACACCTTCCTCTTGCTGAAAGCAATCCAGAAAAGATGAGTTAAGAAGATTGAGATATGTTAAAAAAAATAAATGTCCACAGTTGTTTGATTGATGCTGGCTCAAAACGTTCTCTTCAACATTAAGAATGAGAAGACTATAGTTGGTCTCATGAAGGCCCTCTCAAATATGTATGAAAAACCATCAATGTCGAATAAGGTATTTTTAAATATGTTGTTTGTTTAATTCAAAGATGACCGAAGGTGCTTCTCTTGCATATCATATCAACAAATTCAACTTCATTACAAGTAAGTTGTGTTCGATGGACATCAACTTTGAAGATAAGGTTTGGGTATTGATTTTGTTGTCTTCTTTACTGGATAATTGTGATGTGAACGCTAACTACTATGATCAATTTTTTTGATTCAAACAAGTTAAAGTTAAATGAAGTTTGGGACCTAATTTTAAGTAAATATAATCCTCGGATTCTGCCTTAAATACTACAGCAAGAGAAGAACAAATAAGTAAGGTCAATACCATGATAGGTCTAAGTTTGCGAGGGAGTCACTCTAAACCCTGAAATAAGCAAAAAGATGCCTAGTTGCGAAACTAGGAGAAGAAAGGGTACTTAAAAAGAGACTATATGGTGTGAGAAACAAACACGATGAAGAATAAGGAAAGAAAGATATAAAAATTAAATATGCTCAGTGCTAATCATGATTAAGGTAACATGATAGATAAAAGCATTATTCTTTAATATAATACTGACATGGCGTTGCGAGTCAACTTTATATGCCATTAACACCTTAAAATATAGTGGAGCAAGGAGGCCAGATTAAACATCATGATGTCACTGCATTTTTTTTATTTGAAATATTGGACGCAATAGTAATAGTGAATGAAGTTCTGACTAGTTAAAGTTCATCAACATGACCAACACAGGCTCTGCTTGTCTGGTAGGAGCAGTTAGTGCACGTCACCTTGTGTTGGGACGTTGCAGGTCAAAACCCAATGGTGAAGTTGTATAACTGGTAGGGGTCAAAACAAAAAAGTTCATTGGAATAAAAAGTATCCAACAGTCGACTGGCACGATCTGATTATCATCCATCTTCTTCAGCATAAAATACCAAATTTATTAGCAAACACAAGCCACTGCTCTTTCCTTAGTTAACCATGCATGGTCAGCTTTGTAAAAAATAATGGCAGATCATGTTGCAATTTCTCTGTTTGGGTTCGTGGAATTTAGTCAATTTGGAATCCTATTCCACTAAATTCTACTAAATCCATTGACCATTTTTCAGCTACAAAAAGGAATTTAGGCTTTATTTGGAAAACATTGAATTACAGGCGTGTTAGGGTTGCCTATTGCTCTCATGGTCTGCTGTTTGGGAACAGTGGTGTTGCCAAAATACTGCTTTGCGAACCGAGCATTTCAACACCATTTCTAAGTAGATGTTTTTCACAAATCAAACCATCAACCACCACATTTTGGCAAAACAGTATTTTGGTCAAAACAGCAATTTTCATTTCAATGCAAGGCTCCCAAGCATAGCATTAATGAGATTAGATCCAAATTAAGGGAATTCCCTCAATCCAAATGCAAACTTACAATAAACAGGAACGTTATTTTAGAACAAACTTTTTTTTTTCTTTTGAAAATTTAAATTCTAATTGATGCCCTCTAAACATATGACCGGGGTGGGGGGGACAAAGTCTCCACCCCCGCCCCGTCTAAAAATCTGGACCTTCATCCCCACGGGTTTGGATTTTAATCTCCACCCCCACCTCCATCTCCGTTTTATGTCCTCCATCACCGGTCCAAACAGGTGTGAGGTAGGGCAGGGCACATTTCCCCTCAGTCCATTGCCATCCCTTAGAAGGATTGGGGATGGGGCAGGGCAGGGCAAGGCGGGGATCGGGACAGGGTGGGGCAGGGGAAAGCAAAAGTCCATCCCCGTACGGGTTTTGATTTTAACCTTCATTCCCACCTCCATCCTCGTTTCATGTCCTTCATCCCCGATCCAAACGGAGTGAGGCGGGGCAGGGACCCATTCCCCCCTGAACCACTGCCATCCCTATCTAAATACAAGGACGGATTCCCAAATCCCCAATTGCCTCTCATGCCCCTAACCCCAAAGCATAAACAAGACGAAGGATTAGAGCTCTGAATTGTGGAATTTTAATTAACTTAAAATTTGACTTTGTCTTGAGTGACACTGTGTGGGATTTTAGATGACTCTCTTTGTCCCGAGTGACAATGCCACCTCAAAGAGTAAGAAGGGGTGTAGGAAAAGGAACAAGGGAAAGGGGTCCCACCAACAACTCATTCCCACTTGTCTTGTGTTGTGGGAAGGGGGTCCCACCAAAAACACATTCCGGTGGGACCCACTGCCGCTCAAATGATTTCAAAATGTCAAATTGTCAATTTCCAACTGCACTTGGATTTCAAAGAGCTTGCTTGGGACAGTACCAAATGAGGAGGGTTGAGCAATTCTTCCAATAGAAGCCACAAAAAGAGGAAGCAGATCAGGTCATGCTGAACATGAAAGTTTTTTCTCATGCCGACATCCTGGCCGTCTGTTTGCATTTTGGATGAATGCCATGTGGTTTTGTTTACTTTTAAACTTTTTAAAATGCAAATCGGATGGCCACGATGTCGGCATCAGCAAAAATGCTCATGTTCAGCATGACCTGATCTGCCTCCACAAAAAGCAGTGAGGAACCAATACCATGTCCTTTCCCCAACAATGCTAAAGAGCACTTGGTCACAAGGAAAAATCGAGTGGCAGTTATGTAAATATTATAAAAGTAACTTCCTTTCCAAAATGGGTCCATATTAGCACTTTTAGGATTGGTGATAGAGGAGTGAGAAGTATAATTAATGATGAATGGAAGTTATTAATCAATGACAAGATGCACAATTCTATAAAACATTGTCTTTTATTATGATGTTAATTAGTACCATTGTATTGCAAACGTTTGTTTACAAAAAAAGTTCTTAGCCTCACATAACACTATCTTGACTTAGCCAGGTCAACTTTACCAGCTAGGTCAATCTCAATAGTCCTGTAGTCATTGGATCAACTCTAGGAGCTGTCTTAAGTTGCTCGAGTCAACATACAAGGTCAAGTCTCACTAGCATAAGCTACATGGATCCGACTTCGAGTTGCTAAGCAATCAGAGCACCAGCCTAACCAGGCCTTGACCAATTAAGTTCTAGGTTAGTTAGCCTGGTTTTTGTACATTAGCTAAGAAAATTAGTATGTGTCTATCATGGACCGGATCCCAAACCAAATGGGCATGACCTAGGAGTACCCACATTGAAGTATATGTACAGAAAAAACTAGCCTTACAGGAGTAGGTTGAACCCGCCAATCATTTATCCAGATCAATGGATCCAGGTATCTGACCACCTAAGTTTGCTTGGATCTAGGCCCCTAACTAGTTAGAAGACTTAGGTCAGAGCAGATCTAATCATATTACCATATTACTAAATATCTAGATTCATATAAGAGGCCCAAATCTAAAATCCAGGGATGATTATTTGTTTGAATGCAACCCCACAAATTCCATTCAACCACAAGGGCAAAGTATAAAAGCAATGGTGCTTTGTGCTGACAGGTATGGTCACTGAGTTTTAAACAGACAAAAGTGCCCTCCAAGGTTGAGGTTCTTCCTCCTTATGGACTATTTGATTGCCAAGATAAAACAATCAAGACAGAGAAAGTTGATCCAAACCAATTGTCACACCTCATGAACTTGAGCATGTTTGGTTGCATCTCATGTGATTCGAAATCACGTAATTCAATCCCTTGTAACTCAAATCACAGGGTAGACAATGTGATTTAAAATCACATGATAAGTGAGTAAAAATGCCCCTTAATATAATTTTCAATCACAGGAGAGATTTTATTTTACATGAGAGAAATGAGGCAAATGATACTAAAAGGGTGTTTGTTTCATGCTTTTTTCTATGAAAGAGCCACTTTAGTAGAAAAGAGTGCCTTTTCTTAAAAGGGTGAAACAAACATTTCCATGAAAAATATGTGGTGAGACCATATAATAAATGCAAAAAAAGTAAGTCTTTTATGGTTCATACATACCTCCCTCTATGGGGAAGCACCTTTTCTTTTGGGTGTCCTTTTAAAGGGAAAAAATTAAGTAGCTTCCCTTGACCAACAGTGCCTCCCCTTGTTTGGTAGGAGCTGTTAGTGCAAGTCACTTTGTATTGGGTCAGTGCAAGTTCAAAACCCAATGGTATATTGTATAATTGGTGGGGTCTGCCTAACCCTAGCTTGCCTATCCAAAAAAAATAATAGTAGCTTTTCTTGAATGGGGATGTAACAAAGCCTTATGAGAAAAAAAAAAATCTCATTTGCAGCCAATCGAATGTGAAGCTTAATACATTTTTCTATACAGTTTGGCTGAGAAGAATTTTGTCCGTTCGATAACTTTCTCCTCTCATAATAAGGTAATCAAAGATACCTTAAGGTGTGTTTGGGTTTGTAAAATTTGGTGGAATTGGAATTCAAACACCCTAAATAATTCAATGATAATTTGGATATCTTTTCGTACGTGTGGGGTCTTGTCACGTATATGAACACTGGTCTGTTCCCCTCACCTGTCAATGTCGATAGCCACTAACCACCCTTTTGAACCATTGCTTAACTCACCCGCATAAACCACACAATGACCCAACTCACCTCCAGTCAATCATATCTTTGAAGAATGACAGTGATAGGTTTTGACTTTGTGAAATGACAGGAATACCCTTTGATTTTATTTTCATATAAATCAAAGGTAATATGCTTTTTATTGTGGAAATGGCAGCAAACAATTTCATTGTTGGACAATGCAACATGAGAAACAGTAGAATGTCATTTTTATGTTCATGTTTAGTCTAATACCTTGCACTGGCATTCTCCAGTTATTAAGAGTTTCCTATGAATTTATGGTTGATTTCGGAAATTTGATTTTCTTAAGATGCCAGTTGTAAATTAACTTGTATGAGAAAGTTAAATCCTCCAAGCTCCACTTATTTCAATAATTCAAATTATTATTTCTGAAAAAAAAAAACAGTAGAAGCTATATTCTCATAGGTTGGAAAGTTAAATCCTCCAAGCCATATTCTAATTAAATATTCATGTTATAAAAAAACTAACTCCTAAATCATAAAACACATTATATCATTTATATATATAATAATTAAAAAAACAAAACCCCTAAAATTTTAAGTTTATAACTGAAATCAAGCGGTCAAGCAAGTTTAATTTTGAATGAAAAAAATACATAAATACCTAAATGCTAAAAATACAAAAAACCTTAAAACCTAATTAAATATTCATGGTTCATGCCATTTAAAAATAAAACTAAATAAAAAACCTAAATCTTATCCGCCCTCCATCTTGGTTATAGGGTCTCTCAGGTGTTGGGCCCATGACCTGATGGAGGGCGATCAGGTGACTAAGGGACAAAAATGTGCCATGAGATGACACCTGATCCAGACTTTTCTCATAGGTAGGGATGAAAAACAAGCTAAGCTGCTCATGGCTTGACTCATGTTCGGCTCCTAAGGAGCTTGAATAGACTCGGCAAACTGAAGATGATGCTACTAGGCTCTAAGCTCGTTAGGTGGTAAGAAATATGTTTTAGATATATTTTGCATGTATTTTTTTGTAATCCTATTTTTTTCAGTTCTAAAATACTGTATTGTTTTCTATAAACAAGTAGTCTCGAACTCAGCTTGTTTAACTCGGGCTTATTATGAATTCGAACTCGGCTTGGCTCACCACAAGAATGAGCCAAGCTTGAACACTTTGAGCTTGGTTCGCTCAGCTTGTTTGACAGACCTACTCATGGAACAATACCCAAACAAATTAAGAAATGTGGGTCTCAATGAAAATTTTAATCCCACGACTCTTTTCCATCGCATCTAAACCCAACCTAAGAAATGCTTGACCTGTTAGAATAGGATGTGGAAGGATTCTTCTTTATTATTCATGACCTACGACTAAGGCTGTCATAAGTCGGGTATCTGACCCATGAAGGTGCAACCAAACCCACCCAGATTACGAGCAGCCAGGCTTGGGTTTGGATTTAAGATATGTCTATTCGAGAAAATAGAAGCTCAAGCCTAACCCACTCAACTTAAAAAGCATTCAGAATGCATTTTATATAAAAATTGTATAAGAAAACACTAGTCATCTGGGTTGGGTCAAATATCTGTCAAATGTCATGGCCCAAATTCAATTGATTTGATACTCGGGTGGGGTTCAAACCTACACAAACAATATTCAAATTGAAAACTCTGGTCATCTGGGTTCGGTTAACTCTATTTTTTAGGCTCAATTTTATTAAAACAAGAGATAAAGCTTAGGGCCATGAGGTATCGATCTCAACATTACAAGAAGAGCAGGGCATGCAACGAAGATGGGTCGAGACCAGCCCATATCCGTTGCCGGCCATTTCATGCATAACAGGTGAAAAACATCGGTTAAAATCAGAACAAGCAAAGAGGAGACCGGCCGAGCCCGACCCTCAAAGGTTCTCACATTCCTCTCCCGCCAAACCGCCCACCACCCCCTAAGCAGCCAACATCTCCAAGCAAAATACCACCTACTTCACCTCACACAAATTATGACCTAGGGCAAACTTTATGGCATTTTGGTGATCTTCATATATTAATGAGACATTTAAAAGGAAACTCTTGGTGAACAATACCCTTTCCATGTGAAATGAATGAAACGTTGGGCCCACAAGTGCGGCCAATTTCAAAAAATTAACGTCTTTCCATTCCAATCCTTGCCCACAAGTTTCTCATTTTTGACAATCAAATATTTTATTTTCCATATAATTCTATTAAGTTTTTCATTATCAATATTAAATTTAGCTAATTTATTTTTAAATTTATTTTTAAATTCATATTTAATGCGTTATAAATTCTTGGATTCATGTTTTTAATTTTTATTAGTAGTATTAATTTATTTTTAGTGATAACATAACATATTTTTTTACTATTAATAAAAAAAAATTGATGATGTTATATATAATTAGAATATGCAAAAAATCATACATATATATATATATATATAATTTAGTATTTAAATAAATATTTATAACTGTAAGAAGATGAGTTCTTAGATCATCACTAAACAAAGCTTCAAATAGCTCCAACCAAAATATTGAAAAAAGATCACACACAAGAACCACAAGGGTTCATACAACAATACCTGAAAAAGGTATACAAAAGAGAAGAAAAAATATATATTTATTGAATGGGGTAAAACACTTTTGAAAGTCATATAAAGTGAGGGGGCTTTGCCCCATATTTATAATGCATTGAAGAGAGGTAGGAGAGGGAGTCGTTGGGAGTCCAACAACTCTTTCTTTTTTACTAGGTCAAACGTTGACTAGTCAAAAAGCCTAAAAAGGTATAAAAAATGAAAAAATAAAATATATATTCTAACTAGACTTAAACAAATCCAAGTTAGTCTAGGATATTATATATAATTTAATACTCCCCCTCAAACTTACAGTTGGATAACCAAAAATTTGTCCAAGAGAAAGTAAAATCTAGAAGCAGTGAGAGGTTTGGTAAAAAAAATCTACCATTTTATATTCTGAGGAGATATAGGAAAGATCAATGGTGTCGTGTAGAAATTTCTCTTATATGTAGTGACAATCCATCTCGATATGCTTAGTTCGTTCATGGAATGTCTGGTTGCTGGCAATGTAAATAAAACTTTTGTTGTCACAACAAAGTCGTGATGCTCCTACACTCTTAACACCCATGTCTTGAAGTAATCACCTAAGACAGACTACTACCATGGTGATTGTGGCCATGGCTCTATACTCAACTTCAGTTGACAAAAGAAAAACATTTTGTTGCTTCTTATACCTCTAAGAAACCAATGATTCACCAAAAAGCACACAAAAACTAGTAGTTGAGTGTCGATCATTGGGATCACATCCCTAATATGCATCAGTATAAGCAGTTAAATCTAAGGAGAAAGAAGTAGACAAAAAAAGTCTTCAAAAAATAAAAGTTTTAATATATCTAATAATGTGTAAAATAACTCATATATGAACAGTGGTAGGAGCATGTTGAAATTGGCTTGTTGCATGAACGACATGCGCAATGTCAGGTCTTGTAATTGAGAGATAAGACAGTGCCCTAACAAGTTATTTATAAGCTATTGGATTTTTAAGTGGTTCTCCATCATCAATCTTCATTTTGACATTTACAACTTCGGAAGTGTCAACTTGTCTTCCATTTGAGATACTAGACTTGTCAACAATATCTAGAGCAAATTTAGATTGAGTTAGCAAATAGCCTTTAGGAGAATAAGCAACTTTTATTCCAAGAAAGAATTTCAGAAAACCCAAGTCACTCATTTCAAAGTGTGTTTTGAAAAACTTTTTAATATTGTCAACTCCTTGTTTATCACTTTCAATGATAATCATGTCGTCTACAAAGAAGAGAAGAATAATAATACCTGCATCAGAATTCTTAACGAACAAAGTTGTATGAGTAAGACAAGATTGAAAACCAAAATCAAACATAACCTGACTAAACTTATCATACCAAGCTTTTGGGGTTCGCTTAAGTCCATACAAAGCCTTATTTAAACGAAGAGTTTTTCCTTTAAGAATATTGATGCCAAGTAGTGATTTCATGTATACTTCTTCAGCTAGGCTTCTATTGATAAATGCATTTTTGACATCCATTTAGTATATATGCAATTTCTTTATAGAGACAAAAGCTATTAAAAGCCTTACTGTGGTCATTCTAGCGACTGGTGCAAAAGTATCTTAATAGTCTATTGTATATTCTTGAGAATAACTTTTAACAATTACTCAGGCTTTAAACCTCTCAAAAGTGCCACTACTCTTGGTTTTAACTTTGTATACTCATCGACAATGTATAGGTTTTTTTTTCGTAAAATATCTTGAATGATCCAGATATTTTTTTTCTAAGGTTTTTAATTCTGTCATCACAGCTTTGACCTATTCAGGTTGTTCTTTTGCTGCAACATAGTTAAAAGGCTCTTTGTAGGAGTGTATCAAGGCAGTGTAGGATTGATATTTTTGTGAAAAAAACTCATATGACACAATTTTTTTGAGAACTTTTGACACTCCAGATGACTTTCTAGTTGATATTTGTTCCTGTTCTTTAGTATATTTTTTTAGAGTACATAATTTTTCTAAAAATTTTCACCTAGAATATTGAATACAATCTTGATTATCACTAAATAATTTTGTACTTATCATATCATTTTGATCATCTTGACTTTCATCAATATCATCTTCATCAATCTTTGAAACTAAGTCCAACAAAAAGAATATTCATCTATTTTCGTAGGGTTCACACTAAAAAAGCTTCCTTTTTCTAAGAAGGATGCATTCCTTGATACATATAAATTTTTTTTATTTTAAGGGCAAAACATCTATAGCCTTTTTGGTGACTTACATATCCTAAAAAGGCACAAAGAATGACATGGGGAGAGAATTTATCATTTTTATTCATAAAAAAAAAAACATTTGCACCTAAAAACCCTCAACCTAGAATAATTTGGAATTTGCTTGATTTTTTTTTCACAGATAAACTACAGTTAGAGTGGCTTTGACCCAAAAAGTTTTTGGAACTTGATGTGTAATGAGTAAAGTTCTTGTTATTTCTATAATATGCACATGTTTTCTTTCTGCTAAATCATTTTGTTGAGGAGTGTAGGAACATAATCTTTGATGTGTAATATCGTATATGTTCAAATAATCTTTGAATTCTTTCGATAAAAATTCTCTCCCTGAATCAGTGCAAAAAAAATGAAATATCATTCTTAAATTGATTTTTTACTAGATTATGAGAAAACTTCGGATTTATATTTAAGAAAATAAATCCAAGTATGTCTTGTAAAGTCATCTACAAAAATTAAATAATACATGAAATTGCCTTTTGATATAACATGTGCAGGTCCCCATACATTTGAATGTATTAACTCAAGTAGTCGTAAAGAGACAAAGATTTTTTCTTGAAAAGGTAATCTTTTCATTTTTTCAAGAATATATTTTTCACATGTAAAAGTTTTAAAATTATAAAAAAAAATCATCTTTGAAAAAAACTGGATTTTGGATATACTAGGATGGCCAAGTCTTTTCATAGGATATGACAAAGTTTTTATGTTGGCTGTCACAGGCCTACCGCAACCCTCCTCCTTTATACAAGATTGCACAAACTATCGTGGTATAAAACTCATGAGTCATACTATGAAACTTTGGGAGAGGGTGATTGAGTCTAGGTTGAGGAAGGTTGTCATGATATCGGAGAATCAATTTGGTTTTATGCCTGGAAGATCAACTATGGAAGCTATACATCTTCTTAGACAACTTATTGAAAGATATAGAGAGAGGAACAAAGATTTGCATATGGTTTTTATTGATTTAGAGAAGGCATACGATAGAGTACCTAGGGACGTTCTCTGGTGGACAATGATGAAGAAAGGTGTTTCTCTCAAGTACATTAGTATAATTAAAGATATGTATGAAAGAGTAGTAACCAATGTCCGCACTTGTGGAGGGGTGACAACCAATTTTCCGATTACGGTTGGGTTACATCAAGGATCTGCTTTAAGCCCTTTCCTATTTGCGATAGTGATGGATGAGCTTACGAGATCAATTCAAGAAAATGTACCGTGGTGTATGTTGTTTGCTGATGATATTGTTTTGATTGATGAGTCTAGAGCTGGGGTTAATGCTAAGTTAGAATTATGGAGACAGACATTGGAAGCTAGAGGTTTTAAGTTGAGTAAGAGTAAGACTGAATATATGGAATGTCGGTTTAGTAAGCAACGAAGTAGTGATGGGAGTGTAGTGAAGCTTGGTGAGCAAGATATACCGGTGAATGATTATTTCAAATATTTGGGATCCATCATTCAAAAGTATGGAGAAATTGAGGGAGATGTAAATCATAGGATAAAGGTTGGGTGGATGAAATGGAAAAGTGCTACTGGAGTGCTGTGCGATCGTAGAATGCCATTGCGGTTGAAGAGAAAGTTTTATAGGACGACTATTAGACCCGCTTTACTATATGGTACGGAATGTTGGGCTGCCAAGAGACATCATATTCAAAAAATGAGTGTAGCTGAGATGCGGATGCTTAGATGGATGTGTGGAAATACAATAAAAGATAAGATTCAGAACGAAGAGATACGTAAGAAGGTAGGTGTTGCACCCATTGAGAATAAGATGCGAGAGAATCGTTTACGGTGGTTTGGACATATTCGGTGAAGGCCTAATGATGCTCCAGTTAGAAGGTTGGAGAAATGGGAAAATATATTAGTTAAAAGAGGTAGGGGTAGGCCTAGGAAGACTTGGATGGAGATGATAGGAAAGGATATGAATGCTTTGAACCTCACCAAGGACATGGCGTTGGATAGAAATGATTGGAGGAAAAGGATTCATGTGGAAGACCCAAAATGAATTTCTTTTTTGGTTCATATCGCTGACCCCAATTGTTTTGGGATGAAGGCGTAGTTGTTGTTTGTTTGTTTGTTTAGGATGGCCAAGTCTTTTGTGTTCTACATTCAAGTCTATTTTTTGGACATTACAACATAATGTACTCTTGGGTATTTCTAAAAAAACTATATAGTACAAGCATCATTCTCTATGGACTTCTCCAATTAGCTTTCTTGACTAGTGATCATGTACTCAACAACCACGAGAGAAAAATGAAACATTACACCCATGGTCAAATAATTGAGAAACAAACAAAAGATTTAGGTTAAGTTTAGGAATATATCTAATTTTCGAAATACAAAATCTTTTTGAGTTTTAAAAAATATTTTCAAAATTTTCTATTCTTTTGATTTCAAGAAATGTTCCATCAACTGTAAAAACATTCAACTCATTTGAGTTATGATATTTGGATAACATATCTATGTTTGGTGTTATATGAAAAGAAGCACCTAAGACAAGAAACCAAAGAGATTTACCAAGATTGAAAACGTCGACGAAAGAAATAGCGGTTCGAGTGGATGAAGATGCTCATTTTAGTAGTGGTTGAAGTGCCTCCACTAATTATGTTAAGGACGTGTTTTCAATTGATGTCTCATTTGAATCTTATGAAGATTCGACCGAAGCGACCTTTTCATAGGGTTTATTCAATTTTGG
The DNA here is from genome assembly GCF_984573655.1 of Nuphar pumila. NCBI lineage: Eukaryota > Viridiplantae > Streptophyta > Magnoliopsida > Nymphaeales > Nymphaeaceae > Nuphar > Nuphar pumila. The sequence continues at coordinate 119,665,206 of NC_143251.1, read as the reverse complement.
ACAATAAGTCTTTACATGTCTTGATTCTCGATAATAGTAATAAATGACTTTTCTTTTTTCAAAATCCTTCCCTTGCTTCTCATCATTAGTTCTCCCATGATATGGGAGTTTGTATGTACAAACATGATTTTTTGGTCTAGATACGGCTAGAACCGAGTCATCATCACTTTTAGATATTCTCTTCTTGAGCTTATTCTCTTCCATGCTTAACTCTTCTATTGTGTCTTCTATGGAAGAAATTTTTTCTCAATGAAGGAGAACAAATTTGGTTGATTTATATTCTGATCTTAATCGACTAATAAATTGAAAGAAGTATTTTGCATTTATTTGATTTTGGCAGAGTTCTATGTCTTGTGGACGATGCCACTTAGGTTCAAAGAGATTCAATTCTTTCTATAATTTGGACAAACTATTATAGTATTCTCTAATGCTCTTGTCTCCTTGGACCATATTTCTAACTTTGTCTTGTAAGTTGCACACACGTGCAATGTCTTTAAAATAATACATTCTCTTAAGATAGTCTCAAGCATCGTTAGCATGTTCAAATTTTGTAAGACTTTAACACTTTTTGATGTTGACACTACTTATGAGCTAAGACATAATTTTAGCATATCTCATCTTTCATTCTTTTCACTTTTTTTGTAATTGGTAATGACTTTGTTTTTCTCAACCTCTGTAAGAGGTATTTCTTTCTCTGCTTTTACCTTTGTAAGGATGAACTTGGGTTCCAAATCGGATCCATCAACAAATTCTCACAACCTCTTTTTACATATGAGGTGCTTCATTATTGAAACTCATGTAACATAGTTAGAATCGTTAAGCTTGATGGGTTTAATGGTGACATTATTATTGTCATTCATTTTACAAGGTTTTGAGAAAAAAATCAATAAAGAGATAAGAGAGATAAAAAAAGAGAAGAGATAAAAGAGATGATAGTAAGTACTCCACCACCGATAATGAGTATGAGTCCTTCTCTAAGATCTTCATACAATCACGATTTTGAAAAGAACTTCACTTCTTTTCCAAACTTTGAATGACATGTTTTCCAATGCACCAAAAATAAATTTAGCTTGATCACCTCGCTCTAATACAATGTAAGAAGATGAATTCTTGAATCATTACCAAACGAAGCTTCAAATAGCTCCAACCAAAATACCGAAAAAGGATTACACACAAGAACCACAAGAGTTCATACAACAATACCCGAAAAAGGGTATACAAAAGAGAAGAAAAAATATATTTATTAAATGGGTAAAACACCCTTGAAAGTCATACAAAGTGATGGGGCTTTGCCCCATATTTATAATGCATTGAAGAGAGGTAGGAAAGGGAGTTGTTGCACAACCAAGGGCTCTATTGCTTTTTTACTAGGTCAAACATTGACTAGTCAAAAAGCCTAAAAAGGTACAAAAAATAAAAAAAATAAAATTTCTATTCTAACTAGAGTTAAACAAATCCTAGTTAGTCTAGGATATTACATATAATTTAACAATAACCAATTCTTATATATATAAAATTTAAACATAGTATTTTAATATTAATTTTTAATTTTTTTAAAAAAACCTATAATATGAACACTTAAATATAGTTGTATGAAATAAGTGATTTCCATATGTTTAGTAAATAAATAATCAAAATAAATAATGTGAAGTATATCAACTTATTGGTTTATAGTAAACCACAAATAAAACCATATCCAACTAGTTAAATTCTACAAATGGTTATATTAAACACATTTTTTACAAACAATACAAAAAAACTTCAAACATGTGCACTTCATAATAGAAGTTATAGTCTTAAAGATCCTCAATTTGTAGTTCACAACTCACAAGCTTGCGATAGAGCATTTATACTCGACTTTACTCGTAGATAATAGTATTTAAGTATTGATGTTATGTTATGGCTCTCTGCATCATTGAAGTTTCACCAAGAATACTAAGACCACTTTAAACAAACTTGTAATATAAATTAGCGCAAAACAATAAAAGTGTAAAACTGCTACATACTATAAACTTACAACCTGCAAATGATGAACCTGGAGATACCCATTTTGCTGCTTGAGCTTGTTTTGCTTGTGTTAGAATTTGATGTTAGTTAGCACTTAGCAGTTGTCATAGTATCTTTTTAATTTGGTGCTACTTAGAAGTTAATATGACATTCCGTTTGGTGGGCTTACGAGGCTTGGCCATCATATCATTGGAATAAGAGTGCTCTGAATGCTAGTTTATAATTTTTTTATTTTCTTTTGTGAATATCAAAGTGTTGTAGATATGGTGTTGGTTGATGACAACTTTGCATCTATTGTTGCCCTAAGTTTCAGGCCAGATCAGCTAACTGCAAATTGCCTTTAGATGATGTTTTTGTGAGAGTTTTGTGTGAATAGTGGGATCATCCATAGCCAAAGCCGGACCTGTAAAGAGGCCAATGAGGCTTGGGCCTCAGGGCCCCTGGGCCCAAAAAAAATTTAGGGGCCCATTTTTAAGGCTTGATCTCCCCATTTGTTTAGAAAAGGTTCAGGTAAAGGATCAGACTGGGATCCTTTACTCGACCCAGATCCGATTAAACATTAAAAACCCATGCACCACCTCATCTTCTTCAATCTAAAACTCATACGCCCTCTCGTCTTCTTCAATCTAAAACCCCTGCGATGGCCTCTCTTCGTCTTCAATCTAATTCTCTTGCGCTAGCCTCTTTTCTTCTTCAATCTAATTCAAAAAGCTCTAAAGAAAATTCTAGCACATTTGATTGAGGCAGATAAGTAGAGGGAGGTGAATATTCAGTTTCTGTATTGTCATCTGCAGGAGGTCCAATGAGGTCTATCTCAATTGGGTTACTGAGGTCTGTGCATCTAACTGTGGCTGTTATTATCATGCCCAATAGGCAAAAGCAAAAAAAAAAAAAACTTCTTGCTGAGTGAGCATGTCAGTTCCTTCAGGTTTTCAATTTTCGTGTCTTGAAATCATGGTTTTCAATCTTTATTGCAAGCACCTAAAAGTTTTTTGAGAGGCAGATACAAGCTCATCCAAAAACTATTGTTTTCGATGTGAGATAGATGAGGTTCAAAAATCTGCTGTGGTAAGAGGTGTTGAGGCCATTTTCATCTTCACAAATTGCATATGGACCCAAAAGAGTGTTTGTTTTCCATCATCCTTTGCTGGTGACAAACAGTGAGTACATTGGATTTTCACACAACTACATAGGATGTTATTTTTGTTTAGATGAATAGGCACTAATTGTAAGTTCTTTGTTTTTTTGAGGATTTTTTTGAAGGAAAGTTTGGAAAATTGTTACTGGATATGAAAAATATTCCTTTAATATTAGCTTGGTGTGCCTTTTTCTTTTTGAAAGTGATTTTTTTTTGTCAAAGGTCATAATACTTGTCATGTGCACATAGTAATGTTGTTTTTTGGATATTCAAGTTTGTGACCAACACTGTTTTGATTCTTGAATCTTATAAACATAGTTTGTCATCAAGATTGTTTTAAATGGTTAACCTGTCCTACCAAATCTGAAAGCTTTTTGGCACAGCTTCTTTAGGAAATGGAGAGAATGTCCTTTGTCTGTTAATATTAGATCAACTATGTCTCAGGACAAATTGAATGGATTGGCTATGTTGTCAATTGAGAAAGAAATGGTTGAACAACTTGATTATACTGATTTGATGAATATTTTTGGATCTAAACCGGCTAGACGAGTAGTGTTTAAGCAGTTTATATAAATATTTTAGACATTGTTATTTGATATAATACAAATATTTATAATATCATATTTGTTTAGTAAAAATATAAATCTTATCATTATTTGAATGATGATACTATCAGGTTGTGTCATATTCTCTTGACTTTCTTGTTTCACTGTAATTTCTGATTTCTAATTTCTGTTAGCAGTTAATTTTTGTTAGTTAATTTCTGTTAATTGATGTTATTGCTAGTTAAATCTAAAAATAATATAAATATTTGTATTAGTTAATCTCTGTTAATTAATGTTGAACAACTTGATTAAACTGATTTGATAACTGTTTTTGCCTCTAAAACAATCAGACGAGTATTGTTTAGGTAGTTTATATAAATATTTTATATATTTTTATTTAATATAATATAAATATTTGGAATATTATATTTGTTTAATGCGAATGCAAATTTTATTGTTATTTTGATTCTTTAAAAAAAATTCGGAGGCGCTGCCCCCGAACTCCTACTATTAATAGGGGGCCCATTTTTTTCCCTCGGCCTCAGGCCCCATAAAACACAGGTAGGGCGCTGTCCATAGCAACAGGTCATGCTGGTTCTTTTACATGAGGATTTCATTGATCAGCTTGTATTGGTTCATGTGCCTAGTTGGTCATGAGCATATATAGCATACATGTTAGATTGCCAGTGATTTGTAATTTGATTTCTTTACAAAGAAATCCATCCTTTAGTCTGAGGTATTTATTGATAAAGGTAACTAGATGTTGCTGGAATTTCATTTCTGTTCTTCTTGCCTATTTGGTTTTAATGTTGCTTCTTATGGGGCTTACCGGCATTGGTCCTCTAACATGGATCATGGTGTAACAGTGTTTTCACCATGTAATGGGACATGTTTCACTATAGTGAAATTGTTCTTATGCACTCTTCATAGGTGCTTTTATTTGGTGTCATGGCCATTGAGATCAAAAGAATGACTCCTCATGCTCATACTGCTTGTGACTTGTGATATGCAGAAACATGCAGCACAAAAAAATGATTTGCATATGTTGATTGACTGTGATTTCTCATTAGTTGAAATATGCACCCGTTTGTTTCTTTCAATTTTGTGAAAGACAAGTTTACTTATGTTGTTACAGGATAGACGGGGCTTTGTTTTTACGGAGACTTGGTTTAAGCAAATATGCCATTTAGTTGGTTCTTGAGAGATCCTTTTTACGAATTTTGTAGTCATCCTGTTCTGTGAGAAATGTTGTCAAAGTAGATCATAACAAGGCAGAACAATACAGCCTCACCATTGTCTGCTCTTGCAAATTGTATGTGTTGTGTGTGCAATGTGCTTATCCAATTGGACCTATTATTATAAAAGACCCACAAAAACGTGATCCAATATCCAATCAGACCCATTATTATAAAAAAACCCATAAAAACAGCCTGATCCAATAATACCCTTGAGTTGTGTTCAAGTTGGGTTGGGTGGGTTTAACCTATTATACCCGACCCATTTTAGAAAGCCAAGGGTAATTTAGTTTTTTTACTACAAAACAGTGCTTTATAAGGCCTTCTTAATTAATGCGCCAAACACACTATTTATGTTTAAAAGTCCTTAATTTCAAGTTATAGTTTACAAACAACTTCTTTATCTTGCAGATGAACTTCTAAACTATGGCATCCCCAAAACTGACTTCTACAAAAATTCATCCACAATATTGGACGCCAAACGTGGCCTTAGCATACTTACCAGGAGGCAAAATGGATAAGGAAAGCAATGGTAAATTGGAAGCTGAGAAGCAAGTGTTAAAAAACAGTATGAAGAGGGAAGAGGGACAAAAGCCATTGTGAAAGCTAGCATGTGAGAAGAGAAAGGCACAAAGAGGGAGAAACAAATGGGAAAGGAGGGGAGGGGAGGGGAGCAAGTGAAAAGCGAGGAAGAAATTAACATAAAAAACACAAAAAGCAAAGGGAAGTGAAGGAAAACAATGGAGAAGTGAGTGAGAAACAAAAGGGATGAGAGGGAGAAGCTAGTTGAAGGGTGCTTCTTGCAAATAAGAAGCGAGTTTCCCCATGTTTCTCTCTTTGGCACTTCCTGCTTCCGAAGCGCGCTTCCCCCTCTAAGGAGGCACTTCCAGTAACTCTTGAGTCATTTTTATTAAGTTAAGTTGGATAAAGTCGAATCCACTGGCAACTTTCATATACATTGTATTACTGATGAAAAGGTTATTTCTTGGGAAAAACCTTTTGGATAAAAGGAAAGAATCAAATCACATTTGCATAAACATATCTATATATATTTGGAGCATGACCCATCTTCTCCATATCACATGAGAGAGAGAGAGAGAGAGAGAGAAACTTTTCTCTCTCATACCTTCTGGAATCCTCCAAGTTTTCCAAATACCTGCTACAGTACTGCTTTACCTTTTTTTTGAAAATGGAAACCCCAAAGCCATCACAATTTGCAATATACCCAGGCAACAACGAGAATCCCAATAACAACCATATTCCATCATTTTTCATAGACCCATTCGTATATGCACTTTTCCTTGAAAAAGACTTTGAAGATCATACTTCTATGCAAGTTGAACCTTCCTCCTTCAAAGATGTCCAAAACCCTTCTGGATTTTCAGAAACCACTGAAAATTCCTCCAAAACCATCTTTGATATACCTGCAAACCCACACCCAGCTATGATGGAAACCACCAACAAAATATGCAAGGATCCTCAAAAGAAGCTTCAAAAGCCCAAGGTTGACAACAACTCTACCACATCTTCAGTATCAAATGCTGCATCATCTTCCAACTACTTTGGCTTAAGAGACAACTTATTCACCACCATCAAGCCATCAACTTTTGATTTATTTGATGCTGCTACTTTATTAGAAGAAGAGAAGGCGATTGCAGAGAAAAGGTTCTACGTCTATCCATCAAATCCTCAAAAATCTGAGCCACAATTGCTGCCCTTGTTTCCGGTCACCCCATCAAAGTTTTTCGGCAGGTCCAGTAAGTGACTCGGTTCTCGGCGAGAGTTCCTCATCATAAAATATAAAAAAAAGAAGTTTTTGCCATCACCATGACAGTATATGAAGGGATATTTCAATCACACAAGTTGGTATCCAATTTGCTTTGTAATGAAGTTTGCCATTGATGATTGTATGTGTAACAATGTATAACATTTCAAATGGCCATATGTATGTATACGATGCATGCATTATGATATATGTATTAAAGAAATATATGATAGTAATAGTTGAAAAAGGGTTGCATGACTATGTTGTTATTTTGCTGAAAAGAGAGGTTCTACTATTATTTTGCTTTTCGGTGTAAAGGTTTGACAAGTTCTTTTTTACAAATTTTAGTTACTAATGATATCTCATACTAAGTAGTTCTATTAAGGTCACTTAATTTTTAGGCTTTATTCACATTCATTGTGTCATTCTGGTATATACACAACGCAGTGAAAGTATAGTATTATGTCATTATCTTTATTAGAAAGTATTAGATACCACATCAAAAAATTAAATGTTTTTACCAATGTGTGTATGACATTTATTTACATTTTATGATGTAAATTAATGACTCATTTTCTTTATTTAGAAAACAATTAAGTATATCCGTTGCAATTTGAACCAAAAATTTTTAATGGTCAACTAAGGATTTCAATGGGACAAGCATGTTTCTACTATCTAATTAGGTAACATCTGATTGGTCGAATCAAACTCCCACTAGAGTAGCCTATTATCTTTTTTACAGCCCAAATCAAAGTCACAAATAAAGCTCGAATTGGAATATCACAAGAACGAATCCAATTATCTTATAGTCGATATTTTCAAGAATAGAATCATGTTAGACTCATTGTAATTTTAACAATAAAATACTTTTTGAGCTTCTTAATCATAAGGTGTGTTTGACAGGCGAGAGGCAATTTTTTCCTTTAGTTTAAACTGAAGCTTAATTTTTCTTTATAAAAACAGTTTTTTTTTTTTGTAAATACAAAAGGTGTGATTCTTTTATTATAAAGGCAACCTTTTTGCTCAGATTGGGTTTGGCGTAGTGGGATGGGGCCCAGGCTGCTAGGCAGGCGGTCTAGGTTCAAACCCTATAAGCATCAGTCCTTGCACAAGCCGAACCATGGCTACTCCCTTGGGGCAAGAGTAAGCACGCAGAGTTTTTACACTGCCAGGATAGTGATAGTGATTGTAAATACAGCAGGCAGAGCCAGCATGGCTATGTCTCTGATCCTGGTGGCGGTTTCTCTGTGTAAATATAAAAAAAAAAAGGGTGAGATTTTTCACAAAGCAATTCTCTATCATCTTCTATTGATGCATGTCTCTGAACAAGGCATGCCTCCTACGCATCCAACATGAAATATAATATCATAAAGAGATATTTTGGCTTCTTCTTTTATTTTTAGATTGGCAAGCTGGGGTTAGGCAGACCCCGACCAGAGCAAGATGCAAAAGGATGACAATTACAATCTCATGAAAAAAAAAATGGGAACCAATCTGGAGGCTTACCTTTCCACAGAGTCGGTCGCCTTGGAAAACCTGTAGCCTTGCCAAGCAGCTGGGAATGTAATTACATTCCTTGGCAACCAAACATCGCCTTGGAAAACCTGTAGCCTTGCCAAGCAGCTGGGAATGTAATTCCATGGCAACCAAACAGCATCTGAAGCGCTCAAAACTATGGGCCAAACTCATCATCTCCTCCATCCCATGGATGCAAGCACGTCGCCCCTCTAGCATCTTGTTTGTAGCAGCCACAATATCATATCAAACATTGAAAGACAAATCTTAAGTTGTTCTGGCCTTCATGATAAATTTTCAGCATTTCTTGTCATGGATTTTTTTTGTTTGTTTATTTTTTAGAGAAATTTAACTCCTAACTGGAAGACAATGTTTTCCTTAGACAATTTTCATTTGGTAAGAGTTGTATCAATTTTATCTACGATCAGTTCTTCCTTCCCATGAGAGAGAGAGAGAGAGATTTTGTGGACCAAACATAATTAATTTTTTTAACATGGAAAAAGTGTGTAGATAAAAGAGACTATATGGTAACATTTGATGCACTAAAAAATTAAACAATTATCAATAAAAGTTTCTAAGAAAATGACTAAAAGCTCTTCTTTTTTGGAAAGCATTCTATTGTTGAGGAAAATGGATACCTTAAGCACTCTCCTCATAGAGATTGAAGCTCAATGGATAATTTTCTAATGTAATTATCTCAAAAGAGGATAATTCACCTAATAAAAGTGGTTTTAATCCTAAAAAGAAATTGTAAATCTCAATTATCTTTTTGCACATCAAACAAGGAAACTTTGTTGTTAGTAAAAAGAAACTTTGTTTTTTACCAACGGAGGCTACGCGTGGTTGGTATGAGCTATCACTGCACGTCTCCTTGTGGTGGGACGTTGCAGGTTCAAAACCCCAGTGGTACGTTGAATAATAACTGGTGGGGTCTGCCTAACCCTGAAAAAAAAAGAAAATTTTAATGAACAAGATTTTGACCGAAAAATATCCCGAGTAACATAATACCACCTTAGAGGCGATTTAATTGGTTATGAAAGTTAATTCTTAAGAAAACTTTTCCTTAGGAGCTATGTGAATGATCCAAACTTTTTCATCTAAGAAAGCATTTTTAATTATAGAAAATCATTGCACCTTATTAGGTGTGACAATATTTTTCAATAAATGCATATTTTTTTAATTAAGAGATTTTTGTTTAAGGCACAAATAAATAAAAAAAAACTCTTGTCCTTACTATTACAAAATCTCTTTTTTGAGAAAATAAAGGGACAGTTTTCTTCCCAAAATCTATTTTGTTAAATAACACTTGATTGTGGGGCCCTCACATCTCCCTTCCGTTCCCTTTACAAGTGCATAACTTCTTGGTCCACACCACTATTTTTCTCTCTTGATCGCACTCAAGATTTGTGCCATCCTGTCCTGGCTAGAGTAGATTCCTCAAAGTTGTAGAGCTCGTCCTCATATGAAGCAGACAGCAGATCAGGACAGAGGTATCCTTGGCAATAGTCTTTATATATTATATATTTTGTTTATTATATATATTACATCTTTTATATATTTATCATGTATATTTTGTATTATATATATATATATATTATCGAATTTTAAAAAACACTTAAAAATACACTTTTCTTTTTAATAAACCGACTCATGTTTGGCTCGTTACAAGCTCAGGACCTGAACCTGAGCAGGAGCTTACTCTCAACGAGCCGAGACTGAATAGTCTGAGCTAGCTTGTTTACCACTAGCCCTAGTTGTAAAGGGAGTTTAAGTGTTATTTTTGTAAAAAAAAAAACAAATTTATGAAATTTTAGTAGCATACAAAATCTCACGTAGACCCACTTTACTAAAGCTTGTGGGTACTTTTCTAACAGGGCAAGCTTAAAAAATGATTTTGTGCGAAACAATTTTTGTCAAAAAAGTTAGTCAAACTAGTCCGTGCTCTTTCTAACCAAATAAAAATAAGGTAACATAACTTCTTCTTTTTTATTCGGAACTGCTCCAGGCGCAGAGACCTAGGTGCGGTGGCTCAGCCGGGCGTACTTAAGGTCTCTCTGTCCATGTCAGCATAAAACTTTGAAGGCTTACCCGTCGACCTCAGAGAATCACCAAACTTTGGCCTACGCAAAAAGTGATACCCATGAGATTTGAACCAAGGACATTCACTTAATTAGGTTCCATCTAAATAAACTAAATCCGAACCAACAAGGTGATAACCATTTCAACCAGACCCGACCCGACCCGACCAACCAACCAACCTCAACGTCCAAGAAGGGATCAAATGGTCGCTTTGAAATATGGAGTGGAAATAATGGTCGTTTTATATGAGGAAGAAAAATAGACACAAAGTTGTAAAATTGAAAGGCTAAAAGGGTAATCCAACTGCTCCGTTGATATATAATCAATGAGAGAGAGAGAGAGAGAGAGCATCTTCCTCCCCCTTTGCTTCCCTTCTTCTTCATCCAATCTTTCTTCTCCTCAAAAACCCTACGAACGCCCCCCACTACCATTTTTTCCTTGGGGAAATGGAGGCCCTAAAACCCTCCCCACCACCACCACCATTCCCCAGCAGCTACAGCCGCACAACTCCGCCACCACCTCCGACCCCCAAGACCCCCCACAAGCGGCCTTCGCTCATCATCCAGGAGACCCTCCCTCCCACCACCTTCATCCAGGCTGACCCCTCCTCCTTCAAGCACGTCGTCCAGATGCTCACCGGCCTCCCCGAAACCCCCACATCCGCCCGTAAACCGGCCTCCTCCCCCGATCCCCAGCCGCGGACCCACCTCCCAACCTTCAAGAAGACCTCCTCCTTCAAGCTCTACGAGCGGCGCCAGAAGACCCTCCGCAACCTCAAGCTCGCCGACTCTGGCTTCACCTTCTGCGGCGCCTCCTCTCCGGTGCAGCTCTCCCCGAGCACCCTCCTCGATCTCACCCAGCTCTCGCTCAGCCCCGTCACGCCACTCATCTCCGATCCCTTCACCACCGTCGCCGCAGCAGCCGAGGCGGAGGAGAAGGCGATCGCTGGGAAAGGGTTTTACCTCCATCCGTCGACTCCCCGAGGCAGCGGTGAATCGGCGGAGCCGCCGCGGCTGCTCCCGCTGTTTCCAGTCACCTCGCCGAGGGTTTCGTCGCCGTCTCCGTCGTGAGGATTGCCCGGGACTCGATCGGTTGATTGGAGTAGGCGATGTGCGTGCGTGTGAGTGTGAGATGCCGATTCAATTGTACAATTCTTCCCTTTCTCCTCTGTTTCTCTTTCTTCCCTTTTTTATTTTCCCTCTTGATTTTCATTTTATGTTCTGAATTGCGAAATATTATGGTTTTTGGATCGAGAGAGAGGATTTTCCTTCATTTTTCTCATCAAAATCGGGCCTTTCCTCTTTCCTCTTCCTCTAATTTTCTTTATGTTAATTGTATCATGAGGCTTATGATTATGATTATCGATTTTTCCTTCGTTTTCTTGTTTTTTCACGAAAATCTGGCATTTTTTCTTCCATTTCTTCCTCTAAAATCTCTAATGTTGTTAAGCATGATTAGTCATGGTATTAATTGTCATTAGTCAGGTTATTGTTTTACTTAATTGAGCGAAATTCTGACTTCACAATATCGCTCGGCCTGTCGGCTTGGGGGGACAAAATTGTCAATTTTGGATTTGTTCATTCCCTTTTGGTACTCGGGGAGAGTTTTTAGTTTTTTTACAAAAATGACGGGCGTCTCCCTGTTTAGGCTGTCAAAGTTTACGGGTCGGGTTCGGACCTGACAACCTGGTTTATATCCGCCTAGGTTGTTGCATCAATGTAGATATCCGATTCTGTCGGATCTCCGGTTTGGTAAGCGCTAAAGTATCCAAACGAGGACTGGATCCATCTGATTCTCGGGATCATCAATGTAGTATCCAAACGTGTTAAAACACAATCCTGACGCTCAACTTTTTCTGCTCCGAGGGGTACATTTAGGGTTGCAAATGGGTCGGATCCATGAAAAAGAATTTGCAAAATCTGGCTGTCCCAGATCTTAAGCGACCCGACTCCTCAATGTATTTTCGGATCTGAAACCCGAGCCGTTTGCGCTAGTTTTTTAGTTTAGTCTGAGATTGGCCCTTGAGAGAGAATCTGGGTTGAATTTTTAAACGGTGATTCTGCCCTTGATTTTGCTTGTAAGGGTATTTTTGTCATTTTCATGAAAGATCAGTTGGGACTAAGGGTTCCATGGGTCCGGGTTGACCCGGACTGCACCTTTATCATACTCTATAAGGTCAGGGTTTGGTGATAAATAAGAATGTCCGGTTAGAATCTGGATTGGACCCTAAGGGTTTTCATTAATATATGTAACTGGATATGGTTTGTGAAATTTCATATCACACTCGGGCCTGACCTGAGTTCTGACTAAGATATGCAAGTGTAAAAAGGATAACAAATATTGTTTTACTGGGTATGGTCCAGGTCTGGTTCATGGAATCCTTATAAGATCCCGGTATGGTTTCTCTTATGGCAAGTCCGATTAAACTTGGGTCTGGATCTGGTACCATCATCTCAAAATCAGGTCTGGGCCACCTGGGTCCAAACCAAACCAAACCCGATCTGTTGACACCCCTAATTGAGATCGATGCCTTTCATTCGAATCTGGAGGGGCAATTTGGCCATTTTAGGACATTTATGGGGGTATTCCTGTAATTAGCTTAATGATGGCTTCCATTGGGCGAGGATATAGCTGTTTGGACGACGGAACTAGCTTCCGGATAGGAAGTTATGTGGTCCAGATCCAATCGTCTTTCCATTTCAGGGTCTGATTTAGGCTCTGTTTGGGAACCGGAATGGGGAGGGAGATGAGAATGGAGATGGGAGCAGTGGCGGAGATGAGACCGGAATTCACAACATCCTCTGAAGGATGTTGTTGAACTCTGCGAAAAATAGCGAGCAGAGCCTCCCCAACTCTGCTCCATTATTCCCTCCAAACTCCTCTCCCCTCCCCTCTCAACTATGCCGAAACAACCAGCGGAGCGAGGGGGGATCTTGGAAATCTTCATCTCTGCTTCCAACACCAGCTCCCAAACATAGCCTTAGTGGCCTTACCTGAAAATGGATTTGGATTTGGATTTGGATTAGATTCAAATATATAAACAGGCATAAGATATGACCCTTTAGTTTCTGGGATTCAGAAAAGTCGTAGCCTATGATCAGTTGGCCAGCTATCTGATCCATTGGCATGTCCCTACCATGGTAAGTAGAAAGGGTACTGGAATGGTTTGATTCATCATGCATCCCACGTTGATGGTCATGATGATGACCCCACCAATCACCACCACCATCATCATCATCATTATTATTTTTCAACCATGTATCTTAAAAGTCTTAATTGGTAGTTAATTTGGTAAAGGTGGAAGGGTGGTCTCCTTTCTGGTCAAGACTCAAGATTCAAATTGTTGGTACTATTATTGTGGTGTTATTTCTGATGAATGTTACATTGTTGTTATTGTGAGAATATGAATGCATGTTGCTACTTTTTAGGTGGACTCCTTGTATGACCAAAATGGCAACAAGTCAATTTTCCACCAAACTTTGATGTAATGCATAAGCATCAAGTTCTTATTACCAAGTTTTTCAATATTCAATAAATGTATTAAAAGTGTAAGTTGTTTTTGGTAGAGCCATATATAGTAACTGACTAAAAAGAAGCTTCTTAGCAATTTCTGGTAGGCCACCCAATCTAGGAGTGCTTGTAAAGAAAGGTATTATTACTATACATGTATAGGCATTAGCACTGGAGAAGTCTGCATATGTATTAGTTGAAGAATTTGCCCAACGGGTCGTTGGTTGGACCCACATGGGGTCCATCTGGCTTGGATATGGATAAAGCAAGATGGTCTCTTGATTCCAAGTTGAGTCCTGCTCCAGATTCGGGTTCGGAAAAACCTACATGTCAGCTGCAGTTATAAAATCAAGTTCCTGAATGAGTTGTGCTGCTAATAGGTGCTTAGAGATTCAGTCCGTTGGGGTTGATCTAGATCCACTAATCTGTGATCAGCCTGGTGCTTATATGAGTTGGTTAGAAGTTGTGTATATCTAAATAAACACAATATGTGATCACTAAAATATGAATGGCCTAAAATTCCAATCAGATCACCAGTGTTATGCAGCCCCATCATGGACAGATGTTAGACTGTAGGATGGGCTTGGATCCTGTTTATGCTATTAATGGCCCAATTATGTTAAGCTATATTTCTAATCACTCAAGTCCCCGTGCCGTTATGGTTATTTGTCACTGGAATTAAAAGTTTAAAAGGCCTAACAAAACATGAATGTGCTTAATTAGTAGTAAGATTGTTCTTAACCTAGTGATCTCAGGTTCAAATCCCAGTGAGGGCAACCCCTAGCCTGACTATCATGAGTATGCTTGTTGGCAAAACACATCTGGTTATGCAGGCAAAGATTGAGTTTTAAAGGTGAAAGAGTAGTCTTTCAACCATAATATTTTTGGAATTGGCCATTTGGGATGATGCTCGTAACTATGTTTACGGAACCATTTAATACCACAATTGGTAATCATGCTTGTGCACCTCAAAACAGTAGAGGCGCACTAGCGGCACACACACAAACAAAGACACTTCTCTCAAACAATCACAAGGCGATACAAGCATATCATTCAGCACGTATGGATAATTTAAGGTGCATATATTTCGAATTCATACAATAATCTCAGGTTTGGGCGCCAAGAAAGAACATTGCTAGAGCTTTTTATTTATCGCCAATGAACCCCAATAGTTTAATGGTAGATTTCTCCAACCAAATGAATTTGCCAAACACAGACAGGTTGCCTCATGTAGATACAAATTAACGTGTACAAAAGGGTGACCCACTTGGGGTTATACCTTTTGCCTGCTAGATTTCTTCAAATGATCGAATGGTCTGAAACTTGTGGTTTTCCGGGAAAAGTGCATTTTCTGGCCGCACTGAGATCAGCACTTCCAAACCTAAAAGATAAGAGGGAATGAAATTTGTAATGAGCAAACTGATTGAATAATGCTAAGTCGGATCTTGTTTATAACAATCAGAGGAGATGGCATTGATAAGATCCAACTATTAAGAAGCCAAGCATTTTTATGTACACAGTGCAGATGTCGATAGGATCTCAATTACAAAATTACCTGCAGCACTCGCAGCCTCTGCTTCCTGAATCACATCAGTCACAAACAAAATCTGTGATGGCTTGTCTACTCCAAGCGACTGCGAAATTTCAATATAACTGCCGGTCTCTCGCTTATTCCTGAGAGAGAGAGAGAGAGAGCAGCTTAACTTCAATCCAACAATTGCATCAAATAAAATCAACTCACATAGCAGAGGAGAGGTACAGACCAACACAAGGATCGTGCTGTTTGAGATGAAACAAGGGAATCATCCATCAAGGCAACCTACCCCACAATGGTGTCAAAGAATCCACATAGATATTTTCTCAAGTCACCGTGTGGTGTATTTCCAAAGATAAGCCTTTGAGCCTCCCTACTACCGCTGGAATATACGAAGACCTGGGAGATTGTAATAGCATAAATTTGTATCTTGATCCAAGAAATCAAACTTTCATCTGTAGGCGCTTCACCATAAACGGAAGCAACTGTGTAACATAGGAAACTTATGATGATAATTAGAAAACATAACCAACATTCACATTAATGAGTTTTACAATATATTCATGTAGAGAGTACGATATTAAAAGGATAGCAAATATTAATCATGGATTTTTTTTTCTTTAACCTAATATATTGTAGTCTTGTAGAGCATACTTTTAAGAACAGTTGAAAAAAATCCAACTCAATTTTCAAGGCTTGTAAGTGCTGTTTAGAAACCCAGCTCAAATGTTCAAAATCCTGAATAAATCAAATACAGTCAATTTCGACAGAATGATGAACTGTCTTGCATTTCATCTTCTTACTACTTTGACCAAGTTTTAGCCCTAA
The DNA here is from genome assembly GCF_984573655.1 of Nuphar pumila. Taxonomy (NCBI): domain Eukaryota; kingdom Viridiplantae; phylum Streptophyta; class Magnoliopsida; order Nymphaeales; family Nymphaeaceae; genus Nuphar; species Nuphar pumila. Next base: position 119,649,050 of record NC_143251.1, on the reverse strand, counting down.
TTACATGTATTCACCATTATGATAAGACTTTCTATCTAAATTATCAGAGTTATATGGTCAAAATAAGATGATTTGATTATATAAATGTGCAATGGTCATGTTAACCAAACTGTTTTTCAACCTCTGGATAAGCAGCAGAAAGAAAATCAGACCCAAGGGGAAAGATATGTAGATTCATACTAATTGAGCACAAAAATCAGTATTATAATCAGCATTCTCAATTAAAGATTAATGTAATTTCTCTTAACTCAAATTGCTAGTGTCAGGAGCAGCATAAATCCCATGAAATTCACATATAAATCCTGTTAACATCTAATAAAGTATTTGAGACAGGCAAGTTGGTGTCATTCTCATATGGAGTTAGAGGGATGAGCAGAATCAAAATGGTGCATTCCGGATTGTCAGACACAGTCCCAGTGTTTTGATTGTATCTCTTTAGATACTGGTCTAAATCGAGTGACCTTTGGCTTCTTGGAAAGCTAAGATCCTACCCTACAAGTTTACTGTTTACTGCGTTTCTTGAATCATCTGTGTTAGGCAGTGAAAATTCTTAGCAAGTTTGGGATGTCTAGACAAGACCAGAGTTCTGTCTTGTCCCTTGCATCTCTGATAGTGTTCTGTGTTTTCGTCGTATCTCATTATCTATTGCATGAAAATTTATGAGCCTTAGCTTATTGGAAAGCTATCACCTAGAGCTTCAACTTTCATGTTTATGATTTTTCCTGAATTGATTCCATTGTTAGTCTAAAAGTAGCGGACAATCTCTCTTAATCGAAAGATATTTTGGATCTGGACTGTCTATCATATTCTTGATAGCATCTCGTATTTGCAGTGTATCTTTGTCATCCCTACTTTTTTTATTGAACTGAAACATGATCTGAAAAGATAACATTCTGATTGAGAATCCTCATGTTTTGAGTTTTTGCTGATTTCATTGTTTGGTATGTAAAAAAGTTGATTACTTGTCTGCATTCTTGAGTGTTCATCATCTCGTTTAGCCTAGAAAGGAAAATACAGCAATGTATTTTAGGCATAAGTTTCAACATATTAATCCAAAGCAAATTCCTTTCCCCCTAGAGTCCATGATACATAACTAAAAAGCATAGTTACCAGATTAAGAAACAGGTGCAAGATGTGATACATGAAGCGAGTTTGAAGAAATGCCTAGATGTGCAAAGTGTACGAATGATAAGAAAAAACAAGTAGAAAAGGACATAAGGTATGGTTGAAACATGTGTTCTTTACTTAAAATGACTTTTAAGTCCCTCATCATACATGTAGATTTTATAATAAAATAACCTTTAAGAATTATGGAGAGACGTCCAATATCAAGAAAGTTCATTTTCATTCACTTTTTGTAACCCAACTTCTCACAAAGCTTCCGATTCATAAAAAGAAGGATGCACTTTCATGCTTTTGAGGCGAGCTTCTGAGATTTTTAAGAAGATTCCAGTAACTATGCTAAAGAGTGCTCAGTACTGAAGAACTTCAGGCAAATAACTATGTGGAAGATGATAACCTTGATGCCCATAGCATGCCACTTCACAAGAGCTTTAGGCACATCCTCAAAAAATACTCCCTTCAGTTCATTATTCTCAAAACCTGTTCTCCATATATGGCCCTGCATGTGAGGGCAGAAATTGGCACCAACAACAATTTGCAATATGCACAAAAGAAGAGAAAAACATAGTACCTGCAGTTGCTTCAATACGGTAATTTTCCTATCAGCCTTGATCATTGCTTCCACATTAGCCACCAAGGAGTCGATGACCTTCTCTTTACCAGCATCTTCAGAAGGTATGGGTTGTGAACCTGAAACACCTTGATCTAGATCTTCCTTCACCTGTACCAAAAATGATGATTTACACATATGTCTCAGGTTGCATGGGAAGTTACACTGTCCTAAGTCCTAACAGTCATTTCTTTCACCACTAGTGCACTTTTTCAACTCTAACCTTTTATCTAAACCTTGTTCAATGTATGCATTCTCTGAAAGAGGTGCATTCATGTGTGTGAGATCTCATCTCATTTTGTTGTTTCTTTAATAATGAAACACTAATTTGTTTTTCTTAAGAAAAACCTTAGAAAAACATTTGCTAGGTTTTGACACATTTTCTTCTTTATTATCTTTTCAACAATTCTATGATAATCATTTAAAATTGCATTTTGATTTCATCAACCAAAATATAAAATTTCTTTTGAGGATTATCACCAGAAATTTATCACCATGAAAGATCTTTTGACACTTTCCAGCTAGTCTTCTTTTAGAAATATATGAATGATAACTGGCAATAAATGCTAGATCTGTTCAGAAATATTCCTCCCTTCCCTAGAAAATGCATTTAATGGAAACCAACTGTATCCCAGTGTATTACATGCAAAATTGTGGAAATACACTTACATCAAGTGAATAATAGCCAAATATGCAGTCACTTGTAAAATTGCCCAAGTAGCACATATATTTTTATAATACCTCATGCTTGTGTAATTACCACTGCTTAAACACATGCTCTCTCTCTCTCTCTCTCTCTCTCTCTCTCTCTCTCTCTCTCTCTCTCTCTCTCTCCATGTTTCTGCAAGAATACATATTGACAATAAGAAACATCCAATGTGACTATGCAGGAATACTCACCCAAGATGACCATAAACAAAAGCAACAAAATCTTACTTGTGCACGCAACAACTTTATATCATCTTGAGTTTCTTTGCTGTCATAAGTTACATACGGGAAAAGAACCTCTGTGACAAAGGATATTGGGGTGGTTGTACCTTCAATATCAAGTAGGATGCAGCTCTGTGAAATATATAAAGTAATCAAAATAAGACAGCAAAGCACATAAACACTTGTATGTAGGTACCAAAGAGAAGTTCCTGTCAGGAACCTAATCAAACCACAGTTTTTTGGTAGATGCCCATTAACTTTATTGTTCTTATGTGAATGTGCATGTGTGTAGATGTCTTATTTACTAGATGTGCACAATATAAAACTAACCCAATCTGGATCCCCTGCTTGATTGTCCTTCTAAGCAGCTTTTACGATGCCATTTACATATTTAGATCTGCTCCCTATGGCTCCCAGGTCCTTGTTAAGTGAACTATGACTTGGACTGCTCCAGTCCAAGCTCATGTGATAGAGCTTCATAACAAGATCAAAGCGATAATGATAGCATTCTGCCTGCCAGGTTAAATCACAACTTAGAGCTAAAGTGAAAGACAGTTCTTGATATGTTTCATGTTGGTCAAAATCAAAGACAAAAATAAGGCATGATCATGCAAAATTATCATTATAACTACACGTGCATAAGTTAATAAAAATGTCAACTGTTGCATGAAAACTGCATCCAGCATATCCTGAAATTAGTATTAATATAAAAAGACCATTGTTTAAAAAAACCTATTAACTATCCACTCTTGCAAAATGTAGCTTTATTTTACAGTTGAAGGCGCAATTAGCCTAAGAGTTTTTTAAACGACCCAAGCAGTATACAGACACAGAGATCAGCTAGAAGCATCATGTACCAATAACTAAGGAATCATACAATTATCAGATTGAGTTAGCATTGTCTAAGTCACTTCACAAGTCTTATGCTGCAGTTAGCTGCTCAAGTTTCATCTTTGACTACTTAAGGGAAGCATGTATGACACATTACTATTCTTGAAAAATCCTAGACATAAGATGAGTTTGAAAAGGAATGGATTGAAGTTAAACTGCATAAAGAAGGCCTTCAAAAAAAAATGCAGGCAGTGATTGCCAGCACATCCTCGGTATATAGCCTGACAGAGCTGAGCAATACAAAGATGTGTGTGTGTGTGTGTGTGTGTGTGTGAAAAGGAACAGATTGAAGTTGAACTGCATAAAGAAAGCCTTCAGAAAAATGCAGGCAGTGACTGCCAGCACATCCTCGGTATATAGCCTGACAGAGCTGAGAAATACAAAGATATGTGTGTGTGTGTGTTGCAGAAATGAAGAGGTCTGGAGTGGTCCCCATAACATATGCTCAATATATTACTCCTAAGAACATCCAAACAAATTCGCAATTAAATTATCATGCTATTAAGCAAATCTATCTGAGAAATACATAGAAAAACTAACTTCCAACATCTTAAACAATGTAATGAAAGGAATAAGTATGAAACAACAGTTATGTTCCTTCATTATATGGCAAAAAAAATGTATGATATATTCAAGCAGAACATTGCACAATAACTAAAATTATTAGGTTAGAGCTTCACGTGGTTTATTGTTGAAGCAACCCAGTTAATCCAACTAAAAAATCGTTCCTTAAGAACAAGAACTGAACTAGAAGCCCAAAGCAAAACTATTCTTTTTAAAGGTAGGAAAAGAACAAAATTAAACATGAAAGAATACTACTTTCGACCAACTTATCATATCAGCAACATCCTAGTGATGCCATTCAAATATTCTGTCCAACTATTGATCAAGAAAAATCGATAAAAAAACTTAAATAACAAAATCATAAAAAACTCCTAATTTGCTAACAAACCTCAACTCCCTCACCAGAGTTCGGTCTGCATTCATTCTAAAAATACTAGGAAAACATAAATTCCAAACCAACAAACCAAAAAATGGAACAAACAAACCAAAAGAAGCATCTTTAACTACAGAAAATTTCGTTGTTCTTCTTTTGATGAAGAATCAATTTTTGCCAGCAACTAGTAAATTCAGTGCCCAGGATTCAGATTCTTTTCACATGGAACGACTACCAAAGAAGAAACATTTGAAACAACAGCGGCCGCAGAAACAATAACAAATGACAACATAAACATTGGAGCATTTCCCACAAACAATTACCCAATAGACTTAAACATAAGGATAACTATTTCCAAAAAAGAAGTTTGTAATAAAATTTCAAACCCTACCGCATCATAAAAATTCCATTTTTATACAACACAACCAATAAATTCAATAAGCTCAAAGAAAACCAATTTCTTCAAAGAATTATTTCTTCAAACCACAACTTAACAGCCACATTGCATCAAAAACTCATATTAACCCAACACCCACAACAAATTATTAAAAAATTCACCGAAAGAGAAATGAAAAACAAGGAAAGTCTAAAGTATGAAGGATACATGTAGGAGACATCACAATTAGTTGCTGAGCCTTGGGCACAGAATGAGTTGTGCACCTTCATGGTGATGCTGCCACCTGTCTCGGACACCCATCCAAGGGTGTAGAATTGCCTGCATAGCTCAGAAACTAAGGTTCTGGCTTCCTTGTCGCTGCTGCTCTTAAGGTATGCCTGAGAGGAGACCGAGGCAGGGGAAGCCATTTAATGCCATGGATGCTCTCTCTCTCTCTCTCTCTCTCTCTCTCTCTCTCTCTCTCTCTCTCTCTCTCAACACTGGCAAAGAGAGAGAGGCCAGGAGCCAATCACACCATGCTGCACAGGTGAGGGATAAACTGAAGGGTTGAGCTACCGTTGAGGATCCTTCACGGTATTATGGTGAATGGTCCAGCACCTGTTGCTGTCCTTACATGGATGATCATTTCTCCAGCCATCATGGTCCCTAGACTCCAAAGCAATGTTGGCAGTATCGGTATCGGCCCTGAATCGTTGGGCTGCCGATTCATCTATATCGGCCGATACCGATATTCAGCTGAATCGTTTTGTATCGGCCTAAAAATAATAATAAATTATTGTATCAATCATAACGTGAAACGTGTTAAAACCATTAAAAATAATTTCAAAATAAAACTAAAAAAATATTTTATAGCATTTTTTTATATTTATTAAAAAATAGCCTAATCGGCCCTACAGCGTATCGAAATTCTGCCGATACAATGCATATAGGCCAATACTCACCGATACTGATAACATTGCTCCAAAGTCCAACCCAAACCTCAAAGGAGAAGATTGGCTAAAAACCAACACTGAGTAGCCTTGACTTAAAAAAAAACTACAAAAATTTGGCAGAAATATACAAAGACATTAACCCTAACCTTGACTTTAAGTTGGTATGGAGGCAGTCGGTGGAAGTAAACCACTAAACGGATTTGATGCAGTGGAGTAAAAGACCCGGCACAAAGTCACAAAGTAGATTCGATTTTGTTGAGTTGCTAGATCCAAATTTGATACGGTGGTATGTGCGTCCAGTAAAAGAAGTTGAAGAAAAGGTTTACGTTTAAAAAAATAGATCAGCTTAGATTATGAGGATAATATTAGTTAAAATTTTGAATCCAAATCATGAAACGTCGGGGTTATCTCTAGATGCACATTTGGATCTTATTTCAATATTCATATCTAAGAATATGTATTAGATTCGAATAAGATATCCTGCTATTTGAATCCATTTGTACCTTAGCTTCTGATAGATTAGTTTCAGATCCAAGCAGTTATGGACTTTAGATCCAGTTATGAACTTTAGATCAGGATTGGATTTGACCTACAATGGCAGGGAAAGAAAAGGTCGGCTTGTGTAGGGATGGCAGTGGACGGGGCAGGGGCGGGGCACAAGGACTCCACCCCCTTCTTGTATGAAAATCCTACCCGCCATCCCCGCATGAATTTTGATTTTAACCTTCATCCATGTTTCATGTCCTCCCTCCATCCCCGATCCAAACCGGATGAGGCGGGGTGGGTTAGGGCTTCATTTTTCCTCAATTCATTGTCATCCTTAAAGAAGGATGGGAGATGGGGCAAGGCGGGGATTGGGATGGGGTGGGGTGTAAGACTCACAATTTTTCAACAAAAGTTTTGAATAAATTTATGAGGCATTTTTAAGTGAAAACAACTTATGAACCCGAAATGTGAATCAAATCGATTTCAACGAACCAGTTATACTTAGGATATTCGTATCTTCGCAAATATATGCTCAAACAGTAAGAGAGCTATAACTTTCTTCATGAGTAAAATTATGATATTTGTATGAGCCAACTTTCTTAGTTACATCAATATGAAGAGAATGACATAATCTGAATTTTTCGAAAAAAAAAATATTGAAATCTCAAAATTTTTGCAAGACCCAAAAAAATGTTGATAGGACTCACAAAAATATTTTTCAGAAAATATCTTATGGGACCTACAGAATATTTCATAGAATATTCTATGTGAGCCCCATGCCAAAGGAACCTCTAGTATTTATAAAAAAAGCCAAGGGTAAAAGAGAAAAAAAAACTTGAAAAAGAAGTTTCATTTGGCTATAAATTGCCCTCCCCTCTCTCTTCTCATAAAATCGGCTTCCTCTCTCTCTCTCTCTTAATCCCTTACTCTCTCTAGAACCTCTCCTACCTAGCCCACTTGGTCTGAGTCTGTCTGATCTGGTCTGAGCCTGCCTGACTTAGTCTGAACCTATCTGACTTGGTCTGAACCTACTTGACTTGACTTGAGTCCAACTGAGTCTAGTCAAAAGTCAAGGTCTCTTTTAGTTCTAAACTCAGGTTTGATTCACTTAACCTAGACCTAGCCTATTTGGGTTAAGTTTGAACCTACCTAACCCAGTTGACTTAGACCGAACTTAGTTTTGTCCAAACCACTTGGGTTTAACTGTTTGACTTGCTCTTCCTCTTTCTCAACTAGGTCAAACTCATCTGACCTAGTTTAGCCTTTCGAAAAGATGTTCAAAGCAGACAGAGTCATTCTTTACCGATCGGAGGGTAACACTACAAGAAAATAGGGGATTAGCGATGGATATTAGCGACGGAAAAATTTTGTCGCTAATTATCGACGGATTAACGAGAGAAACAAATCCGTCGCTAAGAACCATAATATTTACGAAAATATCGACGGAATAGCTTTTGTCGCATAATCCGTCGCAAATTAGCGGCGGCTTAGCGACAGAATGTTTGGTCGTAATAACTGTGTATTTTAGTGGCAGATTTGGCGAGGGAAAGTGTGTTGTTGCTATCTCGCGACGGATTTAGCGACAAAATAGTTTTGTCGCTACGCAGTTATATTAATTTATGACAGCTTTGCAACGAATTTAGGCCATCGTGAAATTCGTCGCTAAATGTCGCGTAAATCCCTAATTATAGCCGTCTTTCTTTATTTTGTTCCTCTGTTCCCGTCGGCCGCCCTCTCCCTCCTGCCGCCCCATATCTCGCCCATCGGCGTCTCCCCGGCCCCCACCGCCCGTCGCCCGTTGCTCCCCGACCTGTCACCCTACCCGTTGCCCCCGGTCTGCCGCCCCCCGACCGGCGTCTCCCAGGTTTTTCCGATAAAAGACACATTTTTTTCTGATAAAAGGGGCGGATGCCCCTTTTAGTTTTTTCGGCAGAGGGTTGGCCCCCCTACCTCGTTAGTATTTTCTGGCAGGGGGGTTGACCCCCTACCGCGTGTTGTGTTTTCCGGCAGGGGGCTGACCCCCTGCCGCGTGTTGTGTTTTTTGGCAGGGCAGCGACCCCCCTGCCGTGTTTTTTGTTTTCCGGCAGTGGGTCGGCCCCCCTGCCTCGTTAGTATTTTTCGGCAGGGAGGCCGACCCCCTGTCGCGTGTTGTATTTTCTGGCAGGGGGGTGACCCCCTCCCGCGTGTTGTGTTTTCCGGCAGGGGGGCGACCCCCCTGCCGCATTTTTTTTTTCGGCAGTGGGGGTGCCATTTATTATTTTTTTTTCGGCAGGGGGTCGCCCCCTGCCCCTTTTTTTTCGGCATGTGGGGCGACCCCCTCCTGTTTTTTTTTTTGTTTTTTCCGGCATAGGGTCGCCCCCTGCCCCCTTTTTTTCGACTGGGGGGCAACCCTCTGCGTCTCTTTTTTTCGGGCAGGGGGTAGCCCCCTGCCTCGTTTTTTTATTCGGGCAAGGGGTCGCCCCCGTGCCTCTTTTTTTTGGCAGTGGGACGACCCCTGCCTCGTTTGTTTTCTCTGCCAGGAGGTCGCCCCCTGCCTCATTTTTTTATTCGGGCAGGGGGTCACCCCCGTGATCCTCTGGTAGGGGGGAGGGGGGCGACCCTGCCTCTTTTTTTTTCGGCAGGTGGTCGCTCCTCCGGCCTCTGTTTTTTTTTTTCGGCAAGGGGCGACGGGTCGTGGTTCAGGAACAAGACGCTCGTCGGGTTCCTAAACCACGTCATCACCCTGTGCCTGCCGCTTCAGGAGACAATCACTGCCTCTGGAGTGTCTTCATTTTAACACAGTGTGATTTCATTTTAACACAGTATCTCTTGCAAATTTCTCAACGTATCCCGCTTGTGCTCCACCACCCGTGTTAAGTAATTGACAAAAACAATGCAAATCAGGTAAATACCCGTGGTGAGTAAGTGATGCAAGCGCTTCACATGTTATGTAATTTATTGGATGCAACACTTTACTGTTCACACACTCACTTAGTTGTTGATATCTAGGACTGCTTTGTTGGAGTTTGGAGATCATGTTGAGCATGATTTTAATGTACGAGAATAGAAGTGTTCTTATTTTTGGAGTACGGATTTCATGCTAGGCATGATAGTAGTTAGCGAGATATTGAAGTGTGTTTGTTGCAGGTACATGTTTGACATTTTTTTTATATGAATGATTTCCATGTATTGCAATATTTAATGTGATTATATTCATGCTTGCATGTAGTTAATTTCAATTTAATTATGACTTCCACGTGAAATTGTATAATGATAGTATGTTTCAAATTAATGTATCGTGTTATGAATAGTTTTGCACATGAAAATATTAAGTTATCAATGCATGCATCATAATTCTTGTGATTGTATGACATCATATTATGCATGATAAATTTGATATTTTCTTCATCATAGCATTTTGATAGTTCTCTTTTAACTGGTTAGGATACATTTCGTAACATCATACAACAAAATGACTGCAAACCGTGAATGAATGTACCGTAGGATAGTTGACAATGAGTTATCGCATGAATATATGGATGGTGTTGAAAGTTTTATTGAATTTGCAACTGCAAGTGTCAGTACTGTGGATCCCATAGGTCGGATTAGGTGTCCCTGCAAGATTTGTAAGAATAATTGATTTGTAGAACCTCATAACATTAGACATCACCTATACAAAAAGGGTTTTGTGAGTGATTATCAGAATTGGACGTTTCATGGAGAAGAATTTAGAAATAATTTTGATGCACAGGTGAATGTGGTGCACGATAATCCATATATGGATTTGATATTTGATGCCGCAGGAACAGAACTCGGTTCTGCTATGGGTCCTGGTGATGTAAGAAGTGCAGTAGATAAAGAATCACCAAATGATGCAGCTAGTAGATTTTATGATTTACTTAAAGATGTTGATGAACCACTTTGCAATGGTTGCAAGAGTCACATTATCTTGTCTACAGTTCTTCAACTAATGAATTTGAAGTCCGAGTATGATTTGAGTCAATCATGTTTTGACTGTTTGTGCATGATTGTTAAGAGTATATTGTCCAAAGATGAGAAATTGCCACAAAATTTCTATCGTGCGAAAGTTATGGTCAACGCTCTAAGTATGGGGTATAAAAAGATATATGCTTGTCCAAATCACTACATGTTGTATTTCAAGGATCAGGAAAACAATATATCATGCTCGTCATGTGGGCATCCTCGGTTCAAGCCAAAGACAAGAGGCAATGGTAGCACAAGATCAAAAGAAGTTGCATACAAGTTGCTCCGCTACTTTCCTATCACTCCTAGATTGCAATGATTGTATATGTCTTTAAGGACAGCGAAACATATGATATGGCATGCAAATAAAGTTTGACATGATGAAGACAAGATCACGCATCCTGTTGACGCCGAAGCTTGGAAGCACTTTGATCGTACTTATCAGAACTTCACAATGGAGGTGAGAAATGTTAGACTCGGTCTATGTACAGATGAATTTAATCCATTTGGGGGAAGATCAACTCCATACTCATGTTGGCCAGTATTTGTAACTCCATACAACCTTCCACCAAGTTTGTGTATGAAGCGTCCAAATCTTTTCTTGTCTCTATTGATCCATGGTTCGACCTCACTTGGCCAAAATCTTGATGTATATTTAAGGCCATTGATTGATGAACTAAAAGTATTATGGGATGACGGTGTTACCACGTATGATGCCCACAAAAAACAAAATTTCAATATGAAGGTCGTTGTTCTATGGACAATCAATGACTTCCCTGCATATGGTATGTTATCTGGTTGGAGCACACATGGGAGGTTGGCATGTCCGTACTGCATGGAGGATACAAAATCTTTTAGATTGACACATGGAAGGAAGCCTTGCTGGTTTGAGTGTCATCGTCAATTTCTTCCCAGCGACCATCCGTTACGACGATAAAGGAATGTGTTTCGAGCAGCCACAGCTGAAATGGAAGGTCCAGCCACTAGATTGTCTGGCATAGAGATTTTAAGAAGATTGTGATACTTTTCAGATGTATTAACATATGCATGTAGTTCGACGTCCTTCATTGGATTTGGGAAGGATCACAATTAAACAAAAAAATCTATTTTTGGGGAACTACCATATTGGTCGACCCTATTAATACAACATAATTTGGATGTGATGCATGTAGAGAAAATTGTATTTGATAATGTGTTCAATACAGTAATGAATGTTAAAGAGAAAACAAAGGATAATCCGAAGGCCCGTATGGATTTAAAAGTAATATGTAAAAGAGCAGAATTGGAACTCAAAGAGTATAATGGCAAAATACTGAAACCAAAGGCAAGGTACGTGCTTGGACCTGATCAAATAAAGCAGGTATGTCAATGGTTGAGGCAGTTGAGATTTCCATATGGATATGTCTCTAACATTGCTCGTGTTGTGAAGATTGACGATGGACAATTATATGGGTTGAAGAGCCATGATTGTCATATCTTTATGCAACGATTGATACCCCTAGCATTCCATGATATGTTAGACAAACTGTCGATATTTCAACCACTTGGACATGCATTTGGTAGTTGCCGATTAAGACTCTTGACAGATTGAGAGCAAGACGCAACACACGTTTATATTCTTTTTAATTGCTCAGCGATCGACCCATATATCGAGTAAGTATATGTAGATGCAACATAATTCTAAATCCTTTTATGTGTTATCCATGCATACATGGTTCGGTAATATAAGTATTTGTGGTTTGCAGACGATTTGATATGGAGTTGCGAAGAGAAGTTTCACATCTCACTAATGCAGAAGTGTGAAAAGAACGTGAAACTAAGTTTGTAGAGTGGTTGAAAGAGTTGGTAAGGACGCTCAAATAAATTGTGTACTTGTAAACAATACTAAGTTACTTAATTGGTCGTGATCACAATCATTGTTTATGTTTGTGTGTAGGTCCGTCATGGTGATGTTAAAGATCAAGGAATATGTGATTTACAAAATGGTCCAACCAAAGTTGTGCAATGTTACAACTGGTACATCGTAAATGGTTATCGATTCCATACAAAAGACTACGGTATAAACAAATCAATGATGAATAGTGGTGTGTGTGTCAAGGGTAGCAACTACGGTGAAAATGAACATGATTACTACGGTGTTATAGAGGAAATAATGAAGTTGACTTACTTAGGCATAAATAATAGGGTAACTTTATTCAAGTGGCATTGGTTTGATCCAACTGCAACAAGAGTCGACAAAGCCTCAGGCATTGTGGAAGTGAATCACAAATCAAGGTTTGGAACATATGAACCATTCATATTAGCCTCGCAAGCTCAACAAGTTTATTATACTTCATATCTGAGTACAAAAAAGTCAGATAGAAATGAATGATGTGCAGTTTGCAAGGTGAAGTCCAAACTATACCCTGAGTATGACCAGTTACAAGAAGATAAGTTAACTGAAGAGAGTGATTACTATCAATCAGATGATATCTATGACTTCTCTTATGGTCACGATGTTGCGCATGATATGCATGTCATATCACCATTGGTCGATGAAACATTCATAGAAGAATGTGATCAAAATGATATACCAAGTGGATGGGCAAACAATAAAGAAGAAGATGAAGAAGATGACGATCATGAAGAAGAAGAAGAATATGAAAGTCAAACAAGTGATAAGGAAGAATTATCGAGCTAGTGAGCAAAATCTTGTAATACAAACATGTATTTGAATGATTTAAATGTTGTGAATGTATTATTGCAATACATGATGTGAATGTTTTGAATGTATTATTGCAATACTTGATGTGAATAATTTGAATGTATTGCAATACTTGATTTGAATTATTTGAATGTATTGAAATACTTGATGTTATTGATTTGAAACAATTTAAGTGTATATTTTAACATTTTTTATTTGTTAGAATATGGATCGTGGAGATTACAGTGGTAGCCAGTCTCAACCTTCATCTTCACGGGTTCCTTTGATAGGTATATCATTTAACTAATTGAATACTTGATTAGTTGAAATATGCATTCTGAGAATTTCTAACGTATTTTTTACAGATGATGTTGCACCTGTACATGACTCACCTACACCAGTTGATCATACAAGTCAGGAGCTAACACATGATGTATGGTCTTCTCAGTCTGGCACAAGAAGACTCATTCAAATAGTGTATATCGATAATCGACCGTAAGTATTTCGTTTTCACTTATTGCATATCTTATAAATATTGTATATTGATATTTACTATGTACCAATTCATGTGCAACACGAGGTTTGAGCCACAAGAAGTAGTACGCGATATTAGAAATTCACTACTTCAACATCTACCAGGACCAGTCGCTCAATGGAAAGAGTATCCAAAAGAGGTGATAGACAGATTGTGGTCTTCATTCACGGTATATAGTTGTTTGTCATAGTTAATGTGTTTCATATTTAATTTTTTGTTATAGTCATGTCTACTAACTTTCTAAAAATATATATAGGTTTCAAATCGCTTCGCGACTACGATGGAAGAACATGATGCAAGGAAGGTGTGGCAGAAGGTAGCTGTCAATCAATTTGCAGACATGTTGCACAATATGAAAACTGCAGCCAAAAAAGCATCTAGCAGAATAGATGATTTATTACAGTGGAAGGGTCATGGACCTATTACTATTAGGAGAAATTATTGGGAGGGAATGTGCCACAAGTGGGCGAGTGATGCATTTCGAAACTGCTCAGCGAAGGCTGCACAAAATTGAGCAAAAATGCCTGAAGCCCATCTACACATAGGTGGATCTAGGACTTTTGAGAGCCACCAGAAGAAAATGGTAACCCATCAATATATATATATATATATTGTCAGTTTTATAAGTATTGTTGCAAACCTGTTAACTAAATCTTTTATCATTTCACTTTGCAGGAAGCAGAAAAAGGAGGCATTGTGCCATATAAGGATGTGTTTGTTGAAACACATCAACGTAAGACCACAAGAGAGTTCGTATCAGAGAAGGTGAGAGCGACAATGGTATATATTTATTTTATTAATAAACATTGTAATAGACAAGTTACTATGAATTACGTTATCATAAATATTGTAATTCTTAATTATTAATTCATATTCTAATCATTACATTATAGGAGTCATACGAGCAAAAAATGGTATAGCGATATGGTGATAACTCCACTCAGCATTCGCCTTTTGATCCTGCAGCATGGGTGACTGCAACCGGTGAACCCAAAAAGGGTTGTGTGTTCGGGTTTGAGAGTCACATGAGCACTACAACAGTTGTTTCCTCCTGCAGCTCGGTCCCACAAAGTTCTCCCGCCAGCATCAACTCTCAACATCCAAATGACCCTGCTATGTCTTGGGATGGTGTTTGTCAGCGTCTTGAGGACAAAATGCAGTACTTTTTAGATGAAGTCATTCTCAACATTGTCCGTAATAAGTTGTGCAACTTTTTTCAGAACAGAGGTACTTTGTCAGCATTCTACATGAGCTCCGGTGCCCGGCAGGTATATAATTTTTTACTGGCTTAGAACACATATGAGCATGATAGAATCACATATGAAGTTTTTTTACTACTTTATAACACATATGAGCATGATAGAATCATGTATAAAGTTATTTTACTGCCTTAGAACACATATTAGCATGATAGAATCACATATACAGTTTTTTTACTGTCTTAGAGCACATATGAGCATGATAGAATCACATATAAAGTTTTTTTACTACCTTAGAGCACATATAAGCATGATAGAATCACATATACAGTTTTTTAGTGCCTTAGGGCACATATGAGCATGATAGAATCACATATAAAGTTTTTTTACTACTTTATAACACATATGAGCATGATAGAATCATGTATAAAGTTATTTTACTGCCTTAGAACACATATTAGCATGATAGAATCACATATACAGTTTTTTTACTGTCTTAGAGCACATATGAGCATGATAGAATCACATATACAGTTTTTATACTACCTTATAACACATATAAGCATGATAGAATCACATATACAATTTTTTTACTGCCTTAGAGCATATATGAGCATAGTAGAACCGCATATACAGTTTTTTTACTGCCTTAGATTACATATGAGCATGATAAAAGCACATATATAGTTTTTTGCATGCCTTAGAACACATATGAGCATGGTAGAATCACATATACAGTTTTTTTACTGCCTTAGAGCACATATGAGCATAGTAGAATCATATATACAGTTTTTTTACTGCCTTAGAACACATATGAGAATGATAGAATCACATATAAAGTTTTTTTACTACCTTAGAGCACATATAAGCATTATAGAATCACATATACAGTTTTTTTACTGCCTTAGAGCACATATGAGCATGATAGAATCACATATAAAGTTTTTTTACTACTTTATAACACATATGAGCATGATAGAATCATGTATAAAGTTATTTTACTGCCTTAGAACACATATTAGCATGATAGAATCACATATACAGTTTTTTTACTGCCTTAGAGCACATATGAGCATGATAGAATCACATATACAGTTTTTATACTACCTTATAACACATATAAGCATGATAGAATCACATATACAATTTTTTTACTGCCTTAGAGCATATATGAGCATAGTAGAATCGCATATACAGTTTTTTTACTGCCTTAGAGTACATATGAGCATGATAAAATCACATATATAGTTTTTTGCATGCCTTAGAACACATATGAGCATGGTAGAATCACATATACAGTTTTTTTACTGCCTTAGAGCACATATGAGCATAGTAGAATCATATATACAGTTTTTTTACTGCCTTAGAACACATATGAGCATGATAGAATCACATATAAAGTTTTTTTACTACCTTAGAGCACATATAAGCATAATAGAATCACATATACAGTTTTTTTACTGCCTTAGAGCACATATGAGCATGATAGAATCACATATAAAGTTTTTTTACTACTTTATAACACATATGAGCATGATAAAATCATGTATAAAGTTATTTTACTACCTTAAAACATATATTAGCATGATAGAATCACATATATAGTTTTTTTACTGCCTTATAGCACATATGAGCATGATAGAATCACATATAAAGTTTTTTTACTACCTTATAACACATATAAGCATGATAGAATCATATATACAGTTTTTTTACTGTCTTAGAGCACATATGGGCATAGTAGAATCATATATATAATTTTTTTACTACTTTAGAGTACATATGAGCATGATAAAATCATATATACAGTTTTTTGCCTACCTTAGAACACATATGGGCATGGTAGAATCACATATACAATTTTTTTACTGCCTTAGAGCACATATGAGCATAGTAGAATCACATATACAGTGTTTTTACTACCTTATAGTACATATGAGCATGATAAAATCACATATAAACTTTTTTGCCCGCCTTAGAACACATATGAGCATGGTAGAATCACATATACAGTTTTTTTACAGCCTTAAAACATATATGAGCATAGTAGAATCACATATAAAGTTTTTTTACTGCCTTAAGAGTACACGTGAGCATGATAAAATCACATATACAGTTTTTTGCTTGCCTTAGAACACATATGAGCATGGTAGAATCACATATATAGTTTTTTGACTGCCTTAGTGCACATATGAGCATGGTAGAATCACATATATAGTTTTTTGACTGCCTTAGTGCACATATGAGCATGGTAGAATCACATATACAATTTTTTTACTGCCTTAGAACACATATGAGCATGATAGAATCACATATGAAGTTTTTTTACTGCTTTATAACACATATGAGCAAGATAGAATCATGTGTAAAGTTTTTTTACTGCCTTAGAACACATATGTGCATGATAGAATCACATATTGAGTAGGCTATATTTCAGTATATTTTATTTATCAATATTGACATTTATTTTCTCGCATAGGTTGATGGCGATAATCAGCGTAGTGGAGCTGAAGGGACAGATAGAGACACTGAACAAGCAGACACACAAAATCTTGGCGATGATTAGATTTATGTGTTGAATTTGTTCTTCCTTTTTTTTTTTTTTTAAAATGTAAATGTTGAATTGTAAATAATTAGAACTTGCGAATTTTAAAGTGGATCGATTAATTGTTTTAGTTCCCTTTTATATATATTTTGATGTGTACTTTGTTTTTTATTCACAGGAAATATAAATTGTACAGAAGATATAAATTGTATCACAAGAAATTTTTTCTCGATATTTAATTTTCAAATAATTTTTTTAATTTTTTTCTTTTTTTACAACGGATTAGCAATGGATATATCCATTGTTAATTATTATTTACGTTAAATTTAGCGATGGATTAGTGATGACTATAAATCCGTCGGCAAACCGAAGTCATCGTTTAGTGACGACGACCTTGCGACGAATTTTGTCATTCGTTATTCTATCGTAATTTAGCGACGGAACTGGCGACAGATACAGTTTGTCGCTACATAGCGACGGAATGGGCAACGGATATATGTCGTCGCTTATTAGCATAAAAAAATTGCTATGAAAGATATTCGTCACTAATTTGACGCTAAGCCATCGCTAAGCTGTTTAGCGATGAATTAGCGTCGGATTTAGGTCATCGCTAATCCGCTAGTTTGTTGTAGTGTAAGTTTGATTTGCCGATCACTCTCTCTCAAGTATTTGATGATTTATATTGTGATATATATCATATACATTTTGAAGTAGTATTTGACCGTAGTTCTTGGTTTACGCTCTATGGGACACTTCGAAGTTGATGTGCATCTTCTTGCAACTATTGTTGAATATTTTACGATAAAAGCTCCTACTTAAGGCAATAAATACGTATTTAAGATTGTCGTTACGTTGAACGATGCCAAGGCTTCTGTTTTCTTCATCTTACATATATATGTATTGCTTATGCTTTTAAGATTATTGTTGCGTCGAATGATGACAAAACTCTTACTTTTTGCAATTTAAATTATGCATTTAAGATTTCTGTTGCGTCGAATGATGCCAAGGATCTAGATTTCTGTAATTTAAATTATGCATTTAAGATTGTCATCGTGTCGAATGATACCAAGTCTCTTGCTTTCTGCAAGTTATTTAGTTCAATTTCTCTTACCAAACATTAAATATGCACTCATTTACGTTGCTGCATTATAAAGCATAGGCTTGATCAAGTAGAGATCAACTTCATTTGATCACCAATGTGATTCCATTGCCGCTCCTCGATCAAGATTTTGCTTGATAAATGAAGCCTCTATTGGAAAGGCTTTGCCATTGTGCAAAACCGCTTTATCATAAAAACCTAAGTCACTTGTGCATGGCCTGGTTGAGGCCCAAGGTTTCAATGAACCTCAATAGATGTGAAGTACGCACAATAGTGCACATCCATCCCCGAGTTAAGCGTAGCAATTTTTCCATCAAAGAGAAAAAATAGTACTGAAATTTTTGAAAAGATGCTCTTTGAGCTTAAAAGTAACACACACTTTCTCTGTCAAATAGAAGAAGTATTGTTGAATTTTTTGAACAAGCTCAGAAAGTGCGTAGCATGTTACTCCATCATACAGAGGAGGTGTTGCCCAAATTCTGTCAAGTACTTTCTATAACATAGAAAGAGTCATCACACTTCTATCGTCAAAGCAGGAGAAGTGTTATTGAAATGGTTGACAAAAGAATTGTCTGAACCGATTGAATGGCATGATGATGCCCTGTTGTCGGAATGTTGCCAGAATGGCTCGTTCTTATGTTCACCTATAAGGGCACTTTACTCGTAAGGGTCAAAGAGACAGAGTAGTTGTTACACCTTGACTAGGCCAGGTGCTTGTTGCGGTGATATACATCGGGCAATCGATCTGTTAAGATCATGTCATATGCATGCTCATGGAAAATATTGTTGTACAACTAGACTCGTAAGGGTCAGAGAACCAAAGTTTTATATATACCCAAAATAGGTGAGGTGCTCGTGATGGTCGTAGATGTCGAGAGCAGAGTCAAGCATACATATAAATAAAACTTAAGGTTGTAGGACTTCGCAATTTTGACCGTGTCGGGAAATATTGAATGGGGTCAGGTACATATTTTCTTAGTGCATGATGCACTGGCTTGCCTGAATGACATACGAATATATGACACTACAAGAAAATTGTTAATTAGCGACAGAAATTTGCGACGGATTTTTTCCGTTGGATTTTTTCCGTCGCTAATTAGCGACAGATTAACGACAATAATTTTTTGTCGCTAATTCTTAATACAAGAAAACCATTTTAGCGAAGGATTTAGAGAGGGAATTTTGCCGTCGCTAATCCGTCGCTAATTAGCGATGGATTCAGCGACAGAATATATTCCATCGCTATTTTGGTATTTTGATTTACGACGGCTTAGCGATGGAATAATTTTGTCGCTAAATGTCACGTAAATCCCTAATCCCATCTCTCTTTCTCTTTTCCTGTTTCGCTGTCTTGCTCCCGCCCACCGCCCTCTCCCTCCCGTCGCCCGTCGGCCTCTATCCGGCCCCCACCGTCCACCGCTCGCCAACCGCCGCTCCCCGTCAGCCTCCCGCCACTGCCCAACGACGCGCAGGTAATCGCTTCCGTCGGCAGGGGGTCGCCCCCCTGCGTTTCCGGCAGGCAAGGGGTCGCCCCCCTTGCATTTTCGGCAGGGGGTCGACCCCTGCATTTCCGACAGGGGGTCGACCCCCCTGCATTTCCGGCAGCAGGGGGTCGACCCCCCTGCGTTTCTGGCAGCAGGGGGTCGCCCCCCCTGCATTTTCGGTTGGGGGTCGACCCCTTGCATTTTCGGCAGCAGGGGGTCGCCCCCCCTGCATTTTCGATAGGGGGTCGACCCCTTGCGTTTCCGGCAGCAGGGTGCAGGGGGTCGCTCCCCCTGCGTTTCCCGTAGCATGTCGCAGGGGGTCGGCCCCCCTGCATTTCCGGCAGGCAACGGGTTGCCCCCCTTGCATTTCCGGTAGGGGGTCGCCCCCTGCGTTTTCGGCAGGCAGGGGGTCTCCCCTCTGCGTTTTCGGCAAAGGGGTCGCCCCCTGCGTTCTGTGAAACTGCATCTGCCTCTTGTTTTTTTTTCGACTGGTGGTGACTTCATTTTAACACAGTGTTTTTTGCAGATTTCTCAACGGAACTCGCTTGTGCCCCACCATCCGTGGTAAGTAAGTGACAAAAACAATGCAAATCGGGTAAATACCCGTGGTGAGTAAGTGATGCAAGCGCATCATATGTTATTTAATTTATTGGATGTAACACTTTATTGTTCACACACTCACTTAGTTGTTGATATCTAGGACTGCTTTGTTGGAGTTCGGAGATCATGTTGAGCATGATTTTAATGTATGAGAATAGAAGTGTTCTTATTTTTGAAGTACGGATTCTATGCTAGGCATTATAGTAGTTAGCGGGATAATGAAGTGTGTTTGTTGCAGGTACATGTTTGACATTTGTTTGATATGAATGATTTTGATGTATTGCAATGTTTGATATGATTGTATCCATGCTTGCATGTAGTTACTTTCAATTTGATTATGTCTTCTATGTGAAATTGTATAATGAAAGCATGCATCAAATGATTGTATTGTGTCATGAATAGTTTGCACATAAAAATATTAAGTTATCAATGCATGCATCATAATTCTTGTGATTGTATGACATCATATATTGCATGATAAATTTGATATTTTCTTCATCATAGCATTCTGATGGTTCTCTTTTAACTGGTTAGGATACTATTCGTAACATCATACGACAAAATGACTGCAAACCGTGAATGGATGTACCATAGGATAGTAGACAATGAGTTATCGCATGAATATATGGATGATGTTGACAGTTTTATTGAATTTGCAACGGCAAGTGTCAGTATAGTGGATCCCACAGGTCGGATTAGGTGTCCCTGCAAGATTTATAAGAATAATCGATTTGTAGAACCTCATGGCATTAGACATCACCTATACAGGAAGGGTTTTGTGAGTGATTATCAAAATTGGACGTTTCATGGAGAAGAATTTAGAAACAATTTTGATGCACGGGTGAATATGGAGCACGATAATCCATATATGAATTTGATATTTGATGCCGTAGGAACAGAAATGAGTTCTGCTATGAGTCCTAGTGATGTAAGAACTGCAGTAGATGAAGAATCACCAAACGATGCAGCTAGTAGATTTTATAATTTACTTAGAGATGCTGATTAGCCACTTTGGAACGGTTGTGAGAGTCACACTATCTTGTCTGCAGTTCTTCAACTAATGAATTTGAAGTCCGAGTATAATTTGAGTCAATCATGTTTTGACCGTTTATGCATGATTGTGAAGAGTATGTTGCCCAAAGATGAGAAATTGCCACAAAATTTCTATCGTGCGAAAGTTATGGTCAACGCTCTAGGTATGGGGTATAAAAAGATAGATGCTTGTCCAAATCACTGCATGTTGTATTTCAAGGATCAGGAAAACAATATATCATGCTCGTCATGTGGGCATCCTCGGTTCAAGCCAAAGACAAGAGGCAATGGTAGCACGGGATCAAAGGAAGTTTCATACAAGTCGCTTCCCTATTTTCCTATCACTCCTAGATTGCAACGATTGTATATGTCTTCAAGGACAGCTAAACACATGAGATGACATGCAAATAAAGTTCGACACGATGAAGACAAGATCACGCATCCTGTTGACGCTGAAGCTTGGAAGCACTTTGATTGTACTTATCAGAACTTCGCAATGAAAGTGTGAAATGTTAGACTCGGTCTATGTACAAATGGATTTAATCCATTTGGGGGTAGATCAACTCCATACTCATGTTGGCCAGTATTTGTAACTCCATACAACCTTTCACCAAGCTTGTGTATGAAACGTCCAAATCTTTTTTTGTCTCTGTTGATCCCTGGTCCGACCTCACTTGGCCAAAATCTTGATGTATATTTAAGGTCATTGATTGATCAACTAAAAATATTGTGGGATGACGGTGTTACCACGTATGATGCCCACAAAAAACAAAATCTCAACATGAAGGCCGTTGTTCTATGGACAATCAGTGACTTCCTTGCATATGGTATGCTATATGGTTGAAGCACACATGGGAGGTTGGCTTGTCTGTACTGCATGGAGGATTCCAAAGCTTTTAGATTGAGGCATGGAAGGAAGCTTTGCTAGTTTGAGTGCCATCGTCGATTTCTACCCAGCGATCATCCGTTCACACAAGTCAGGAGCCAACACAGGAAGCAGAGTCTTCTCAGTCTGGCACAAGAAGACTCATTCGAATAGTGTATATCGATAATCGACCGTAAGTATTTTGTTTTCAATTATTGCATATCTTATAAATATTTTATATTGATATTTACTGTGTAACAATTCATGTGCAGCACGAGGTTTGAGCCACAAGAAGTAGTACGGGAGATTAGGAATTCACTTTTTCAAAATCTACCAGGACCAGTTGCTCAATGGAAAGAGTACCCAAAGGAGGTGTTAGACAGATTGTGGTCCTCATTCACAGTATACAATTGTTCCTTATAGTTAATGTGTTTCATATTTAATTTATTTAAGTAATGTTTACTAACTTTCTGAAAATATTTGTAGGCTTCGAATCGCTTCGCAACTACGGTGGAAAAAAATGATGCAAGGAAGGTGTGGCAGAAGGTGGCTGCCAATCGATTTGCAGACATGCTGCATACTATGAAGACTGCAGCAAAAAAAACATCTGACGTAGTAGATGATCCATTACTATGGAAGGGCCACGGCCCTATTACTATCAAGAGAGATTACTGGGATGAAATGTGCGATAAGTGGGCGGGAGATGCATTTAGAAATCGCTCTGCGAAGGCTGCACAAAATCGATCGAAGATGCTCAAAGCCCATCTACACACAGGTGGATCTAAGACATTTGGGAGCCACCTGAAGAAAATGGTAACTCATCAATATATAATATTAATTTTATAAGTATTGTTGCAAACTTGTGTACTAAATCTTTTGTCATTTAACTTCGCAGGAAGCAGAAAAAGGAGGCAATGTACCATATAAGGATGTGTTTGTTGAAACACATAAACGGAAGACCACGGGAGTCTTCGTATCAGAGAAGGCGAGAACGACAACGGTATGTATTTATTCTATTAATAATCATTGCAATATATATGCAAGTTATCATAATGTTATCATTAATTATTAATGAATACTTTAAACATTATTTTGTAGGAGGCATATAAGCAACAGATGGTAGAGCGATATGGCGATGACGCTACTCAACATCCATCATTTAATCATACAGTCTGGGTGACTGCAGCAGGTGAACCCAAAAAAGGTCGCGTGTTCGGGTTTGGGAGTAATATGGACACTTCACTAGTTATTGCATCTTCCAGTTACGGCTCACAGACTTCTTGCGCCGACATAAGCTCCAAGCAGCAGACTATTCTTTCCGGTGATGATGTACGCCAGATCGTTACAGAATCACTGAATAACTACTTCAATGACACCATCGCCCCCTTTCTCCGAAATGAGATCAAAAATCTTGTTCTGAACAGGGGATCTTCGATTCCAGGTCTCTCTCAGGTATAATCACATATTCAGTTTTTTGTCTGCCTTAGAACACATATGAGCATAATCGAATCACATATATAACTTTTTGTCTGCCTTAGAGCACATATGAGCATGATAGAATCACATATAGAGTTTTTTGCCTACCTTAGAGCACATATGAGCATGCTATAATAACATATAAAGTTTTTTTATTGCCTTAGAGCACATATGAGCATGCTATAATCACATATAAATTTTTTTGCCTGCCTTAGAGCACATATGAGCATGCTATAATCACATATTCAGTTTTTTGACTGCCTAAGAACACATATGAGCATGATAGAATCACATATAAAGTTTTTTTGACTGCCTTAGAACACATATGAGCATGCTATAATCACATATTCAGTTTTTTGACTGCCTAAGAACACATATGAGCATGCTATAATCACATATTCAGTTTTTTGACTGCCTTAACACACATATGAGCATGATAGAATCACATATAGACTTTTTTGATTGCCTTAGAGCACATATGAGCATGCTATAATCACATATAAAGTTTTTTTGCCTGACTTAGAGCACATATGAGCATGCTATAATCACATTCAATTTTTTGACTGCCTAAGAACACATTTGAGCATGTTATAATCACATATTCAATTTTTTGACTACCTTAAAACACATATGAGCATGCACAAATCACATATAGAGTTTTTTACTGCCTTAGAACATATATCATTTATGATAGAATCACATATAACTTTTTTTGCTTTGCCTGGCTTAGAGCACATATGAGCATGCTATAATCACATATTCAAATTTTTGATTGCCTTAGCACACATACGAGCATGATCGAATCACATATATAGTTTTTTGCCTGCCTTAAAGCAGATCTGAGCATAGTAGAATCACATATAAAGTTTTTTCTAGCTGCCTTAAAACATATATGAACATGCTTTAATCACATATTCAATTTTTTGACTGCTTTAGCACACATATGAGCATGATAGAATCACATATATAACTTTTTGTCAGCCTTAGCACACACATGAGCACATGATAAAATCACATATAGTGTGTAATTTATTTCATTATATTTTGTTTATGAATATTGACTGTTCTTTTCTTGTGTAGGCTGCTAGCGATAATCAGCGTAGCGGAGCTGAAGGAACAGATAAAGGCAATGAACAAGAAGACGCACAAAATCTTGGCAATGATTAGAGAACTGTGTTGAAGAAGTTCTATTTTTTATGTTTCCTAATTGTAATTGTTGAATTGTAAATAATTAAACTTGTTAATTTTAAGGTGGAACGATTAATTATTGTAGATTCTTTTTATATGGAATTTTTTGTGTGCTTTGTTTTTTATTTACAGAAAATATAAATTGTACCATTCTCGGTATTTAATTTTCAAAAAAAAAAATTTATTTTTTTTCGTGTTTGCGACGGATTAGAGACGGAACCATCCGTCGCTATTCATATAAATCTAGCGACGACATAGCGACGAACGTAAATCCGTCGACAAGCCGTGGTCGCCGTTTAGTATCGGCGGATTGGCCACAGAATACAACGCTCGTTAGTCTGTCGCAATTAGCGACGGACTTGGCGACGGAATAAATCCGTCGCCAGTTAGCGTCGAAAAATTTGCGACGTAAGCATACCGTCACCTAGTCGTCGCTATGTCTGTTAGCGACGGATTAGCGACGGAATGTGGTCGTCGCTAATCTACTGCTTTGTTATAGTGTGATAAGTAATGGTTAGACCAACAGACCCCTTGAGGACTATTGCTCATCGTAGTAGATGGTGATGGTACATCTGTGAGTGACACGTATTTATTATGAACCAAAGAGTTCAAGGCGCCTCCCGTCATTCAGGAGGTATGGAGGTCATCTTTATCTTTAAATATAGAAGGATTGAACCCAACTACTGCAGTAGAGGATGCATCCGACCTGGCCTGTTAGGGTTATCCCGGTATGAGTTCTATCACCCTATCATGGACAGGATCAATAGGCCTCTAGGATATCTAAAATACATAGAATAATGAATCTCCAAAATGTCGTATTGATGTTCGAGTTCAAGCTTCTTCCACGTACCAAGGGGTGAACATGTTAATATTAAAACAATGCATTAGTTTTAGGTTCAGCGATGAATGAATGTATGAATGAATGAACATTGTTCTGTCAAGTCCTGCATAACCTTGAGAAATGTGTCATGATCGGTATACTACTAGACCAATAGGGCAAAGACTCATATGGTATTTGCACGACTAAGTGAAGCTTGAGAACTTTGCACTTTGGTTCGTGAGATACAAATGTGCTAAGTTGTGAAGAATTGAGCTCAATATTCCAATTGAGATCCGAAAGAGTTTAATTGAGGCCTTGAAGAGGCTCATGTCAAGTCATGGAGACTTGAGTGAAATGTTCAACTCGTAGCCCTAAGGAGGCTTTCGCGATATACCCTAAGTCATGAATACTTGAGCGTTGTTGTTGTGAATTGTGACCCTGAGTGGTCTGTGCATTTTCATGATTTAATACGTGTTTGAATCTGTGGATGAATGCCTGCTTACCAGACCAACAGTTGTTCTGACTTCTGTTTAATTGGGATTTCAGGTGTTGAACCTGCAATGCAATATACGGAGCAAGTCAACATCGAGTTTCAAGGTTTCTCTAGACAGTGGTGTACTACTTTTTTTATAAAACTAAATATTGTATTTCCAAGCAATGATGTTTGTAATAAATAAGTTGTTTTGATAAATGAAACACCTTTATAGTCAATGAGTGCTTGACCACATACCTTTGACTTGCCTGAAGTTTTCTAAAATTGATGACTCATTATCATCTATTTCTGCTGCTAAAACATTTTCTAAGTTTCGTTGCAAAAAAAAAATTTATAAAATTTTCAACTTAGTTTTGTTTTGAAAATTCGAGGCATTTTAGGGAGATATCGTAAGTCCATCCCTACACGGGTTTTGTTTTTAACCTCCATCTCTACCTCCATTCTTGTTTCATGTCCTCCATCCCTGATTCAAACAAGGCAAGACGGGGCAGGGCCTTATTTTCTTTCAGTCCACTGCCATTCCTAGGCTTGTGATAGAGTTAGGCAATAGGCGCAATAGGCTGACTTAAGTCTTAACCCTATTGCTTGGACGAGTGGAGCACCCATAAAGAGGTTATGCCTCATCCATCAATTTGCAGGGCTGGTCCAAGGTCTAACCCTGTATATTTATGTGTAAACATCCAAATGTTGCAACATTTATGGGTGGCACCCTTTGCGCAAGCCTAAGAATGGTGACTCCCTGGTGACAAAAGGTATGCTACACTGCCAAGACAGTGATCACAAGCAGCAAAGCTAGCGCGGCTAGGTATATGTTCCTGAGGTTAGTTTCTCAATGTAAATATTAAAAAAGAAAAAGCGCCAGGATCCAATTATCGGTTATGTGTCGTAGACATCATTAACCATTTTATTTTATTTTGCAAGTCATTGAAACGTGCTAGTGATTTTGGAAATCCATAAAGTTAAGCAGCAAATTTCTCTTGAAAATTGGTGAAATAGAAAAGCGATTTTAAAAAATAGTTGTTATCACCCTACATATATTAGCTATTTTGAAGAGTATTCACACTGTATGTAGCATCGCTGCATAGTGGACATCCAGGACCTGGTTGACAGGTAATCATCTTGGCATTTCAAGGGATGGGTGTGGTGTCCATCTCAAGAAATATTGAGATGGATGACCATCAATAGTGGAACTGCATGCTAATCATGAACCACCCCTGCATATAAAATCTCTTTTGAAAATAGCTGGTTGTGTTTACCAAATAAAAGAAATATTGTTAACATGCATGGAAAGATATGTGTTGTGTTTTGGAGCCCAAATACCTTGTCAGGTACTCGAGCCCGATCACTAGCTTTGCTCCCAATGCTCCCTTAGGGCATGTTTGATGTGCTGTTCTCAGCGTTATTCATACGAAAATCACGCTGAGAACGATGATTTTCAACAAACATTGGATGCGACATACGGTGTTCTGTGTGTCCACCGTGTCCATATTAGTACCTGATTTTCGATCCACCTCCCCCCTGTTACAAAATGAACAAGAATGGAGGGGATGAAAAAAAATGTATCGATGGGCATGCCACGCCCGTTGATGCATCTCTCTCTGTGAAAAATAGCTCAACCCATCCTCCTCCTCTCCTTCGTTTCCCTAATTTCGATCCTTCCCTCTGAAATTTCATTGGAATCCGACACTGATGCCGACCTCCTCGCATTGCAGCAACGATCCAACCCGTCGATGCCCTAAAAAGCTTGTAGTTGCCCACCTTCTCACTCGCTCTTTTTTCTCATCACTCTCCTCTCTCTCTCTCATCGAGAAGGGTTCCTCTCGTCTCTCTCCTCACTCTTGTCTCTCTCATCGAGAGGGAATTGATTCCTCCATACTAGTATATTGGTTGCCTGACGTTGAACCCTCACGGTGCCTCGCCAGAGAACCCTCACCTCTCCTTTGTCGGTCGCCACCGCTGCCGCTACTGCCTCAGGCTCACTGTGAGTCGTTGGACCCTGATCACTAGTCCCCATTCGCTAGAGTCTCCTGCTCTCCAGAGACCCCAAACTCGCCTGACCCAGCCCTCCAGAGACCCCATTCGCTGGAGTCTCTTTCTCACTCGACATAGTCCCCCACTCTCCCAAAGTTGCTTGACCCATCTTGCCAAAGACCCCATTTATGTTTTTTCATTTTTTTCCCCTGTTCCTTCTCTCTTTAATGTCAAACCTGCCATTATCTGGATTGAGAAATTATGTTAAAAAAATTTCCTCTCCTTTCGTTTTTTTTTTCCTCTTTGTTTTTGTGTTTTCTTTGAAGTTTGTTTCATCATTCATGGTCTGTATGATGTTTTGGTTGAGAATTTGTGGGGTGTCTGATGTTGGTTTTGATCATGGATTTTAGTTGTTGAATTTTATGCGTTTTGGTGGTTGGATGTATGTGTGTAGCAATATAGAAGCTTGGTGGTTGGATGCATGTGTAGTTAGGAATTGTGATTTTTTTTTCTTTCTCTTTTCTTTTTGGGGGTTCTTCATTTTTTATGTTGTTGGCATGTAAATTACATAAACACAAAAGATGTCTTTTAAGCTGATGCAAAATTGCTCTCTATGACCCGGAAAGAAGCACAACACATAAAAGTTCTGGCTCATTATGAGAAACAAAGTTGTGGTGTGATTATATTTCTGTAGAACAAGCGTGTAAAATATTACAAAATAGATCTTTAGAAAATTGAGTGAGTTTGCTTCAAGATTTTGAGTTAACATAGCTTATATATTCTGTGAGTGGACTTGTTCATGATTGTAGTTGTCTAATACAAACATAAATTCATCAGTTTGTTGGTAAATGATCCCTCTAACGTTCAGTTTACAATACAAAAAGAAAGTTTAATCTTCTTCTACTATAACTTATCATTTGATGTATACCTTTGGTAATACAATTGATTATTGGCTTTTATAAACACCCATTGTATGATATAATATTTCTAGTTGTACTTATCTAATATGATGATTAACCATGATTTGCTTAGTTGGCAACCAATTCATGATCTGTTTACTGTTATTTTTTAAGTTCTCAATGCGACTAGTATATTAAAGGATTCATTATATGAATAAAAAGAGTATCTGTGTGGCACAGATTAATGTTGTATGGTTAATTCAATATATATAGTATCCATTTTTTTGTGCTGATTATGAAACCAAGATAAAAACCATGAAAGCACAAATATGACTGAAGACAAAGTTTCCTTTTGTAAAGTCTTCTTTGCTGATCGTAAGCATTTTTAAGTATGGTGGATTGGTAGAGCTCTCAATCTTTTTTTTTCTTTTTCAATAATTCTTCTAAGATTCTGATTCATATTTGCAGTTAGTTGATGGTTGAGGTATATCAAATTTTAGTCATGGTTGTCATCCACTTGCAAATCAACCACTCTATTATTAAACTTGTCGAGGATAAACCAACTTAAGTGGAAATCATACCATGGATCATTTTCATAAATCTACATTATAAATTTAGTGCTTGGAGAATAATTGATCAGGCGGGTGGAGGTACTTGTAGGATAGTCTCTCATCCAATTATGTTCAGTGGTGTCATGAGCCCATTGCATGGCACAAGGTTATTGACTTCCCATAGCTGATATTGAAAAAAATGCAGCAAGCATGTTGCCTACTTTTTCAAACATTATGTATTCATCATCAAATTAATGTTAAGGAAGTAGGTCTGCATACTTTTAAAAGCAGTGAATCCAATTAGAGATCTATATTCGAGGCAAATGTCAAATTCAAGATTCATATTTTGGGCAAAATCCAATTTGAGATTCATATTTGAGGCAAAAATTCAATTTGAGATCCATATTCAAAGCAAAAAACCATATTGGGGGCAAAAAATCTTATTCAAAATTCATATTTGGGGCAAAAATCTACTTCCAAATTCATATTTTGAGCAAAAATTTAAGATTTTAGATATAATTTCGTAATTGGATTCATATCCGGGCAAAAAATCATAATAAATTTGTTAAAACATGTAAAATGGCAAACAGATCGGATTATACGATCCAAAACAAAGTAATTCAACCCATTATCCTTGATTGCTCAAGTTGTCGGCACATCATCATCAAAGAACGAACACTTGGGACATAGCATTTGAGTACGGTCCAAACAAACATTGGACTTGGAACGGTTGTTATAGAACGAACAAAACAAATGTTTTGTTCCGTTCTTTTTGTTCATTTCATCCAACCCTGAACAAGCCATCAAACATACCCTTAGTCTCCAATAATCAAGTTAAAAGAACTATATTTACGACACGTATGTTGCTCTTTTAAGAATGATTCAGAATCAATCACATGGGTCTCAACCTCACATAAAGAGGTAACTTAATTGTGAGAAACTGAATCTCATTTGCCTTTGCAAATGAGTCACTTTCTAATTTGAGTGAGATTGAGAATCACATGAGACACCATTCCATTCTGAATCACTTTTTAAAGGAGCAACAAAAAAGTGCCCTTAGAGTATGTTTGGAAGCAAGAAAAACTCTCATAGGAAAAGAAAATTTTGCCTATGAGAAGTTTTGATATGATAATTTTTCTAACTGAAATTTTTTCATTTGTTTGTGTAGCATGAGAAAGATAAAAAGGAAAATGTTAAAAAAATGAAGGAAAGAAAAGAAGAGAAATTGGTGGGGTTGATGGTTCTTCTTCCTCATCTTCTCTCTTCAGCCCCTGTTAATCCCTCATTTTGCTCGCTATGTACATCAAATTGTTCAACAAGAAACAAGAGGCATCTTTGTGATGGGTCTTTGTACACCTTCGATTTGCTCTCCAAATTGCTTACTAGAAGCTCCAGAGTGCATGCCGTTTGGTCTACAAGCCCTCCCACATAATCCAAACCCTCATGGAGCACACTCGAACAATGAAGATCCAATACCCTCATGTAAGCAGAACCTAGCAACCAATGGGAATTTGACGAAGATTTGGTCGGGAAGTGCACCCGAACGACAAGCTTGATAACCTGGATCCACCTCACAATCCTTTTCTGCGGATCGCCCTCGCCATCTTCCCCTCATCCGCTGACTCCTCTAGCCGATAGTTGTCAAATCCAATTTGGGAGGCACTCTCATCGAGAAACTCCCCCAAGTGGCTGTTGTAGACGTGGCAGATGTCATCATCGAACCTGGTGGTGGTGGTGATGGTGACGGTGAGATGGTGGGTGGTGGTGGTAAGATGCGGTGAGATGAGTGGTGGAAAGTGTAAATCAACATTTTCTCCTGGTAGGAAACTCCTTCACCCTCTTGGATGAATGTTTCCTATTAAAAAGTGTACGTTTTAGAAAAACTCTCTTGTTTAGAACAGTGAAAAAATCACACATTTTTTCTTCCTATCTTCACTTTTCCTTTATCTTTCTCACTTTAAATGTTCCCTTAAAAGTGAGGGTTGTAAAAGTGTTGGCCATCTAAACCATCAAGGTGTATCCAAACTCACCCAACTATAACTAGTTGTACTTTTTTTTTATGACAAGGAACCCTTTCGAAAGAGAGAAAAAAATTAGGTGGCGCCCTATGACCACCCTGCCTTACGTGGCCCACCTCTAAAAGCTACGAACATAGTCGTGCACCAATGGGGTTTGATCTTGTGCTTTCATCTCAGCACCTTCACAATTACCCTCTAGCCACGCGGGATGCAGGTTTTCTTGGGTCACAAAAATTATAACTCCAATTCAGCCTGCATATTACTCAGGTTGGGTGTTGTCTGGTATTTTTTATGCCTATGTCTAGGGCTGGTAAACAAGTCGAACGAACTGAACAAATCATGTTCAGGGTCGACTTGTTTACTAGTGGATTGAGCTCGTGACTCAGTTCATGTTTAACAAGTTCGCTAGTTTCTTAATGAAACAAGCTGAACACGAGCTAGCTCGTGTAAAAACATTTCATGTTATATATATATATATATATATATATATATATATATATATATATATATATATATATATATATAACAACAAAAACTACGCCTTCATCCCAAAACAATTGGGGTCGGCAATTTGAACAAAAAAAAATCATTCTGGGTCTTCCACATGAATCCTTCTCCTCTAATCATTTCTATCCAATGCCATGTCCTCGTTGAGGTTCAAAGCAATCATATCCTTTCTTATCACCTTCATCCATGTCTTCCTAGGCCTACCCCAACCTCTTTTAACTAATATATTTTCCCATTTCTCCATCCTTCTAACCGGAGCATCATTAGGCCTTCGCCGAATATGTCCAAACCACCGTAAACGATTCTCTCTCATCTTATTTTCAATGGGTGCAACGCCTACCTTCTTACGTATCTCCTCGTTCTGAATCTTATCTTTTATTGTATTTTCACACATCCATCTCAGCATATGCATCTCAGCTACACTCATTTTTTGAATATGATGTCTCTTGGCAGCCCAACATTCCGTACCATATAGTAAAGCGGGCCTAATAGTTGTCCTATAAAACTTTCCCTTCAACCGCAATGGCATTCTACGATCGCACAATACTTCAGTTGCACTCTTCCATTTCATCCACCCAACCTTTATCCTAATATATATATATATATATATATATATATATATATATTGCACTTGATAGTTCATATCTTTTGTATATATTTTTCACACATCCCTCCCTTAGTATATATATTTTATGCAGCTTTATATATTTATATATCTCTTAAAATCATAAAAAAAATATTTTTTTTATCTATATGAGCTCTCCCAAGCCAAGTTGTGTCAAAGACACCTCGGGCTCGACTCATATAAGCTAAATGAGCTGCTCATTGCTTGGCTTGCCAACTATACTAATGGATCATGAACAAGTTCTTGATGAGCTGAACCGAACCAAGCCATGATCTTCTCGGTTCATTTACTAGCCCTACCTATGCTCATAAATTGAAGTTCGGATTTGGTGGAACACCCGATGAACAGCCCTGTAAAGGGAACTCCTATATTAGGGTCCTGTTTTTCTGTGAGGTTAGCATATTGAGTATTAATCTTTATAGAAAGCTAATATGGAAGATAAAGGTCCACTAGGTAAAGTTTTTGCCGGGTGTGATTTGACCTTGATCTTCACATTCTAAGTAAATATCCAGACGTATATCTAGCTCCAAGGAATAAGCTGGATCCAGTCGAACTTATCCAGTCCTATATCCAGCTTACACGCATAACATATGTGAACCTCTCTCTCACACCCACACACTCGGTGAAAAGATCCGGTGCAATATGATTGCACAAATATTTGTGCATTAAGCACCTTATCATCTTTCATTTTTGGAGATAGGGCCTGTCAGTTGTTGAGCCCAAGGCCTGATGAAGAGCAATAAGGTGCTTAATGCACAAATATTTGTGCAATCACTCCACACTCCTCAACACTTAAAAAGAAAGAATTTTCTTTTGCTTTTTCTTTTTCTTTTAAGTTTTCTTTTTCTTTTGCTTTTCCTATCTATGACCAACTTAATTTTCTTAAGCAAAGTGATGTACAGAGCTCTCGTGTTTTCTCCTTCAATATACTGTCTGAATCAATGGGCAACTATTTGAACCAGTTTGCAGGCTATTTCATTGCTATTCTTACAGCAAAATATGAAATTAATTAGCAAGGTGTAAGAGATAATAGTCTGTACATAAATAAAGAAGGATGAACCAACGGCGGCTCGGCTTGTCTGGTAGGACTAGATAGTGCACGTCACATTGTGTCGGGACGTTGCACGTTCAAAACCCAATGGTATAGTTGTATAACTGGTAGGGGTCTGCCTAACCCCAGCCATAGTGACAAACCTTTTCAGGCAAAATCTCACATTTTTTTCGGCCAAATCTCAGCAATAAAAATAATAAAAATGTTTTTTATAAGAAAATATTAATAAAAAATTATTTAAAAATAAAAATACATGGTTTTTTCATGATAAATAGCCATGTAAATATCACGTTCACTATGACTCAAGCTTGCCTTTAAAAAAAACATGAAGGATGAAAGATGACACCTGTCCTTTCGACATTGTTACCAACGTCTTTTGGACATTGTTACCAACGTCTTTTCGACAATCCTCAAACCTAGGCTGCAAGCATCCTTTTTTACGATCCTCTGCACTCTCTGAACTTTCTTCCTATGCACATATCCCTCTCTGTTGTTGTAGGATTATGATGCTCTCTGTTCCTCTAGTTGATAGAGTTAACTCTATAGATTCAATTCAAAATCCATAATAAATATGTTAAAACATCAATATTGGTTGGTGAATCGAAAAAAAGTTATCTGACTCATTGTTCATGTGCGTTAAAGTTGTCCGCACAACATAAATCAAACAATCGTACATAAAGAACACAACCTCGGTGTATGATCAAAATAAATGTTGGACTTGGTATAGTTGTTATAGAATAGATAGAACGTGTGTTCTGTTCGTTTTGTTCATTCATTCTGTCCAATCTTGAATAAGTCATCAAACAAGCCCTTAAGTACTTAAAAAGCATAAGTCCATCAATCCAATGGGATTTGAACAATTGATATGCCCCCCTCATTTAGCAATCCTTTCTCTTCTTACACTTGTAAGAAGAGGAACATACCCCATAGAAAAGCATAGCAACCGTCTCCCTTGGATACTAAGCATAAATGTATTAATCCCACCACGGGATTTGAAAATTGAACCGCCCTCACTTAGACCATGTATTTCTTACACTTCTTGTAAGAAGAGGATTAGACTCCGTAAAAAAAACTATATATATGAAAAACATTTGCTACTAATGAAAGTAAGTAACTAAAGAGCTAGAAATCATAGGTGCAAGTTGTATATCAAATCAATATGTATTCAACATGATTTGTTTGCTAAGGATCAAGCCACGTTCATGCTTTTCTCATGTAAAAATGTTATCTGAGTTATGAAATTTTGTCACATCGTAGGCTGTTATTTTTTTTATCCCTTTAAAAACCTAATTATTAGTCATAATCACATTATTCAAGACATGTTTTCTACTAAACAAACCATGTAGATCATATTTGTAACATTTGATCGACAAAAAAATATATAATTTAAAAAAAAAAATAATGATTTGTACTCATTAGCTTCATTAGTAGCCAATATATATATATATATAGAGAGAGAGAGAGTAATGTGCTGGTTTCTTTCTTGTCTTCAAAAATTATATTTTTTGTTATTTTTTCTCATATCTAACACTATAGATGAGATCTATAGGTTTTGATTAGTGGGAATCAACTTTTGGGTCGCCTAAATCTGACCTACAGGTTTTTCCGGTGATCCAAAATTAATGCCTATAAAGACATCAAATTTTTTTACTAAAAAAATAATTTTTTTTGTCAAAAAAGCATGATCCAAGGGTCGATTTTCACTAAATGGAGCATGATAACCACATCCAACGGTTCATATCTATCATAAAACACTTCAAACTACGAAGCCCAACAGGTTAGAACTAGAAAAGAGAGCCTAATATATATATATATATATATATATATATATATATATATATATAGAGAGAGAGAGAGAGAGAGAGAGAGAGAGAGAGAGAGAGGAATATTTGTCCGGATGTTTCGTTGTCAACGGGACCTGATCAGACTTTCAAAGGTGGGCCAAGGTTTGGAAGTGGTGGTTGCTTTGGGCATGGTGGAGGATCTGGAAAAGAGAGGAATATTTGTCTCTTTGTTAGGGAGCCCAAGCTCTCCGACCTCAATGTTTAGTTCGGGATGACGTGTTCCATATGCCTTCGCTTGTTTGGCCACAAGTGGGTTTGTCTTGGTTGGGAGGACCCAGAGTCGGACCACACTATCGCGCGTAGTTTCATATGCTCAGGGTGGAGTTTTATAGTTCTATATTTGCAGTTTGCTTTGTTCTATTTCCATAATTTTTTTGCTGTTTCTGTGGACCTAGAGGCGACCACTCATCACCTCCCAGCCTTCATGTTCTATGTTCTGCTTCTTTATCTCTATTTGATAAATTGAAATTTTCCTTCTCTTTCAAAGAAAAAAAGAACTTGCTCTCGTAGTAAGTTCAAAACCCTAATTAGTTGAAGGCATGTAACAGCAACAGCTAATCTAATAAATTCGTTGAAAGAATAAGGACCCTCTACCAGCAGAACCATTTAGCCATTGATTGGATGGTTAGGATTGAATGTATGATGAAACCCATCTTATTTCAAATGATGGGATCTGTGTTTCCCGAGAACCAGGTTGAGGGCCTTACGTGCCCCAACCATGATAAAACATGGCCAGCGGGATTGGATCCTGGGCCTTCAGATTGACGCAGGAGCCTGCTGATCACATGGGTAACCAACCATGGTCTTCGTGGTATTATTCTTAGTTGTTTTCAACTGTCTATTTCACTTCGCTAGTTTGTTAATTATGCCGTAGTACTTTCACTCAAACCACTCTATTATTATAACGTTGCACGCATCTGGGAGTAAGTGGTATTCCCGCATTCAAAAGTGAGTCTCATTATACTGTGTGCGAGTGTGAAGCTAACTGTGATAATTTGGGAAAACATCCAAACATCATGGAGAGAGAGAGAACACAAATAAACCAATAAGAATTTCATCTCATACAGGAACGAGTCGAGTAAACATCCATAGGAATCAGATTGAAGAGTAATTCC
This sequence comes from Nuphar pumila, assembly GCF_984573655.1. Classification (NCBI taxonomy): domain Eukaryota; kingdom Viridiplantae; phylum Streptophyta; class Magnoliopsida; order Nymphaeales; family Nymphaeaceae; genus Nuphar; species Nuphar pumila. The sequence goes on along the minus strand of NC_143251.1, from coordinate 119,612,182 downwards.
CAGCAAAAGGTGTTATACCAACCTAGTGAAAACAGGATTTCAGAAAAGAGAATTCAAGCCTAGAGGCACGTTCTTAAGATCGCTATCTTTAGAACTTCAATCGCCCCACTCCGGAAATTCCGAAGATGCGAAAAAGGGTTTTGTTACGACTGAGTTCCCAGGATACAACTAGGCTTGAACCTCAAGAGAGTCACTGCTTCGCAAGAACAGATGACCTCTCCCACACATGAACTCTGCAAGCCAAACCGAGAAGAAAGAAAGGAGAAAACTGGAGAGTCAGAAATTCTGATATCCAAAAGACGAAGATAGAAGATATTTATAACCTTTTAGAGAGGCCAAAACGTTTTGCGATAAATGAGATTAAAGGCCATAAATCTGACAGTTTGAAAATAGGATGAAAGGTACCTGAACGGTCACCCACCTTTGACTGTCAATCAAAGGCCTCCAAAACCGTCCAACAGTCACAAAGCGCCTTAAACTCAATATAAATGCTATTAAAACCTTTCAAACGGCCAGATGTCTCAAAACCGAAAAATCAAAATGGATATTTGCGCCTCATATGCACCTCGCACCGCTGCGAGCGTGCGAAGTGCAAAGTGCGCCATCAAAACGCCACATTGCGCGTCAAGCGCGTCCGTTGCTGCACGATGCGCAGCAACGTCCGCAATCCACCTAAATACTCAAGGCTTACCAAAGTAAAGAATAGATTACAAACTCTCTATTTAAACCTCTTGAAAAGCTTTTCTCTCTTAGATATGGGACTAAACTTTTCAAAACACTTTTGATAGTAACCATTAATAATTTAAAACTTTCCTAACAAAAGGAATTCAAGATGAAGAAAAACACCAGCAGCATCTGCATAAAAATAAAGAAATATCCTACACAGTAACAAGATATTAAAAAAAAAAAGAGTCCCATAAGAATTTCATCACATACAAGAACGATCGAGTCGAGTAAACACCCATAAGAATCAGACTCAACAGTAATTCCCAGCAAAAGGAATTCAAGATGAAAAAAAAATACCAGCATCTATATATACCCTGCACATAAAAATAAAGAAACATCCTACACAGTAACAAGATAAAAAAAAGAGTATTCCTCCCCCCCATCTAAACCTCAAAACACCACCAGCCATCCAATCATCATCACCATAATGCTCACAATCCCAGCGCATGATGTAAGAGATGAGGAAGAACCCGTAGGTCTGGGGGACTCTGCTGGGCCTTCTTTAGGTGAAGGTGAGGGAGGAGATGCGGGGCTTGGTACCGGCAGGGCAGGAGCAAGGCTTGGTGTGGGTGGTGCACTAGGAGCATGGCTTGGAGGAACAGATGGTGGGTGGCTTGGAGGGTGTGCAGGAGCTTTGCTTGGAGCAGGAGCAGGTGGATGTGGTGCACTAGGAGGTTGGCTCGGTGCAATGGATGGTGGGTGCGGTGCACTAGGAGGTTTGCTTGGAGCAATGGTTGGTGGTTGGCTAGGTGGGTGCGGTGCACTAGGGGGTTGGCTTGGAGCGATGGTTGGTGGCTGGCTAGGTGGGTGCGGTGCACTAGGGGGTTGGCTTGGAGCGATGGTTGGTGGTTGGCTAGGTGGGTGCGGTGCACTAGGGGGTTGGCTTGGAGCGATGGTTGGTGGTTGGCTAGGTGGGTGCGTTGCACTAGGAGGGATAGTTGGAGGCTGGCTAGGAGGGGTAGGGTGGATGGTTGGTGGAAGGGATGGGGGATGAGAAGAAGGAGGGGGTGGAGGGTGCCTTTCAGCAAGAACCACAACTATGAGCTTCTGGCCTTTCGCACAGTGCCCTGGGGCTCCACTAATGAAGTAAAATGGCCCAGAGCGGTCCAATTCGAACACTGAATATCCGTCTGTGAAGGACTTAACTGGGCTCGATGTGTTGCAGTTGTCGTAGTCCGTACTGCTCACCAACAATACAGAGTCTTCAACAGCTTTGTATTTGAACACTAGAACAGCAAAAATACACAAATAAATTATTTTAAGCACCGATTGTTAAAGTGCTAAGGAACGTTTTTGGATGCAACTTGAAAACAAGAACTAGCAGAAAAAAATCCTAAACTTAGGAGATAACGGACATTAAAAGCCTTATATAACTTCAAAACACGAAAAAAAAAAGTTGGTAGAAAAACCATGAACTTAGTCACCTTTTTCATGAAAACCAAACGAGTATAATGATCGAAGACGAGTAAAAAGCTGCACGAATTGGTTGACTAGTGACAGGTATACGACCAAACGAGCATGATGGTGCTCATTGATGTGAGGTGGCAAACTTGGGAAAACTCTTGTGGGAACTAATATACTGCACATGAATGCAATGAATCAACCCCAATTTTGTCAAGAGTCAAGAGGCAGGTAGGTACTGTAACTCTGTAAGTACCATCATCTCTACAAACTTGGTGACCCCGCGGGACAGACAGACCATAGCAAGCACGTACAAAGAAGCGGTCAACATGGAATTTTAGTGGGACCCACATACAGGACCAAGCACTGCATGTACTTAAACCCTTCCAGATGGTAGTCACACCCCAGAATTTGAAACCAGAAAAGATAAGCCATGAATTCAACATTTCACAAGTTTTGTGGCATTAAACGCTCCCATAATTGAGGATATCCCTAAAAGAAAAAGGATATGCATTGGCCATCCGTTGATGGGTAACATCATCGCGTCTGCCCCACACAGGAGACAGGGATGAAACATGACTAATTCATCGAAAAAACAAAACAAAAAGAAACAGTTCCTGTGAAATTCAGCCACAAGAGAGAGAGAGAGAGAGAGAGAGAGAGAGAGAGAGAGAGAGGGAGGCTCTCACATAGAGTGTCTGATTTCTTAAAACGCTGCCTGCCAGCCCACTGGTTGAAGGGCTCAACTGGTGGTGAGACCCAACCATCTCTTCCCCCAACTCGAAACTGACGAGCACGATCAGCTTCAACGCACAACAAGAGACTCACTATCGCCACCAAAACCACAAGCACATGATTCCTTCCTTTCAACCCCATCTCTCTTTCTCTTTCTCTTCTCCAAAACTCTCTCTCTCTCTCTCTCAAGAACACCCACGACACACTAAAATATATAAGAATATTGCCACGCAGAAGAGAGAGAGAGAGAGATGAGGAAGCTCCAGGAGAGTGCCAAATATATATAAGGGGAAAGGTGGGAGGACAACACGTTAGAGACGGAGTTGGAAAAAAATTCCACCTCCTCCACATTCTTCTTGCTACGGTAGTAAAAAAGAAACGGACGAGGTTGCATAATGACGAAACAACCCTTGTCGTTACTCAAAACTAGTTCTTCTGGTTAGGTGTTCTTTTGCATCATAATAAGGGTAATTTGGTGAATCGAGCCATCCCCAAAACTCACCACCTTCTAGGCTACTTCGTCTCGAACTAGCCGTTGAGTCGCGTACCTAAGGCAAGTAGAATGACCGAATTACCCTGAATTACCCATCTGGAAAAGCTCCGGCTGTGTATGTCAATTTCCGAAGCTATAAGGGCATCTTTAGTAAATTGCGAAACATATATTTTTCGAAAAGGAAAGATGGACCCGGTTCCTTTCCTTTTGGGGATGTAGCCGTTTGTTCATTGATAGAAGGCAATTAATTGCTAAATTGAACTCCCTTAGTGCGCCCCACGAGACACTCGCGTTTGTGACCGTTGGATCTCAGCAATCAGTCGACACGCTTCGACATATGGTCCAAAAAGAGCGAAAAAGGAAGGAAAACTGAGAGGGAAATTGGGTTTATCTTCCGGGAAGCACCTGTTGCGTATCTAAAAGTTAAGCCATGGAGGACTCTTGCCTCCACCTGGAGAAGAGGAAATTTCTTCCGAATCAGATTCCACATTTTTTTTTAGGTTGGTTTACAATGATGCCTCTACGATGTATAAGTGGCAACACGTTTTAACTAGCTTGACCTTTGGGTGTGTTTTGAAAGTACTAACCTTCCCGCTGTTTTCGAACGACTCCGAAAGATTTCAAAGGGCTCGAATTTCCAAGCTTTTCCGGAAATGACGAGGACGCCCTCAGTTCGGTCGTCCTCTTTGCACGTTGGTTAGGTTGGCTTGAAGAACTTTCGGGGTTACATTAGTTGTTAATTAAGACTATTAGGGTATTTTTGTCAATTAGAAAAGTGACACGGATCTTTCCATAAAGCGCCATACATACCGCGTCTTTATAACACACGTGTAGTAGCTACGTGGGGCTGAGCGGGACGCGTGTGAACGCGTACGGAAAGCGTTGGGGATTTCGAGGCGATGGAAGAATTCTGGTGAAACAAGTTGGGACGAAAATCCTTACAACCAACAGGTGCAAATGGATCGGATACGATCCAAATCATAGTTGAGCCCAATTCCGAACTGGACTGTGAGAAGGGGAGTAATCTGGACGGATACGGGTCGCGTCAAGCTCAACCTGACACCGGATCTTAAACAGTGGGTCCAGATCTGACCGCTCGAAAATGGTAGTCGCTTTTTCATGTACAATGGATCAGGATCAGGGTGCTGGTCCGAGTTTAATTGCCACAAATTGTTTGAATAAGCTTCAGAACATCTCTACGCTTCAAAAAGTTGGATCAGACCTGGGTGGGATGGAGGCATGATCTTAGTCTCTGTATCCTCCACTTCACTTCAAAACGGAAACGGGCCTAGGTCCATAAGAGTGCTCTAAATCCTGCTGCCTCTGTGATGCAGGGCAGCAGTAGGAGCCAAACTTATTCGCATTCAACTTGATCCATTTTATAGTTTTAGAATTTTCTTTTATTTGGGTCTTTGTAATGGATATCAGATCTAAATAGTTGATTCATATCCCAATGTAGTAATTCATTAGGATTAGCCAGTTTCTTAATTAATGTTTAACAAAAATAAGTAGGTTAGGTACGCTTGGATTAAGATTCTTTTCCTATAAATATAGGATGGATCCAGGGTTAGATTATTTGGAGTTGAGCCGGAATTTAGATTTTAATTGTTATTTTTTAGTTAATTTCTTGTAATTTTTAATTATTTCCTGCAATTTCATGTTTTCCCGAGTGGGTTTTTTAGTTTGTTAGATTTTCTTTGCAATCTCGGGGTCTCGAGATTGCATCATTCTGGGTCCATGGTGAATAGGTTACAAACATATAGGATCCATGTTAAAAACAGAGGTGGCCCACAAGGTCTGACTGTTGCGTTTTTAACCTGGCCTGCGTCTGCTGAATTCAGATCCGACACAAAAGGGTCCAGGTTCAACAAAAAACGAAGCAGCTTTCTTTAGTATCTTTTTTCCATATAAAAGTTGTTAGAACCGGTTCACGGACCTGATCCATTACAATATCCCATCATTGGTCCCAGCCCTGAATCTGTCTGACCCTGTGTTGTACGGACGTGCCATTTTAGCCGTGCGTTTATGGTGACGTAGGACTCTCCGACTGATCGGTGAAGAAATTTTTATATTAGCGACCTTAATTAAGAGCGCGTTTGACACGTAAAACAATCCACACGGCAGGAACACATCAAGCCGCCCGCGTTTGGAACGTGGGACAAAGCGGTCTCTGCTGGGAAAGGTCCCCATACATTTAACAGGACATCGAGATTGGAGAGATGGGCCTGTAAGGAAGCAAAATACAAAGCCCCAAGGGGTTGGCGTTTGGAACGTGGGACAAAGCGGTCACTGCTGGGACAGGTCCCCATACATTTAACAGGACATCGAGATTGGAGAGATGGGCCTGTAAGGAGGCAAAATACAAAGCCCCAAGGGACCTCCATGTGCGACTTGTGAATGTCACCAAGTCCTACAGGAAACCCAAAATGACAAGTTTGGGTATACTCCTTAGTAGGTAAGGGCACCTGATCAAGGGTTTTACCAACCGGAGGAGGCTAGCCAATGTGCAGAAGACCTATTATGTGTTCCATATCCCCTATGTCATTCCCCTCTTAATTACATCTTATGATGCAAGTTGTTTTGATCAAATATGACCTTATAAATGGATCCTTGGATCTTCTCGATGAAAAAAATATGAAAGTTTCAATTACAAAATTTTATGTTTTATCATCTGTTGATTTTTGAATCGCCAAAAACTCCTGCATACTGGTTGGATTTCCGCAATTTAAATGTCAAATTTCACTAAATGAATGATGTAGATCACTTCTATGGAGTCCCATTTGATAAAAAAACAACTTGAATCAATAAAATTTTAAGGACCGGTATGAAGATACACTACAACAAAGCAGTAGCTTAGCGATGACCACATTCCGTCGCTAATCCGTCGCTAACCATGTTAGCGACGGATTAGCGACAACGCGGCGACAGTATGCTTACGTCGCGAATATTTCGACGCTAACTGGCGACGGAATAATTCCGTCGCCAAGTCCGTCGCTAATTGCGACGGAATAACGAGCGCTATATTCGGTCATCAATCCGCCGGTACTAAACGGCGACCACGGCGTGGCGACGGATTTAATTCCGTCGCTAGATTAATATGAATAGCGACGGAATCATCCGTCGCTAATCCGTCGCAAAAACGAAAAAAAATCAAAAAAAATTTATTTAAAAATTAATTACCGAGAACTGTACAATTTATATTTCCTGTACAATTTATATTTCCTGTAAATAAAAAACAAACCACACAAAAAAATTCATATAACAAGTATCTATAATAATTAATCGTTCCACCTTAAAACTAAGAAGTTTAATTATTTACAATTCAACAATTACAATTAGGAAAAATAAAAAAAATAGAACTTCTTCAACACAGTCCTCTAATCATCGCCAAGATTTTGTGTGTCTTCTTGTTCATTGTCTTTATCTGTCCCTTCAGCTCCACTACCCTGATTATCGCTAGCAGCCTACACAAGAAAAGAACAGTCAGTATTGATAAACAAAATATAATGAAATAAATTACACACTATATGTGATTCTATCATGTGCTCATGTGTGATCTAAGGCAATAAAAAAACTCTATATGTGATTCTATCATGCTCATATGTGTGCTAAGGCAGTCAAAAAATTGAATATGTGATTATAGCATGTTCATATGTGTTCTAAGGCATATAAAAAAACTCTATATGTGATTCTACCATGCTCAGATGTGCTTTAAGGCAGGCAAAAAACTATATATGTGATTCGATCATGCTCGTATGTGTGCTAAGGCAGTAAAAAAATTGAATATGTGAATATAGCATGCTCATATGTGCTCTAAGGCAGGCAAAGCCAAAAATTTTATATGTGATTCTATCATAAATGATATATAACATGTTCATATGTGTTCTAAGGCAGTTAAAAAACTCTATATGTTATTATAGCATGTTCATATGTGTGCTAAGGCAGTCAAAAAACAGAATATGTGATTATAATATGCTCATATGTGTTCTTAGGCAGTAAAAAAACTGAATATGTGATTATAGCATGCTTATGTGTTCTAATGCAATCAAAAAAACTTTATATGTGATTCTATCATGCTCATATGTGCTCTAAGACAGACAAAAAGTTAAATATATATATATATATGTGTGATTCTATCATGCTCATATGTGTGCTAAGGCAGTAAAAAAATTGAATATGTGATTATAGCATGTTCATATGTGTTCTAAGGCATCTAGAAAAACTCTATATGTGATTCTACCATGCTCAGATGTGCTTTAAGACAGTCAAAAAAACTATATATGTGATTATACCTGAGAGGGACCTGGAATCGAAGATCCCCTATCCTGAACAGCGGCCTTGATCTCATTTCGGAGAAAGGGGGCGACGGTGTATTGGAAGTAGTTATTCAGTGATTCATTAATGATCTCGCGTACATCATCACCGGAAAGAATAGTCGGCTGCTTGGAGCTTATGTCGGCGCAAGAAGTTGGTGAGCCGTAACTGGAAGAACCAATAACTGGTGAAGTGTTCATATTACTCCCAAACCCGAACACGCGACCTTTTTTGGGTTCACCTGCTGCAGTCACCCATGCTGTAGGATCAAATGATGGATGTTGAGTAGCGTCTTCGCCATATCGCTCTACCATTTGTTGCTCATATGCCTCCTACAAAATAATGTTTAAAGTATTCATTAATAATTAATGATAACATTATGATGACTTGCATATATATTGCAATGATTATTAATAGAATTAATACATACCGTTGTCGTTCTCGCCTTCTCTGATACGAAGACTCCCGTGGTCTTCCGTTTATGTGTTTCTACAAACACATCCTTATATGGTACACTGCCTCCTTTTTCTGCTTCTTGCGAAGTTAAATGACAAAAGATTTAGTACACAAATTTGCAACAATACTTATAAAATTAATATTATATATTGATGAGTTACCATTTTCTTTAGGTGGCTCCCAAATGTCTTAGATCCACCTGTGTGTAGATGGGCTTCGGGCATCTTCGATCGATTTTGTGAAGCCTTCGCAGAGCGATTTTTAAATGCATATCCCGCCCACATATCGCACATTTCATCCCAGTAATCTCTCCTGATAGTAATAGGACCATGGTCCTTCCACAGTAATGGATCATCTACTACGCCAGATGCTTTTTTTGCTGCAGTCTTCATAGTGTGCAGCATGTCTGCAAATCGATTGGCAGTCACCTTCTGCCACACCTTCCTTGCATCATTTTCTTCCACCGTAGTTGCAAAGCGATTCGAAGCCTACAAATATTTTCAGAAAGTTAGTAGACATTGCTTAAATAAATTAAATATGAAACACATTAACTATGAGGAACAACTGTATACCATGAATGAGGACCACAATCTGTCTAATACCTCCTTTGGGTACTCTTTCCATTGAGCAACTGGACCTGGTAGATGTTGAAGAAGTGAATTCCTAATCTCCCGTACTACTTCTTGTGGCTCAAACCTCGTGCTGCATATGAATTGTTACACAGTAAATATCAATATAAAATATTTAAAAGATATGCAATAATTGAAAACAAAATACTTACGGTCGATTATCGATATACACTATTCGAATGAGTCTTCTTGTGCCAGCCTGAGAAGACCCTGTTTCCTGTGTTGGCTGTTGACTTGTGCGATCAACTGGTGTAGGTGGGTCGTGTACAGGCGCAACATCATCTGTAAAAAAATACACACCAACTTCTCAGAATGTGCATTTGAACTAATCAAGCATCTTATTAGTTATATGATATACCTATCAGAGAAGCCCGTGAAGATGAAGGTTGAGCCTGGCTACTACTGGATGAGCGACCACTATAACCTCCACGAACCATATTCTAACAAATAACATATGTCATACAATACATTCAAATAATTCACATCAAGTATTACAATGCATTCAAGTCATTCACATCAAGCATTGCAATGCATTCAAATAATTCAAATCATTGACATCAAGTATTGCACTAATTCAAATCATTCGTTAATTGCATAAATTATAATACATTCAGATAATTGAAATCATTCACATCAAGTATTACAATGCATTCGAATCATTCGTATCAAGTATTATAATACATTGAAATAAAATTTTTAATCATTCACACCAAGTATTGCAATACAACTCACATCAAGTATTACAATGCATTTAAATAGAGGTTTGTAGTATAAGATTTTGCTCACTAGCTTGAGAATTCTTTCTCGTCACTAGTTTGACTTTCTTCTTCTTCTTCTTCTTCTTCTTCTTCATTGTTTGTCCATCCACTTGGTACATCATTTGGATCACATTCCTCTATGAATGTTTCATCAGCCAATGGAGATATGACATACATATCATGCGCAACATTGTGACCATAAGCGAAGTCACAGACATCATCTGATTGATAGTAATCACTGTCTTCAGCTAACTCATCTTCTTGTAACTGATCATACTCGGGGTATAGTTTGGATTTCACCTTGCAAACTGCCCATCATTCATTTCTATCTGACTTTTTTATACTCGGATATGAAGTATAATAAACTTGTTGAGCTTGCGAGGCTAATATGAATGGTTCATATGTTCCAAACCTAGATTTATGATTCACCTCCACAATGCCTGAAGCTTTGTCGAGTCTTGTTGCAGTTGGATCAAACCAATGACACTTGAATACCGTAACCCTGTTATTCATGCCTAAGTAAGTCAACTCCATTATTTCCTCTATAACACCGTAGTAATCATGTTCATTTTCACCGTAGCTGCTACCCTTGACACACACACCACTATTTATCGTTGATTTGTTTATACCGTAGTCTTTTGTATGGAATCGATAACCATTTACGATATACCCGTTGTAGCATTGCACAACTTTGGTCGGACCATTTTCTAAATCACATATTCCTTGATCTTTAACATCACCATGGCGAACCTACGCACAAACATAAACAATTATTGTGATCACGATCAATTAAGTAACTTAGTGTTATTTATAAGTACAAAATTTATGTTAGCTTCTTTACCAACTGTTTCAACCACTCCACAAACTTAGTTCCAACCAGATAACATACCATATGCAGGGAAGTCACTGATTGTCCATAGAACAGCGGCCTTCATGTTGAAATTTTGTTTTTTGTGGGCATCATACGTGGTAACACCGTCATCCCACAGTACTTTTAATTCATCAATCAATGGCCTTAGATATACATCAAGATTTTGGCCAGGTGAGGTCGGACCAGGGATCAACAGAGACAAGAAAAGATTTGGACGTTTCATACACAAGCTTGGTGGAAGGTTGTATGGAGTTACAAATACTGGCCAGCATGAGTATGGAGTTGATCTACCCCCAAATGGATTAAATCCATCTGTACATAGACCGAGTCTAACATTTCGCACTTCCATTGTGAAGTTCTGATGAGTACGATCAAAGTGCTTCCAAGCTTCAGCATCAACAGGATGCGTGATCTTGTTTTCATCGTGTCGAACTTTATTTGCATGTCATCTCATGTGTTTAGCTGTCTTTGAAGACATATACAATCGCTGCAATCTAGGAGTGATAGGAAAGTAGCGGAGCGACTTGTATGAAACTTCCTTTGATCTCGTGCTACCATTGCCTCTTGTCTTTGGCTTGAACCGAGGATGCCCACATGACGGGCATGATATGTCGTTTTCCTGCTCCTTGAAATACAACATGCAGTGATTTGGACAAGCATCAATCTTTTTGTAACCCATACCTAGAGCGTTGACCATAACTTTCGCATGATAGAAATTTTGTGGCAATTTCTTATCTTTAGGCAACATACTCTTCACAATCATACACAAACGGTCAAAACATGATTGACTCAAATTATACTCGGACTTCAAATTCATTAGTTGAAGAACTGCAGACAAGATAGTGTGACTCTCACAACCGTTCCAAAGTGGCTCATCAGCATCTCTAAGTAAATCATAAAATCTACTAGCTGCATCGTTTGGTGATTCTTCATCTACGACAGTTCTTACATCACTAGAACTCATAGCAGAACCCAGTTCTGTTCCTGCAGCATCAAATATCAAATTCGTATATGGATTATCGTGCACCACATTCACCCGTGCATCAAAATCGTTTCTAAATTCTTCTCCATGAAACGTCCAGTTCTGATAATCACTCACAAAACCCTTTCTGTATAGGTGATGTCTAACGCCATGAGGTTCTACAAATCGATTATTCTTACAAATCTTGCAGGGACACCTAATCCGACCTGTGGGATCTACCGTACTGACACTTGCCGTTGCAAATTCAATAAAACTGTCGACACCATCCATATATTCATGCGATAACTCATTGTCCACTATCCTACGGTACATCCATTCACGGTTTGCAGTCATTCTGTCGTATGATGTTACGAATAGTATCCTAACCAGTTAAAAGAGAACCATCAGAATACTATGATGAAGAAAATATCAAATTTATCATGCAATATATGATGTCATACAATCACAAGAATTATGATGCATGCATTGATAACTTAATATTTTCATGTGCAAACTATTCATGACACGATACATTCATTTGAAGCATGCTTTCAGTATACAATTTCACATGGAAGACATAATCAAATTGAAAGTAACTACATGTAAGCATGGATACAATCACATCAAACATTGCAATACATCGAAATAATTCATATCAAACAAATATCAAACATGTACCTGCAGCAAACACACTTCAATATCCCACTAACTACTACCATGCATAGCATGGACTCCGTACTCCAAAAATAAGAACACTTCCATATTCATACATTAAAATCATGCTCAGCATGATCTCCGAACTCCAACAAAGTAGTCCTAGATATCAACAACTAAGTGAGTGTGTGAACAATAAAGTGTTATATTCAATAAATTAAATAACATGTGATGCGCTTGCATCACTTACTCACCACGGGTATTTACCCGATTTGCATTGTTTTTGTCACTTACTTACCACGGGTGGCGGGGCACAAGCGAGTTCTGTTGAGAAATCTGCAAAAAAAAATGATGTTTTAAAATGAAGTCACCATGAAATTATTCGACCATATTAAATCATAAAACCTTAAAATACAAGAAAATAAATTATAAATAAACCAAAACATCATAAACTATAAGAAAAATAAACCATAAAATTAAATAAAAAAGCCACAATTTAAACCTTAATCAAACAAGGAAAAAACCTGCCCAAATCAAATACAAAAAAATCCTTAATCAAATTAACTAAAAAGTATTAATTAAAAAAATGTGATTTAAATCCCTAATTATAGAAAATAAAAATAAAAACTCTAAATAAATAAAAAAAACCTAATCAAATTAACTATAAAAGCCTTAATTAAAAAATTTTGATTTAAAGTCCTAACCAAATTAACTAAAAATCCTTAATTAAAAAAATTATGATTCAAATCCCTAATCATAGAAAATAAAAATAAAAGCTCTAATCAAATCCAAGAAAACCCTAATCAAATTAACTATAAAATGCCCTAATTTTTAAATTTTGATTCAAAGCCCTAATAAAACAAAATCAAATAAAAAACCCTAATTAAATTAACTACAAATAGCCTTAATTTAAGAAATTTGATTCAATTGCTTAATAAATGAAAATCAAAATAAAAAATCCTAATCAATGAAAATCAAAGAAAACTAAACAATAAAAATAAAATAAAAACCCTAATTTCTGAAAAAAGAAAAAAAAGAGCAAGAAACCAGGGGGTCGACCCCCGGCCGGACACGGCAGGGGGTCGACCCCCGGCCGGACATCAAAAGGGGTTGACCCCCTGCCGGACAAGGCAGGGGGTTGACCCCTGGCCGAACACGGCAGGGGGTCGACCCCGGCCGGACAAGGCAGGGGGTTGACCCCCTGCCGGACATCAAAAGGGGTTGACCCCCTACCGGACACGGCGGGGGGTCGACCTCCGGCCGGACATGGCGGGGGGTCGACCCCCCCCCCCCCCGACCGGACACGGCAGGGGGTCGACCCCCTACCAGGGTTGACCCCCGGCCGGACACGGCAGGGGGTCGACCCCCGGCCGGACACGGCAGAGGGTCGACCACCTACCGGGGTCGACCGCCTGGCAGAGTCGACCCCCTGCCGGAAAACGCAGGGGGTCGACCTCCAATCCATTTAAGGTGAAATACGTACCTGCGGTTGCTCCGGGCAGCGACGGCGGCAGCGGAAGGTTGACGGAGATCGACTTCCGGCGAACGGTGGGGGCCGGCAGAGAGGTCGACGGGATGTATAGGGCGGCCGAAGGAAGAGGGCGGCAGGAGGGAGAGGGCGGCGGGCGGGAGCAGCGAAAGGAGAAAGGAAAAAGAGGGCTGGGATTAGGGGTAATGCGACATTTAGCGACGGCTTAGCGACGGATTAATTCCGTCGCTAAGCCATCGTAATTCAAAAAACAAAAAAGGCGACAGAAAATATTTCGTCGCCTAGGCCGTCGCTATGTTGCGACGGAATTTTAGCCGTCGCAATTCCGTCGCTAACTGTCGTATTTATTGCGACAAAATATTCTCTCGCACAATCCGTCGCTAAGTAGCGACGGATTTTGCGAGGGAATATAATCTGTCGCTAGTTTCGTAAAATTCTACAAATATAGCGATGAATTCATTTCTCTCGTTAATCCGTCGCTAAGTAGCGACGATATAACTCCGTCGCTAAATTCCGTCGCTAATCAACTATTTTTTTGTAGTGATAGAGATGACATAGGGGATGAGTGAAACCGATTTCGTACCATCCCATCATCAACTTTGATCCATTTGAGTCTAGAATGTAGACCCTGCCAAGCCGGAGTATTGCGGGAAATTAACTTTTCAAGTATTATTGTCACATAGGGGAGATCTTGTTGAAATTGCCTTTAAATTGGTGCCATTTTTAAGCTGAGTTTTTTGCTAGATGGAGACAATTTGCACTCTATACAAAACGGGTCCTATGCCCGAAATTGTGTGATCCATTTCTCCTTTGGCTTCTTACCTATTTCTTTTGAAATTTTCGTTCTTTAGTTTGAGTGCATGTTTAGAGAGTCTGCTATTTTCTATTAGGTTTCCTTGAGCAATAATGGTGTTACCTTCACTGTGCTTGGAGATATAGATGAAAATAATGGATCCAAACTCTATCCATTGTGGACCCCAAAAATATTAAACAATAGTTAGGCCAATTTGGATTTTTGTTTTTGAAGGAATAGGAACAAGTCAAGTTTGAAACAAGGTGATATCCCATGTGGTAAGCGGGGTCCTGTGCCAAGCTTGAAGGTCCAGGTTCAAATCTCTCTGCTACATGGGGTTTTAGAGATATCTGGTAGGGGTCAGACTAACCCCAGCTTGCCTATCAAAAAAAAAAAAAAAAGGAACAATTCAAGTTTGAAACATCCAATTCCAGCAATCTGCGGCCTTAAATTGTTGCTTTTGTTATTATTATTTTTTGTATCATCTGGTAAGTGGTAGGGGTCTACGTAACCCCAGCTTCCTGATAAAAAAAACCGATGTCATTGACCGTAATATATATAGTAGAGCGTAGCTGCTTGAGCACCTACTTAATCAAGTTGATCATCCCTCGCCCATTTCATAAAAGGGTCAGCGGAAAAAAAACAAAAATGTTAAAACAATGCTTTTGGAGCAAAAATGAGCGAAAAATATCCTTTAGCGGCACTAAAGGTAAAAGGAATGCACGCATCTCTATAACCTTTAGCAACACTTTTTGTGTGCAGCTAAAGGTCTCGATTCCACTGGAACCTTTAGTGGCGTTTTTGCAAAAAGACTTATTTTTTGATTTTTTTTTTGTGCGACATTCCAATTCAAGTAGGTGGTGAAGCACCTCTCTCTCTCTCTCTCTTTATATATATATATATATATATATATATATATATATATATATATATATATATATATATATATATATATATATATCACTACAAATAAAAAAAAATAATTCATCGTACATTTGTGATGGATTAGCTAGAGAAAACTAGCCCTCCCTAAAATCGGAATTAGTGATGGAATTAGCGATGAAAAATTTTTGTCTCAAAATTCATCGCTAATTAACGACAGAACAATTGTCTCAAACTCCATCACTAATTAACAACAGATTAGCGATGAACAAATTTTGTCTCAAACTCCGTCTCAACTTCGCGATGGATGAGCGACAAAATTTTTTTATTGCGAATTAATGACAGAATTTGTCTGTCACTAAGCCGTCGCTATTTTTCGATATAAAATGGTCCATCTAGGGCACGAAATTCTCTCAATGCTCTCTCTCTCTCTCTCAATCCACCTTCCTTTCTCCTCCCTCGCTCGATCCACCTCTGTCGCCTCCCATCCTTCAAGCAGACGCCGATGACCGAAGCTGCCAGCCACCCCTCCGAACACCACCATCGTCTTCTTCTTCCCTGCTGCCACCGACGACCATCGACCGTCAGCCACCCCCTCTTCGATCATCGCCATCTCCCCTTGTTCCCTCAACGACCTCGCCGACGACCCATCTCTTGTTCCTCCCGCTCCGGCACCTCGGTCGAAGTCCACCTGTGACCATGCCGATGAGCGCCTCCCCCCCCCCGTCCCTCTTTCCAATCTGTCGGTAGGGGGCTTCGCCCCCTGTCTTTGTTTTCGTTCGGCTAATAGGGGGTCCAACCCCTTGCCTTTGTTCTCTTTTGGCTGGCAGGGGGACTCCACCCTCTGCCGTTGTTGCTTCTTGGTAGGGGGTTGAGCCCCCGTCTTTGTTTTCATTCGGTCGGCAGGGGGTGGAGCCCTTTGTTCTTTCTTCTTTCAGTCAGGTCCACTTCACTACAACAAAGCAGTAGATTAGCGACGACCACATTCCGTCGCTAATCCGTCGCTAACATGGTTAGCGACGGATTAGCGACAACGAGGCGACAATATGCTTACGTCGCGAATATTTCGACGCTAACTGGCGACAGAATTATTCTGTCGCCAGGTCCGTCGCTAATTGCGACGGAATAACGAGCGCTATATTCCGTCGCCAATCCGCCGGTACTAAACGGTGACCACGGCTTGGCGACGGATTTACTTCCGTCGCTATGTCGTCGCTAGATTAATATAAATAGTGACGGATGGTTCCGTCGCAAACACGAAAAAAATTAAAAAAATTTATTTGAAAATTAAATACCGAGAACTGTACAATTTCTATTTTCTGTATAATTTATATTTCCTGTAAATAAAAAACAAACCACACAAAAAAATTCATATAACAAGAATCTACAACAATTAATCGTTCCACCTTAAAATTAAGAAGTTTAATTATTTACAATTCAACAATTACAATTAGGAAAAATAAAAAAAATAGAACTTCTTCAACACAGTCCTCTAATCATCGCCAAGATTTTGTGCGTCTTCTTGTTCATTGTCTTTATCTGTCCCTTCAGCTCCACTACGCTGATTATCGCTAGCAGCCTACACAAGAAAAGAACGGTCAGTATTGATAAACAAAATTTAATGAAATAAATTACACACTATACATGATTCTATCATGTGCTCATGTGTGATCTAAGGCAATAAAAAAACTCTATATGTGATTCTATCATGCTCATATGTGCTCTAAGGCAGACAAAAAGTTATATATATATATATATATATGATTCTATCATGCTCATATGTGTGCTAAGGCAGTTAAAAAATTGAATATGTGATTATAGCATGTTCATATGTGTTCTAAGGCATCTAGAAAAACTCTATATGTGATTCTACCATGCTCAGATGTGCTTTAAGGCAGGCAAAAAACTATATATGTGATTCGATCATGCTCGTATGTGTGCTAAGGCAGTAAAAAAATTGAATATGTGAATATAGCATGCTCATATGTGCTCTAAGGCAGGCAAAGCAAAAAATTTTATATGTGATTCTATCATAAATGATATATAACATGTTCATATGTGTTCTAAGGCAGTAAAAAAACTCTATATGTTATTATAGCATGCTCATATGTGTGCTAAGGCAGTCAAAAAACTGAATATGTGATTATAATATGCTCATATGTGTTCTTAGGCAGTCAAAAAACTGAATATGTGATTATAGCATGCTCATATGTGTTCTAATGCAGTAAAAAGACTTTATATGTGATTCTATCATGCTCATATGTGTTCTTAGGCAGGCAAAAAAACTTTATATGTGATTATAGCATGCTCATATGTGCTCTAATGCAATAAAAAAACTCTATATGTTATTATAGCATGCTCATATTTACACGATTTGCATTGTTTTTGTCACTTACTTACCACGGGTGGCGGGGCACAAGCGAGTTCCGTTGAAAAATCTGCACAAAAAAACACTGTTTTAAAATGAAGTCACCACGAAAAAAAAAACTGTTCTGGCAAGGGGTCGACTCCCCTGCTGTTCCGGCAGGGGGTCGACCCCCTTACGGAACATAGGGGGTTAACCCCTTTACGGAACGTAGGGAGTTAACTGACCCCCTGTTCCGGCAGCGGGTCGACCCCCAGCCTGTTATGGCAGGTGGTTAACCCCCTGCCGGGGTCGACCCCCTGCCCGGGTCCACCCCCTGCCCGGGTCGACCCCCTACCGAAAAGGCAGGGGGCAAGGGTCCCCTGCCGAAAAACGCAGGGGGTTAGCCCTCTGCAAGAAATGCAGGGGGTTAACCCCCTTCCGGAAAACGCGGGGCCCCCTCCATTTTCCGGAAGGGGGTTAACCCCCTCCGTTTTTCGGAAGGGGTTAACCCCCTGCCGGAAACGAGAGGGGGGTTAACCCCCTGCCGAAAACGGCAGGGGACGCAGGGGGTTAATCCCTTGCGTTTTCCGGCTGGGGGTTAACCCCCTGCGTGAACCGAGAGGGGGTTAACCCTTGCCCGAAATGACAGGGGGTTAACCCTCTGTGTGAACCGGGAGGGAGTTAACCCCCTGTCGGAAACGGCAGGGGGTTAACCCCCTGCGTGAAAATGGGGGTTAACCCCCTGCGTGAACCAGGAGGGGGTTAACCCCCTACCGGAAACGGCAGGGGGTTAACCCTCTGTGTGAACCGGGAGGGGGTTAACCCCCCTGCTGTTTCTGGCAGGGGGTTAACCCCCTGCGTGAACCGGGAGGGGGTTAACCCCCTGCCGGAAACGGGAGGGCGTTACCTTTCTCCGGGCGGCGAACGGTGGGACCGGCGGACGGTCGGACCGGCGAACGGCGGGAGCGGGACCGGCGAACGACGAACGGCAGGAGCGGCGAACGGCAGGAGCAGCGAAAGAAGAAAAGGAAAAGCTGCCTGGGATTAGGGTTATTCGAAAGTTAGCGACGGCTTAGCGACGGATTCATTCCGTCGCTAAGCCAACGTAAAATCAAATTCGCGAAAATAGCGACGGATTATATTCTGTCGCCACATCCGTCGCTATTTAGCGACGAACTAGGTTCCGTCGCTAACGTCGTCGGTAAATGGTGCGATCGTACCGACAAAATAGTTTGTCTCTACAGCCGTCGCTAATTAGCGACGGACTAGGCGACAGACTATCTTCCGTCGCTATTTTCATAAGATTCAGTAATTATAGCGACGAATATTTGTCGCTCGCCAATCCGTCGCTAACTAGCGACGGAATCTTTCCGTCGCTAACTAGCGACGGAATCTTTCCGTCGCTAACGTCCGTCGCTAACAACGTATTTTCTTGTAGTGCTTTGTTTCTCCGGTCGGCAGGAGCTCTGCCTCTCTGCTATTATCTTTTCTCATCGAGCAGAGAAGGCGAAGCCCTTACCTGAGTGGTTCTTCTGCCGACAGGAGGAGGAGGCTCTACCCCCTGTCGTGTTTCTCTTTTGTTAACCAAGGCAGGGCGAAGCCTCCTGCCTGTGTCTTTGTCTTTGGCCGGCAGCCTGTTTTCTTTTGCTTCTTCCTATGTCTTTGTCTTTGATCGACGAGTAATGTGTATTGCAGATGCGTAGCAGAGCAAAATGCGCGATGCTTAATGATAAGTATCGCATGCGGCTTAAAATGTCATGCAAAAAGAAACAAGAAAAATGCAAATGCAAAACCATGCAAATCGGGTAAATACCCATGGTGAGTAAGTGATGCAAGTACATCACATGTTATTTACTTTCTTGGATGTAACACTTTTCTGCTCACACACCCACTTAGTTGTGGATATCTAAGACTGTTTTGCTGAAGTTTGAAGATCATACTTAGTATGATTTGAATGCATGGGAATAGAAGTACTCTTATTTTTGTAGTTCGAAGACCATGCTAGTCATGATTGTAGTTAGCGGGATATTGGAGTATGTTTGTTGCAGGTACATGTTTGACATTATTGTGATATGAATGATTGAATGTATTGCAATGTTTGACATGACTATCCATGCTTGCATGAAGTTATTTTCGATTTGATTATGCATTCAATGTAAAATTGTATCATGAAAATATGCTTAAACTGAATGTAGCGTGATATATATATATATATATATATATATATATATATATATATATATATATATATATATCAAATCATTACATCCACCATCAATGCATGATAAATTAGATATTTTCTTTATCATAGCATTATTATGATTCTCCTTTAACTAGTTAAGATAATATTAGTAACATCATAGGACAAAATGACTGTAAAACATGAATGAATGTACCGTAGGATAACTGATAATGAGGTGTCGCTTGAATATATAGATGGTTTTGATAATTTTATTGAATTTGCAATGGCAAGTGTCAGTACAGTAGATCCCACCGGTTGGATCAGGTGCCCCTGCACGATATGTAAGAACAATCGATTTGTAGAACCTCATGGCGTTAGACATCACCTATACAGGAAGGGTTTTGTTAGTAGTTATCAAAATTGGATGCTTCATGGTAAAAATACTTTAGAATAATTTTGACGCACGGGTGGATGTGGTGCACGATAATCCATATGTGGATTTGATATTTGATACTGCAGGACCAGAACTGGGTTCTGCTATGAGTCCTAGTGATGTACCAACTAGGGTAGAGGAAAAAGCAACAAACGATGCAGCTAGTAGATTTTATGACTTACTTAGAGATGCTGATGAGCCACTATAAAATAGTTGCGAAAGTTACACTATTTTGTCTGTAATTCTTCAATTACTGAATTTGAAGTTAGAGTATAATTTGAGTCAATCATGTTTTGACTGTATGTGCTCTATTGTGAAGAGTATGTTGCCCAAAGATGAGAAATTGCCATAAAATTTCTACCGTACAAAGGTTATGGTTAACGCTCTAGGTATGAGTTATCAAAAGATAGATGCTTGTCTAAATCACTACATGTTGTGTTTTAAAGATAAAGAAAATAGCAGATCATGTTCATTATGTGGGCATCCTCGATTCAAGTCAAAGGCAAGGGGCAATGCTAGCACGAAGTCAAAAGAATTGTCATACAAGTCACTATGTTACTTCTCTCTCACCCCTAGATGGCAATGACTGTATATGTCTTCGAGGATAACTAAACACAAGAGATGACATGCAAATAAAGTTGGATATGATGAAGACAAGATCACGCATTCTGTTGATGTGGAAGCTTGAAAGCACTTTGATCGTACTTATCAAACATATATGCATGCTTGAATCACTATGACATTTTTTTGACAACCTTAGAACACATCTCTGCATGATTGAATCACTATGATTTTTTTTGTCAGCCTTAGAACAAATATATAAATGATTGAATCAGTATAAATTTTTTTTGACAGCCTTAGAACACATATATGCATGATTGAATCACTATAAAATTTTTTGACAACCTTAGAACACATATATGCATGATTGAATCACTATAAAAATGTTTTTACTGCCTTATAACACATATATGAATGATTGAATCACTATGAAAGTTTTTTGACAACCTTAGAACACATATAAGCATGATTTCATTACTATGAATTTGTTTTGACAACCTCTGAATTTTGTTAATGTCCTTCACTTTATTGTTAGTCTATGTGTCATTCAGCCATGTTACTTTGATTGCATTAGATTAGGTGCATTGTATATAATTTATTTCATTATATTTTATTTATCGATACTAACATTTTGGTTCTCTTGTAGGATGCTGAAAATGATCAGCGTAGAGGAGCTGATGGAGGCATGGATGGAGGGGTAGATTGAAACAATGAATAGGATGATTCTCTGAATCTTGGCGAGGATTAGCTTCATGTGTTGAATTTGTTTCACGTACTTGCTGTTTCAAACGAAACTCTTTGTATGTGTTCACTTGTAACTAATTAGAACTTGACAAGGATTATACTGGGTTGTTAAATTTGTTTCACTTATAACTTATGTTAAATTTATTTTACCTACTTTATATATGTATTTTTATGTGTACTTTGTTTTTTATACACAGGTTATATAAATTTTATAACGAGAAATTTTTTCTCGATATTTATATTTTAAACAAAATTGTTTTATTTTTTAAAAAACTTTGCAACGGATTAACGATGGATATTATTTGTTGCTAATATTCAACGATGGATTTTCTGAAGAAATTCCGTCGCAAAATGATAACGGTATTTTGTGATGAATAATATCTGTCGCTAATTTAGCGACGGATTAGGGACATATATTTATCTGTCTCAAAAACTGAATCAGCTGATGTTTTACGACGGAATGTAATTCATCGCTAACCCATCGCTAAATTGGCAATAGATATTAGAGATAGATACATATTCGTCATTAAATTTTAGGGCCGGACATGTATCTATCGTAAAACTAAATCATTGCTTATTTAGCAACGGAATGTAATCCATTGCTAACCCGTCGCTAAATTGGCAATAAATATTAGAGATAGATATGTATTCAGCATTAAATTTTAGCTTCGGATATGTATCTGTCGCAAAACTAAATCAATGCTTATTTAGCAATGGATTAACGATGAATCATGACATTCGCTAATCCGTCGCGAATTAGTGACGAAAATAGTGACAGATCAGTTATGTCGCTAATTAGTGACCAAGAAATTGCGATAGACGCTATCCATTGCTAAGTTGTCGTCAATCCGTCGCTAAATAGTTCAGCAATGGATTTATGACGGATTAGCATCGGATAACGTCCATCGCTAAGCCGCAGAATTCTTGTAGATATATATGAAAAATTTTTGCTAACCGTTTTCTATTTTTATATGCAATTAAAGGAGATTGGTGACTATGGTGAAACCCAAGCCTGGCTTTGCCAAGTCCATCATCTTTGCTGCCTACATGTTGCATTTGCATTTTCTATTTTTCTTTTCATTTTTTCTTGCAAGCCGCTGCATCATTAGGGGTATAATTAGGGGTGGGCGTCGGACTGGCCTGGCCACTTTAGAGCTCAGCCCATTGGGTTTTAAGTGCAGCTTGACCCGGCCAGTTTAGAGCTTGGTCCATTGGGTTTTAAGTGCAGCCCAGCCCAGAGATGACTTGGCCCATTTATTATTGCTCAGGATTTCGGCCTGGTTCTTAATGGACTCGGGATTTAAAGAGCAGCCCATGGCCCGGCCCGTTGGCCCAATGAGACAATATTCAGCAGGTTGGTCCAGCCCGACCCAAATCCAACAAAAATTAATTCTTATAATACCAAGAGCAATTAAATGAAAGACTAATGCACCCATCTAATTAGCTTTTTATTTATCATATCATCAATGCAACTAATGAGGTAAATTGTAATAATTGCTAAGTCACTATGCAAGCAGCTACTATAAAATTAATTAGGTAGTTCAGGCTCATTGGGTCGGCCCCATAGCCTGTGGGCTGGCCCGGGCCTGACCCATGCATATAATGGGCTGGGTTTCAGCCCGGTAGCAAACAGGTCAGGCCCTAAATCTTAACCCAAACCGGCCCATGGTGGGCCGGGTTGGCTTGGGCCACGGGGCCACCTGGCCCATTAGCCACTCCTAGGTATAACTGTGCTGGGTTTGGGATGGATTCTGTTGGAGCCGTTTCGGAATTGGGTCTGAAAGTTAAACCAAACCCAACCCGAAATTTTGGACCTATATAAGTTAACGGGTTTGGGTATAAATGAGTCAGGTTGTCTATAGACTCGTTTTTTAAGCAGGTCTCATAATTATACCCATACTCGACTTGTTTTAAGTTGAGTTGAGGTCTGAATTTGTGTATGGCTGAAAAATGTAGAGTTATATGAGTTAACAGTCCAGGTATAAGTGGCAGGGTCTTAAAGGATTTGGGTTTCAGTTCGGTTAGAGTATAATTGATATTACCCAATTACTCCATAGCTAAAATTTAGATATTTAAATTAATGGAACCAGCTATTCTGTAAGAAGATCACATGCTAACAAACTTTACTGTCAACACTTAAATTGACAAGTTTATTCACTACTCTAAAGCATAGAGACAAGTATTTTGAGATTTATGAAAATCTCGCGATAATATCACGATAAATTGCCTGAAAGTTTAAAACGGCAATTTCTCGCAAGATTTTCAAAATATCGCAAGATTTATGAAAAACATAAATACCTTGATTTAAACACGATATTTATGTTTTAAATGGTTATTTATCATGAAAAAACCATGTTTTTTTATTTTTAAATAATTTTTATTAATATTTTCTTATAAAATTTTTTTTATATCTTTTAATTTATTTTTTATTGCTGAGATTCTGCCAAAAAAATGCAAGATTTATGAAAAATTTTCAATTTCTCACAAGTTTTTGAAAAACGAGATTTTGCCGAAAAAAAGTGTCACTATGCTCTAAAGTATGCCAAAATCGAAATAGAAAAAAAAATTATTCCAAAATCAATCCATTATATCAATTTAAAATAAAAAACAACAATATCATATTATATATTAAAAATGAATCAAAACAAACGAGTTTTCTTGAATATTATTCCTTGAAATGGTGACTACAAAATTTGAGTACTCTCGGCAGCACAATGTGATGGGTTTGGGGTACATATATACTAGCTTTAGGTTGGTTTCTATATATATGAAAGAGGTTCAAGTTAGTTTGGGTATAGATCGGTGCCAACCCATTTGGGTCGAGTATAAAAAAAAGGGTAGGGTCCAGACAAGTTGGAGTCTACATTCACCATACCCAACCGACCCGTTTCCTCAACAGGTTTGTATTTTTTATCCAACTCAAACCCATGAGACTGCTAAGATCAGGTTAGGTTGGGTCTAATATGTTCAGAATACCGGGTTGGGTCTAGTATACTCAACCTGGTTACAACCCTAGGCCCCTTGAACTCAGTCAGTCGACCTAGGTCCAGCACTGTTCAAATTATTTTTGCTTAGAACCAAAGCTACAGTTCATTGTTTGATGCGTGTTAGACTTGGGTCTTATTGGGTTAGCTGAACAAGCAGAGCCCAGAGTAGGGCTGGGAAACACGGCTCATAAAATAGGCAGCAAGCTGAATATGAAAAATAGGAACTTGGCTCGGCTTCACTCATACAAGCTGGTTAGCTAGTAAAAATTATATTTTAAATTTATTTTGCATGTATTTTTTTTGTAAACCTATTTCTTGCAGCTTTAAAACAATGTATTTTTTTTCCTATAAACAAGTCAGCTCGAACTCAGCTTGGTTCGCCACAAGAATGACCCAAGCTTGAACACTTCTAGCTTGTCTTGTTCAGCTCATTTACCAGCCCTAGCCCAGAGGCTCTAGTTCTTGTTTTCCATAGAAATGAGTTTGATGCGCTAGGGAGTCAGATGCCGACCCTGTTCGGGTAGGACCCAGTTGAAGCCAATGAAGTGGGTATGAATAGTTAGTTGGGTTGGATCCATAGGATGCGAGCAGTATATGGACCGAGTTTTGTTTGTAAAATTAAACCGGACTCAGGTCCAATCTAAGTTCCACCTAAGATCTGCAATTTTTCAATACAAGATATACAAAAATAATATTTTATGGGGTCATAGAACATGGAATCCATGGTAACGAGCTAATGAATCACCAGCCTCTCCTCCTCCTCCTCCCTCCTCTTCCTTTATAAATAGGGAATTTTTTAAATACATGCCGAACTTTTGGTTCTTATTCAAATGTATACACCAAAGGTTTTCAATTACTCACCAAAGGTTTTGCTTAGGTTAAGCAAATGTCACTTAACCATCCATAATCTGGGTTTAATCTGGTTTAGTGATGCAGTGAACAGGAGGATTGCTTCTAAACCCAACAACAATGGGTACCTTAGTGCAACTAAAAAACTATGAAAACATGAAAAATAATAGAAAATTAAAAAAAAAACTAAAAATCACCAATAATTCATTCATCTTCCATGTGGATTCTCTACAATTAATAAATATACATAGTGAACAATAAAGAAACCCTAATCCTACTATGGATTTGAGATACACCCAAAACTCAATTAAAATATAAGTAAGATCCTAAATATGATCGTAAACTAAGATTTGAACTAAATAATTATAAAAATATTAAATAATAAAAATATATCTGAATGGATCTTATGGACCCGATAGTGTCTCACTCTTGCTTATGCATCATTCTCTTGGGCTTTCCCTCAAGGATGGATCATGCACCTATGCTTCTTCCAATTTCTCTCCACCGATAAGAAATAGCAGTTTGATGCAACTTTTTGCAAACATGCATCCAGTTCTAGCTCTAGCAGATCCAAAAAATATCCAAGTAACATTGGAATGATGATATGATCCACTGTTGGTTGTTGCATTAGAAAGATAAACAAATCTTCAAGTAGGATATAGGTCAAACTCGAAGGATTCTTACATGATATATTTTTTAATCCAAACAAATTTAATTAGATCCAAGTGCTTCCCAATTGGATTTGGATTTGGCCATGGTTAAATGGGAAGGAGTTGTCACATATGTATGCTGGTTTAGAAGGATTTGGGGGCAAAGTGGAGAGTTGGCTGGCCCGCTGGCCATTGGTTCTGATAGGCCCAAGAATGAGGTGGATGGCCAGACAGCAGTCCCCGAGGGTGGGACGCATCCTCTTTGGGGATGGCTCTGGATCCAACAAGAGGAAAGAAATTAGTTGGAATAAAAAGTTTACACCTGGGTACGGGCGCAGATCAGGTCATGCTGAACATGAGCGTTTTTGCTCATGCTGACATCGTCGCCGTCTGGTGCAGGTGTGGGTGTGGGTGTGATGATGTGACATTTTAAAAAAACTTGAGTGTGGGAGGGTATATATATATAATTTTTAACAAATACATACTCATACCACCACCTTTTATATTTTCTTATTTTATTTTGAATCCAAAATAAACAGTTATGACCCTTAGTGCATTGACTGTACCCAGGGTCGGCCATGACTTCACCGGGTGCCGCACCTGCACCCGAGTCAAGTCGCATCGAGGCGGGTGCGACACCCTGTTGGCCAAATCTCTGTGACATAGATTCTTGTTATTTTCTGGTTGGTGGGTGGCCAGAAATGTTTGCCCTTTTTTTGGATTTTGTAGACTTTTTTTTGGTATTTTTAGCCATTTTTGGCGAGCCACCAACAAAAGAATGGACATACTAGTGGCTGGCTGGAAAAATGGTTGGATTTTTTTTTTCTGTTTTGTTGGTTCTTCTTAAACCCTTATTTTTTAGGATTTTGTCATCCAAACTACGTCAAAAATGAGTTTTTGGCAAGCTTGCCAAAAACTTGGGTTTAAAACTTGATTTTAATTTAATTTAAAACCAGGCTCTTACAAAGCCTGGTTTTTCCTCATGTCGTCCAAACAGAGTCTTATGTTTTGCAGTGCCATGTGATTCTTGGATTTTCTCAAGATCCATGTAAATCACAATCACAATACTTTTTCAAGGTTAGTGAAACATGATGAGTAAAGGACAACTTGTGATTGATAACCAGCTATGATTGTGCTAGCCTTAATCTTGCAAGAGTTTGCCATAAAATTGACCTTGTAACTAATAATCACAACTTATGTGGTTGTTCATCCACACTCCTGACCAATTACTGTCATTTGCTTTATCAACTTAGTTGCTTAAACAATAAATGTATAATGTTGAACATATTCAAGAAGCTACACAACTTTTTTGCGAAAATAGATAGATAAAAGCAAGCCTAGTAGCTCTCTCTCTCTCTCTCTCTCTTTGATTGGATAAGGAAAACCTGGTTTGTGTATGAAAACTGAGCCTGAACCCGGTTTGACACCAGTAAAGACCGATGTGTGGTCTGTGTGTCCGACGTTAGCTACATGAAGGGATGTGTAGATGCTTCGACAAAGGTAAGAGACACTTTCCTGTCCACCAGAGTGTTTCGATCCTTGGCTGTCCCACATGACAGCTAAACTTTTAAATCCCATCGGCCAGGGAAGCGGCGCCTTCGGGCCTAAGCATAGTAGATTAATCTATCTATCAATTTGGATAATCCAAGTTACCTTGACAGTAAAGACCGATGTATGCCTTATGTGCATGCATTGGCGCTATTACAGATCCAGCTCTTGATTATGTTTCACTTGTTTGTGTGGAGCATGAAAAAGTGTAGAATGGTGTTAGTGTTTCATTGAATTCTCAAAAGTTGAACAAGTTAGTATTAGCCTTTACCCACTTACCATAACATTTCACTGCAAGTTGTTGTAACCAAGTAACTGACCCATCTGTGTATATCTCCTTGTGGGTGTAGACCCACACACTACATGTATTTTCTGTTTTCTGAATTATTAAAATATACAGTCATTTTTTACTCATTTTCCACCCCTGTTTGCCAAAATAACAGTTAGGTTTTTCAGGAATGGTTAAATCTACCACCAATGGATGTAGTAATTTGATTTCTTGAATATTGCATAGTCTAGTGTACTTGAGACCCCCCTACCCACTACGGAGTGCCCAGCTTTGACCTTGGGGCAAGGGACATCACCCATGGGCACCTAAGGCTGGGTTGTTGTGTCCTCACCTTGGAGTTTTACCTTGCACAGAGTCAGGCCCATTAAGCGACCCGGTTCTCAATTAAGGTTTCTTCATCAAATAAAATAAAATATCCAAGATGAGACAAGGACACTTTAATGCCCATATTGGTCTGACTTGCACTACAACAAAGCAGTAGATTAGCGACGACCACATTCCGTCGCTAATCCGTCGCTAACCATGTTAGCGACGGATTAGCGACAACGCGGCGACAGTATGCTTACGTCGCGAATATTTCGACGCTAACTGGCGACTGAATTATTCCGTCGCCAAGTCCGTCGCTAATTGCGACGGAATAACGAGCGCTATATTCCGTCGCCAATCCGCCGGTACTAAACGGCGACCACGGCGTGGCGACGGATTTAATTCCGTCACTAAGCCGTCGCTAGATTAATATGAATAGCGACGGAATCATCCGTCGCTAATCCGTCGCAAAAACGAAAAAAAAATCAAAAAAAAATTTATTTAAAAATTAATTACCGAGAACTGTACAATTTATATTTCCTGTACAATTTATATTTCCTGTAAATAAAAAACAAACCACACAAAAAAATTCATATAACAAGTATCTATAATAATTAATCGTTCCACCTTAAAACTAAGAAGTTTAATTATTTACAATTCAACAATTACAATTAGGAAAAATAAAAAAATAGAACTTCTTCAACACAGTCCTCTAATCATCGCCAAGATTTTGTGTGTCTTCTTGTTCATTGTCTTTATCTGTCCCTTCAGCTCCACTACCCTGATTATCGCTAGCAGGCTACACAAGAAAAGAACGGTCAGTATTGATAAACAAAATATAATGAAATAAATTACACACTATATGTGATTCTATCATGTGCTCATGTGTGATCTAAGGCAATAAAAAAACTCTATATGTGATTCTATCATGCTCATATGTGTGCTAAGGCAGTCAAAAAATTGAATATGTGATTATAGCATGTTCATATGTGTTCTAAGGCATATAAAAAAACTCTATATGTGATTCTACCATGCTCAGATGTGCTTTAAGGCAGGCAAAAAACTATATATGTGATTCGATCATGCTCGTATGTCTGCTAAGGCAGTAAAAAAATTGAATATGTGAATATAGCATGCTCATATGTGCTCTAAGGCAGGCAAAGCCAAAAATTTTATATGTGATTCTATCATAAATGATATATAACATGTTCATATGTGTTCTAAGGCAGTTAAAAAACTCTATATGTTATTATAGCATGTTCATATGTGTGCTAAGGCAGTCAAAAAACAGAATATGTGATTATAATATGCTCATATGTGTTCTTAGGCAGTAAAAAAACTGAATATGTGATTATAGCATGCTTATGTGTTCTAATGCAATCAAAAAAACTTTATATGTGATTCTATCATGCTCATATGTGCTCTAAGACAGACAAAAAGTTAAATATATATATATATATGTGTGATTCTATCATGCTCATATGTGTGCTAAGGCAGTAAAAAAATTGAATATGTGATTATAGCATGTTCATATGTGTTCTAAGGCATCTAGAAAAACTCTATATGTGATTCTACCATGCTCAGATGTGCTTTAAGACAGTCAAAAAAACTATATATGTGATTATACCTGAGAGGGACCTGGAATCGAAGATCCCCTATCCTGAACAGCGGCCTTGATCTCATTTCGGAGAAAGGGGGCGACGGTGTATTGGAAGTAGTTATTCAGTGATTCATTAATGATCTCGCGTACATCATCACCGGAAAGAATAGTCGGCTGCTTGGAGCTTATGTCGGCGCAAGAAGTTGGTGAGCCGTAACTGGAAGAACCAATAACTGGTGAAGTGTTCATATTACTCCCAAACCCGAACACGCGACCTTTTTTGGGTTCACCTGCTGCAGTCACCCATGCTGTAGGATCAAATGATGGATGCTGAGTAGCGTCTTCGCCATATCGCTCTACCATTTGTTGCTCATATGCCTCCTACAAAATAATGTTTAAAGTATTCATTAATAATTAATGATAACATTATGATGACTTACATATATATTGCAATGATTATTAATAGAATTAATACATACCGTTGTCGTTCTCGCCTTCTCTGATACGAAGACTCCCGTGGTCTTCCGTTTATGTGTTTCTACAAACACATCCTTATATGGTACACTGCCTCCTTTTTCTGCTTCTTGCGAAGTTAAATGACAAAAGATTTAGTACACAAATTTGCAACAATACTTATAAAATTAATATTATATATTGATGAGTTACCATTTTCTTTAGGTGGCTCCCAAATGTCTTAGATCCACCTGTGTGTAGATGGGCTTCGGGCATCTTCGATCGATTTTGTGAAGCCTTCGCAGAGCGATTTTTAAATGCATATCCCGCCCACATATCGCACATTTCATCCCAGTAATCTCTCCTGATAGTAATAGGACCATGGTCCTTCCACAGTAATGGATCATCTACTACGCCAGATGCTTTTTTTGCTGCAGTCTTCATAGTGTGCAGCATGTCTGCAAATCGATTGGCAGTCACCTTCTGCCACACCTTCCTTGCATCATTTTCTTCCACCGTAGTTGCAAAGCGATTCGAAGCCTACAAATATTTTCAGAAAGTTAGTAGACATTGCTTAAATAAATTAAATATGAAACACATTAACTATGAGAAACAACTGTATACCATGAATGAGGACCACAATCTGTCTAATACCTCCTTTGGGTACTCTTTCCATTGAGCAACTGGACCTGGTAGATGTTGAAGAAGTGAATTCCTAATCTCCCGTACTACTTCTTGTGGCTCAAACCTCGTGCTGCATATGAATTGTTACACAGTAAATATCAATATAAAATATTTAAAAGATATGCAATAATTGAAAACAAAATACTTACGGTCGATTATCGATATACACTATTCGAATGAGTCTTCTTGTGCCAGCCTGAGAAGACCCTGTTTCCTGTGTTGGCTGTTGACTTGTGCGATCAACTGGTGTAGGTGGGTCGTGTACAGGCGCAACATCATCTGTAAAAAAATACACACCAACTTCTCAGAATGTGTATTTGAACTAATCAAGCATCTAATTAGTTATATGATATACCTATCAGAGAAGCCCGTGAAGATGAAGGTTGAGCCTGGCTACTACTGGATGAGCGACCACTATAACCTCCACGAACCATATTCTAACAAATAACATATGTCATACAATACATTCAAATAATTCACATCAAGTATTACAATGCATTCAAGTCATTCACATCAAGCATTGCAATGCATTCAAATAATTCAAATCATTGACATCAAGTATTGCACTAATTCAAATCATTCGTTAATTGCATAAATTATAATACATTCAGATAATTGAAATCATTCACATCAAGTATTACAATGCATTCGAATCATTCGTATCAAGTATTACAATACATTGAAATAAAATTTTTAATCATTCACACCAAGTATTGCAATACAACTCACATCAAGTATTACAATGCATTTAAATAGAGGTTTGTAGTATAAGATTTTGCTCACTAGCTTGAGAATTCTTCCTTGTCACTAGTTTGACTTTCTTCTTCTTCTTCTTCTTCTTCTTCTTCTTCTTCTTCTTCTTTATTGTTTGCCCATCCACTTGGTACATCATTTGGATCACATTCCTCTATGAATGTTTCATCAGCCAATGGAGATATGACATGCATATCATGCGCAACATTGTGACCATAAGCGAAGTCACAGACATCATCTGATTGATAGTAATCACTGTCTTCAGCTAACTCATCTTCTTGTAACTGATCATACTCGGGGTATAGTTTGGATTTCACCTTGCAAACTGCCATCATTCATTTCTATCTGACTTTTTTATACTCGGATATGAAGTATAATAAACTTGTTGAGCTTGCGAGGCTAATATGAATGGTTCATATGTTCCAAACCTGGATTTATGATTCACCTCCACAATGCCTGAAGCTTTGTCGAGTCTTGTTGCAGTTGGATCAAACCAATGACACTTGAATACCGTAACCCTGTTATTCATGCCTAAGTAAGTCAACTCCATTATTTCCTCTATAACACCGTAGTAATCATGTTCATTTTCACCGTAGCTGCTACCCTTGACACACACGCCACTATTTATCGTTGATTTGTTTATACCGTAGTCTTTTGTATGGAATCGATAACCATTTACGATATACCCGTTGTAGCATTGCACAACTTTGGTCGGACCATTTTCTAAATCACATATTCCTTGATCTTTAACATCACCATGGCGAACCTACGCACAGACATAAACAATTATTGTGATCACGATCAATTAAGTAACTTAGTGTTGTTTATAAGTACAAAATTTATGTTAGCTTCTTTACCAACTGTTTCAACCACTCCACAAACTTAGTTTCACGTTCTTTTTGTACTTTTGCATTAGTGAGATGTGAAACTTTGCTTTGCAACTCCAGATCAAATCGTCTGCAAACCACAAATACTTATATTACCGAGCCATGTATCCACATATAGAACATAAAAGGATTTATAATTGAGTTGCATATACATATACTTACTCGATGTATGGGTCGATCGCTGAACAATTAAAAAGAATATAGATGTGTGCTGCATCTTGCTCTCGATCTGTCAATAGCCTTGATCGGCAACTACCAAATGCATGCCCAAGTCGTTGAAATATCTACAGCTTGTCAGCTACAGTTACTTGTTCTCCATCATCGTTACGGGGCGGGCATGTGTAACGTGTTGAAATATGAGGTTCGAAGTACATAGATGAGAAATTTGAAATCTCTTCTAAAGTGTACGCCTCACAAATAGAGCCTTCTACTCTTGCTTTATTACGAACCTTTTTTTTTAGGTCGAACATGCATCTGACAAGAATATACATTTCAAATTTTAAATATCTGTCATTAAAGAGACAAATATAAAAAAACATATACCTTTCAAATGGGTACATCCATCGATATTGCACAGGGCCACCAACCCTTAGTTCATATGACAAATGTATGATCAAATGTTCCATAACATCGAAAAATGCTGGCGTAAATATCTTTTCTAACAGACAAACAGTGGTGATGACAGAGTCCTCGAGATTCTTTACATCTGATACAATGACCTCCGATGCGCACAATGTTCTGAAAAATCCGTTCAACTCAGACAATACCCCCCATATAGGTTTGTCTAACATATCATGGAATGCTAGGGGTATCAATCGTTGCATAAAGATATGACAATCATGGCTCTTCAACCCATATAACTGTCCATCGTCAATCTTCACAGCCCGAGCAATGTTAGAGACATATCCATCTGGAAATCTCAGTTGTCTCAACCATTGACATACATGTTTTATTTGATCAGGTCCGAGCACGTACTTCGCCTTTGGTTTCAGTACTTTGCCATTATACTCTTTGAGTTCCAATTCTGGTCTTTTACATATTAATTTTAAATCCATACGGGCCTTCGGATTATCCTTCGTTTTTCCTTTAATATTCATTACTGTATTGAACACATTATCAAACACATTTTTCTCTACATGCATCACATCCAAATTATGTCGTATCAATAGGGTCGGCCAATACGGTAGTTCCCAAAAAATAGATTTTTTCGTCCAATTGTGTTCCTTCCCAAATCCACGGAAGGGTGTAGGACTGCGGGCATCTGTTAATACATCTGGAAAGTATCGCAATCTTCTTAAAATCTCTATGCCAGACAATCTTGAGGATGGACCTTCCATTTCAGTTGTGCCTGCTGTAAATGCATTCTTTTGACGTCGGAACGGATGATCGTTGGGTAGAAATCGACGATGGCAATCAAACCAGCAAGGCTTCCTTCCATGCCTCAATCTAAAAGCTTTGGAATCCTCCATGCAGTACGGACAAGCCAACCTCCCATGTGTGCTCCAACCAGATAACATACCATATGCAGGGAAGTCACTGATTGTCCATAGAACAGCGGCCTTCATGTTGAAATTTTGTTTTTTGTGGGCATCATACGTGGTAACACCGTCATCCCACAGTACTTTTAATTCATCAATCAATGGCCTTAGATATACATCAAGATTTTGGCCAGGTGAGGTCGGACCAGGGATCAACAGAGACAAGAAAAGATTTGGACGTTTCATACACAAGCTTGGTGGAAGGTTGTATGGAGTTACAAATACTGGCCAGCATGAGTATGGAGTTGATCTACCCCCAAATGGATTAAATCCATCTGTACATAGACCGAGTCTAACATTTCGCACTTCCATTGCGAAGTTCTGATGAGTACGATCAAAGTGCTTCCAAGCTTCAGCGTCAACAGGATGCGTGATCTTGTTTTCATCGTGTCAAACTTTATTTGCATGCCATCTCATGTGTTTAGCTGTCTTTGAAGACATATACAATCGCTGCAATCTAGGAGTGATAGGAAAGTAGCGGAGCGACTTGTATGAAACTTCCTTTGATCTCGTGCTACCATTGCCTCTTGTCTTTGGCTTGAACCGAGGATGCCCACATGACGGGCATGATATGTCGTTTTCCTGCTCCTTGAAATACAACATGCAGTGATTTGGACAAGCATCAATCTTTTTGTAACCCATACCTAGAGCGTTGACCATAACTTTCGCACGATAGAAATTTTGTGATAATTTCTCATCTTTAGGCAACATACTCTTCACAATCATGCACAAACGGTCAAAACATGATTGACTCAAATTATACTCGGACTTCAAATTCATTAGTTGAAGAACTGCAGACAAGATAGTGTGACTCTCACAACCGTTCCAAAGTGGCTCATCAGCATCTCTAAGTAAATCATAAAATCTACTAGCTGCATCGTTTGGTGATTCTTCATCTACGACAGTTCTTACATCACTAGAACTCATAGCAGAACCCAGTTCTGTTCCTGCAGCATCAAATATCAAATTCGTATATGGATTATCGTGCACCACATTCACCCGTGCATCAAAATCGTTTCTAAATTCTTCTCCATGAAACGTCCAGTTCTGATAATCACTCACAAAACCCTTCCTGTATAGGTGATGTCTAACGCCATGAGGTTCTACAAATCGATTATTCTTACAAATCTTGCAGGGACACCTAATCCGACCTGTGGGATCTACCGTACTGACACTTGCCGTTGCAAATTCAATAAAACTGTCGACACCATCCATATATTCATGCGATAACTCATTGTCCACTATCCTACGGTACATCCATTCACGGTTTGCAGTCATTCTGTCGTATGATGTTACGAATAGTATCCTAACCAGTTAAAAGAGAACCATCAGAATACTATGATGAAGAAAATATCAAATTTATCATGCAATATATGATGTCATACAATCACAAGAATTATGATGCATGCATTGATAACTTAATATTTTCATGTGCAAACTATTCATGACACGATACATTCATTTGAAGCATGCTTTCAGTATACAATTTCACATGGAAGACATAATCAAATTGAAAGTAACTACATGTAAGCATGGATACAATCACATCAAACATTGCAATACATCGAAATAATTCATATCAAACAAATATCAAACATATACCTGCAGCAAACACACTTCAATATCCCACTAACTACTACCATGCATAGCATGGACTCCGTACTCCAAAAATAAGAACACTTCCATATTCATACATTAAAATCATGCTCAGCATGATCTCCGAACTCCAACAAAGTAGTCCTAGATATCAACAACTAAGTGAGTGTGTGAACAATAAAGTGTTATATTCAATAAATTAAATAACATGTGATGCGCTTGCATCACTTACTCACCACGGGTATTTACCCGATTTGCATTGTTTTTGTCACTTACTTACCACGGGTGGCGGGGCACAAGCGAGTTCTGTTGAGAAATCTGCAAAAAAAAATAATGTTTTAAAATGAAGTCACCATGAAATTATTCGACCATATTAAATCATAAAACCTTAAAATACAAGAAAATAAATTATAAATAAACCAAAACATCATAAACTATAAGAAAAATAAACCATAAAATTAAATAAAAAAGCCACATTTTAAACCTTAATCAAACAAGGAAAAAACCTGCCCAAATCAAATACAAAAAAATCCTTAATCAAATTAACTAAAAAGTATTAATTAAAAAAATGTGATTTAAATCCCTAATTATAGAAAATAAAAATAAAAACTCTAAATAAATAAAAAAAACCTAATCAAATTAACTATAAAAGCCTTAATTAAAAAATTTTGATTTAAAGTCCTAACCAAATTAACTAAAAATCCTTAATTAAAAAAATTATGATTCAAATCCCTAATCATAGAAAATAAAAATAAAAGCTCTAATCAAATCCAAGAAAACCCTAATCAAATTAACTATAAAATGCCCTAATTTTTAAATTTTGATTCAAAGCCCTAATAAAACAAAATCAAATAAAAAACCTTAATTAAATTAACTACAAATAGCCTTAATTTAAGAAATTTGATTCAATTGCTTAATAAATGAAAATCAAAATAAAAAATCCTAATCAATGAAAATCAAAGAAAACTAAACAATAAAAATAAAATAAAAACCCTAATTTCTGAAAAAAGAAAAAAAAGAGCAAGAAACCAGGGGGTCGACCCCCGGCCGGACACGGCAGGGGGTCGACCCCCGGCCGGACATCAAAAGGGGTTGACCCCCTACCGGACAAGGCAAGGGGTTGACCCCTGGCCGGACACGGCAGGGGGTCGACCCCGGCCGGACAAGGCAGGGGGTTGACCCCCTGCCGGACATCAAAAGGGGTTGACCCCCTGCCGGGGTTGACCCCCTGCCGGACACGGCGGGGGGTCGACCCCCGGCCGGACATGGCGGGGGGTCGACCCCCCCCCCCCCCGGCCGGACACGGCAGGGGGTCGACCCCCTACCAGGGTTGACCCCCGGCCGGACACGGCAGGGGGTCGACCCCCGGCCGGACACGGCAGAGGGTCGACCACCTACCGGGGTCGACCGCCTGGCAGAGTCGACCCCCTGCCGGAAAACGCAGGGGGTCGACCTCCAATCCATTTAAGGTGAAATACGTACCTGTGGTTGCTCCGGGCAGCGACGGCGGCAGCGGAAGGTTGACGGAGATCGACTTACGGCGAACGGTGGGGGCCGGCAGAGAGGTCGACGGGATGTATAGGGCGGCCGAAGGAAGAGGGCGGCGGGCGGGAGCAGCGAAAGGAGAAAGGAAAAAGAGGGCTGGGATTAGGGGTAATGCGACATTTAGCGACGGATTAATTCCGTCGCTAAGCCATCGTAATTCAAAAAACAAAAAAGGCGACAGAAAATATTTCGTCGCCTAGGTCGTCGCTATGTTGCGACGGAATTTTAGCCGTCGCAATTCCGTCGCTAACTGTCGTATTTATTGCGACAAAATATTCTCTCGCACAATCCGTCGCTAAGTAGCGACGGATTTTGCGAGGGAATATAATCTGTCGCTAGTTTCGTAAAATTCTACAAATATAGCGATGGATTCATTTCTCTCGTTAATCTGTCGCTAAGTAGCGACGATATAACTCCGTCGCTAAATTCCGTCGCTAATCAACTATTTTTTTGTAGTGTTGCATTAGGCCCATGCCTAGCTAATCTTATAAAGAATTTCTTGATGAGGAAGTTGGTGATAATTAATAAAAAAATTCAGGAACATCTCAGGAAAATATCGGCAAAGATAGAATTTTAAATACATAAAATAAATCAAAATTTGAAGATATAAAAAATTCAAGTTTTTTTTTCACATTAATGTTATAGAATTTCCAAGGTCTCCACCTTATTAGCTAGGGGGCGATCTGTTGTTTGTCATTTGACATAGGATGTCTATAGTTTGAAAGCCATGGGATCATCACTTGATGCAAGGTCAAAGTTGGGTGTACTCCCAGATATGTAAGAGGGCCTTTACGGTTTTGCCAATTGGAGGCCTGCCAATATACAGTCAGTGATGGGGTATTTATTCCCTTGGCCTAGTAAGAAAAAGGTATTTTCAAAATAAGAATTTTTTTTTAAATACCATGAATAGAAGATTATATAAGCTCTTAAGAATATCACGATAAATTCACAACATTTGCAAAATATTATCGATGTTTGTCATATAACGCTAAAATAGTACAAGTAAAAGTTTAAGGCTTAAACCCTAGGTATAAGCCATAATCCTTGATGTAATCTCCTCAATAATAAATGCCTAAGGCAGTAAATGGTCAGACTTCAATCACATTCAAGTTCTAATTCAAAACATATATGATTGAACTGTTAGATATTTCATGTGAACCTACGTATGTAATTGATCACACATTATTGTAAATTATCTAAAGTTAAGGCTCATACGAAGTGATCTTATATGGTTGGGCCATATGACATCTTATAAAGTATGTTTATAATAATGTGTATACTTTATGTGCCTTCGTATGTCAATTTTTTATTTTATAATGAGCTGAATTGAAAAGAAGACTATAGGATGGTTACAATTAGGTTATGGTCTCCAAAACCATATATAGTGGTTCTCTTTTGTCGTTCTCTCATTAGGTTTAGAGAAGAAGGAAAGGCCACCTAGAAAGGTTTTGGAAGATGTAACCCATCAAGATCTATCAGTGCAACAATGGATTCGAGTACGCTTTCACATTATGTTTTATTTTTTTATTTCTGATCTTTTAAATGATTTAGCATGAACAAATTTAGGGACCAAAAAATATGGTTTTTCTAATAAAGAATCCAAAAATTGGTATAAGAGCCTCTTGTTCTTTTTTAAATCATTCAAATATTTGATTTTGCCATTGTTTCTTTGTTGGGTCACTAAAATCCCATTGGATTCAGTTTTCCCCTTTTGACCGCTGGCATTGAGGGTCGTTAATAAAAAAATTATTATTTTTACAGCATTCGGTAGTATAAGATGGGGTTTTGCTGGGATCGGAGACCAATCGTGGGGTGGCACGCCCTTTTGGTGGTGCAGGCTACCAAACGATGTAGGGCGGCTTGCCGAACGCCGTTCGGGCCTTGGCGCAGGCACCATCAGGTGCCTGCATGGATAACGAGGAGCAGAGGAAGAGCAAACGATCCTCTCCGGCCTCTCATCAGTTTCAGTGAGAGGTCGGATCTCCCCCACCCCCCCCCCTTTTTTCTTGTTTGCAGGGGAGGGCCAAACGATCCTCCTTGCACCGTTCGACTGCGCCCAGATGGAGGGAAGGTTGATCCGACCCTCCCACTAAGGTTTCAGATGGAGGAGGGGCTAATAGGCCCTTCCCCTTTTGGTTTTGGACAATGGAGAGGTTGATCAGCCCTTCTAATGATTTCGGGCGATCAGGGGTGTCGGCAGGCCTCCCGGCTGGTCACTCTCGTCGGATGCTGATTGGCACTTGACGATCGACGACTGAGGATTTCGGTTCACCCCAGCCACCGCTGGGTGACCAGGGTCCGACAGGTGGCCAGCCAGGCTCAGTTCCCATCCAGTTTGTGCGGACTTGCACGGGTTGGCTATGGCCTGACCCACACTGGGTCAGGTCTGGCCTGACCCTCAAGTCGGGTCTGGCCTGACCTGACTCGATGGCCCAGACCCTTTTGCATGATTATATACGTATAAAAAAAATTATTGGGTCTAGGCCATTAAGTATGCATTTTGGGTCCCTTTAAAAGGTTGACTTCAGATATATTTTCGACCCTATTTAAATTATGGATTTATTTTCTTTTTGTTCATATGCATGTAATCATATACTATATTTTAATTATAATATTCTTTTCAGAATAAGGGTCTGCTATTCTAAAATAAGTTGATTGAAACAACATGTTACCAAACTAACCTCTCTTGTGAAAATTAAGATGTTTGTATATTTAAGGTTCATGCGAATAGTGATCGGCCAAAAAAAAGATTACTATTTGGCCAAGCTCAAATATACTTTTAGTAATAAATATGGAATGCTTATCAAATTTTTCATGTAAACAATGAGTCGGTCCAAAGAAAGGCTTGTTGTTTGACATGATTAATCATCCATGTTTGATTATTGTAATAAGAGTATCACTTACAAGTTGACATTTATGTCCAAAGATTAAATGTCATTGTTGTGTTGGGTATCTTGTGATGGGGTTCACTATAGTTTAAATATGTTGATTAATGTTAATGCATGTGAATATGTATATTAATTGTGAGCATGTTGTAGTTTGTTTTGTTCTTGATTTAGTTAATTCTCCTGCTTCTATAATTTATGCAAATATCAATTCAATCCATGTTTTGTATGGATCAAACTTAAAAAACAAGAAAGAGAACGTTATGATTGTTCTTAGGTGTATGGATTTGGACCTTGCACTTTGAGAGCATCAATTCACTGCTCTCACAGATAGAAGTTTCATTAAGGATAAAAGGAACTATAAGAAGTGAGATCGATTCAATCGCATGAGTCTTGTGATTATGAAACGTGCAATTCCTGAAACTTTTAGGGGCACTATGTCTAAAGAGGTTAATTCCAAAAAGTTTTTTGAGGAAATTGAAAAAGATTTTCCTAAAAATGAAAAAGTTGAGACGAACACTCTTCTTTCGAGTCTTGTTTCGATGAGGTATAAAGGTAAAGGGAACATAAGAGAGTACATTATGAAAATGTTTCATCTTGCTCTAAAACTAAAGGCACTAAAGTTAGAGTTGTTTGAAGACTTGCTCGTGCATTTAGTTCTAATATTTCTTCCTGCACAATACAATCAATTTAAGGTCAGTTATAACTGCTAAAAGGATAAATAAACTCTAAATGAGCTCATTTCACATTGTGTGCAAGAAGATGAAAGAATAAAATAAGAAAAGGCAGAAAGTGCTTACTTGACAGTTACCTCTAAAGACAAATTTAAGAAAATGAAAAAGGATAAGGAAGCTACAGTAGACCCTCCATCGCTGAAGAAATAGAAGAAACATCAGGATACAAAGTTTAGTTATTTCTATTGCAAGAGCGAGGGTCATATGAAGAAGGATTGTACCAAATATCATACTTGGCATGAAAAAAAAGGTACCCTCCTTACTTTGATTTGTTCTGAGGTTAATTTAACTTCTGTACCCAAGCACACTAGGTGGATGGGTTTTGGTACTACCACTCACATAAGTGTCACTATGTAGGGTTACCTAAGTTGTCGAATGCCAATTGATGTTGAAAGATTCATCTATGTGGGCGATGACAAATCAGTTTAAGTTGAGGCAATAGAGACTTTTAGGTTATTATTAAAGACCGGTTGTTACTTAGATTTGAAAAAAACATATATTATACTATCATTTAGACAAAATTTGGTTTCTACTTTTACATTAAACAAATTTAGTTATTCTTGTTTATTTAGAAATAGTCAGTTTAAGTTGTTTCTTAATTCAAATCTTGTTGAGACTGGTTCTTTATCAGTGGTCGATAACCTATATTTACTTAATATTGTTGCCTCATATCACGAAACCTTGCATTCAAGTTTATGTGGTATAAAATAAAAATTAGTCAATAAGAATTCTGCTTTATTATGGCACAAACGCTTAGGTCACATTTCTAAACAAAGAATTAAAAAGTTTGTAACCAGTGAAATACTTGATTTCCTTGATTTCACTGACTTTCAAGTTTGTATTAAGTGCATAAAAGGGAAATGAACAAACATAAGGAAAATAGGTGCCGATAGAAGAGCAAATGTCTTAAAACTTATTCATACAAATATTTATGGGTCATTTCTTACAGCTTCTTAGAATGGTCAATAATATTTTATTATATTCATAGACAACTATTCTCGTTATGGGTACTTGTATTTTATTCATGAAAAGTCTCAGTCACTGGATGTGTTTAAATCATTTGTGGCTGAAGTTGAAATCCAACTTGGCAAAATGATTAAAGTCGTTAGATCTGACCGTGATGGTAGATATGATGGATCAGGCGAACAACGTCTAGGGTCATTTGCTAAATTTCTAGATAAATATGGTATCGTCCCTCAGTACACCATGTCAGGCACTTCTAGCATAAATAGTATTGTTGAGAGATGAAACATACCCTTAAAAGATATGGTAAGGAGTATGATTTGTCATTCTACTTTACCAAAATTCCTCTAGGGAGAGGCACTAAAAACTGTAGTTTATGTATTGAACAAAGTACCAACTAAAGCAGTAACTAAAACCCCATATAAAATGTCGACAAGCAAAAAAGCCTAGTATGAAGCATTTTCATATTTAGGGATGTTCATCTGTGGCTAGGCCATATAGGTCACATGAAAAAAAACTGGACTCAAGAACGGTTAGCTGCTATTTTATTGGATATTTTAAAAGATCTAGGGGTTATAAATTTTATGACCTTGTGAATAAGTTCTTTTTTGAGACGAAAAATGCTTGTTTCTTTGAGGATACTGAGTTTAGGGGAGGTGATAAGGTAAAAGACATTGCTTTTGAAGAAGAATCAGTTTCTCTTCCTATAGTTATAGTTGACAATGATCAGATTTCACTTTCTGACATTATTCAAACAAATTCAAAATAAAGCAATATTCAAGATCTCCCTATCCAAAATCAAGTTTTTACACTTGGAGTACAAACTCAACAACCTCAAGTAACTCAAGAACAAATGCCATTGAAAAAATCTACTAGAGAGACGAGAAGGACAATTCCAGATGATTATATAATTTTTCTCCAAGAACATGAAGGTGATACTGGCTTAAAGGAAGATGATTCAATCAACTTTCAGCAAGCTATATAGAGTTCTAACTCTCAAAAGTGGATAGATGTCATGCATGAAGAGTTTAAATTCATGAAAGACAATAACGTATGAGATCTTGTCCCATTACTCAAAGGTGTGAAACCCAGATATTTAAAACCAAGAGGGATTCAAAGGGTGATATGGAAATATATAAGGCTCGTCTTGTTGCAAAAGAGTTTACTCAAAGGGTAGACATTAACTATATAGAGACTTTCTCTCCCAGTTTCTACGAAAGACTCTTTCAGAATAATGATGGTACTTGTGGCTCGTTTTGATTTAGAGATGCATCAGATGGATGTAAAGACTGCATTACTTAATGGTGGCATTGATGAGACAATATATATGGTGCAATCGAAATATTTTGTCTCAGGCGATGCAAAGAAAATGGTCTACAAATTAAAGAAATCTATATATAGACTTAAGCAGGCTTTCCGTCAATGGTATTATAAATTTCATCAAGTTGTTCTCTCATTTGGTTTTGAAAACAATGTGGTTAATAAATGTATATACTCAGTGAGGGTAAATTTATTTTCTTGGTTTTATATGTCGATGATATACTACTTGCCAGCAATAATATAGGCTTATTGCATGAAACCAAGAAATTTCTAACAAAAAAAATTGAAATGAAAGATCATGGTGACACCTCTTTTGTATTAGAAATTCAGATACATCGAGATATTTTTTGAGGTATTTTTGGATTATCGTAAAAGAGCTATATCGAAAGGATTCTTGACAGATTTCGCATGGAGGATTGTAAACCGGGTGACACACCTGTTGCTAAGGGAGACAAGTTTAGTTTCGTTTAGTACCTTAAATACCAATTTAAAGTTAAGGATATAGAAAAGATTGCATCTGTTGTAGGGAGTCTTATGTTTGCTCAAGTGTGTACACGTCCGGATATAGCATACATTGTTGGGATGTTAGGTAGATATTTAAGTAACCTAGGAATGGATCATTGGAAAGCAGCCAAATGGGTTATGCGGTACTTACAAAGAATAAAGGATTACATGCTCATATACAGGAAGTCGAATAAGTTAGAGATCATTGGATATTCTGAATCTGACTTTGTTGGATGCCAAGACAGTCGCAGATCCATGCCAGGTTATGTTTATTTGTTGGTCGGAGGAGCTATCTCTTGGAGGAGTGCTAATAATGCATGAAATACATATCATTGTTATTATAAATTCATGTATTTATATGTGTTTCTATAGGATAAATAACAATGTTTGT
Organism: Nuphar pumila; assembly: GCF_984573655.1. Lineage (NCBI taxonomy): Eukaryota > Viridiplantae > Streptophyta > Magnoliopsida > Nymphaeales > Nymphaeaceae > Nuphar > Nuphar pumila. The sequence continues at coordinate 119,568,271 of NC_143251.1, read as the reverse complement.
ATTGTGTTAGGTACAAAGAAGCCACTATTCAAATTTCACTCAAAAACGGTTTAAAATGAGAAAATAGAGTCATTTTAAGGAATTAGATCAGTTTTCGAGGTGGTTTGGATCCTAATCTGATCCAATGTCTCCATCTTGGACCTTGGACCAGACCCAAAGTCAATCCATTCCTAGATCCAAAGATTCACGGTGAGAAATTTCAGAGAAACCCCTCTAAAAATGGCACCTAGAGGTAATTTGTGAATTTTTAGAATTTAGGTAGTGTTTTTAAATATTTTTTAACCTGGGTAGTTTTTAGAATTTTTATTAAATATGTATTACAAAAACTATTTTTAGCCATTAGGGTAAATCATCCCGGCCTAGGGATTCATGCCCCTTCTTCTTCTTCTTTCTTTTTTTTCTCCAAAATTGTTTTCTTCCTCTCCATTGATCTCTTTTTTTTTTTCTTCACGTTTCTTCTTTTCTTTTCTTTCTTTTTGTGTTTTCTCTGTGGTTTGTGTGTCTTACTGTATTTTTATTGTAGGTTACGTGGTTGGAGCTTCTTATTCGGATTTGGCATAAGAATGCCATCTACCTTCATAGCCAGCATGGCAGCTCAGGTTTGGTTAATTGAAACTGTGACTGTGGTGACAGTGAGGCCTGAACCATATTAATGCTTCTAGCTCTGGTCTAGTTTGTTGAATTGTGGTCCTCTCTTCTGAATGTTAATTTTGACTGAGTGTTCCTGAACACAATGATGAATTTATCCGCGGTTTGTAAAACCAAATAATGAGAGGGTCCAAAAGGTTAATGTTTGGAGCCATAGTTGCCAGGGATGGGTACTGGTACAGGTACGGGTACGCAAAACCCTCATAACTTGGGCCATTTGTATACTGATGAAACTGTCAAGGGTCTGTTGTTTCACTCGAAAATGCGGGAAAACAATCCTACTTTTGTGTGAAAGTGGGCCGTTTTCCACAGTAATATAAACAAATACCCATTTTGGTGGATCCACATTTTCATAGGAAACTGTGACTTTCCTAGGAAATTACCATCACACCACCACTTGCAAAGTGTTTTTTTCGTGTGAACTGCATGATGGTCCGACTTTTTCAATTTTGAATGTTTTCCGCCATGTAGGCCCTTGGCATTACTACTTGGAAGGTAACTTTTTCTTGATAGGCAAGCTGGGGTTATGCAGACCCCTACCAGATATCTCTTTAGCCCCCATTTGTCTGAAGGATTCTAACCTGGGCCTTCAGCTTGGCAGAAGACCCCGCTTACCCACATGGGATACCACCTCGCTGACATCGGTTTAGGTTGAGATTAATTAAGGGTTGCTCGCTTGCTCCAGTAGGGTGGTTGTGAAGGCATTGAGATAAAGACGCCAGATCAAACCCCGCTGGCTCATGGGTCTGTTGGTAGCTTTCAAATGTGGGCAGGTAAGGCAAAGTGATCATGGGCCCCACCTACCTAGGGTTTGCCTAGCAAGAGGGGGAGACCATGAAGCGGCCTGATTCTCGACGAGGGTTAGGACTCTTCAGGTTGGTTAAGAAAGGGTTTTTTTACAAATTTGGACCTCCGATTTGCAAAATAGTCCCTACCTTATGCCATTTTACAAATAGGTCCCTGCCTTTTCCATTAACACTTGCCAAACAGTCTTTGAGGTTAGCAGCTGTTCACTGTCCTGACTAGGGGTGGCAATCGGGTCAGGTTGGCGGGTCAGCATACCTCAACACGAACCCGACCCGTTTATTAAACAGGTCAACTGTGGCAAACACGAACCCAACCCATTTATTAAACAGGTAACCCGACACGACACTGTTAACCTGTTTAATAAGCAGGTCGAGTCAACACGACCCAATTACACGACACGGTGACCCGTTTATTAAACGAGACGACCCGATAACATAGACCCGATCTTTCGATAATTCAAGATTCGAAAGAGGCGGAAGGGGTCCGGATAGAATAGAGAGACCAACTCCCATTCAGAATAAAGGAAGAAATCCAAATCCAAAAAGAGAAACGAAAAAGAAGAAAACCTCCACATGTTGATAAGAGCAACATATTTCGCCCATAAGAAAAGGATCGAGATGAAAAGAAGTAGAACGTTCGCGATGAATGACAAGAAGTTGTATGCGGCTCTGTCGAAGAGCAGCCAGAAGGTCGAAGCCGCCATGAGGACCGCAATGCAGATGCTTTGTTGCTTCCATAACAGGATATCAGCAACTGCAAGAGAAAACCCTATCTTTGATCAGCAATCAGCACCCAAAACCACAAAAAATCTGGTTAATTTCATCTCAAATCGAGCGGGAAACTAGCGAAATCAATAAGCACAAGGCTTATTGAAAATCGTGATAAACGCAAACAAAATTTTTGCATATATATGTGGTAAAGATTCGAGAAAAGAACTTGCTCCACCCACTGAGGGATCGATGAATGGACTTCTTGGGGTTAGGGTTTTCTGAGGAAGGAGACGACTGGTTCTCATCCATCTCGAGGAGAGAGAGAGGAGAAAAATGTGAGGGGAGAGAGAGGAAGAGGAGCATGCTTCAGTTGGGGCTCAGCCAAAAGAACGGGAGAGGTCTCGGGCTATGACGCTGCAGCTTGTAAAGTTAGGAGTTAGGATTAGGGTTACATAAGTTAATAACTTAATATATATATATATATATATATATATATATAAACGGGTTGTGAGTTGATGGGTTCGTGTAAACGGGTTGACCCGCCCGCCTAACCTGTTTATTAAACGGGTCAGGCGGGTTGGCATACCCCTAACATGAACCCGACCCGTTTAATAAACGGGTTAGGCAGGTCGACTCGTTTACGACACGAACCCGGCTAAGAAACGGGTTGGCGGGTTGAGTTGGCAGGTGGTGTCAGATTTTGCCACCCCTAGTCCTGACGAGTGTTATCAGTACTGGTGTATAAAAAAATCGATTTGATACTGACCTGAATTATTTTTTTAATATTATTTTAATAGCTTTAACACGTGTCATGTTTTGGTTGACACATAATATTTTTAAATTATTTTTTGGCCGAACGATTCACTTGAGAATCAGTATGAGTCGATCCACCTGAATCGTTGGCCAAACGATACATGTCCGATTCCAATACTGACAACATTGGTCCTGACTGTAATCGTTAAAGGATAGAGAAATTAATTTGTTCTAACCTTATAGGAGGACCAATTTGCAAAATATAAATAAGATAGAGACTAATATATAAAAAGTTAATACACTAACAACGATTTATTGAAGGGCATTTTGGTGACCAGCTAACCCCTGGCCAGTGTTTGACCATGTTGGCAGAAGGACCAGTTTATAATAACAATGAAAAAAGGAGAGTACTGATTTGCAACATAACATAATGCAGTGAATACTTTACAAATCGGTTATAAGCAGGGACGAGTTTGCAAAATAACTTAAAAAAAAAAATCGTAAATAATGCATTTGGATATAGCAGCAACTACATGATATGTGATCAATATGAATTGAGCCTCCTCTGACAGCTGAGTCAAATTGTGAAGCAGCAAGAAGATTGCAACTAATTTGATCCTTTGATAATATATATATATATATATATATATATATATATATGCCGTTACATTGGTAATCATGGTTCTGACAGCTGAGTCAAATCGTAAGGGAGCAAGAATGTAAGTTATATAGTGAGCCCGGTGACAGATAGGAGACTACCCCACAATTGTGGGATAGACTGGCCCATATTGTGGCAGGTGGAAGGGGCCCCACCACCTTAAGCTGTTGAGAACTGCACTCAGCTCAGCGTCAGAGGGGTGCCGGTGGGCACATGCATGCATTCATAAATATGAGCAGGATGACAATCATGAATGGTGGCCAGGTACGTACCTTCCATTCTGTGAAGGATAAAAGTTGGCTACCCGTGAAAATTAAATCCCAACTTTTCTTTTTGCCTGACAACCCAAATCATGGTGGATACGAATTGGGACAGCATCATTGCATTTAATGGTCACAGCCAATTTTCCTGTAACAAGCAACTCTCTCTCTCTCTCTCTGTCTCTCTCTCTCTCTCATATGATAAATATTTGCTACTGGAAACCATAGGTGCAAAAGCTGTACGACTCAGACTATAAGGTTCAACATTGTTTATTTACTGAAGGTGAGACATTGGTAGCACTTTTCCAATGTAAGGAATCAGCTTGTTTGAGTTGTGAAGTTTTTGTACTGGGTCGTTTATTTTAAAGTTTTTGAAAATGCCCGACTTGTAAATTACAATCACCTGATTCAAAACTTGTTTCTCTATAAATCAATTGTATATTGATCACATACAAATGGCCGGATATTTCTTTCAAAAAAAAAAAAAAAAACAAATGGCCTGATATACCAAAAAAATGAAAAAAGGTGATTTTTACTCAATAGTGCGAGAAAACACACACACACATATATATATATATATATATATAACGTTCAAACCATTTAGCCACACATGCAAGGCTTACAGAATGGAGTATAGACATAGAAGTGAGCACACTACAAGAAAAGGGGGCTTTACTGGTGCAACATTTACGCCAGTGAAAGCCTTTCTGGTGCTAAAGTAGTGCCACAAGAAGCGTCAGTAAAAATTTGGCCGATAGCACAAACCTACACCAGACTTACTCGTTTCACTGGCGAAAAGTTACACCAGTGAAAACCTGTTTTTTTTTTCGACAGAGAAAGCTGGGGTTAGGCAGACCCCAACCAGTTATACAACTATATACCATTGGAATTCGAACTTGCAACGTCTCAACACAAGGTGATGTGTACAAACTGCTCCTGCCAGACAAGCGGAGCCCCCGTTGGTGAAAACCTGTTTTTACTAGCACAAAACTGCACCAAAAAACCCATTTCTACTGGTGCAAAACTGCGCAAGTGAAGCTTGTTCTTTAGTCCGGCATGCACCAGAATATTTTACTGATATAGTGTTAAACAAAATAAATAACAAAAATAGATTTTGTTAAAAAAAATTCTGCTCAATCTTTGGCACCACGGCAGTTTGCTTCAGTAAAACCCCAAACCCGACGCTGGCCTACCTGCGCCAGTAAATCGTCGCTATTTTTGGCATCAATCAAGAAATGCACCAGTAATAGGGGCATTTCTTGTAGCGCAGTACCATGTGTGTGTGCGGACCGAATTTTTAATGCACCACAAAGTATGCTGCTGTGAGTATATAGCTTTGTGGTACATGATTTCCAGTGTGAAGACAGTACATGACAAAGTGTATAACGATTTATTATCGGTAGAAGTGTAAATGGGTTGGGTTTGACCCGGATCAGATCCGTACCAAACACTATAGGATCAGGGTTTGGTGATAAACAAGGATGTCCGATTAGAATCCAGGTCAAAATCAAACATGTATTTGAAATTTCATACCTGATCCGGGCTTGACCCTAGTTATGACTAAGATCCACAAAATTTCAATATAAAATAGATTAAAAATATAATTTTACTGGATATGGTCCGGGTATGGTTCATGTAATCCTTATAGAATTGGGGTATGCTTTCTCTTATGGTGGGTCCAATTGGACTTGGGTCCAGACCCAGTACCATCATCTCAAATCAGATATAGGTTTGGTCCCTACTGGGTCTGAACCACACCCGACCCGTTGACACGGTTCAACATTTTTTAGGCTATTTATTAGATCTAATTGTTTCTAATGGCACCATATAGCTTCTCATATAATCAATCATTCTGAACCCAGGAACTAGTATGTAACTGCTCAAACAAACCTTTTATGTTAATTTCATCTGTTTATTAAAATGTCTATATAAACAGATGTAATTAAAAACATATTGCGGCTTGACTATGTAGTCTATTCAATGTTAATTTATTTATTCATTTATTTTTGTACAATGCCTCTTTATAGAAATGAACTTTTTGTCCTTGACCAAAAACTTCAGGGATAGTTTGGATTTGAACTCGATTTAATGCAAGTCCAATCAAATTTTGAAGCCCAAAAGACGGCAGCACTGGAATAGTGTATGCTTTCATTTTCATTTTCATGTTGAGTAAATAACTGAGGCTGCCATCTTCATGCCTTAGAATCCTTTCACATTAAATAACCAGCATTGATCTTAAAAATGGGAATTGCATGTGTGCTCTTAAATGCTCCATTCAGTAAAGAAATATTAATATGTCCTACAAAGCTTAGATCTGTGTGAGGCATGCGCATTCAATTCCACATCGGCATTCTTTTCAAAGAATAAAGAAGCAAAGAACATCATTCCGTTGGTTCACATGCAGTTGATTTTTGTTTGGAAAATAACAGTTGGAAGGAGTTTATGCATTTGGAAAAAGTTGCAGCTAGGGCTGTCAACGGATCAGTACCCAACCCGAACCCGAATTCTTGGGTATGGGAGTAGAAAGTGATGACCCAAATAATATTCAGATCGACCCGAAACCTTTCCGAGCAATATTATGCAGGCCAGGTTTTGGTTTTGATTTTTTATTTTTGCTGTTGTTGATTCGGCCTGGCGGAGAACGATTCATAAAAAAAATCTCATGAAACATGATTGCCAGAATATGTGACTACGGGCAATGATATATAATCCAATAACATGGCAACATAGAGGGAAAATTCATATGGTTGAAGAAAAAGAAACTAGTGCATGGTAAAAGGTAGAATACTGGAAGAAGTAAAATCATCGAAAACAGCCACTGAGCTCCAAAGTTTGGTCCTGCAACTGTGGCCAGGTAACTTGCACTAGCTGATCATCTCATCAAAGTTTTGGCCATTTCTCTCTTCTCTCACGAATACACTTATTTGGTATACATGCATCTCTGGTTCATGTTCCATTGACCAATCTTTATGTGAAAAGATGGATCAGCAGAGATCTAGTTCCTTCATTTTATTGGAAAGATTGAATCAAGCAAAATGACTTTCAATTCATTGGAAAGATTGAATCAGGGATACATCAAAAGTCATGTATCAGAAGTCATGTATGAAGCAGAAGTGAGAAAGAGTATTTTTTTTAGTTACCTGAAAAAACTGCACCTTGCACGAAGACCTGGTCGTGCTGGCTCAGCTTGCCATACATACGGTCATGGTACCGGCGGCATAATACTCCAAGGTTAGGATCCCTGGCCCCGGGGCCTATGCTGGCGAAACATAGAAATTGAGTGTCAAAAGGGCAGTATGAAGCAAGAAGTGGGATATAGTTGTAAAGCGATTGTTGAAGCGTAAAAAAAAGAAGCAATATGAGGTGGGAGTGGGAACGAATAGAAAACAATATAAAATTCGGCAAAATTTGTCCATTGCTGTGCAGGCTTACTATAATAAGAAAATTATAATTCAATGCAAATAATATAGAAAGCAAGAGGGAAACACTTGTGAAGTAAAGGGAAACAATTAGGAAGCGAGGGGGAAGCATACTTTCTATCAAGGACAGTGTGTTTCGTGGTATTATGCTTCGAAAGTGCACTTTTGGGCAAGCGTGCCTCCATAGGTGCCTAGGGATTGAATCAAGTGAAGTGTTTGAAAGATTTCAGATCCAATCACTTCAGAGGATAAAACAAAAATCTTTTGCCTCTTCTTTAACAATTCCTGATTTTTACTGAACCTCTCAGTGGCATCTTAAAACAGAAAATAAAGATTAATTTTAATTTCCAACATGATTTGTATGCCTTAGCGGCTTAGCCGCGTTAACAAGCTTTGAGAGAACTATGTGAAAGTGGCTAGACTACATTACTCAAGGTATATATCCTCTGCACTTGGCACAATTGGCTGTCTCAAGTTGGTGCAGATTAATTTCATCCACGGCTGTAATTGTAAAAGCCAGTCTTCAGCCAAAATATGCAACTACGAGACGACTTGTCATGTCCTCCGCAGTGAGAGTAACGTTTCATCACCTGCTAGCAAGTTGGCAAGTTTCACAAGCTGATTGGCAGTTGGCCCAAATTCATTATACCATAGCCAAGTTGATTCATATCTAAAGCACCTTGTTGTTCTCATTGTCTTGCTCAGCTAAGACACCTGATCACTCTGAACTCAAATGCCTAAACAAGTCAATAATCACCACCATTACCATGATCATGATCATCATTACCATGATCATAATCATCATTACCATAATCATAATAAGCATTCAGTACAAAAAATATGTTCTTGACAAAGAGTGACAGCAGTGTTCAACCCTAGCTGTTGATGGTCGAAAGGCAACTGTCATGGAAATTTAATGCCATGAAAATACACCAATCACTCGAACACAATTGGGCTTTGAAATAAAAGGAGGTGCGCCACTTATTAAGTCATTTTTCTGAAATCCCAACTACCTTCCTGTCACACACATAAATTTCTCATGGAAACATACAGGACACCGGGGAAACGACATGTGGCTTCTTTAAGCGAAGATAAAATGGTAGTCTAAAAGCCATTAATTTGTAATTGAACTTGATACTTCAGTACTTTGCATTTTCTTGTTCAAGAAGCATAATATATTTTCTTTCAAGCATAATAATTGATTCCACTTAAGAATATTTCTCTGTTTTGCCATTGTAACCAAAGTCTATCGTAGGTTGAGTTCAAAAGAGTATACTTCAAGTTTTTCCCAACTTGTGGAAATCCATGCATGTTTTATGATATTAGAGGGATGTGATAGCCATATTCTGTATTAGGGACATAAAATGCCTGTCTCTCTATTCAATTTGCAGTGTTTATTACAATCCTAACAGCATTCTTGAATGATTAATTATAACTCACGTCCTAACAAATTATTCCTTTTACAGTGAAGAAACAGCTTGCCTCCTGTCAATTTTCATCCCTCTCTTCATATATATATTTATATATATGAAAAATATTTGCTACTAATGAAGGTAAAAAACTAATAAGCTAGAAATCACAGGTGCAGGTTGTATAGACTCGATCTAACCACATAGATGTGTTCAGAATGGTTTGTTTGCTAAGGATTAAGCCTTGGATCATGCTTTATTATATAAAAATGTGATATTTTGAGTTATGAAATTTTGACACATTGTGAGTCATTGATTTTTGGATTCCTTTAAAAACCTAATTACTTATCATAATCACATGATTCAAAACAAGTTTTCTACTAAACAAACCATGTAGATCACATCCGTAACATTTGATCTACAAAGAATTGGAAATTTTTGAAGAAAAATGTGATTTCTACTTATTAGTAGCCAATATATATATATATATGTGTGTGTGTGTGTGAAACATGATCCGAAGCATGATTCCTATCAAATAAACTATGTTGAATACATCCATAAGGTCTAATTGAGAAGGTACAACCTACAGCTATGATTTCTAGTATATGGGAGTAGGTGCTCCTGGAGAACCGTACTTTTTAAAAATACCATGTGCTTTATTTTTTCCCAACAAACTATATTTTAAAAACTGCAACCTTTCCTCCTGTCAAGAAAACAGAGTGACAATCAACACCTTCTTCTTCACAACAAAACATCAGATTTCAAAATGCCACTACTTAATTTTCCTTTCCCGCTACCCCTTCAAGAGCCACACCCTTGATACCCAGGCTTATTGTGTGAGCCTTCATAAATTCTATAAATGCACCTGATACATGTCCTCCAACCACTGAATCACTTCTACTGTGCTGCAGGTATTTACTCCCACACAACCAACCTCTACATAAATTCATATAAATTCACCAGTCCTTCCCAATCAACATACTCATTCCACTACTTCCATTTCTTTTAACTTTCTTTCTATATCAAAGTGAGTAGAAGGTTCCCAACTCCTGAAGATATGGGAAACAGGATGAAGGGATATCAGAAGCCCATGAGTTTAGTATGTTTCCTGCTTGGGGTTGTGGTCTCTCACAATATGGTCATTCCTGTCATGTGTGCAGCTGAACAAGGCCTTGCTGATAGGAAGAACTACTACACACCAACTCCATCTGAACCCCATGGTGGTTGGGGGGAAAGCAAATGTGTGTGTGTGATTTAATCTCATAGTGTTTTCTTGGATAATCTTAATTACATAATCACAATGTTTCTTTTTTCGTTTATTATTCAGTGAAAGTACTGCATCCTGGATCAGCTGGTCTTAGTTTGCTAACTCCTTGGGTGCTCCCCTTGACTCCAAGGGAGGCTCCTGATTTTACCTTGGTGATTTGGGAGTGCCCGTGTGGGGATTTGAACTCGGGGTAGGGAAGACCTCTTTATCCATGAGTCTGAGACCACATGAGCAACCCCTTGGGGTCCACATACACAATCACAACGTTGGTGGTTATTTTTCTAGTGAAACATGATTTATGCAAGTTAGAAGTATGCAGAAGGAAATGGTTGCATAAAATGTGGATAAATGACTAATGGCACTCAAACGTGAGAGGTTTGTTAGCACCAGCCACTCTTTTGTTAAGTGCCGTCCATCTTCAAGATGGACGGCTGAGCCTACATCTTCTACTATGTCCATATGATGTCCAGTGTAATCTGTTTTCTAAATTTCTCTAGATCACGTTTTAGATTACATGGTAGTAACCACTTTCACTTTACGTATGTTTTTGCTGTATAGCTAGTTTATGCATTTCCGTAGGAAGAGCATGTTCACCGGATTCAACTTATGCACTGTAAAACAAAAAGGTTGCTTCATCTTGTTGCAGGTGACGGCCACCGGACCCCATCTCCGACCAGAAACTGCGGCACCCCACCTAGCGGAAGCTACGGAACTCCCGTCATCGGCCGATCGTCTCCACAAGGAGGAGGGTCCTACCACTCACCTGGTGGTGGCTCACTGAGACAATCTCAGGGTGGTGGGTACTATCAATCACCCCCAACCGGCGGAGAACCCGCTGATGGCTCATTGACCCCTCCATCCCATGGTGGCGGATACTACAACTCGCCGCCAACCGGCGGAGAACCTGGTGGTGGCTCACTTACACCTCCATCTTCGGGTGGCGGATACTACAACTCACCGCCAACTGGCGGAGAACCTGGTGGTGGTTCGCTTACGCCCCCATCTTCGGATGGTGGATACTATAACTCACCACCAACTGGGGAAGAACCGGGTGGTGGCTCGTTTACGCCTCCATCATCAGGTGGTGGATACTACAACCCGCCAACTACTTACACACCACCTATAACCGGTGGCGGCGGTGGCTTTCCGGGCGTGAACCCCCTGAATCCATCACCAACCACCCCTGTTTTTCCTGTTGACCCCAACATTGGCTCACCCTTCTTCATTGGGACATGCATGTAAGCTCTCTCTCTCTCTCTCTCTCTATATATATATATATATATATATATATATATATATATATGAGTTAATCTCTCATTAAATAAAAATGACTAAAACATTATATTAAAATAATGACATTTTTTAAAAATGCAAAGTTATTTTTTAAGCATTGTCTTTTGAACTTTAGTGAGAACTGACAAACACCTTTTCCAAAAAATAACGTTATAAAGCTATCAAAGTTATTATTTTTAACCTCAAAAAGTAACCTTACATTTTCAAAAAATACTATTTTTACTGTATTTTAATCATTTTCAATCCCTCTAATGTTAAATTTAACTCAGAGAGAGAGAGAGAGAGAGAGAGAGAGGGCAGTCAACTTTGTAAGAGAGCCAAAGACCCAACAGATAACGAACATTCTGCACACACTAAATAACCTTATTGTGCTCAGCCTGTTGTCATACATATGCAGATCAATGTGGCAAATATCATCGATATTTTGCAAACATTAAAAAAAAATTATTTTAGTCAATACTTTGATTATATTGTGATATCATTTTTTTTAAAATATAATGGTTTTATTGCAATATTTAAGTTTATATAGTATATAGAATAGATATGGTCTATTTTAATTCTATATATATGCTATTTTTATTTTCTGCATAATGTTCCTAACTTTCATTAAATTACTTTATTTTCACTGGCATTTCTCATGAGAATTACTAATGCAATTTTTCATTCACATGATTATTACTAACACCATTACTGTTTTCAATTTTTTTTTCTGCAGCTGGTGGAGAATTCACCCTGAGGCCATATATCGTCTCTTTGGATACTTAGGTACGCTAGCTAGTATATTTGGTGCCCTTTGCACGCCTGTGTTCGGCCACGACCTGACCTTGCCCCAGGCGCTAGCCAACACCCGCGCAGATGGGTACGGAGATCTCTTTCGCGAAGGCTCGGCTTCCCTGCTCAACTCCATGGCTAACCAACGGTTCCCGTTCACGACAGAGGAGGTGAGGAACAGCTTCACGGCTGCGCTCTTCTCTGACGAAGCGGCAGTGGCTCAAGCTGATATCTTCAGGCAAGCCAATGAAGGTCGGCTCAAGCCAAGAGAATAAGTGGCTCACCGAGAATAGTCCCTGCCACCTTCCTCTATTTTCAGCATTTCTTGTGACGTTGGATCATCACCTTGCATATGCTTAGTAATTTTTATGTATGTGTGTGTGTGTGCATTTGGGTTTGCGTGCATGCATACGTATTTGTGTGCAAGAGACTACAGTTTATGTTTCATAGTGTAAGCATCAGATGCTTGTTTTATGAATGGGAATGTGTTGTTTCATGTTGTGACATTTATTTTGAGGTTGTTCAGCATGCCAATGAAAAGTTATTTTACATTTAGCATGGAGAAACCACCACAATGGTTTGGACATCCCGTTACTACTAGCCGAGAAGTGCCACACTGATCGTGGGCCTAAAGTCCCTGTCTGCAGTGTAAAACTCCACGAGTACTCCTCCATGCCCACTGAGGATAGCTTCCTATTTGGCTTACGCCTGGTGGCAAAGAGATACGCCCTGGTATCGAGTTCTTGACCTCCTTCAACTTGGCCTTAAACCTTTTCACCTACTCGGGTGATCAAGAATTTAAAGTCACCATATGTTAACAGAAGGACATCTCTGGAAGAATAAAAGCATATATAGTTATAGAAAGAGAAAAAGCTTTCCTTATTATCAGTTTACAATCCTCTTCAATTGGCAGGATAATTCTATGGAAAATTAATGAACCTACTGTACGGGTAATTTGATGCAATTTTCTAAAAACTGTATAATTTTTTATATTCTCTCGATGTCTAAAATCGTAAATATTTGACATCGTTAGGACACTTTTACCCCTCTCAACTATGAATTTAGGCATTTTTGCGATAAAATTGTATTTTTCATCGAATATGTCCAATACTCACTTAAATCCAAAATCACAGGTTTTTTTATGCAAATTTAAACCTCACAAACTCGTATAAATTTATTTGCAAAATCTCTGTGAAACTTAAACTACCAAAATCACAAATATCATACTCTTTTGCATATATGTTAATATTTTGCATAAATATATTTGCAAAACACTTACCACTCATTTTTACAAATATCTTACTTTTTGTATATATTGAACACACTCGCATGAAGTTATTTGTGAATCTCCAAATATCGCAAATATCATACTTAAATATTTGCAAAATTATGACAAATATACAAAATTTTTTATTTTTTACAAGTTTCTTAAATTATATATAAACCTGTTGTAGATTTTCGCATATAACAACCCAAATAACAATGAATATAATAAGCAAATAGATATTCAAATAATTTAAACATTCAAATGATTTGAAAACATATAAACATATAAATAATGATGTTATATGCAAATCATTAAACAATGTTTTTATTTTGAACATTCAAATCATTTAAAGTGCAAGAGCAGTGATTTCAGTTTAAACATTTAACAGTGATTCCAGTTTTACATTCAAATTATTTAAACATTCAATCAATGACATTATATACAAATGAATGACAAACAAACAACTTTATATAAACTTTCATTCATAGAAACATTCAGCTGACATTATAAACAAATCAATGAGTTACAATATTGATCTTCGAATATATAAAAAAAATAAAAAAAAATCAAATAAATTTTTATGATTGAGGATGTTGTAAATCTCGTGATCGTAGCTCCTGGATGACCTTATTTGCATTCTTTAGAAGGCCGGCTTGAGCATGTATCATATCCTCTTGAGTATGTACCATATTCTTTAGCATGCCTATTTATTTTAATTCAAGAGTCTACTCTCCCTCCGATCTACTTACGGCCTTTCCATTTCTTCAACTTTTTCTCTTCTTGAAAGCCCTCTTTGTCGTTAAAGAACATACAACTTTCTAGACGGATACAAAATCGTCATTTGGTGGTATGTTCTATAGACGACAAGTTGATGTCTTCGTCGCCCTCGGGCCAGTCTTAAAGTTCAGAGAGGAATATCATGAGGTAATCCTTCGTTTGATCCGTTGTGGCATGTGATAGAAATTTGCTAACAGTGCGAGGGTGACCGGTTGGTTGCTAAATAAACCCAAATTGCCGAACGACTCAGTTGGCCTTTGGACATTCAACTTCATTCATGTTGTGCATCCAAATGTCCTTCCTGGCGATATCCACCCCCACAATCACATTGACATTCTACTCCTCCTCCAACGCGCTTTCATAGGGACACCGGTTTACCTATATTTTTTTTATGGTTAGCCTATAAATATGTATTTATTAAAATTATTATATGAAATATCAACAATAACACTTACGTTTTCCCTAGTCAGCCTATAAAGCAATGCATAACATGTGAGGACCCACCAATCTTCAATCACGACCCCTTTCATTGCATGACCGACTCCACATTGTGACATGTGAAAATTCATGGGCAACGTCACACATCTGAGGCCTTTCAATGGATATATGCTCTCATATCTAAACCTACATAACAATGATTACCAAGGATTAATACACAATATATAACTATAGAAATAATTATAAATCAAAAGTTTAGGTACAATGAATGAATAAATACTTCCAATAACACCAACATTCTGATAAGGTTCTTTCTTTCACTCTTCGTGCTACTCAAACTTGCATATAGGTGTGCAAGTGCGGCTGCTCTCTATGCGTATTTATCGATGTGATCTAGGCCTTCCAACAGTTTGATGTATGATGCATGAATCAACTTTTTACCAGTGTCGATGAATAAACATGAGCCACAAAAGTATAGAAAGAATGTTCTCACTATCTTATTCACCCTACTACCACTCTTTTCTCCAACACATGGTAGTTTTGCTTTCATCATTTTCACCTTACTAGAGACATAATTACTCATAAGCCATGAAAACTTGATCTTATCGGCTTCGAACACATCATCTGCTTGCAAATAAATAACACACAACTACTTTAAAAAATTTCACTGTTGTCCAATAACTGGCTCCCTATGACACTTTAGTCTGATTATTCATGTCATGTCCTCCAACTTGATAGCCATCTCAAGATCTTCGAACTAGGATGTGTTGGTTTTCGGATTCCAGATTTACACAACGGCCTCTAAGAGAGGATGTTCCATGGTGTCATCCCGAAGAATTTGCAAAAATGCATTACATTCAATAACTCATTCGCTTCCTCCGTTAGTGTTAAAAACCATTAGTGTGCTTGGTTCCAGTAGAACCGGTGTAGGCAAGATATTGGTTCTTCTAAATCAATTGGATGAGAATCCTGCAATACAAATTAATTTTACTTAAATCAGTCAATTTTAATGAATTCATATACACTAATAATATATATATATATATATTAATTTAATCAATAAAATTAGTCAATTGTAATGAATTTTTATATTTTGCACACATACATAACAAACAAATCAATTACATTAATATAATATATATATATATATATATATATATATATATCAGTCAATTGCAATGAATTTCTATATTTTGCACACATACATGAAACTAATCAATTGCATTAACTTATAGTAACAATATATATATATAATCAATAAAATCAGTCATTTGCAATAAATTTTTATATTTGCACACATACATGACAAACTAATTAATTACATTCATGTATAGTATCAATATATATATATATATATATATATATATATATATATCAATTTAATCAATGAATTAGTCAATTTCAATGAATCTCTACACTTTGCACACATACATGACAAACTAATCAATTGCATTTATGTGTAGTAATATATATATATATATATATATATATATATATATATATATATATATATATATATATATATATATCAATTTATTCAATGAAATAAATCAATTACAATGAATTTCTATATTTTGCACACATACATGACAAACTAATCAATTGCATTCATGTATAATAGCAATATATATATATATATATATTAATCAATAAAATTAATCAATTATAATAAATTTCTATATTTTATGACAAACTAATCAATTGCATGAATTTTTATATTTTACACACATAAATGATAAATTAATTAATTATATTCATGTATATTAGCAATATATATATATATATATATATATATATATCAATTTAATTAATAAAATCAATCAATTGCAATAAATTTTTATCTGTCCACGAGCACTAGACCTTCTTTTCTATTGTGACCTCTTCGTCGAAGTATGCATGTTTTTCTGCACATGGATAGCAACATCAGACTCGTGAGCGATATTCACATCCGACTCAGCAACATGACTCACACTTGCATCTACTTTCTGAGGAGGATCTATATTAACCTCAACCTCTTGGTCAGGTACTTCCTCTACCCTTTCACCACAGGTGGCCGCATCTCTAACTTCATTTATCTAGGCTTTGAGTTTAACAACAACCTCATAGTCAGCCAATGGGTCACCCACCCTCCCCCTCTTTAGATGCTTTCGAAATGGAAGACAAGATTATGCCTACAAACTGCTTAATTTTTTTTTGCACACTCTGCCTTAGATATGGGCTACTTTAAAATTTGTAGTTCATTGTACGACAATTCAGGTTTTTTTTTAGCTCATTGCTTGAACACAACTGTATGTGATTATCGATAGTACATTTTTTATGAAAAATGTCAGAGACTTATTTTTTACAATGGATATGGCTCCCTCTCTACCCACATATGCACACTAAGTTGTGCTTTCAAACTACTAGAATGACTCAGTTCATAGTTTTTCGTTGGCTTTTGTTGTTGTGCTTGAAAATTTTCAGAGGATACGGGTGTGGTCCCCTTCTTCTTATTAGTCATATTGTATTAATAAAAAGATTCAAAATTTTCTACAATAACAATACAGAGAATACTGAACAAGTATTGCAAAAAACAAACAACATATTTGTGTTTTAAAAAGCAATTAAAGAAAAAACAAAAGTAAACATTATTTCTTTCAACCATTAAACAAAATGAAACAGTGTTTGATTCAGTAGTTAAACAAAATGGAACAATGTTTGATTCAGCTGTTAAACAAAAGGGCATATTGTGCTTATCGGAAAAATATGTCAGCGATGGTTCAGTAGCGATGAAATGCCTTCGATGAATAGTTGTCAGAAATGGTTGCCAAAAATAGTTGCTGGAAGATAAGCAAGTTGAGAACCACTGGTTGAGAACGAAAGACAAAAAAATCCTAGATTATGCAAAAATAATCAGGTTGAGGACCACAATAAGTTTATATATGATTCGAGAAAATGTTTTGCAACAAATAAGCAATATCATATATGTGTCATGCTTTCGCAAACAGTTAAGTACGATATTTGCGATATTAAGTGATTCATAAATTATGTTATACGAGAACATATAGTATATGCGAATAAGTAAGATATTTGTGATTTAGTGTGGTTTTGCAAAAATGAAACCATATTATGAATTTATGTGATATCGTGTCATATATGCGAATAAGTAAGATATTTATAAATTTGGTGGTAGGTATAGTTTCGTACATAAATTTATGTGATTTTAAAAAGTATATTTGAAAAGTATGATATTTGCAAATTTAGTGGTAAGTGGAGTTTCATACATGTATTTTTGCGATTTCATGAAATACATGCAAAAAAGTGATATTTGTGATTTTTGTGATTTCGGTTTTATCAAGATTTTTCAAATAAATTTATGTGAGTTCATGAGGTCTAAATTCACATAAAAAAAACTACGATTTTGGATTTAAGTAGGTGTTGGACATATTCGATGGGCGGTGCAATTTTTTTCGTAAAAATGCCTAAATTAGTAGTTTTAAAGGGTAAAAGTGTCCTAACAATATCAAATATTTGTGATTTTGGACATCAGGAGAATATTGGAAATTATAAGGTTTTTAAGGAATCACGTAAAATTACCTGTAAAGTATGGTCATTTTCCAATAATTCTACTGCCAGGAATCCAAAGTCTGAAGCTTCAATTATAGATGCCAAGTAACAAATGCTAATTAGCAGTTGAAACTAGTGTTCCATCCAACTAAAATACAACATTAGAGCCTTCACAGATCCTAAAAAATAATTAAACAAGTGAAATTAAGTTGAGGCCAGACTTGATTGTGAACTTGGTCCTGTGTTAATTGAGAAATCTCGGGTTTGAATTCTTGAATTCCTTGGGGAGTAAATGCTTGCTTGATTATCAAAAAGCTGTAAAAAAAAAAAAGAATTCCTTTATTTTGTAGTACAAAGATTTATTGGAATCAGCATTCTGCTGATTTCTACAGTCACAAAGGAAAAAGGTCCCCACACTGTACCCCCGCAATTTACTGTCTACAGAGGTGGTAAAATAATTTTCCAGCAAATTCTGAGCCTCATGAATTTCTCAAAAAGTACAAAACAACATCCCCCCAAGTAGAATTTCTTTTTTCCTTGGGCAACACAAAAGACAAAACACACCTTCTTACCACCTAGAGATGTTGTAACTGAGGAACTCATTACAGACCCTTATCTATGAAAAAGTGAAGGTGCAGAACGAGTTACCCTCCACATATGTAGTAGTAAACAATGAAACCTCATTAGTGAAAGGGAAACTCCTTTAAAAGATCTGAAGTTTATTTTTATCCAACAGGTGTGAGAAGTGATGCATAAATCATGAAGCGAGAAGCGAGTGTTTGAAAAATGTCGTAGTGTGTGAAGCATGAAGCATTTAGGCAGCATAAAAGGAAGCAAGCAAGAATCAATAATGAAATTAAGTATGAAATAGCAAAAAAAAAAGAATTAAAACCTGTGTTTACTTTATGCATCTTTAAGCATTTCTATCAAAAATACCTATCAGTAGCGAAAGGGAAACTCTATGGAGTAGCAAACAGTGAAACCCATCATTAGTGAAAGGGAAACTCATTTTACTGCTCTGCAGTTTTCACGCAAACCATAGTTGATGGAGTAAGAAGTGGGTGTGAGAAGAGATGCATAAAACATGGAGCGAGAAGCGAGTGTTTGAAAAATGCTTTAGCATGTGAAACGTGAAGCATTTAGGCAGCATAAAAGGAAGCAAGAATAAAAAATGAAAGAAAGCAAGAAATGACATTAAAGAAAAAAAGGATAAAATCTGTATTTACTTCATTTATCTCAAAAATACCTATCATATGTAGGTTTTACAGTAAAAAATATTTTTTTAGAAATACAATCTTCTCAGATGAAAAGTGCAGTTCCAATATCAGTGGAAGTTCAATTTCATATCGGAGGAAGTGTGCTTCCCACAAAGTTTCAGAAGTGCGAAGGAAGTATACAGTTTCAAACACCAAAGTGAGCTTACAAAGTTTTTTTAAGCTTTTGGTAACTATGTTCCAAGCACACCCTTTAGGGCTTCTTTGATGAGGCGTCGAAGAAATGAAAGACGCGACGGATGCACAGAACGCACGTCTGCCACATTCCACCTTCCTTGTTATGAAAAGAACAGGGACGGGGGGAACAAAAAAAATAGCCCTCACTTACCCCTGACACTTTGCCTCTCTCTCTCATTGCCTCATCCCTGACTCCGATGAACTTCCTCTCTCGCTTTCTCTCACCCCCTACCCTAATGAGTGATGTCTCTGACGACCCTATCTCTGACGAAACCTATCTTTGATGACCCTCTCTCTCTCGTGAGCCTGTCTCCAGCATGTATCTCGCTCCAACAACCCTCTTTCCAACACATATTTTTCTTTCTCTCTCTCTCTTGTAGGATTGGGGTGCTCTCCCTTCTCTCTCTCATGGTTAGGGTTTGCTCAATCAGAGATTCTTTTTGGGGGTTTTGAAATTTAAACCCTATTTTTTAAATTGATTAAGTGAATGCATGCTAAATTCAATTTATTTCATGTTAGGTTTTGTTTAATTCATTTTTTTTTGGGAGGTGGGGGGTTTGCATTTTAAACCCTATTTTTACAAACTATGCAGTGAATGCATGCTAAATCAAGTTTATTCCAGGTTAGGGTTTGTTCAATCTGATTTCTTTTTGGGGTTTTTTGCATTTTAAACTATATTTGTTGCAAACTATAGAGTGAATGCATGTTAAATCTAGTTTATGTACAAGCAGGGTTTGTTCAATCCTATTTCTTTTTTTTCTTTTTTTCTTTTTTTCTTTTTTATAGGGGGGGTGGGGGGTTGCATTTTAAACCCTGTTTTTTGCAAATTATAAAGTGAATGCATGCTAAATACAATGAATACATGTTAACACTACAAGAAAAACGTGGATTGGCGACGAACTCTATCCGTCGCTAAACAATTTAGCGACGGTTTGGCAATGGATTAATGACGGATAGCGTCTGTCGCATAATCCTGGTCGCTAATTAGCGACAGAACTTATATGTCGCTACCTCCACCATAAATTTGCAACGGATTAGCGACATACATGATCTGTCACGAGTCCGTCGCTAAATAAGCACTGATTTGGATTTGCGACGGATTATATTTTGTCGCTAATTTCGTCGCAAACCATCGAAAATTCATCGCTGAATATTAGCGACGGATATTATCCGTCGCAAAATTTTTAAAAAAAGAGCCCCGAGGCACACCTCAAGTCGAGGCATACACGCCTTAAATTTTTTAATCAAATGAGGGTCAAAGTCCTCATTTGACCAAAAATTAGGTTTTTTTACGCAGTTTTAACTAAGCTGCTAGTAAAAATTCAGGTATGATCCATAAGAAACCGGGTCTCAAACATAAGCCCAAGAAAAAATTTGGTCTGGGGGGCGCTGCCCCCCGCCAAGGGCGGCTCCCCCTAGACCCCTGCCCGTTAACCACGCAGCGGGACTCGCGCCGAGGGGAACTCCCAGACCCCCTCCTGTAGGAAAAAAAAACTCTAAATCAGGCTCCACAACTCATCATGTGTCCCCTAATGGGCACAACTTTGACCGAGTCTTATTATTGTTATATATATTTTTTTAAAAATTCAGTTGGTTAACTAACTACTATTTGATTGTTGTAAATTTCAATGAAATTTTTTGAATTGTGTTTATAGATCACATACCCAGAGAAAGATGAGTTAATGGCACACATACCAAACAAATTTAGTAAATGTTTGATTTTTATAAGCTACATCAACCAATCCACCATAGAGACAATGCTTTGATATACAAGACAAAGACTTCTTAAAGTACCATTTTGAGAAACCAACATTTATGTTTTAAATGGAAATTAATAAATTCATAAAATATTTTGGGTCATTTTTTGAAAGGATTTCATATATTCAAGAAGTAGAAGCTAAGGATTTTTTTTCACCAGAAATATAGTTCAATTGGTAGAGTGTCCCCAACAGACAGATAGCAATGATGTCATTAAAGATCCTCCAGAACAATGTACATTTTCATTTTCAAACAGAACTCATTATAAAAAATTGTTATTCCAAAGATTTTGGTTCATGCCTTAAATTGATTGGACCCATTACAAATATTTTTAAGATGATCACTTGAACCAATTGTGCAAGTGAAAAATCAACACTGGCAGTGACTGCCAACTACAACCAGAAACATGAATTAGAAATGTCATTACTCATGAGAACCAATTAATGAGAGAGAGAGCATCGAGCAAAGTAGGAATTACCTGTCCAACAATGTTGAACCTACAGATAAAACATAAAATACAATTAGGAAATTCTAGCCAACCAATGAAATTGAGAATATGATATATTAGTTCAGATTAATAAGGTCCACTATTTGCTAAAGAACTACCACTTTTTAAAGAAGCTAATTGCCAAATCTAATAATTGGCAACTTATGCCCAAGTGTGAAAAACACAGAGCCTCCTGCTGTGGATTGAACATCAAAAAACCAAAAGCATCAATATCCAAGAAAAACAAGCAAATAAAAAGCCAGAAAGAAAGAGAGCAAATAAAAAAGACAGGAAATCATGTTTTTTTTTCTACAACAATGCTAATTATTTCACTTAACAATTAACTAATTGATATATTAACAACTAACTAATCTATTTAACTAAACAACTAACGAAGTAATAAACTAACACTAACACTAGTATTCAATCCAAACATAAAAAATCAGTAAAACACAAGTAAAAATCAGTAAAACACACAGTAAAAATATGCAATGGAACTTAGTTAACACACAGTAAAAAAAAATATAATGAAACTTCAGTTACTATTCAGCAGAAATAGTAACTGAACATAAATAAAATCAGTAACAAACAATAAAAGCATTGCAATGAAATTCAATTTTATTCAAATATTGAAATTCAGTAAATCATAATGAAATTCATTTAATATTCAGATTCATTTAGACATAAAATGTAGCTTAATCAAATCAACATTCACCAGATTTCTAATAATCAAACAGAAAATGATTTCATCAAACAGAGACTATAGCTTAATCAAACAGAGAACAATAGCACTAGATTGCCAAAGATTTCCTGAAATTCACTTTAAAAAAAATTGCAAACTGTGAAATTTCAGCCGTGAAGAAGTTCACGGCAAATAGAAATGCCATAAAAATAACGATTTTAAAATGACGAACATCCGTGAAAGTATTCTTTGAAAATAAACAGCCGAAGTCTGACGGTTTTCAAGGAGGCTACCTGATGGGGCCGCCGTAACAAGGATTATGTCGGTGAAGACCGGTGAAGAGAGATTCTGGCAAACAAGAATCTGGCAAACACGGTCCACGATAAACCTACAAGAAACCATACCTAAATCCGACGATTGAAGGAGGAGGTGGTTGTTGCTGCAAGAGGAAGGTTGTCGGCGATGACTTTTGGTTGCAGATGATGGTGGCAGCTTGCTAGCGATGGAGCTCCCGTTGGCATGTGCAAGAACGCCAGAGAGGAAGGGGGTGGTCGCTGGAGAGAGGGAGGGGGCAGGGGAGGAGGCGATGGGTCACTGAGCTCGGAGGCCATCGGCGTCTTCAGTAGCCGGTTTCACAAGGAAGGGGGGCAGAGCAGAGGAGGGGGCGGTCGACGACCGAAGAGCGGAAGGGAGGGGGCAGTCGACGGAGAGCGGGAGGGAGGGGGCGGTAACCGAAGAGCGGGAGGGGGGGGGGGGGTCGATGGAGAGCAGGAGAGGGGCGATCGCCAGAGACCGGTAGGGAGGAGGCGGTCGACAGAGAGCGGCGTAGGTGAGAGAGAGAGCCAGGAAAAGATCGATTTCGTGCCCTAGGGCATTTTACATCGACATTTAGAGACGGATGGGCGAAAAAAACATTTTGTCTCTACTCCATCGCTAACTAACGATCATTTTACATCGACAATTAGCGACAAAATATTTCTGTCCCAAACGTCCTCGCTAACTAGCGAGAAAAAATATTCTGTCGCTAAGTGCGATGGGTTTTGCGACATAAAAAATCCGTCGCAAATTCATCGCTACTTAGCAACGGATTTGGTGACGGAATTTTTTCCGTCGCTAATTTCGTAAATATTTCGAATGTTAGCAACAGATGGTTCTCTTGCTAATCTGTCGCAACTTTGCGACGGAAAAAATCCGTCACAAAGTTTCGTCGCTGATTAACATTTTTTTGTAGTGTAAATCCATGTTAAATCCCTTTCTTGTAAAGGTGTTGAGTGAATGCATGCTAAATCAATCTCTGTTTTCAATTTTTTCTGTTTTGGATATGCTTATTTGTTAATTCTTATTCTATTTTAATTCTTGTTTTTTTCAATTTGTTGAGTGAGTGCATGCAAAATCCATGCTAAATCCTTATTTTTTAAATTTGTTGAGTGAATTAATGTTAATTCTCTATTTTTTAAAATTGTTGAGTGAATGCATGTTAATTCCCTGTGTACAAATCATTCACAAGCTTTGAATAAGCTAATAACTGATTGCAAGAGTACATGGCGAAGGCGAGGTGGGTACAACAAGAGGTGCAACAACGTGAGGTGCACCAAAGATCGATTACACAATGATTGAGGGGATGCAAAATTTTTTTGCTATGTTACTTTGCTTGGTTTTCTGTTTTTTTTTTAGTATCTTGATGTATTTTTGTGTTGGGTGATGTACACCTTTTGAGGCTTAGGTGGATGGTTGGCATATTATGATACTCTTGCATATTGTTGTTATATTGTTTCATTGTTAATATTTTGAATTTATATATGCTATGATGCTCTCTTGCGAGAGTACATATATTTGTAGGTTTATTTTGGATTAAATGACATGAACCAATGATACTCTCATATAGGTTGCATTTGTGTTCACATGAAAAGTGGTTGCCTTTACCAATACAAAGTTTCATCTCCTCCTGCACCAAAGATGGACTCTGTTTCCATGTATTTAAGGAGGAAAGGGGGTACGTGTAAAAGCAGGCCACATTTCGTGTGGAAAGGACCCTTGCATTAGCAGCTGCATATAGGGTCTATTGCAGACAGGGTTGTTTATGTGGCACACAAAGGTTCACTTGGGTTGTGGCAACTAGATGGTAATTCACCATGAAGCAAAGTTGGGGCATTTAATAACCAATTGGAAGAGAATATCAAACCACACAGAGGGAAAGATAAAACATTAAAGATACTTTCCTGCCATCTGGTTGGTCCTAGTATTAGCACTTTAGCAGTAGGTGACCCAGGCTGCTATAAGGGGGAATGTCATAAGTTCTTTTCATGTGATTCGGTTAGGAGGGCTAGATACAACACAAAAGATACCTTTCTGTCATTTGGTTGGTCCTAGTATTAGCAGTTTAACAGTAGGTGACCGAGGACGCTGCTATGGGGGTGAACGTCATGAATCTCTTTCCATGTAATTCAGTTTGTAAGAAAATGGAGGTCTTGTCCTAGATTTTTTCTTTCTTGGGGTGGGATGAGGGGTTATTTGGGGTGTAAATCCAACACGTTTATAAGATCAATTCCACGTGGTTTCAACCAATGTAAGTATCGTATGATACAATACCGTATGATACGTATCGTTACTTTGAGTCTAATCGATATGATACATTCATATCGGGATACGAGTGTGTATCATACTAGTATCAAATGCATCGTATATCTTAAAGATACACAATTAGTGCATTTTATGTTGCACTTAATTTTTTTTTTTTTTTTGAAATATATAAGAAGACTCATTGAGGTAAGTTTATGTTCACTCCTAAAGAATTTGAGAGTGATTTGGGGCTTGATTTCTTGCAAGAAAAGAAGTCTTCATTTTTGTTTGAACTTAAAAAAATTTAGTTATGTAACATTTTTAAGTATTGAAAAACACTTGGGGATTTTGTTTTTATTTATGTAAACATGCTATGTTATAGATCTTATGACTTGTTAGCTTAATTAGTGCTGTTTATTATTTCACAATTTACATTTTTCTAATGAAATAATAAATATGCATGTCATTTATTGCAGCTCATGGAGACATAAATGCTTCATATGTGATTTTATGGTTGTATTTTGTGCAATTCATCATTATTTCATGTGATACCATTTTTTTTTAGAATTTTTGTTATTTTTTTTTATTTTTTTTTAAAAAAAGTTATTAAAGATTTACGATATGATATTACTTTGGGCCTGATCGATACAGGCAATGTTGTTAAAAACACGCCTTAAGGCAAAGGTGGGCTGAGGTGCGCCTCAAGGCGAAGTACGCTCCTTCAATTAATGGGTAAAATGGGGGTCAAAAGCCCCCATTTGACCAAAATTTGAGAATAATTAGAGAGGGGCCCCGACCCTAATTAGGGAGGGTAAGGGGCCTCCCTCTCTCTCTTTCACTTGTCTCTCCCTGCTCTCTCGTCTCTCCCTCTCCCTCTCCCTCTCCCTCTCCCTCTCCCTCTCTTTCTATTGAAAGGAAGGCCGAAAGGAAGAAGAAGACCCTCGTCTCTCGTATCTCGTATCTTGCTCTCTTTCTCTCTTTTTACCGAAAGGAAGAAGAAGAAGAAGAGAGGTATCACTCTCCCTCTCTTACTGCAAGAAGGACCCCGTCAACTCGAGGTAAGCAATTTTTTTTTTTACTCCTTTTTCTTTTCCCTTCCCTTTTCTTTTTTTCCTGTTATTTTTTTCCTACTCTTATGAGCTCTCACCCGCCACTCCGTTTTTCTTCTTCTTTCCTTTTTTTTCTTTTTTCTTTTTTCCATTTTCAGTTATATACATATATAGTGTATATTACATATATATATTATATAATTCTCAGTCGACCTCTCTTTTTGTGTTGTTACAAGTTTATGCGTAGGATATGCAGACTTGATGATCAAGTAATTTGATGTTCGTAACTGAAGAATTTTTTATTTCATGTTGCATTTCTTTTAGTGCATCGTGTTTCTTTATCTAATCTTTAATGAATTGTCTAGGTTTATGTGTGGGTTTTCTGTTATTTGTTTAAAAATATGAAATTGCTAGTTATATGGACGTTTGCTTGACATAGGTGGGAACCATTTTAGAACGGTGATTTATCTTCAAAATTTAGATGCCTATCATAATTTTGGATGTTTTTTTTTATTCAAAGCTAACAGGGATTAATAATAAGTAGGTACAAAATAATGTAAAAATAAAGAGAAAAAAAACAATTTTTTCGTATTTATTTGAGATTTTTTATTTCTTATCGGTTGTTGCTTCATCAATAAAGCATTTCTTTTATTTATTTGTATTTTTAGATATCTTTTTAAAGTTTTTTTTAAGTTTCTAGAAAAATTTGAGGCATAGGCTTTATGCCTCACCTCAGTTTTTGGTGGAGCGCTTCGCTACACCTCAACGCTTTTCACAACATTGGATACAAGTAACGATATGATACTTTACAACCTTGGTTTCAAGGTATCAAACGCTTAGTAGCGTACATGAAAATGTGACATCCTTTGACTCTTATGGCTGGACAGGACTTATTTCAATAAGGAGAGTCAGTTGTAAAATTGTTGGTTGGCTCCCAGCTGCCAACATTCACAGGTCATTGGAGAGCACAAAAATAAAGGAAGAAGAAAATGAAGAAGACAAAGAAGAGACGAAAAAAAGGAAGATGTCGATGAAGGAAAGGATGAGGAAGAAAGGCCAACATGATACTTTCATGTGTCACATGAACACGAGTACAGTCATTATTGGCACAATATGGGGATAAAATATATCAAACATTCGAGGCAACAAAAATAAGAACTTGATTAAGATAAGAAAAGTATAATATTGTGTGTGTGTGTGTGTGTGTGTGTGTGTTTTAGTACACAGTATTCACATGCACAAAAGCAGAAAGTAGCACCCAGTACCAGAATGCAGCAGTACCAACATTCACATACATAAACAAGGGTATGAATTTAGAAGCACCCATAATGTGTAGGTTCTTCCAGATTCAGTATAATAATCTCATAGTACAAAGCTACTTAGTGGGCTAACCGATAACAACCAAAATTAATCTGATCAATGATCATTGATAAACAGTCAACTATAGAATAGCAAAAGAACCAACCATTGAAATTTATTCATGTTCTATATATTCCATGATCAGATTTACTCATTATTGTAGTTTGATTGCAAAAAATTGTTTTTCTTTCTCTTTGTAGTTGATTTTTTTTTTAATTGCTACAAAAATTGTGTTTTTTAATTTGTTTTGTTCGAATTTATAATCAATTTTCATGCTGCTTATGATACAATACAATATGATATGGTAAACCTAAATCAAGCTCTTTGGGTATGCCTTATGATATGCTTCTAACAACATTTATTTCCACTATTATAAGGATGAAAATATCTATAAAGGGGCCATATAACCAAGCCAATAAGTGGAGTAGAAGTTTCTTACATGTATCTCATGCATTCGAAAGTGAGACTATATGGGATCACACCGTTTACCCTCTCTGCCCACAAGTTGCTACCGAGTCTTTTATTACTACATCTTGGTAAACTTTACATGGCTAAGGGCACAGCAATCATCAGATTTAACAATAGTGAAGGTTCCTTTTTTCAATGAAATCCTCACCAAGTTTCATAACAATTCAAAGGAACCTAGGAAAGAAAGTGTGATAGACAATCCACTAGTGGACCCACATAATCTGTGTTAAGGTAGGACCACATGGAGTCCTACTACCCATGTGAAAGGATGATGTGCTTGTAGATTTTTCCAAAGAAAATTTACATTCTGAATCTAAAGGGTAACCAATAAGTCGCATTCCTAACATATAAAAGGACAAAAGGCCCTGATGATTAACTGGTAAGTACTTTTACTAGAAATAATGATGTGAAAGAGCAAAATAATTGCATTTGAAAGTTGAAACTTTCAGAAGCAAGAAGAATTGAAACAAGAGATGTGTCAGCATACAGAAAGTATACATGTATATCATGGCCCTTTCTAGGCTCACACATGAAAAGCACATTTAATAGGAGAATTACATGTGAGATTGTCCTCAAAATCAAAGAAGAAAAGCCTTAAGTATAACTTTTCACAAGCTGAAAATGAAAGTCAGGACTCAATTCTTTATGAGTTATATACCTGGCCAGAAAAAATAACTGAACATAACCAGTCAAGTAGCCTTTTGCTGAAGATGAAAACTGTAATATTGTTATTCCACTTGGCTATTTTCCACTTTGAACAGACTTCTCTCAGCCACAGTACCACTCAATTCCAATCTGTTAGGTTAAAATTTCCAGATAGCAGCTATAAACACAAGACCTGCTTTTGTTCTCTTGATATGTTTCTGTTTGTGTACATCAAGGAAACAGAATCTCATGAACTCATGACTGAAACCAGTCTAGTATCTGTTTCCTTACGACCATCACTCATCATGAATCCATTTTTATCTATAATACCTCTTTCTTGGAAAACTTCAAAAATGATAGAAATGGTTTCATCCAAGCCTGGAATTTGATCAGACAAAAGTTTAGGTGTCAAAAAAAATTCCATACATCTGATTTCTGAGACTAAGGTACCTTTCTTTCTAAGAGTTTCCATATATTCAAATATCAACTCTGCTCTTTTATGGTCTTTTGGCATGTGAACAAAAAGAGTCAGTCGGTTGTCATCAGGTATCTCCATGTACTTAAACATGCCTTCCGCAACCATAATTGCAGTGCTACTAAATTTGATCTCATTTTCAAGCGCTGAAACAAAATATCCACCAGAGGAAGCTTTTCCAACTTTTTTTTTCTCAATCCACCATCTGATAATCTGATTGACTCTTTCCTTTTCCTTCGCAAATGACCAACATCGACCAGTGCTTGAAATGGTTATAACAGCAAATGTATGAGCAAACACATTAAGGAAAATGAACCATTCTTCAGGTGCTTTAAGATCGATCCCAAAAATTTGCAGCTTTTCCATTGTGACCATGAGACAGAAAAAGAACAGCCTTTGGAGAATCAGGTATCTGCCATATCACATCAGTTCCATTCACAAATTCAAGGGTAGGAGAAAATTGAATGGCAGACTGAAAGCTGTTCCACTTAAGCACTGAAAAATGAAATGTATGATCTGAATTGGAATTGTTCACAGAGAACAATAACATGATTGTAAGGGTAAGCAACAGAAATGAAAAAGCTACTGATCTCCATTTCTGTGCTCTGTGCCATGGAGTATCTGGCCGGTATGCACATCTGAACATTACTGTGAACATCTGGGAATTATGAAAAGAAGAGAAAACATGACATACTGCAAAAGGAAAAAAAAGGATGTATGTTTCCACTTTTAATTGATTGTATACATATCAGCACTCAAAAAACAAAATGAAATGTATGATCTGAATTGGAATTGTTCACAGAGAACAATAACATGATTGTAAGGGTAAGCAACAGAAATGAAAAAGCTACTGATCTCCATTTCTGTGCTCTGTACCATGGAGTATCTGGCCGGTATGCACATCTGAACATTACTGTGAACATCTGGGAATTATGAAAAGAAGAGAAAACATGACATACTGCAAAAGGAAAAAAAGGATGTATGTTTCCACTTTTAATTGATTGTATACATATCAGCACTCAAAAAACAAAAAGAAGAATAAAAAAGAGCAATTAAGCTACGGTGCCCAGATTTAAGATTTCTGATGTAGGAATGTATCTTGTAAACATCCCAATATGCAGGAAATAGAAAAAATAAGTGAATGTAGCCTTAACAATCAAAATTAACTTGGTCATGACAAACAGTCCAACATAGAAGTGCAACAAATCCTATATTGGTATTTATTCATGTTCTATTTATTCCATAGTCAGATTTACTAAATATTGTGGTTGAGTGCTCAGAATTGTTTTTTTTTTCTTTGTGGTCATTTTCTTTTAGTTTCTACAAAATCTTTCATTTTTACTTTGAAATTTTTTCTTCAGATTTATAGATGTTTTCATGTATCTTATGATACGCTACAATATCTCATCAAAAAATATGATACACGACAATATGGTATGATAAACCTGTATCTTATACCCTTTCGATATGCCTTACAAAGTTACAATATGCTTTTAACAACATTGATTCAACCACTATAAGGGTGAAAATTATCTATAAAGAGCCTATAAAACCAAGCCAGCATGTGGAGTATCAGTTGCTTCATTTGTTTCATGTGTGTTGAACCGACACTATATATATAGTCACCTATATTGTTCAAAGGAAATTTTTCTGCAAGGGCTTTTCTTGGAGATATTCAAAAAAATTGCATTTCCTAAGGAAAAACTTGGAAGTTTTAAAAATTGAAAAAATATAAATAATAATAACAAAGATAGGAAAATAATAGGTTTTCTAGACTTTTCTTGCAAAAAATATAGAGAAACAAGTTTTTAAAATACAAAAGAAACAAAAAAAAAAGAATGAACTTAAAATATATAAAAATAAGAAATTTTAAAAAATATCACAAAAACTATGATAATATTGTGATATTTTCATTTTGGCGATATTTTGAAAATATCGTATATTTTCAAAATATTCAAAATATCGGTAACAGTGATATGTGTGTGTGTATACTGCTTATCTTCTCTGTCCACATGTTGCTCTCTAGATTTGTATTACCATAACCTGGTAAAATTTACATGGCTAAAGGAAGAGTTCACGAGCAACCATCAGATTTAACAATAGCAAACGTGCATTTTCTACATTCTTAACCCTATGAAATCCTCGAGAAGTTTCATAATAGTTCTAGGGAAACCTAGGCAGGATAGTGTAACTAGACAACCAGATAGTGAACCAACCTAATCTGTGTTAAGGTAGTACCACATGGGATCCACTACCTACCTTTCAGCCAAGATCCCAAGTTTTTGTTTCCAATCACAATAAGTTCAATTATCTGGTATGGACAATTGAAGAGGATATGAAAATGAGATTGGTTCTAAGTGCGAGCATCAGACCCAAATACAAGCAGTTCTCTTTATAAATACTTGCAACTTTTATCTTGCTCATGGTGGATTACGGTGCCCATATCTTCTGCAGCCAATTCTCTACAATTACATGATTCCATGCTAGAAGATAGGATTGGGATGTGTGAGCTAATGCGATCTTTTTTTATCAGGAAATTCCCCTTATTCTGATCATTGAGTTCATTCTATTATCCATCTCCAGTAAATACATTACTGACAATGGTAGATAGATCATTTTTTATTCATGCCATGTCTTTCATAAAGCTGATTGCAATTGTTTGAGCTGTAAAATACCCAATAATCTCCTCTTTTCTTGGTCATGATGTTATAGGCCTCAGTCACTGCCACACAGCAGAACTGTACAATGGAGGAATGGTTCAAAACAAAAAAACTGGTGAATTTAAAAAAAAAATCATATATAGGATACTCCAAAATTATGAAAAATTCTCTAATCTTCATGGATTCTGTAGAAAAAACTGAGAATGTTTAATGGTTCTGCATAAAAGATTGACAAATCTGTAAACCCTATACATGAGATAGTTACTAAAAGTAGGTCATGTATGCCCATCCTAAAGATGAAAGCCACTTGCAGTTACTGTTTGTTACATGTGGTGGTTTAGTACTCGGTCATAAGTACGACCAATATAAGTATTACATGTTTCTCTCTCTCTCTCTCTCTCTCTCTCTCTCTCTCTCTCTCTCTCTCTCTCTCAGAGAGAGAGAGAGAGAGGTATCAAAATTGCATGAGTTAACAAAAAACCAGTGTTGCATGAATAAGGCTGTAAACTTCTCTACCTAACAGAGGAAAACATTTTGAACGGCGTTCGTCAATGACAAGAACAAAGCAACACCATCTTCTTTTTCAGAAAAATGCATACCTTCTATGTCGAATTGTGGAAAACTATCCATGGGCTTCCACATCTTCTCGCCAGACAAATCATACCCACAAAAATATAGATCGGTTTCTCATTGATTTTTACCAATAGTCACTTCTCGACTTAGGTGGTTTAATGAAGCAATCAAAGGAAAAGAGTACAGAACAGAGGTTTGAGGAGTACCTGGCACAGAATTTGTCCCAAAGAAGCAAAAGGATGTTGAAGGATGTCTCTCTTTTTACTTTCAATGAATGCATATCTCTCTCTCTCTCTCTCTCTCTCTCTCTCTCTCTCTCTCTCTCTCTCTCTCTCTCTCTCTCTCTCTCTCTCTCACACGCACACACACACAAGTTCACAACCATAAATTAGTGGCTAATGCTTATCTGCACAAACAGCTAAGCAAGATCTGACTTTACGAAGGCAGTCGGGCCCAAGGTTGTTAAATGTGAGGAGGCAAAGCGAGGCGTTGAGCATGTTATGAAGAGAGGCATTGAAGCGTAAGCTTCATGATCAAAATAATAAAATATATAATATTAATAAAATAGCACTGGTAAATGGTTTTTTAATATAAATTATATACATGTATGAGTTTGTTATATATTTCAGGAGAAAGAAATTAAGAAAAAGCATTCTCAGTTACTATGTATCACATATAAAAATTGGCCACGGAAACTAAAGAATGTCATTTTGGCCTTTCAGAAAGAAATTAAGAAAAAACATTCCCAGTTACTATGTATCACATATAAAAATTGGCCACGGAAACTAAATAATATCATTTTGGCCTTTCAATTAGTTCAAAGGACGAAAAAAGCTCGATTATTTTCTCCTCCATCATAGAATACATTTTTATCATACTATCACAACCAGTATTTACCTTTAACTAACAAGTTTCAGCGCAAAACTAATACTATAAAACTTGCACAACAGAAAGCAATTATTTTTTTTCAGTGCTGCTATTGTCTACTAAAGTAATTTATGATGCAAATATGACTTAGAAGTCTTCAACATTATTGCAAGAGGCCTATATTTTTGGTCAATCCAGCATTAATCATACCCCTCAAGTGAGCGCATGCTCTCTCACATTTCTTTTCCATTTAGTATAGTTTATACCTGACTAGAAGCTTCCTACTTAAAAGCTTTCTCATCTTTTTGAGGTCGACCTCAACACAACTGTTCTCGTGTCCGCCTTATAACCTTAGTTAGGAAAACCTGTTTTGATAATACTCTGCACCTTGACTTACATACTTATGCAGAACAGGGAAGTTCCTAAGCCATGGGCTTATTCAGAACAGAGTGACAATTCATAAGACATTGTATTTCAAAGAATCCAATTGATGGTGTTCTAGATCAAATTATAACATCTCATAACGCATAAAGAAAGCTCAGAAGCTTTAAGTGTATGTCCTAACATCCACTGAAATCTTCAACCAGGCTAAGTAAATTACATTTTTACTAAAACCTGTGCCATTTAAATAAGTCAGATAGATTACATCTTGAACTCGAAAGCAGGCTGCACAAGAAAATTTAAGAAAGAAAGAACTAAAGAATTAGAAAAACATTAAAACACTTAAATTCAACTTACTCTAACTCATAATGCTAAAACCCAAAAAGGCCTTTTTTCTTCTGAAAAGGTATAACATCTTTTTCGAATTCAACCAACTTAGATCATACC
Organism: Nuphar pumila; assembly: GCF_984573655.1. Taxonomy (NCBI): domain Eukaryota; kingdom Viridiplantae; phylum Streptophyta; class Magnoliopsida; order Nymphaeales; family Nymphaeaceae; genus Nuphar; species Nuphar pumila. The sequence goes on along the minus strand of NC_143251.1, from coordinate 119,534,387 downwards.
AACCAACCAAATTGAGATTGGGAAGTAAACCAAAGGATGAATTTTTCCGCTTTAGTTAACTCAGACTGCTTAAGCCATGAAATCAACAAATGGGAATTCAGACCATAAAAGGAAAACAAGAAACCAACCCTAAAACTGGCATCGTTCTCACGAATCCTCAAGAAATGGACGATGATATACGTTGCGTCCTCTTGGGTCATCCACTTGCGTTGAGAATTGAGGATCCTGATAAGCGTGGCGGGCTTGTGGGAGGGCAGAATCTTACAGAGCCAGGCAACTTTCGACCGCCTCCATTGCTCGTGAAGCTCCTCCAGGTCCTTCACCTCCAACGGAGGGCATGCCGGCGTCCAAACGTCTCCGTCCAAACCCGAAGGGTCAGCTTCAGCGAACCTCTCACCCTCAACCTCATCCTCAGCGGTTCTTTGGTCCTGCAATTCAAGGGAAGAGGCGGGCAGAGTGTCGTGGAGGAGGAGGTGGCGGCGGCGTCGCCGGGAGGTGAGGTGGATTATGTTGTGGTGGTGAATGTGGGCATGGGGAGGAGCCCATTGACAATGGCGCCAACCTGCTCGTCATTGTCCCTGGCGGCGGATTTTGGCAGGAAAGGGCGGTTTGTAGGGACTACACAGATGCGTACGCTTTAGAAGCGAAGCCCGTTTCGACTTGAGGCGTGCACTTCACATGAGTGAAGCGTGCGTTTCAAGTCTGAAATGCCTCAATGCAACGCCTCAATACCTTGAGCGTGTGCTTTGCCTATGAGGCGTACGCTTCAGGTATTGAGGCGTATGCCTCTCACAACACTAGTCGGGCCTGACCGTCAAGATCCCACAAGTGGATCCGTATCGGATCGTTTCTAACAATTCAGATTTAGATCCATGTCCGGTAGAACTTTGACAAATTGAAATGCAACCTAATTATTATTATTACTTTTTTTTTTAAAGGCAAGCTTGGGGTTAGACAGACCTCACTAGTTATTATTCAACGTAAAATCTGAATTTTCAGACTAAAATAAGAGAACTACCAATGTGATGGAACTTGTGTTGTTAGCCACTTGAACAGAGTCACTACCTTGATATTCAGATTGCAGCGACAAATTTTTAAGGTTGGCAGTGATGTGATGGGTAGCACGGGAGTACCATGATTCATCATCGCGATGGATTAGCGAAGAAACAAATTTTATCGCTAATCTGTCTCTACTTAGCGACGGATTAGCGACTAAATTTTTTGTCGCTACTTTTTATTACAAGAACACCATTTTAGCGATGGATTTAGAGAGGGAACTCTGTCGTCGCTAATCCGTCGCTAATTAGCGACGGATTAGCGACAGTATATATTTCGTCGCGGTTTTTGTATTTTGATTTAGCGACGGAATGTTTCCGTCGCTAAGCCGTCGCTAAATATCGCGTAAATCCCTAATCCCATCCCTCTTTCTCTTTTTCCTGTTTCGCTGTATTGCTCCCGCCCGCCGCCCTCTCCCTCCCGCCGCCCGTCGGCTCTCGCCACCGTCCGGCCGCCGCCGCCGCCTCGCCAACGATCCTCGCTGCCGACCTCCCTGCTTGGCTAGCGGCTGCGCCAGGGACTCCGAGCACCGGCGACCCGCCGCCGACCTCTTCCTCCTCCCTGCTGTTCCTCTGTGGCTGCTGCCGGGAGGTGTTGTCTCCCCTTCGCCGGCGACTCGCAACCGGCGTCCTCAGCCGCCGACGACCGACGATCCTCCCTGCAGCCACCTCTTCGCCTCCGCTCTGAGTTCCGGCGACCCAGTGGCCCCCGAGCTTCGCTCCAGGTCTCCCCCTCTCTGCTGTCGACTGCGCCGGCCACCGGCGACCTCGCCAGCCGCCGCTCCCCGTGCTTTCCGGCAGGGGGGTCGACCCCTTGCGTTTCCGGCAGGGGGGGTCGACCCCCTGCCGGAAAGGCATGGGTGGTCGACCCCCTGCCGAAAACGCAGGGGGTCGACCCCCCCTGCCGTAAAGGCACGGCAGGGGGTCAACCCCCCATGCCGGAACTGCCTTTCTGGCAGGGGGTTTAACCCCCTTCCCTGCCGGAAAGGCAGGTGGTTTAACTGGCTAGGTTGAGATTTAAAATTCAAAAAAAAAAATTAATTATAAAAAAAAATTCAAATCGAAATCAACTGGCTAGGTTGAGATTTAATCAACTGTGGTTAGTTAGAGTATTTCATAAATTTTTATCAATTTGTTAGTTTGTTCTAGTTAGAGTAGTTCATAAATTTTTATCAATTTGTTAGTTTGTTAATGTCTACTGGTAGTTAGTTTTACTTCAATTTGTTTTCTTGAAATCTGGTTAGTTAGAGTATTTCAATCTATTAGTCTTTTATAATTATATTTTTCTTAGATAGATTGGTATTTAATGTTCTAACAATCAGTTAGTTAGATTAGGGCTATTTGAATTCTTTATGATAGTGGTGGTTAAACGGAGTTCACATCTTTTCTAGTAAACTAATTGATTGATTTACTATTCCTTTGCTAAGTAGTTCAGATTAGAAATTGTCTATGACTTTATGTTAGTCGACTGGTTCAACATGTTATAGCTGGTTTGTTAAATTAGCATCTTCTAGTTAGATTTGGCTTAACATATATACTATTTTTCTTTTCTCTTCTTTCAATTAGTTAGAGTTGTTTTAATTTGTTTTAATTTTTTTAGTTAGTGTTTCATATTGTTTCATGATTAGTTAGTTTGTTACTTAATTTGTTTTGTTTTTGTGCAGATTTTTCAACGGAACCAACTCGTGCTCGGCCACCTGTGGTAAGTAAATGACAAAAACAATGCAAATCGGGTAAATACCCGTGGTGAGTAAGTGATGCAAACGTATCACATGTTATTTAATTTATTGAATGCAACACTTTATTGTTCACACACTCACTTAGTTGTTGATATCTAGGACTGCTTTGTTGGAGTTCGGAGATCATGCTGAGCATGATTTTAATGTAGAAATATGGAAGTGTTCTTATTTTTGGAGTACGGAGTCCATGCTAAGCATGGTAGTAGTTAGTGAGATATTGAAGTGTGTTTGCTGCAGGTACATGTTTGCCATTTATTTGATATGAATGATTATGATGTATTGCAATGTTTGATGTAATTGTATCCATGCTTGCATGTAGTTACTTTCAATTTGATTTTGACTTCCATGTGAAATTTTATAATAAAAGCATGCTTCAAATGATTGTATCATGTCATTAATAGTTTGCACATGAAAATATTAAGTTATCAATGCATGCATCAAAATTCTTGTTATTGTTTGACATAGTATATTGCATGATAAATTTGATATTTTCTTCATCGTCGCATTCTGATTGTTTTTTTCTTAATTCGTTAGGATACTATTCGTAACATCATACGACAGAATGACTGCAAACCGTGAATGGATGTACCGTAGGATAGTGGACAATGAGTTATCGCATGAATATATAGATGGTGTCGATAGTTTTATTGAATTTGCAACGGCGAGTGTCAGTACGGTAGATCCCACAGGTCGGATTAGGTGTCCCTGCAAGATTTGTAAGAATAATCGATTTGTAGAACCTCATGACGTTAGACATCACCTATACAGAAAGGGTTTTGTGAGTGATTATCAAAACTGGGCGTTTCATGGAGAAGAATTTAGAAACGATTTTGATGCACGGGTGAATGTGGTGCACGATAATCCATATACGAATTTGATATTTGATGCTGCAGGAACAGAACTGGGTTCTGCTATGAGTTCTAGTGATGTAAGAATTATCGTAGATGAAGAATCACCAAACGATGCAGCTAGTAGATTTTATGATTTACTTAAAGATGCTGATGAGCCACTTTGGAACGGTTGTGAGAGTCATACTATCTTGTCTGCAGTTCTTCAACTAATGAATTTGAAGTCCGAGTATAATTTGAGTCAATCATGTTTTGACCGTTTGTGCATGATTGTGAAGAGTATGTTGCCTAAAGATGAAAAATTGCCACAAAATTTCTATCGTGCGAAAGTTATGGTCAACGCTCTAGGTATGGGTTACAAAAAGATTGATGCTTGTCCAAATCACTGCATGTTGTATTTCAAGGAGCAGGAAAACGACATATCATGCCCGTCATGTGGGCATCCTCGGTTCAAGCCAAAGACAAGAGGCAATGGTAGCACGAGATCAAAGGAAGTTTCATACAAGTCGCTCCGCTACTTTCCTATCACTCCTAGATTGCAGCGATTGTATATGTCTTCAAAGACAGCTAAACACATGAGATGGCATGCAAATAAAGTTCGACATGATGAAAACAAGATCACGCATCCTGTTGACGCTGAAGCTTGGAAGCACTTTGATCGTACTCATCAGAACTTCGCAATGGAAGTGCGAAATGTTAGACTCGGTCTATGTACAGATGGATTTAATCCATTTGGGGGTAGATCAACTCCATACTCATGCTGGCCAGTATTTGTAACTCCATACAACCTTCCACCAAGCTTGTGTATGAAACGTCCAAATCTTTTTTTGTCTCTGTTGATCCCTGGTCCGACCTCACCTGGCCAAAATCTTGATGTATATCTAAGGCCATTGATTGATGAATTAAAAGTACTGTGGGATGACGGTGTTACCACGTATGATGCCCACAAAAAACAAAATTTTAACATGAAGGCCGCTGTTCTATGGACAATCAGTGACTTCCCTGCATATGGTATGTTATCTGGTTGGAGCACACATGGGAGGTTGGCTTGTCCGTACTGCATGGAGGATTCCAAAGCTTTTAGATTGAGGCATGGAAGGAAGCCTTGCTGGTTTGATTGCCATCGTCGATTTCTACCCAGCGATCATCCGTTCCGACGTCAAAAGAATGCATTTACAGCAGGCACAACTGAAATGGAAGGTCCATCCTCAAGATTGTCTGGCATAGAGATTTTAAGAAGATTGCGATACTTTCCAGATGTATTAACAGATGCTCGCAGTCCTACACCCTTCCGTGGATTTGGGAAGGAACACAATTGGACGAAAAAATCTATTTTTTGGGAAGTACCGTATTGGCCGACCCTATTGATACGACATAATTTGGATGTGATGCATGTAGAGAAAAATGTGTTTGATAATGTGTTCAATACAGTAATGAATATTAAAGGAAAAACGAAGGATAATCCGAAGGCCCGTATGGATTTAAAATTAATATGTAAAAGACCAGAATTGGAACTCAAAGAGTATAATGGCAAAGTACTGAAACCAAAGGCGAAGTACGTGCTCGGACCTGATCAAATAAAACATGTATGTCAATGGTTGAGACAACTGAGATTTCCAGATGGATATGTCTCTAACATTGCTCGGGCTGTGAAGATTGACGATGGACAGTTATATGGGTTGAAGAGCCATGATTGTCATATCTTTATGCAACGATTGATACCCCTAGCATTCCATGATATGTTAGACAAACCTATATGGGGGGTATTGTCTGAGTTGAGCAGATTTTTCAGAACATTGTGCGCATCGGAGGTCATTGTATCAGATGTAAAGAATCTCGAGGACTCTGTCATCACCACTGTTTGTCTGTTAGAAAAGATATTTACGCCAGCATTTTTCGATGTTATGCAACATTTGATCATACATTTGCCATATGAACTAAGGGTTGGTGGCCCTGTGCAATATCGATGAATGTACCCATTTGAAAGGTATATGTTTTTTTATATTTGTCTCTTTAATGACAGATATTTAAAATTTGAAATGTATATTCTTGTCAGATGCATGTTCGACCTAAAAAAAAAGGTTCGTAATAAAGCAAGAGTAGAAGGCTCTATTTGTGAGGCGTACACTTTAGAAGAGATTTCAAATTTCTCATCTATGTACTTCGAACCTCATATTTCAACACGTTACACATGCCCGCCTCGTAACGATGATGGAGAACAAGTAACTGTAGCTGACAAGCTGTCGATATTTCAACGACTTGGGCATGCATTTGGTAGTTGCCGATCAAGGCTATTGACAGATCGAGAGCAAGATGCAGCACACATCTATATTCTTTTTAATTGTTCAGCGATCGACCCATACATCGAGTAAGTATATGTATATGCAACTCAATTATAAATCCTTTTATGTTCTATATGTGGATACATGGCTCGGTAATATAAGTATTTGTGGTTTGCAGACGATTTGATCTGGAGTTGCAAAGCAAAGTTTCACATCTCACTAATGCAGAAGTACAAAAAGAACGTGAAACTAAGTTTGTGGAATGGTTGAAACAGTTGGTAAAGAAGCTAACATAAATTTTGTACTTATAAACAACATTAAGTTACTTAATTGATCGTGATCACAATAATTGTTTTTGTCTGTGCGTAGGTTCGCCATGGTGATGTTAAAGATCAAGGAATATGTGATTTAGAAAATGGTCCGACCAAAGTTGTGCAATGCTACAACGGGAATATCGTAAATGGTTATCGATTCCATACAAAAGACTACGGTATAAACAAATCAACGATAAATAGTGGCGTGTGTGTCAAGGGTAGCAGCTACGGTGAAAATGAACATGATTACTACGGTGTTATAGAGGAAATAATGGAGTTGACTTACTTAGGCATGAATAACAGGGTTACGGTATTCAAGTGTCATTGGTTTGATCCAACTGCAACAAGACTCGACAAAGCTTCAGGCATTGTGGAGGTGAATCATAAATCCAGGTTTGGAACATATGAACCATTCATATTAGCCTCGCAAGCTCAACAAGTTTATTATACTTCATATCCGAGTATAAAAAAGTCAGATAGAAATGAATGGTGGGCAGTTTGCAAGGTGAAATCCAAACTATACCCCGAGTATGATCAGTTACAAGAAGATGAGTTAGCTGAAGACAGTGATTACTATCAATCAGATGATGTCTGTGACTTCGCTTATGGTCACGATGTTGCGCATGATATGCATGTCATATCTCCATTGGCTGATAAAACATTCATAGAGGAATGTGATCCAAATGATGTACCAAGTGGATGGGCAAACAATGAAGAAGAAGAAGAAGAAGAAGAAGAAGAAAGTCAAACTAGTGACGAGGAAGAATTCTCAAGCTAGTGAGCAAAATCTTATACTACAAACCTCTATTTAAATGCATTGTAATACTTGATGTGAGTTGTATTGCAATACTTGGTGTGAATGATTAAAAATTTTATTTCAATGTATTGTAATACTTGATACGAATGATTCGAATGCATTGTAATACTTGATGTGAATGATTTCAATTATCTGAATGTATTATAATTTATGCAATTAACGAATGATTTGAATTAGTGCAATACTTGATGTCAATGATTTGAATTATTTGAATGCATTGCAATGCTTGATGTGAATGACTTGAATGCATTGTAATACTTGATGTGAATTATTTGAATATATTGTATGACATATGTTATTTGTTAGAATATGGTTCGTGGAGGTTATAGTGGTCGCTCATCCAATAGTAGCCAGGCTCAACCTTCATCTTCACGGGCTCCTGTGATAGGTATATCATATAACTAATTAGATGCTTGATTAGTTCAAATGCACATTCTGAGAACTTGGTGTGTATTTTTTTACAGATGATGTTGCGCCTGTACACGACCCACCTACACCAGTTGATCGCACAAGTCAATAGCCAACACAGGAAACAGGGTCTTCTCAGGCTGGCACAAGAAGACTCATTCGAATAGTGTATATCGATAATCGACCGTAAGTATTTTGTTTTCAATTATTGCATATCTTTTAAATATTTTATATTGATATTTACTGTGTAACAATTCATGTGCAGCACGAGGTTTGAGCCACAAGAAGTAGTACGGGAGATTAGGAATTCACTTCTTTAACATCTACCAGGACCAGTTGCTCAATGGAAAGAGTACCCAAAGGAGGTGTTAGACAGATTGTGGTCCTCATTCATGGTATACAGTTGTTCCTCATAGTTAATGTGTTTCATATTTAATTTATTTAAGCAATGTCTACTAACTTTCTGAAAATATTTGTAGGCTTCGAATCACTTTGCAACTACGGTGGAAGAAAATGATGCAAGGAAGGTGTGGCAGAAGGTGGCTGCCAATCGATTTGCAGACATGCTGCACACTATAAAGACTGCAGCAAAAAAAGCATCTGGCGTAGTAGATGATCCATTACTGTGGAAGGGCCATGGTCCTATTACTATCAGGAGAGATTACTTGGATGAAATGTGCGATAAGTGGGCGGGAGATGCATTTAGAAATCGCTCTGCGAAGGCTGCACAAAATCGATCGAAGATGCCCGAAGCCCATCTACACACAGGTGGATCTAAGACATTTGGGAGCCACCTAAAGAAAATGGTAACTCATCAATATATAATATTAATTTTATAAGTATTGTTGCAAATTTGTGTACTAAATCTTTTGTCATTTAACTTCGCAGGAAGCAGAAAAAGGAGGCAGTGTACCATATAAGGATGTGTTTGTAGAAACACATAAACGGAAGACCACGGGAGTCTTCGTATCAGAGAAGGCGAGAACGACAACGGTATGTATTAATTCTATTAATAATCATTGCAATATATATGCAAGTCATCATAATGTTATCATTAATTATTAATGAATACTTTAAACATTATTTTGTAGGAGGCATATGAGCAACAAATGGTAGAGCGATATGGCGAAGACGCTACTCAGCATCCATCATTTGATCATACAGCATGGGTGACTGCAGCAGGTGAACCCAAAAAAGGTCGCGTGTTCGGGTTTGGGAGTAATATGAACACTTCACCAGTTATTGGTTCTTCCAGTTACGGCTCACCAACTTCTTGCGCCGACATAAGCTCCAAGCAGCCGACTATTCTTTCCGGTGATGATGTACGCGAGATCATTAATGAATCACTGAATAACTACTTCCAATACACCGTCGCCCCCTTTCTCCGAAATGAGATCAAGGCCGCTGTTCAGGATAGGGGATCTTCGATTCCAGGTCCCTCTCAGGTATAATCACATATATAGTTTTTTTGACTGTCTTAAAGCACATCTGAGCATGGTAGAATCACATATAGAGTTTTTCTAGATGCCTTAGAACACATATGAACATGCTATAATCACATATTCAATTTTTTTTACTGCCTTAGCACACATATGAGCATGATAGAATCACACATATATATATATATATATATATATATATATATATATATATATATATATATATATATATATATATATATATATATATATATATATATATTTAACTTTTTGTCTGTCTTAGAGCACATATGAGCATGATAGAATCACATATAAAGTTTTTTTGATTGCATTAGAACACATAAGCATGCTATAATCACATATTCAGTTTTTTTACTGCCTAAGAACACATATGAGCATATTATAATCACATATTCTATTTTTTGACTGCCTTAGCACACATATGAACATGCTATAATAACATATAGAGTTTTTTAACTGCCTTAGAACACATATGAACATGTTATATATCATTTATGATAGAATCACATATAAAATTTTTGGCTTTGCCTGCCTTAGAGCACATATGAGCATGCTATATTCACATATTCAATTTTTTTACTGCCTTAGCACACATACGAGCATGATCGAATCACATATATAGTTTTTTGCCTGCCTTAAAGCACATCTGAGCATGGTAGAATCACATATAGAGTTTTTTTATATGCCTTAGAACACATATGAACATGCTATAATCACATATTCAATTTTTTGACTGCCTTAGCACACATATGAGCATGATAGAATCACATATAGAGTTTTTTTATTGCCTTAGATCACACATGAGCACATGATAGAATCACACATAGTGTGTAATTTATTTCATTATATTTTGTTTATCAATATTGACTGTTCTTTTCTTGTGTAGGCTGCTAGCGATAATCAGGGTAGTGGAGCTGAAGGGACAGATAAAGACAATGAACAAGAAGACGCACAAAATCTTGGCGATGATTAGAGGACTGTGTTGAAGAAGTTCTATTTTTTTTATTTTTCCTAATTGTAATTGTTGAATTGTAAATAATTAAACTTCTTAGTTTTAAGGTGGAACGATTAATTATTATAGATACTTGTTATATGAATTTTTTTGTGTGGTTTGTTTTTTATTTACAGGAAATATAAATTGTACAGGAAATATAAATTGTACAGTTCTCGGTAATTAATTTTTAAATAATTTTTTTTTGATTTTTTTTCGTTTTTGCGACGGATTAGCGACGGATGATTCCGTCGCTATTCATATTAATCTAGCGATGGCTTAGCGACGGAATTAAATCCGTCGCCACGCCGTGGTCGCCGTTTAGTACCGGCGGATTGGCGACGGAATATAGCGCTCGTTATTCCGTCGCAATTAGCGACGGACTTGGCGACGGAATTATTCCGTCGCCAGTTAGCGTCGAAATATTCGCGACGTAAGCATACTGTCGCCGCGTTGTCGCTAATCCGTCGCTAACATGGTTAGCGACGGATTAGCGACGGATTAGCGACGGAATGTGGTCGTCGCTAATCTACTGCTTTGTTGTAGTGGCTGCTTGGGACAGTGCTACATGATAGACTTTTGTAGCAGCAAGGTTCTTTCTAAAATTGGTAGGATCGGCATTAAAGCACACCATGGCCATTTTTTCCCAAAGCCTTGACCGACAAGGAGGGTAAACTAATTTCCTTATTATTGATTTTTAGTTCTGATTGAACCAGTTGGACCGACCACCACCATTGCGGCCACCACCACCATCATGGTAACGGTTGTGATTTCCGCTACTATTATTTCTAGCATTTTGGTTTTCGTGGCTTTGATTTCCACCTCGATTGTGTTGCCGATAGGCAACATTGGAACAGGACTCTGGTCCTCAATCTGCTCATTGAATCTACTAGCCTTTTTTACAAGATTAGGAAACTAACCACTTTGAAGATTACTCATTTGGATTGTCGACTTTTCCATTTGGGTTGCCATTGAGATTGGCAATGTTTATCACCTTATCACGATTCTGATGTGGTCCATTTGAAGTGAGATCCAAACCCACTAGCACTTTTCTCTCTTGAACCGTTTGAAGCGAGATCCAAATCAGAATCCACATTAATATCCTTAACACTGCCAGAAACATTATCTCACATATAACATGAATTAACAGCGTGTAGATGTTTGTTTAACTTTCAAATAAAAGTTTGAACACATTGGGTTTCACTATTGTAGAGATATGGTTGAAAACATGCATATATACACACATACATCTAGATACACATATACATATAGGCATACACACAAATACATGTAGAGAGACTTTTTTTTTGACAGATAAAGCTGGGGTTAGGCAGACCCTACCAATTATACAACCATACTATTTGGGGTTTGAACCTGCAACGTCCCAACACAAGATGACGTGCACGAACTGCTCCTGCCAGAAAAGCTGAGCCCCCATTAGGGGGAGTGAGAGAGACTTGCATAATTACTCCTTTATTTGTGTAAGCATGAAACCTTTCAAAAAAAAAAAAACAATCTCACATGTATTAACTCCTTTCTTCAAACAACAATGTAAAAAAAAAAGAACGTACAAACAATGGCAGGCAATAAGTTTAGTTTAAGTGCACGTCTGATAAGTGGTTGAGGGATTTCATTGATGCAAGTTGTTTTGATCAAATTAGAACTCCACAGATGTGATCTACATCATTCATTTAGTGGAGACCAAGATTTAAATCCCTGAAATCCAACTTGTGTGCATGATTTTTTGGTGATGCAAAAATCAACGGTTGACAAAACACAAAAATCTTTATGATTTAAAAAAATAATATTTTTTGTTGAAAAAATATAATCCAAGGGTCGGTTTTTATTAAATTAACCATGCTGAATCCATCTAAAAGATAAGACTTAATCAAAACAACTTAAATCATAAGGTTTAAGAGGGGTATGAAGATGAGGGAAGACATAGGGGATAAGTGGAGCCGAACTACTACTAATACTACTATTATTAAAATTGATAAGCCTAAGGGGTCCTACTTAACCTAACCATCGTTTTGTTCATAGGCTACTTAAAAACTCGCAGGTAGAAGTTGAAGTTTTACTGATCTTCCTACTCTCCAAAGGTGTTGAGCAACTCAATCCCAAGTTTCTCTTTTCTTTCTGCTGATGTTGTTCAAACGGCATTGGCAGATGTTTAATCTAAGGGCATGTTTGGATGCACCCATTCATCTTTAGAAGTGGAATTAAGCTAGGACATCACATTGAAGAGAGCTTAAAAAACCCACCTAACTTTTATTTGTCTATACATAATTATCTAACATCAATTATTACATTTAACTGCCTATTTCTTCTTAGACTTCACATTATATGCAGCGTCGCTTCATGGTGGGCATGCAGCAACCTGCCTAACAACAATCCATCTTGGCATTTCTCGAGATGAGTGCGTTGTCTATGTTGAGATGGATGGCCAACGTAGCGGAGCTGCACGCTAATCATTCACCACCGCTGCATGAAAGATGCAATCCCACTTGGGAAACGAAACTACGATCTTGTGATTTTTTGATAAAATAGTTTACCAAATGTTCTTTTGCTAATAAAATTAAGAGTTCAAGTCAATTTAGCCATTTCAATTGTCTAAAGCATGGCCTGCTGAATATTACAGGACTGTATGCTTGCGTGCGTTCAGATGTGCACCTGTGTCATTGTTGCAAAAGCCAACATAATATTCATAAAGGTTTAGGTTGTTTATTGTAAATAAGAAATATAGTAGCTACTTTCTTTATTAAGTATCCTTTGTTGTTAACTTTCTGCATTCCACACTTCGGAAGCATGGAAATGAAAGATGGCTGATTTTTTTTATGTTGGCGATTATATATATATATATATATATATATATATATATATATATATATATATATATATATATATATATATATATATATATATTACTATCGGTTAATTATTTCTCACGATATTATAGGTTGGTGATAAATCTCGGTGCTTAAAAATTATAAAAATAAAAAAATATCATATTTAGAAAAATATATAAATGGTAAAAGAAACAAGTAAAAAATGTAAAAAAAAAGAAGAAAAATATATTTAAAATATTAAAAATAAATGAAAACAGTATAATTGATAATATCACGAGATATTTTCAAAACATCGCAATATGTTACCTATATTATCTTTTGCTGAATTTACAACAGGATATTTTGAAAATATCATAAGTTTTGTACCATGATACCATATGGTGGTACACACTCTTGTTTACATAGATGTAGCCATCAAATGATAAATCAACCGCATGGATATATTTAGCATGATTTATTTACTATAGTAGCTAGCCATCAAATTTTCAAATTTCAAAAGAACATATTTTTCTTTAAAAAGGTATGATCTAAGGATTGATTCCTATTATTTTGATTTTGATTGTTGAACGCATCCATTTGATTTAGCATTTGGTGGCTAGATCTATGCAAATAAGAGTATCACATGTTATCATGGTATATATATATATATATATAGAGAGAGAGAGAGAGAGGTCCAATAGAAGACACTTTATAAACATTGAACGGCAGGAGACGAAGTCTCATGCCCATGTGTCCACCCAAAAGGACTTTAGTGGCGGTCACTAACTGCGCTAAAGCCTCAGGGTTCTTTAGCGGCAATCACGATCACCGACCCTTTTTTGTACACGGTACGCGTGGATTGGATGCATAAGGAAAAGTTTCACAAATAGATAGATGCATTTACCAATCCATACAATAACTATAGATATAGTTCCACTACTAGAAAATTGATCAACAATATAGTAGTGACAATCTTTTCAACATGTGCAACCTCAGTCATATTTAATCCAACTCAATAATAGCTAGATATTCCGTGGAATAAAAGACCAACAACAACAATGTAATTTGTGAATTAGGGAACCAGGCAAACATGATCAACAGTGAAATAATTCAAGTGTGTGCATATCCTGTCCACTTTCTTATATTCGATTCCAATCAAAGTTTGTATTTTAATGAAGTTTTTTCTCAGCAGTTATATAGTCTAATAATTTTGATCAAGCTATGAGGTATTCCCTATCTAGGGACCTACTCCAAATGAGAAAAGCCATTCAATTGCCACAACATGTGCATAGATAACTGAGAATAGGTAAGCATAATTGAGTACAAAAAATTCCAAGTAACCAAAGAAAAATCTCATTAAAAAAAAGTAAACATCAATCAGCCAAACAAGATAGTTTTACTTTTATTACCATGCATTGGTGGGTGCCTATTGTATGGGAGTACCTTGGGCCCAGCTATATAAAAATTGCTATCAAGTTCTTGTTAAACTGTTAACCGATTTTCAATGAACCACAGTAAGAAGTTGAATGAATTAAAGTGAAGTGGGCAATAAGGCATGGATCCCATTCGTCTTAGAAATTTGTTAGTAGCTCTCAAACTTCTACTATAGTAAGAAGCACAATATTCCTAAAACAGAGTATAAGAAGTTGCAAAAAATACAAAGTTGCTGATATGACTTCCCTCTTCCAACTAGACAACGATTATTGGTGACCTACTTATTAATTCTCAAAACAAAGCTACCAGAAATCAGTACAGCAATACAATCACCACAAATATATGAAATTTCCACATTATGAGTCAAAAGCACACAAAGCCATCAACAAAAATTGTACAACCACTGCAACATAAAACAATTGAGCAAAAGAAAAAAAGAAGCAAGACATGAAAATCTCAATCCATCATCACAATATTCAGTAGGGGTGGCAATTTCTGACCCAACCCCGCTTCTTAGGCGGGTTCGGGTTTGGCTTAAATGGGTTCGTGTCGTAAACGGGTCGACCCGTCTAACCCGTTTATTAAACGGGTCAGGTTCCTGTTAGGGGTATGCCAACCCGGCTGACCCATTTAATAAACGGGTTAGGCGAGCGGGTCAACCCGTTTACCCGAACCCGACCCGCCCACCAACTCGCCCGCTAACACAAACCCGACCCGCCAACCCACCCACTAACCCGCCAACCCGTTTACCCGACCTGACCCGTTTATTAAACGGGTTAACCGTGTCATGTCGGGTTACCCGTTCAATACATGGGTCGGGTTCGTGTTTGCCACAGCCAACCCGTTTAATAAACGGGTCGAGTTCGTGTTGAGGTATGCTGACCCGCCAACCCCACCCGATTGCCACTCCTAATATTCAGAAACAAGTACATGATAGTTGTACATTAACAATGAGATTTATCCCCTATACAAAAAATATATGCACCCTTAAATAAGGCAAAATTGAATTATATATGGTGGTATGCAAATATGTACGTGATAGTTGTGCATTAAGTGCTTAGAAGGCATCGCCACTACATGGAATTGTGAGGCCATTGTGATGCTTGAACCCAAAGTCCTTGGAAAGTAGGATTCTTCAAGTACGAAGTTGTAATTGTTAGGTGTAAGAAGGAAGGGAGAAAGAATTCAAAGGAGAAACATGAGTTGTTTAGAGGAAGTGGTCTTGATGAGGTGGAATAGTCCCATATTGCTTGTGCTTGAGTTTTCTGCGGGCTTTATAAGCAACTTGTGAACTCATACACTTGTTCCTGAGAACAAGAGAGTGGGATGACCACCACACACACACGCGCGCGCCCGCCCGTCGTGCCGTGCTGAGCCGAGCTCAGGATCCAATCAAGACAAAGTACCTTTTTACCCAAAGTTTCTTTGGATATTTGGATTATGTAACAGGTTATGGGAAATGATAACGGGTCACGACTCCTCGTAGTCCATGCCCGTTATGGCTCTTCGGATTCCGTAATGGATCTCGATCTTTCGAAGTCCGTTAACGGATCACGTCTCCTCAGAATCCGTAACGGGTCCTTCCACGTTTCATAACCGTTCGTGGGTTATAAAAGCATGGTAAGGGTTGGGGTTATGCACAGGCTGAGACAGACGCATTTCTGAAGCTCTACGATTTCCCATCTCCCCTCTCTCTCTTTCCTGAGTTATCCCGAGAGGGGTGTTCTGCAACATTTGGTTCGAAGAGGCTGTTTTTGAAGGACGACCCGTTGGAGTGCATCGTTCGGTTCAGCGTGGCTATTGTATCCTGGGAGAAGGACGCCGGACCCTGATTTGCACTGTATGTGGGGGCGAATCTTCTCTAAGGGGAGTACTTCCGTACGCCTTAGCCTGTTACACAGTATTCACATGCTTCTCTTATGTTTATTGTGTTCTATGTATATGTTTGTTCATATGCTGCTGTCTGGATTTTGGTTTTATGCGGAACCTGTCATGCTTGCTCTCTGTTATTGTTTCGGTCGTCTGTTAATCATGCTAATTACACTGTTATATTTCCTGACTTATATCGTGTTTTATATCATGATGACGATTGTGAAACTGTGTGATCCGAAATATGATCCATCAGTCTTAGAGAAGATTCTAAGCATGTCGTCTTCTTCCGCTTTTGTACCAAAAGTGGACATGTCCGATATGCCAGAAAAGTTTGCTGATCAGAATTCCAAGCGTTGGTAGCAACGCATGAAAATCTGGTTCACCACGATAGGGTTGTTGTCGGTTCTGGAAATCGACTGCCTTTCGGTTTCTGATACTGATCTTGACCCTGTTGCAGTCACTGCGGCAGTCCAGTGAAAAGAAAAGGACAGTATATGTCGTGGCTGCATACTGTTGGCTTTGTCCAACACATTGTTCGATGTGTACTATTCTTCGTCTACCACTGCTAAGGGTCTATGGGATCAACTTGACAAGAAGTATAATACTGAAGACCAAGGTCTTGAAAAGTACTCCGTTGTCAAGTTTCTGAAATATCAGATGGTAGAGGGCAAGTTGGTCACTGAGCAAGCACACGAGTTTCTGTTGTTGCTCCATAGTTTGGCTGAGGCTGAAATGAAACTTCCTGAGAAGATTCAAGTTATGACCATCGTGGAGAAATTTCCTAAGTCTTGGGTAGACTTTGGTATGTCTCTCAAGCACTGTAGAGGGAAGATTTCCCTAAATGATCTTATGGTAGCCATTGCAATTGAAGAGGAGCATAGGAGCTAGAAACAGATTGTGATGCCAACTGAACCGCCTAAGGTGAACATGATGACCGGAGCTTTTAAGGGCAAAGAACAAAAATCGAAATCTGCAATGAAAAACCAGTTTAAACCTAAGGCCAAAATCCAGAAAAAGGCAAAGAACAAACCGTGCTGGAACTGTGGGCAGGTTGGGCACTGGGCTAAGGAATGTCCTTCCAAGAAGGCCAAAGCTCATGGGACCACAGACGGAACACCTCAAGTCAACATGATGACTGAGGTCGTTGGAACCAGTGCTGGGTATGTTTCTGTTAACCCGCAAATCTATCACATTTATGAGCCAACAGAGTGGCTGGTTGACACTGGGGCTAATGTGCACGTTTGTGCTGATAAGTCTGTCTTTGTCTCATACCAGGCTGCTGCAGGCAGATCCGTGACTATGGGCAATTCAACGGCTGCAAAGGTGTTAGGGATTGGACGCGTGGATCTGAAGTTTCCTTCAAGACGAGTTCTATCTTTACACAAAGTGCACCATGTGCTTGTAGTTAGAATGAACATTCTAAGTGGTTCATGTCTTGTTAGAGAGGGTTATGAATTTAACTTTAAATGTAATAAAGTTGTTATTTTACATTCTGAAACTTTTATTGGCAAGGGGTATTTAGATGATGGTTTGTTTAAACTTCGTGTTGAACATGTTTGCAGTGATAAATTAGAAAATGATTCATTGTCTAATGTTGTATATAACATAGAATCATCTGACTTATGGCATAATAGATTAGGTCATGTGAATTTTAATTCTGTGAAATGCATGATGAACTTGAAAATGATTCCTGAGCATTCCATTGATAAAACAAAAAAATTTGTGAAATTTGTGTGCAAGCAAAACAATGTAGAAAACCATTCCATACGATTGTTAGAGATTCTGAAATATTGGATCTGGTGCATACAGATATCTGTGAGTTTAATGGAGTGTTAACTAGAAACCATAAAAAGTATTTTATCACTTTTATAGATGATAGCACTAAATACTGTTATGTGTATCTGCTAAAATCAAAAGATGAAGCTTTTGATAAGTTTCTTATTTTTAAGAATGAAGCAGAAACACAAACTAGTAAAAAACTTAAAAGATTGGGGTCTGATAGAGGGGGAGAATATACCTCTAATAAACTCGATGAATATTGCAAGTCTGTTGGAATAGTTCATGAGTTTACTGTTCCATATTCTCCTCAATTCAATGAGATTGCAGAAAGAAAAAATAGAACCCTAACTGACATGATAAATACTCTACTTGGGAGTTCTGAATTGCCTACCTATATGTGGGGGGATGCTCTGAATACGGCTTTCCATATTCTGAATAGAGTACCTCAGAAGCATAAGGATAGTAGCCCTTTTGAACTCTGGAGAAATAGGAAAGCTAGCTTGAAATACCTTAAAGTGTGGGGGTGCTTTGCTAAGGTACTTGTCCCAGAACACAATAGGAAGAAGATGGGTCCTAAAACAGTAGATGTTGTCTTTTTGGGTTATGTAGAGAACAGTTATGCCTACAAGTTCTTAGTAATTAAGTCTGAGATGTCTGGCATAGATGTTAACTCTATTGTAGAGCTTCGAGAAGCTACATTCTTTGAGGATGTATTTCCCATGAAAGTTGGTGTACCTCAGAATCTGTCTTCTTTAGATATACCTTCAACTTCTAGTTCCATTCCCGAACATGTGGAAAGGATGACAGATGTGGGGGTAGAACCATCTTGTTCCCATCCTAGACCCAGTGAGTCTGAGGAAGTGGTTGAACCTAGAAGGAGCATGAGACCAAGGATTACCAAGGATTTGAGAAGTGACTTTATCACTTACCTTATCGAGAATGATCCTCCCACTTTTTGAGATGCAATGGCTTCACATGAAGCAAAGCATTGGAAAGATGCCATCAAGAGTGAAATGGACTCCATTATCTCTAATGGTACTTGGGAACTGGTTGACCTCCCTCGTGGTAGTTCCACAATTGGGTGCAAATGGATCTTTAAGAAGAAGTTGAAACCAGATGGATCCATTGACAAGTACAAGGCGAGACTGGTTGCAAGGGGTTCAAACAAAATGAGGGAATAGATTACTTTGATACCTATTCTTCGGTTACCCGGATGACCACTATTAGAGTGCTTATTGCACTAGCTTTCATTTATGATCTTTCGGTCCATCAAATGGACGTGAAGACCGCTTTCTTACATGGCGATCTTGAAGAAGAGATCTATATGGATCAACCTGAGGGTTATGTGGCTCTTGGTAATGAAGATAAAGTTTGTAGACTTGTTAAGTCATTATATGGACTTAAACAAGCCCCTAAACAATGGCATGAAAAGTTTGATAATATTATTTTATCATTTGGCTATGTTATAAATGAATCTGACAAGTGTGTTTATTGCAAAGTTAAAAGTGATGGTTGTATTATTTTATGCTTGTATGTAGATGACATTCTATTGTTTGGTTCCAATATGGGAATTGTTAATGAGACAAAGTCGTTTCTTAGTAGTAAGTTTGACATGAAGGATATGAGTGTTGTAAATGTGATCTTAGGCTTAAAGCTGACTCGTTCAGCTGAGGAAATAGTCATTTCTCAATCTCACTTTGTTGAGAAAGTACTTGTGAAATTTGGCTATAACCAAGGGAGATCTGTAGCAACTCCATATGACCCTTCTATCCCTCTTCATAAGAATACGACTGGTGTTCCTGTGTCTCAATTAAGGTATTCCCAGATTATTGGAAGTTTGATATATCTTGCAAATTGTATGAGACTGGATATTTCGTTCTCCGTGACAAAATTAAGTAGATACACAAGTTGTCCAAATCGCACTCATTGGAAAGCATTGGATATGGTACTTAGATACCTTAAAGGAACTATTTCCTTGAGTTTGCATTACAAGAGATTCCCTGCAGTTCTTGAGGGATATAGTGATGCGAGCTGGATAGCCATGAACTCTGGCAGTTATGGCGTGACAGGGTATGTATTTACCTTGGGTGGCGGCACAGTCGCCTGGAGATCAGTAAAGCAGACCATCTTGTCTCGGTGTACTTTTGAGGCTGGACTCTGTGCTTTAGATGTCACAGGATTGGAAGCTGAATGGTTAAAGGGACTTCTTGAGGAACTTCCTTTAATATGCAAGTCAATTCCTGCTATATCTGTGCATTGTGACAATATGACCACTATTGCAAAGATTAAAAGCACAAAATATAACCAAAAGCAGAGGAGACACATCCAAGTCAGAATAAAATTTGTAAGGGAACTGATGTCTCAGTTAGTGGTTGCTGTGGACTATGTTGGATCCAAAGAAAACACAGTTGATCCATTAACGAAAGGACTAGATAAGTCTTTAGTCCTGAAATCCAGAGAGGGGATGGGACTGAAACCCATCAATAGTTCATCTGCAGTAGCAACCCAACCTATCTGAGTGGAGATCCCACAAAGTAGGTTCAATGTGGTAATAACAAGTTGTAGGGTGAACTGGATAACACCTTATTAAATATGATACTTTGTATATGTGTTTGTTCCCTTGTTTACTCTGGAAAGGTGTTGTAGCTGTAAGTTAAGGAAGAGTTAAAACTCTGAATGGGTTCAAAGCCTTCTAGGCGAGATGTTAGCACTGCATCTTTGGAGAAGCCCACCTATGTGAGTGTGACTGTGTGGCCGCAGTTTAAGGAATTGGGTTATTCCTGAAGTCACTCATGAAACAGGATTCGGGCACATAGCCTTTAACGCGCCGCCCGTAAAGATTACAACCAGAACCTTTGTCATGTTGTTGCTGATGGACACTCCTACACCAAAGGTTCAAGTTTAAGACTTCAGTTCACTTCGTTCCTGTGGGGGTAAAAGTTAGTCAACTAAGGTAGTGGTTCAAACCGGAAGGTACCATTGTTGAAAGCATGATATGTCCTATTGCAGATTGTCTCATCTTGCACCTTGGTTTCCTCCCGTTTCACTCTTTGAATTTGTAGGGGAATGTTAGGTGTAAGAAGAAAGGGAGAAAGAATTCAAAGGAGAAACATGAGTTGTTTAGACGAAGTGGTCTTGATGAGGTGGAATAGTCCCATATTGCTTGTGCTTGAGTTTTCTGTGGGCTTTATAAGCAACTTGTGAACTCATACACTTGTTCCTGAGAACAAGAGAGTGGGATGACCACCACACACACGTGTGCGCCCGCGCGCCCGCCCACCGTGCCGTGTCGTGTCGTGCCGAGCCGAGCCGGGCTCGGGTTCGGGTTCGGGTTCGGGTTCGGGTTCGGGTTCGGGTTCGGGTTCGGATAATTGGCCCTTTAGGGTCATATCCAATCAAGACAAAGTACCTTTTTACCCAAAGTTTCTTTGGATATTTGGATTCTGTAACGGGTTATGAGAAATGATAACGAGTCATGACTCCTCGTGCCCATTATGGCTCTTCGGATTTCGTAACGAATCTAGATCTTTCGAAGTCCATTAACGGATCACGTCTCCTCAGAATCCGTAACGGGTCCTTCCACGTTTCATAACCATTAGTGGGTTATAAAAGCATGATAAGGGCTGGGGTTACGCACAGGCTGAGACAGACGCATTTCTGAAGCTCTGCGATTTCCCATCTTCCCTCTCTCTCTTTCATGAGTTATCCCGAGAGGGGTGTTCTGAAACATTTGGTTCAAAGAGGCTATTTTCGAAGGACGACCCGTCGGAGTGCACCGTTCGGTTCGTCGTGGCTATTGTATCCTAGGGGAAGGACGCCAGACCCTGATTTGCACTGTATGTGGGGGCAAATCTTCTCTAAGGGGAGCACTTCCATACGCCTTAGCCTGTTACACAGTATTAACATGCTTCTCTTACGTTTATTGTGTTCTATGTATATGTTTGTTCATATGCTGCTGTCTCGATTTTGGTTTTATGTGAAACCTGTCATGCTTGCTCTCTGTTATTGTTTCGGTTGTCTGTTAATCATGCTAATTACACTGTTATATTTCCTGACTTATATCGTGTTTTATATCATGATGACGATTGTGAAACTGTGTGATTCGAAATATGATCCAACAGTAATCACAAACTGCATTGAGCTCTCACCAACATAGATAAAAAAATGCCCCTTGGGGACACCAACTACTAGTGGAGATCCATTTCCAATACTTAAAGCTTGTCAAACAATCTGTGAAGCAAGGAGCTGTGGCAAGCGGATACCCATGATTTTGTGCACTTTTCTTCAAGTAGTGAATGAGTAGCTTTTTCATTAGGAAGGATGGAGAAGTAAACAAGGAGTAACAAGTAGAAATTGAGTACCACGAGGACTGAGAACTAGATGATTTGATGAAGAAAGTGTGAAAATACTGTGTGTGTGTGTATATATATATATATATATAGAGAGAGAGAGAGAGAGAGAGAGAGAGATGAACACACTAATCTAAGAGGCATGTTATTGCATGTTCTCATCAAGGGCTTGGTCATTTGGTCGTCTCTGTCACTAGTAATTCACTAAGATCCAGTTAGAAAGTGTGAATATATTTGGCGCACTAGGTTGCATTATACACTCTAGCTGCGAACTTTATTTGACTGCGCACGCGTATTCACGTGGTTCATTTATTAGAAATTGCACATTCGACCTAATCCTCTCTACGTAGAAATATATATATATATATATATATATATATATATATATATATATATATATATATATATATATATATATTAAACCTCAAACTTCACCTACACAATTAGGGATGGCAGTGGACCGGGGGAAAGCGGGGCCCCGCCCCGCCTCGCCCCGTTTGGACCGGGGATGGAGGGTATGAAACGGGGATGGAGGCGGGGACGAAGGTTAAAATCCATCCCCGTCCGGAGGTGGAGGCGAGGATGGACTAGCACGTTCCTCCGCCCCGCCCCGCCCCATCCCCGTCCCGGCCCCGCCCCGCCCCATCCCCGCCCCGCCCCGCCCCATCCCGCCCCCAACCCTTTATATTTTTCTACATGTTTAATAACCCTAACTCCCTTCCCTAATTTCCTAACCCTGGAGCCGCCGAGCCGGGCCGTCGCCTCTTCCCCTTCCTTCCCCATGCGCATTATCATTGGAGCTGGGCCGTCGCCGACCACCGTTGGCCGTCGCCGACCACCGTTGGCCGACACGATCTCTCCCTCCTTCCATGGCTGATGCATTGTTTGACATCTTCTGAGATCTTAAAAACAACTTTTGACATGGCTGATGCATTGTTTGTTTGTCAGCGTATGAACTATCAAAAAAAGAAGGTAAGCTTGGGACACCTGAGAGACCACTCTCCGATCTTGATAATCTAAGTTATCGTGGCTACTGGACTAGGGTTTTGCTTGACATTCTGAAGAAGCATAAGGGCAATATTTTCATCCTGCTTTCTTTCTGGACCTTCATGTTTTAAATTTGTGTTGCACTCTGTGGTTTTGCTTGTGCTGTCAAATCTTCTCATATAGTGGACACATTTTTCTGTGATTATAAAGCAGGTTTCAATAGGTTATTTTTTTCATTTATAGTGGTTGTTTGATTTGGCTTAATTTTTTTTAACATTTCAGATCAACTTATTTGCATATTCATTTTTCTAATTATTAAATAATATTCTCCAGTTCAGAAAAAATTGGAGGATGAGGAACTGAGTCCATTCAATATCTTCTAGAGCATGATCCATGGATGTTATGTATTAGTTTACTAGGCACAAGTAAAATCTAATTTTTGTCTGGGCTATGAAGGCGGGGAGATCCTGTTTTCCATGTGGATGAATTCATTTATCATTAACTGAATTATTAACGTGAATGATTTCTAAGTAGGGATGCAATTTGACAAACGGGGATGGGGACGGGGACGGGGCCGGGGCGGGGCGGGGACGGGGATGGGGCGGGGACGGGGACGGGGACAGGGCGGGGGTGGAGGACATGAAACGGGGATGAAGGCGGGGGTGGAGGATAAAATCCATCCCCGCCGCGGAGGCGGGGCGGGGGTGGAGGATAAAATTTTGAGGCGGGGCGGGGGTGGAAACCTTGTCCCCCGCCCCACTGCCATCCCTATACACAATCCTAATGGCCATGGTTATGGGTTGATCTACATGATTTTATTTTTCTAAAAATGACGTGTTTTTCAAAAAACCCTTTTAAAAATCTATACGATGTTCAAAACCATGACTTTTTAGCTATAAAAGGATATTTTCACCCTTCGCACTTGTGAATTTCTTATTATATGTGAATTTTCTTTCATATTTTTGTTTTCTCTCAAATATACAAATTTTCTTCCACACATTTGGGAATACCCTCTTGCATGCTTTCGCATTTGTGAATGTTCTGACCTTTGCACGCGAAGGTCTTCACACATTTACAAGTGTCTTCCTGCCTGAGCCCCTTATGCAATTTTTAATAATAAAGAAATTTGTTGAGAAAAAAATGATACTTTAAAAGCACAATGGGCAGGCACTTCAAAAGCGCCACTAAAGCCTTTAGAGATGCTTCAAAAGAGTGATGGGTCTTAAGCTACACTTCAAAAGCATGCTAAAGCCTTTAGTGTATTTGGGTGAAAATCATAAAATAAGTACGACATATGCATGATTTGGGAGAAAATCACATATTTGGGAGAACAATAGCATATTATCATATTTTGAGAGAAAATTCACAAACTTATGGAAGGAAATTCGTATATTTGAGAAGATATCTGCAAATAAAAAGGAAATTCACATATTTGAATATTTAAGAAGAAAGTTCATATATCTAGAGGAATTTTTCATGTTTGAAGGGTGAAAAGACCTTTTTACAACCGAAAAGTTGCAATTTGGATAGGGATGGCAGTGGATCAGAGGAAAGCGGGGCCCCGCCTTGCCCTGTTTGGACCGGGGATGGAGGGCATGAAACGGGGATGGAGGCGGGGATGAAGGTTAAAATTCATCCCTGTGCGGGGATGGAGGCGGGGATGGACTGGCACTTTCCCCCTCCCGCCCCACCCCTCCCCCGCCCCCACCCCTTCATATTTTATCTTCTCTTACTAACCCTAACCCTATTTTATCAGTCGTCATCGTCGCCTCTTTTCTGACGCTCCGGGTAGCGCAGAACGACGATCGGGCAGATGCAGTGGTGGACGCAGTAGTCACTGACGCTGCCGAGACGACGCTTGCTAGTCCACTTGGAGGCGCCGAAGCCGCGGCTGCCCATGATGACTGCGGAGAGGCCGAGCCGCTCGACCTCGAGGCAGAGTCGCTCTTTCATGTCGTGGTCCTTCATGATGTGGATCCGAAAGAGGATATGTGCATCGACGAGCGGTTGTGCAAGGTCGGTCGCCTTTGTCGTCGTGAAGGCATCAAAGTCATCCTCGAGCTTCTGTTGCGACTCCTCATCGGTGTCGACAGAGACCCAATCGATGCCATAGAGGACGCTCATCGACCGAACGTAGAGGTCGATGGAGCCCCAACCGGTTGGACGGGGACGGGGGATGAGGCGGGGCGGAACAAGGACGAGGTGGGGACGGGGATTAGTATTTTGAGACAGGGCGGGGGTGGAGGTCCAAAGTCTCCCCCGCCACGGGGGTGGACCGGGGATGAAGGTTTCATTTTAGAGACGAGGCGGGGGTGGAGACCTTGTCCCTAATTTTGGACATGGGCTGAATTTCAAAAATACAGTACATCATTTTTTTTGTACGGTACTCTGTCATTTTCCATAACAAACATGTATGGCATTGAGGGTTCTTTGGAATCCATGATCATTCTTGAGATCTCTGGTTCTGCAGTCTGAGAATCGGATGCTGGTAATTTTTAACCTAAAATTAGGGTTGCAAACAGTTCGGACAACAATCATAAATACGGCAGGTAAAGCCAGTGCCACTAGGTCTCTGAGCCTGAGGTGGTTTCTCCATGTAAATATCTAAACAAAAAACATGGCGTAGGCCTCTGAATCAAGAGTGTCCAGAATGGGTCAGATTTTCACCAGGGCCCTGAATAGGTCCAAACTATAGCCCGATCAGGCTTCAGGTGATTTTATACCCAGGTAGACACCATATACTATCTGGCCAAGATCCAATAAGTTTTACTGATTGTGACACGTTTATCCTCATTAGACTTGATTCTGCAGGATTCAATCCAAACAAACACGTCGAACCTGGTTACGATATGTACCAGATCCAAAAAACTTTACAGTCATTGGCCAACCCGGATCCAACAACCTCTGCGTGTAAAAGTCATTTTAAAGATAATAGGTGATCAACATAGTGACAAAAGTTTAAAACGGCAATTTCTCGGCAGTGAATTTCTCGGGAGATTTTCAACTTTTTGAATATTTCTTGAGTTTTTTTTGACAAAATCTCAGGGAAAAAATTAAATAATAAAATAAATTCTAAAAAAATCTAAAAAATAAAATAAATAAAATAAACTAATTTAATTTTACATGCAAAAAAAGTATAAAATCTATTTTCAATCCTACTAACCATATCTAAAAAGTATCAAACATCAAATAAGTATCAAGCATTTGCATCAAATGTACTTTCATTCAAATAAGTATCAAGCATCAACTAAAACAAGAACGAAAACAAATTGACCACAAGTTCATGAGAATTCAAGTTTATACAAAAAGACTATTCCTATATAGAACTATTAAGTTTATACAAAAAGACTATTCAAACAAACATCGTAGTGTAGCATAGTTCCATAATGCATCTTTAGGTCTCCCCGTCTTTTTTCCTATATAGAACACATAAAGACACATCAAATATTTAGCAGAACATTTTGTTGTTTTCTGTTAAGCACATCAAAACACATCAAATATTTAAATCATTTAGTGAAAGAGCAGTATTAATGAAGATGTATGACTTGGTACCTAAATCCACTTTGCCCATTAGTTACCCCAGGAAGAAAAGAATAGATATAAAACCATGTAGTGGACTTAGGAGTTGATTAGTATATGCTCTAAGCTTCATGGAAAAGGTTCAATCGGTGAGAATAAATATGCAAATAACACATAATCACATTGGTTTATGCAAAGATTGTTATTGTATTCTTTCTGCAAAATAAACTAGTTTACTAAGCAAAAACACACACTCATCCATGTGAGAGTGGCCTACAAAGGGATTTGAAGAGACACCAACCAACTGATTATAAGTTTGTATACCAACATAATGCTAGTGTGTGTTATTCCACTTGCATGATTTATGAATTACAGCATATTATATTCATGTTTTTAGCTGCATCTTCAGATACGATTAAACATGGGTACCATCCAGCTAAAAAGACTTTAAAGTTTACAAAATATAAAAATAAAAAAGAAATACATCAATAAAATGATTGAAAGGAACTGATAAAAATGGGAGGAGAAAGAGACAGAAAAAGAACTGATAAACCAAATGAGAAAGGTCAGGTAGCATTTAAGAAAAATATGAGAAGCTTGGAGGAGAGAGATAAAAAATAAAAAGTTAACAAGGCATTACACTCTGTTCTTTGTACTGTACAACTTATGTCATTGGGATTCGGCTAGCAGGGTGCCGCACCTGCGTCGACGGGACGCGATGCGGGTGCAGCACCGGGTGTGGTCAACCCGACCCTAGGAGCGGTCAACATACTCAGGGTCATTTTGGTCTAATTTTTTAGACTTAAAAAAA
Source organism: Nuphar pumila (assembly GCF_984573655.1). Classification (NCBI taxonomy): domain Eukaryota; kingdom Viridiplantae; phylum Streptophyta; class Magnoliopsida; order Nymphaeales; family Nymphaeaceae; genus Nuphar; species Nuphar pumila. The sequence continues at coordinate 119,506,897 of NC_143251.1, read as the reverse complement.
ATGCCAAGAATTTTTTTTTTTTAATATATGTCACAGGAATTTTTCTCCCACTCTAGCATTATGTTATGACTCACTGGGATACTTTCAGGGTGATTATAATTCATGTACATTCTAGCCTGTTGGTAATGGGGGAAAGCACATACAGCAAGCTTTCTCTTCTGGACTTGGCTGGAAGTGATGGGGATACTTGATGAGGGTGCCACAGGGGAACGTGTAACAGATTTCGTACATGTTATGAAATCTCTTTCTGCGTAAGTTCACTTGCATATTATGTTAGGCTATCCATTCGTTGAAAAATATACGTTCCTTGTTGGTGTTTAACTTGGATTATGAGGCTTCACGATGAAATTTATTTGTTGGTTTTTTTCTGGAGACCACATGGTTACTTGTTTTTAGCATTTGTCAAAATGGAAGTTGTGGTTTGCATAATCAGAACTTAATGAAGAGTCTTGGTCAAATGCAAGGTGATAAGGTTCATGTTAATATGGACTCATCCAGAGGAGTCCACGGCAATGTGAAAAATAAAGAGAGTTCTAATGCAATACCTCCTTGTAAAATATTATATAAAGTCTTCAATGGAACATGCTCAATTCATCGAGTTGAGTAGTGACTTTGCACCATTGATGTAGGTGTTTATAGAGACCGAACCACGTAAATCGTGTTTTCCTTTCTTCTCGCTTCTTCTCAATCTTTTGTTTTCAGTGGACTCAATTTTCAAACAGGTGTGGCATAAACAAAACTATCATCGCACGTTGATAACAGTGTGTTTTGCTCGGGATTGAAAGTTGCTCACTCAGGATAAGCTCAAACGCCTCGGGATGCAATTCCTCAATAGGTGGGATCTCTGCAAAAGAGAAGAGGAGAACCCCTCCCACATGTTCTTTGAGTATCCTTCATTACGAGGATTACCAGGATCATGCAGGAAGGTGACAGTCCTCTTTGGCCACAAGTAGATTGCGAGGGGGGCTTTCAGACAAGCCCCATGAAAAGTTGGCACTCTGTCAACGTGCAGGAGAAACAGTCCGTAGAGTTTGGCACCTCAACCTTCAGATCATGGTTTGGAAGATCTGACACTTGAGAAATGATATGAGCTTTGAAAGCAAATTGTGAACCAAGCAATTAGTAAGCAAGCATTGAAACATAGATTCAGATTAAGCAAAAAACACCTGCAACTAATACTTTACGAATGGAATCTAGTAGATAATGCAGTATTGCAAATAGTGCCAAATATATTTCCAATATAACGGGTCAAGTTTGTATTGGGTACCCAAACCGACCTGATGCCAACCCAAATATCCAGGTATGGGCATAAAAGATGCCGACCTGGATATTATTTCGATCGACCTGAACCCGGCCTGAGTAATATGTGGGCTGGGTTTGGGTTATTATTTTTGCCTGATATCTGACCCTTAGTGAAAGTAAGCTCTTGATATTATGTTGATTCGGGTTTGGGATTTCATTTTATTGACCCGGCAAAACCCAAACCCAAAGCCTGAATCTGACAACTTGTTATTTGGGCGGGTTCAGGTACACCCTGATAGGTTGGATACCCAACCCGTTGACTGCCCTATATATATATATATATATATATATATATATATATATATATATATATATATATATATATATATATATATATATATATATATATATATATATATATATATATATATATATATATATATATATATATATATAATATACATGCACGTGATTGTGTGCATGCAAATTGCACATTTGGTAACTGGCATGAACTTGGTACTGGTTGCTTAAGTTAGCTGACAAGTAGAAGCTGAACTCAATTCTTAAATGACAAGCTAAGGAATTATGATATGCCTGTAATGCATGATGACCACAAATAACTGAAGGTAGCATTTCAGTGGGCTTGCCGGATCATTTGCCGTTTTAGCTCATTATGGGATACCTACCATGATTATGGAGCAGAACAAACCGACCCTGCTGAATATCTGAGTTGCCTAGGTGCATTGTTTTTCCAAATATCTGTAGGCAAGACTGAGTTCAGTTTTTTCAAGTCAACTCAATATTGGATGATATCTAAGACTTTTTTTTTAATGAATGATGTCTAAGACATTGATATGGACTATAAATATAAATATAAACAAGTGAATAAATATGTAGATGTGGACTGTAAATATAAATACTAAATAAATAAATAATTTGATATGCATATGCTGTAATTTTAGGAACTAATGTTCTCATTTCTCTGCAGTGCCACTTTCCATTTACCTCCTTTCACTTCCTTTGCCTTGGATCCCCGAAGGTGCTATTCTGACCCCATTTTTTGCTATTGGAACTATCATACTCGTATCAGGTTTGTTGCTATACAATCTTCCAAAACCCCAAAAAAAGGAAGCACAGTGTTGACTAACATCAAGTTGTTTGACCAATTTCTTCAAATCATTGTTTTCAAGATACTGTCCACTATGATTGAGGACTTTTTTTTTTTTGGAAATAAACATAAGAGGTCATTGCAAGGATGTGTAAGGGGGGAAAGTGTTCTTCTCTAGTAGTTGGTCAGTGTCGATCTTGATCAGGTTTATTCAACACGAATAAATGTTGAGATGTGTAGTGTGTTTCCTGTCTCTTTGTTGAGTTGATTCACTCGTTTTGCATTTTTTGAGGGACATGCTCTCAGAAATTTCGCACGTGCACGCACTCGTGCCCACATGCACATGTGTGCATTGATGGAGGCATGTCCATATGAACCACATCTTATTTTTCATGTCTTGGTAATTGAATAAAGAATGAGACAATGGCGATGGGTGATTTCACTTACCACCATTTGCCTTTCAATGGAAATTTTATCACTTTGAAGAAAAGTAGATGTTTACTAAAGTTTTTAAATGGCTGATGCACTAAGCAAGGTCTACGAATAACAAGCATATTGGTATGTAGGGTTTGCCACAAGGAGCCGGGTAGCTCGATCTTGACTTGAGGTCATTTATTTGTTAAACGAACTCTGCTCAAGCTTATATGTAAACTCTGTCAATTAAACAAGTTTGAGCTCGAGCACTAGTTTGAGCTGTTAAAGCTCGTTTAAATTCACTTATGATTAACCAAACTTGTACTTAAGCTTTGGCTATATGTGGTGCTAATCTGATTAACCAAGTCCATTCGACAATGGTGGTAAATTTATCCCTGGATTGTGGTAAAAAAGGAAAAATTAAAAAAGACGAGGGTCCACCTGTTCCAATAGGATTAATTATAAAGAAACTACTTTGGGACCCAACCCAGATTTTAGTGACATCGGGCTGGGTGGCCTACTGGGCTTTGGGTAGTGCTGGCAAACGAGCTGAATTTGGCCTGTTTGGGTTCTCTTTAAAGGTGAAAATTTGTTCAGACTCGGCTCATGAGCTCGTCTCGAGCCAAGCGGAGTCTGAGCTCATTATAAGCTGAGCTTTACGAGCTGACTTGTTTTTTTTTTTTTTAAGTGTGTGTATATATATTAACAAGCCAAGCAAGCTTCTTCTATTCATACTCAGCTCTGATACCTAAATGAGCTGGTTTGTGGCTCCCCTCAGTGAGCCAAACTGAACATTTCAGGAGCTGAGTTGAGCCAAACAGCAAGCTCCAAGCTGCTTGTCTCATTTCCCACCCCTGCTCGAGATTTCTTGTTAGAACTACTCGTCTCGTTTTCCAGCCCTAGCTTTGGGTGTGCAGCTTGGGCGGAAAGATCAAACCAAACATGTGGGGTTTGGGCTGCATGTGCTGTTGGTTTCTACCTGGTCCCAACGGTAAAACATTTGATCAGATTGGAGTTGGTTAGTCACGCTATCATAATTGAGGGGTTTCAGGTTCAAATCCTACAGGAGTTATTGCAAGAAGCGATCAAGTGATTGGGGAGATCACTTAGGGCATGTTTGCTTTGATCACAGGTGGGAAATGGACAATGAGAGCTGAGAAAGTAGTTGTGATTGTTGGTCACAAGGTTATTTCTTGTGACCAACTTTTATAAGATTCAAGGCAAAACCAATCACAGCTGGCAATCACAACTTGTACTTTTCTCATGTTTCACTAACCTTTGAGAAAGTGTTGTGATTGTGATTTACATTCACTGGATCTTGAAAAACTCCAAGAATCACAGGGTATTGCAACCAATCTCGTGGAAGCATCCTTGCAGTCCCCATGTTTTGTTTGCTACAACTACAAGGCTCAGCATTTTTCGATGAGATTGGTTGATTAGGTAATCAGAGTTATAGCCCCGATCACCTGATCCCACTTCGGTTATCTTCCATCTTCACTTGAAAAAATAAAAAATAAAAGATTCTTTGGAGCCTAGCATTAACTGAACAAACATATAGGTGGGTCTGAGTCTTGGGTCTTGGCCTGACAAGGCTTGGCCCCATCCAAGCCGGGCTCTCCTGGGGTATTCCCTACAGCAAAAGTTTCTTGTTCTTATCATCAAAAACATTTTGAAACATTGAACACATTTTCGTTGGTAAAAAAAAAAACATCTTTGCCAAGATGTTCAGCCTTTCATCATTTTCACTGTTTGTTTGCTAGCAATTATTTTCCTGGACTTGGATGAAATTGCCTCTTAATTCTGACCCCATGAGCTCGCCAAGGGTCCATGGGCTTTCTCAATCTTTATATTTGACAACAAATGGTCACATTATATGTGGCTTCTTCAGAGGATCCAGATCACCATAAATCATCACATCTAATAGACATGTTGCTAACGAATTTGAATTTGGTCGTAATAAAAGCAATGATTTCTCAAGTTTGTATCCAACAATCCTTAGTGTATTATCTGCAATGCACAATGGGAAATTGAGAATTTGTGGCCTAGTGAGTATGCATTGTTTAAGGTTGTATCATGTGGTAAACTTGAGTTTTCTCTGTCGAAAAAAAACTTTTGGAGTTTTAGGTTGCATTTTGAATGCTTGGATTTGAAATCCCAGGGGAATATGAGACTCAGAGTTTGTCTACCTAGTCTTTGCATAGGCCCCACACTATAATTGATAAAGGTTCTACAATCCGTGGTATTCAAGCGCACCCTTGGGTTCCCCCTTGTTGGATAGTTCACACTTCACAGCCATGTATAAACAAATATCCAGAGTAGGCTGCTCAATAAAATCGGAAATCCTCTCATACCGCCAAGATCAAGATCCAGATCCAGTATTAGGAAGGCCGGCAATAAAAACCATGAAGGGATATCATAATAACAGAAGTATACTGCATCATCATTCCACTAAACAGGAATCTAGGAGTTCCACATTATTAGTTGGCTAGAGTTTGGTGAGATCATTTGGGTGTAGTTTGTATGAGAACCTCAGGCATACATTTTGGGCCACAGATATGTGTAACGGTAATGCTCAGATCTCAAATCCTAGCTTGAAATCTGAACATTCAAACACAACCTACATTGCAGCTAATGAGAAGATGAACAATGCTACTTTAGCATCCAGAATGTTGGTTTACCAATCTCTGAGCTAATATACAACATGTTCAGATAACAGATGGGCTACCTAGCCCGATGTCCATCGCTGTCCAAGCACCCTTCAGGACAACCCATCATCTTTAAGTAGTCCATGGTTAGAGACTTTTGATTCCAAAACTTTAACATCAGTATTCAGAGAAACTGGGAACACCAAGAGGCTGTTTGTTTCACTTCAAATGATGGGAAGGAGGCCCACTTTCAGGTGAAAGTGGCCCTGTTTCTCTTGTGGTGAAATGAAAAGCCAAGGCAGAAACATCCTGTGGGGCCTGCACACTAAAAGGCAGAGAACCACTTTCATGCAAAGTTCAGCGGCCAATGACTTTCCATTCATTTTGCTCATTTCATGGCAAAGGGTGTTCCACCCTAGTGCCATGTAACAAACAGCCCCTAAATTAATCACGGCCTCAACCACATCAAGAAAAAATTCAGGCTGTAATCTTGAGAGGTTTTCCATGAATTAATTTAAACCACGGTACAAAGGTTTACAGAAACAAAAAAAGCTATCATACTCGTTTAAGTTCACAGAATGCCTGGACAGGACAGGAGCTGTGGGATGTAACAATATTTGAGTGTATAGAATCTACTCATCCGCAACCAACTATGAAAAATAAACATTAAAAAAAGTTCATAACTGCTGGTCAGCTGCAATGGTTCGGTCAAAACACCAACGAATATACGTTAAACCTATGTATTTCATGCTGATGGCTTTTGCTCAATACAATGAAATGAATAGAATGAGAAAAACTACTCTGAGTTGGTCGTATGTGGTGAACTGCAGCCATAATTATTTGTAACACTACTCGCAAATGTTGTATCTATCTGCTTCTCTTTAACAGTTAACCGTGCATCTCAGTTCCCAGGAGCTACTATTTCATCGCATCCTCTACAGTGACAAGACAGATTGTCATTATAAAAGACTGTACGAGGATAGATTCCAATATAATGAACAAAGAAACAGCAGCACCAGAGAACACAAAAAATTGATAAGCAAAAGTTTCATACTAGGGGTGTATGCGAGAGAGCTTTGTGCTCTAGTAAACAGAATGAAATGTAAGCGGCTTTAAGGCTCCAAGCAGCATAAAAAAGAAAGCAGAACTTAAACCTGATTTTGTTGCAGGTACATGCAACTGTGCATACTTCTATTAATATCAAAAGTTGCTTCTATCTCCACTTTTCATCCTAATACCAAAAACTACTTTGTTGTCTACGGTTTCAATTTTGGAAGCTCGAGTGAATAAGATAAAGTTTTGGTTAGAAAAAGAGATTACCAGTCAAGCTAAATCAACTACCAAACAGAAACATGGCGCTGTAAAAGAGGAAAAGAAAAGACATCACAAGTATCAATGAGCAGACAAGCAACAAACCTAGCACAAGCTGGATTACAAAGTATATTTGTGACATGAATCACCATTGTCTCCACTCTTGGTAGCAGCTATAAGAATATTTGATGAAAGCAGGCAGCATTTATATGCACATGTTTAGAAATTGCCAATATAACAAAAAAGTCTATAAGCTTAACAGCATGGATAGCAAAATCATAAGATTTATGGCCCCATGTTACCCAGTGTAGTTCTTTGCTTCTAAATCAGGCTCAGAATATGTCTAGGTTGCATTATGAAGTGTCAACTACCATAACTATGAACACCAGTACCATACACAGTTGAGCACTCAAGACAAGATCATGACCACATACCATTAAATCTATTTGTTTGAGTCCTAAGTTATTACAAAATCAACTGTAACTAGTTGTTGGGGAAGTGAGTGATTCGTATCCAAGTGAGATGACAAACTCTTAATAATAATCCATTCACCTAAAAATGGTAAATTCATCGTGAAAAGGGACACAATACAAGTTCAGTATGCTCTTGTTTTAGTACATATTAGCAAACTCATAAAGATGCATGGGCATGTCCGAAAGATTTTGCATGTGTTTTGAAATAATGTCACATGGAAGATATACCTTGCGTTTGCTAAAACCTTTCTTTCTTTTGCTAACATTGGCATAGTCTGTCTTCTGCTTACCCTCCATCTCTTCAGTAGGTAACAAACCAGAAACTTCATGATAAAAATCATCCACCAATCCAAGCAACCTTGGGAAAAAGGAAAAAACAGAGAAAAAAAAGGAGCAATAAAAGGCATTAATTGAAAAGGAATTGCTAGTGGCAAAACTAAGAAACATTTTATACTGAAAATAGAAATCCATGTCATATTTAACCCAGTTTTTTAATATAACCTGCAATTATATAGTTTGTTATCTTTACGAATCACAACAGTGCATAAAAAAGGGAATTGCCAAAAAGAAACATATTAACAAATAAAACAGAGTTGATGAAAAGAAGCATGCGAACAGATAAAAATAGAGTTTGTTATTTGGCTAATGTTATCTTCATACCCATTTCTAGAACGTTTCAGATGCTTTATTTTCTTTTTTTCTTCCTTAGAATATGGAAGACGTATAAAGTTTTCTTCCTCTACGCATGCACGCTCTTCAAACTTTGCCTTCTCTCTAACAAAATCCTTGCTTTCGTACCAACCACTGGTTCTCACCTGTCAATAAATGACAGTAATAAAATTACACATAATAAGTTGTGTGATGGCTGTATAATAGCATCATTATCTTAGCCATGGGTCTTCGGCAGGACTCCAAATTGTTCATACCCCAGCTTAATCATAAAACAAAGAAATGTGTGTGTGTGACATCCATGAGCAATAATGATAAGTAAAAGCTGAGTGATGAAATATTTACCTCTTCTGGTTTTCCTTCTAACTCATTCAACATTTGTTTCATGAAGGAACTATGTGAAGCTTGCCTCACTGCTTCTTTCTCCTTTCTCAGCTCCATCCTCTTCTGTTTTGAGCTTTTCCCTTCATCCATGCTAGTAGGAGCAAACATAGGAGGACGATATACACCTTTTCCATCCTAAATGTAAACATCAAAAGTTACAAGCAGAACAATTTTCACTGTAAATCACAAAAACTGACAGAGGGTATGCCAAAGTTACCTGGGCATCCTGATCCATCTTACTGACAATCATATCCGGGTTAGGCTTATATTTCAACAGATCATCCTTAACATCACTTTCCTTCCCATCAGGTGCCACTTTTGTGGATCCACTATTAGCAGCTCTTATCAATTTCTCAACTTGATATTGAAGTTTTTTATCAATAGGACGAACCTATAGAAATAACCAAATTCAATATTTGTGAAACAATATGACAGGTTAGAAAACATGCAAACTTGTATTAATATGACCATGATTGCTTGTGTATATAGACAACCACGTGCGCAGGAGTAACCATAATGAACAAAACTGAAATGGCAGTTTAATTGCTTAAAAGATGAGTGGCTTGAATTCAATGCTTTATGTAAATGCTCTAACAAAAAAATGCTGAAAGTTATATATATATATATATATATATATATATATATAAAAGAAGATTGAACAAAAGCAAAGACAGTGTAAAACGCAAGAGTCCTAAATTTGTGAAAGTAATTGTGCTGCAAATTGTTTGTCCTCAACTTCGATGATCAATAGCCTCTTCTCAAAAACTAAACAAATTGAGTACGTGAAAGGAGAAAATTAGGCATCAAATAGGAAATTTTCAGTATAATCAAGCTTTAATCATATGATTATCAATTTTATGCATGAAGATACCCATGGCAATGGGTGCCTTGCACCATAGGTGCCCACCCGCATATGCACATGTATGTTTTCTTATTTGTGCACTGGAAAAATAAGTAGACCGTAAAACAGGGTGCATTTACTCACTAATAATTCAAAAATATTGAACTAAAAGGAATCTCAACCAGACCTTTTCCAAGAACAATCTCGACTCCACAAGGCTGTGGACGACGGGGTGATCGCAGACTGAGAGACCCCTGGCCTTAAGAAGCGAGTAGTAAACAATCGATTGGCAATAGTTGAGGAGTAACAAGTGTTTGGCATCAAGGTAGCTTATCCCTTCCCCAGTTGGGAAGCAATTCTCCTTAACCTGGCATCAATCGTAATCATACACCAAAAACCAAACTAATTAATCAATCAAAGCCAATCGAACCCAATCTACCATTTTTAATTGAAAACATTTAATAAGGTCAGGCAAACCTTCTCAGTGAGTGATTGAACTTTACCCCTGACAGTATCCAATCCTTCCTTCATTTCTTTGAGCAAACCCACTAATTTTGAGGCATCTCTGAGAGAGACCCAATTGGTATCAGAGCAAACTTGAGACACCCAACGATGCAAAAACATATCTAACTCTGAAAATAGATAAGAACTCCATGTGGGATCAAAATTAAACCAATATAACTACATACCTCGTCATTATCTCATGGTCAGTGCCTGCTTCGGGGGGAGTCGGTTTGTCCTCTGTTTCCTCCATGAAATCTATGCCTCTGCACTGAGTTAATTCAAGACGACGATGATGTTCAACACCCAAAAATCCAGAAAAGAGAGGAACTATGTCTTGATATTGAGATAAGTCCGCTGCAGAACTGATGAGAAAGAGGGTTTTCTAGGTTTTAAGGCATGATGTCAAAACTCGTTATCGGGATTTTATCGGCATCTGCAGAACTGATGGTACCCATGTTTAATCGTATCTGAAGATGCAACTAAAAACATGAATATAATATGCTGGAATTCATAAATTATGCAAGTGGAATAACACACACTAGCATTATGTTGGTATACAAACTTATAATATAAAACACATACACACTTATTTTTCTCCCACTCTACCATTATGTTATGACTCACTGGGATACTTTCAGGGTGATTACAATTCATGTACATTCTAGCCTGTTGGTAATGGAGGAAAGCACATACAGCAAGCTTTCTCTTCTGGACTTGGCTGGAAGTGATGGGGTACTTGATGAGGGTGCCACAGGGGAACGTGTAACAGATTTCATACATGTTATGAAATTTCTTTCTGCGTAAGTTCACTTGCATATTATGTTAGGCTATCCATTCAATGAAAAATATATGTTCCTTGTTGGTGTTTAACTTGGATTATGAGGCTTCACGATGAAATTTATTTGTTGGTTTTTTTCTGGAGACCACATGGTTACTTGTTTTTAGCATTTGTCAAAATGGAAGTTGTGGTTTGCAAACTTATAATATAAAATGCAGTGCATGATACCTCAGTGTGGCCATCCCATCAAATATTCTGTATGCATTGCACAAACACCCACATTTTGCATACATATAAACAAAGGAATTCTCAACATACAAATCTGAATCAAACCCAACACTAACAACCTGACTGCGGCTTTGCCTACCCATTTCCAAATCACCCAGTTTACCAGCCGCACTAAGAACATTAGCCCTGTTCATCTCTTTATAAAATCTCAACCCTCTGTCGTCATACCTACTCTGAACAAACCCACCAATCACAGTGTTCCAAGACACCACATTCCTCTCAGGCATTGCAACAAACAATTGGTGGGCATTGTCTTTTGAAGCATGCATTGACAATGTCATTCCATGAATAAACATTTCGTTGGGGAATTCCCTCAAACACTTTGTGGGCATTGCCCAAATCACAAATCACCAGAACTCTAAGAGTCTGCTGCATAGGAATGTATCATCAAACAACGATAGCCTAAACATTTGGCGAAAAATAACTCTACCCAATATGAATGTGTGTGCGTGTGGAGAGAGAGAGAGAGAGAGAGAGAGAGAGAGAGAGAGAGAGAGAGAGATGAACCTGTTGGCTGTTGCAGTCGGGTTGCATCTCAGTGCTCTCACAGGCAGAACCGCACAACACAACACAAGTTGTTTGTGTTTTTCGCAAACAAGTGGGGAGGATCTCGAGATTTTGTCACCTAGGGTTTCAAGGTTAAGAACGCGTGGAAAAAAAATATACTGTGACCAATAATATCTCGAGATTTTGTCACAAAACAAAAATCTTTCGAGATTTTGTAAATCTCGCGAGATTTAACCGTTTAAAACGTTTACAGTTTATGTTGCGTTTTTTTCGCGCGATTTTAATAAATATCGCGATATTTGTCCCCATGGTGATCAGTTGTTTTGTTTTTTTTGAAAAATGATCAGTTTGTTTTTTCTTTTCAGACTCGGTCCTTCTTGGATTAGACCCCGATGCAGACCCACATACGGGGCCCAGTGAATGCTACTTGTGATCCAAATTAAGAGGAACATGACGGAATCCAGGTGAACTTGGTCTGGATCTAGGTTGGACTTGGACCCGTACCAATCCGGCTGGAAAGCCTATTGATTCACCCAATGTATCTGAGTCCTCCGTATTGACCTGGGCTTGTGTTGGACCAAACCTTGACAGCTCAACTTGACAAGCAAATCAAACAAACACTTTTGAACCAAGCCCAGTAACTCGGACCAAACTTGCAACTCAGTGAGTCAAACAATAAAATTTAATGACACAGAAATTTCCTTTTTTTCTTTTGGACAATCCAAACCTACTGCATGCGGGCTGGCTTCCAATTGGTAAAACCGTGGGAGGTCCCCCTGCCCCGGAGCATACACCCACCTTCAACCTTGCAGCAAGGAATGCCACCCGCAGGTTTCGAACTTTTGACATCCTGTCAACTTGGTGACATTCATAAGTCACCCCCTTACGGAATGAAGGAAGCCCTTATGGGTGGGAATTTTTTTTATTTATAAACATAATAAGGTTTTAAAAAATAAAAACTATTTATAAAAAGCAAAATGTAAATATATGTAAAAGATAAATCTAGAAAAAGGCTAAAATATACAAAAGCAAAAAAAAAGAGGATATGATCAACGCAAACGGTCACTAACCCGATCCTAAACCAAGCGAGTCGTTGGGTCAAACAAAAGGGATATATAATCAACCTGAATTGGATCAGTTAACCGCATCAAACCCAAAATGGAGTGAGTCACCAGGTTGATACCGACTGAATAACTTTGGCCATTTGATCCAATCCCAGTTTGACCCAAGCTGATGGCTAGTCTAAAAAGTATCCAGTTTACCAAGTTGACTCGGCGAGTTTGCCAACTGTGTGGTCTTTGAACCGATCTTGTAGTCCAATATGGCTGCCACCCAACTATTACGTGTTTTAGACCTGGTCCGCACCCGGTTCATTATCTTGAATCACACTTTGAAAGCAACATTCTTCTAAGGGCGTGTCTAGATTGACAATCCAAGTCACACCCACAACCTATCAGGTTTGGTTCAGACCCAGGTGAAACCAGACCTGGCCTCGATTTTTGGATATGGTATCGGGTCCAGTCCTAAGTCTAATCAGACCCAGCATAAGAGAAACCATACCCGAACCCGATAAGAACTACATGAACCAGACTAGGGCCATACCCTTACAATAATATTTTTTATTATTTATAAATTGAAAATTTTTCTTAATCGTAACTCGGGTTGGGCCCGAGTATGGTATAAAATTTAACAAACTATACCTGGCTCCATGTATTAATCAGACCTTCAGGTCCAGAGTTGGATTTTAATCGGGTCTTTTTATTTATCATGGTACCGGGACTCTATAGGGTTTGGTACGGTTATTTATCACCATACCGGGGCTCTATAGGGTTTGGTACGGGTTGGGTCCAGATAAACCCGACCAGACTAGGGCCATACCCTTACAATAATATTTTTTATTATTTATAAATTGAAAATTTTTCTTAATCGTAACTCGGGTTGGGCCCGAGTATGGTATAAAATTTAACAAACTATACCTGGCTCCATGTATTAATCAGACCTTCAGGTCCAAACTTGGATTTTAATCGGGTCTTTTTATTTGTCATGGTACCGGGACTCTATAGGGTTTGGCACGGTTATTTATCACCATACCGGGGCTCTATAGGGTTTGGTACGGGTCAGGTCCAGATAAACCCGACCCGTTGATATGCCGAGACAAGCTTTTTTTTTTACATTTTGACTCTTTTTTGTCTGGAAAATTATCTCCACCGTTCATTGTGGGGTCAAGCATGTCCATGACGTCATCAATGAGCGCTGGGGTTAACAGATAAGATGCCCGTCATTTAATTATTCATGCTAAAAGAAGGTGTTTTGAGATATTGCTTGATCTGTTCTCCACTGCCACGTTGCACATCAACAACCTTTTCACATTACTTTTGTACTATTTTAACTCTAAAAAAAATACTTTACTATTTTAATACTGTTAATCAATGTTGTTAAAATCGGTTTGGTTTCACCAATGGACTCACAGTCATTATGGGTTAATTTTTCCATTGACCATGCACTATGTAAATCCATACCAAGGTTACCAAAAACACTATAGGAGCATGAAAAACATGTTTATTTATAAATCGTTTCCAAAACAAAAAACTCTAAATAAATTTTGAAAAATATATATTTTTTATTGAGTTTTGGATCGGATCGGATCCAACGTAAATGTGACCTACATTGACATGAGCACATCAAGGGACCATAGTGACAAAAGTTAAAAACGGCAAAATCTCGAGAGTCAAAAACTTGAGAGATTTTGAAAATTTTCATAAATCTCAAGTTTTTTTTGGCAAAATCTCTGTAATAAAAATTAAATTAAAATATAAAAAAATTATAAGAAAATATAAATAAAACACATATAGAAATAAAATTTTTGTGATAAATATATGCTAAAACAGTAAATGTCGTGATATTTGTCACGGTTTGAAAACCTCGTGAGAAATTACTGTTTTAAACTTTTAGGCAATTTTTCACAATATTTTTGTGATATTTTTATAATTCTCGCGATATTTGTTACAAGGCAAATAGGGACATCCATTGGGGAAGCTCTTGGATTTTGGGGGTTACAAGACAAATACCATTCACGCCCATTATTGATCTTCACCAGATCTCCCTATAAATCGGAGACTCATAACGGTGTGATGAGTATTACATACGTGTGTGATTTTTCTCTTTGGGTTCAAGGGTCCTACTCACACGTCAACATTTTGGCCTGAGTTTATTGAGGGCATTGATTGACAAAGAAGAATGCTGACCGCCCACATATACCAAAACATCGTTCGGATTGTCCAAGACTGCATTCGATAAGTGACTATTCCACGATCTCGTTTATGCTAACACTCCCATCCCACTCTAAGAAAAACATGTTTTCCATATTTGAAAAACTTGTTTCCCATGCATTTCTCAAGTGTTTCCCTTTTGTAAGACACATGTTTCTCAAGTGTTTCCCTTTTGTAAGACACATGTTTCTCATATTTGGTAAGTTCTTTTTCCTTGTTAAATGCTTTCCATTTGTTTTTCAATTTATTTTCTGTTTTCATTTTTCAAGATACTTCCCATTTTTATTTCTCTTTCTGGCAACCTGTGACCGCCCCTCCTTGTGAATAAATTTACCTATGCATTTTTTCTCACATGGAAGAGAAAATTATTAACAAATTAAAATTTGCTTGTGATTGAAAAAAAAATCATATGACAAACTGTTCTCTCTCTCAACTTCGATTTTCACATGTTTAACAATATAAAACTTTACGATAATTTCACGCATGTAAAATGTTATTTTTAGATGAGTTTTTTTCTGGCTCCTGGTCCTTTGTGGTATGGCAATCTTGCACGCGTGTCGTGTGTATCATATAACATGGTGAGCATTGGCGGTAGGGGTGTCAACGGGTCTGGTTTACCCGGACCAAATCCTATAGGATCTAGGTATGGTGACAAATAAGAAGACCTGGGTCTGCACTGAAAGGTCCTATTAATACATGAATTCGAGTATAGTTTGTGAAATTTTATACAAGACTCGAGTTTCGATTAAGACCCATAAATTTTCAATGTGTTTTATAGTAACGATTTGTGAGATATTGTTTTGTTTGTTAATATCTATTTATAATATATTATGTTGAATTGTCATATATCGATTTGTAAGATATTATGTATTTTTTATTGTCGATTTGTGAGATATTGTTTTGTTTGTTAATATCGATTTGTAATATATTATGTTGAATTGTTGTATATCAATTTGTAAGATATTATGTATTTTCTATTATCGATTTGTGAGATATTGTTTTATTTGTTAATATCGATTTGTAATATATTATGCTGAATTGCTCTATATCGATTTGTAAGATATTATGTGTTTTCTATTGTCGATTTGTGAGATGTTTTGTTTGTTACTATCGATTTGTAATATATTATGTTGAATTGTGGTATATAGATTTGTAAGATATTATGTGTTTTTTAGTATCGATTTGTTAGATATGGTGTTGTTTGTTAATATCGATTTGTAAGTTATTATGCTTAACTAATCAGTAATCATTGTTATATGCATCTTCTATAAATCATAGTAAACGTATGCGCTGGCTAGCGCAAATTGATATTTTGCACATAACAGTGTTGAGCATATCAGCTAGTTGCGGTGAAGATGACGTATCTCAATCATTGGGAAGTCATAGAGCAATGAACATCCGTACTATCGACGCACCTGAAGAATTGAATATGTGCACTAATGATGCACATGATAAGAAGGGTGCAGGCATTAGATTCACTCTTGACTTGAATATTTCAGCAGACGAACTGCAAATCGATAATGAGGTAGACGATCATGACAGTGCACTTGACAAAGGTGCAGGCACTTCAAGTCTACATGGTAGTACATTTGACTCTGTTCCCGTAGAGGGAATGCAGTTTAATAATGAGAAAGTTGCATACAAATTTTACAATGATTATGCCTTAAAACTTGGCTTCAGTATTAGAAGGTATTCTTGGGCAAAAAATGCACAGGGTGTCATGGTGAGAAAGGCATATGTTTGTTCCAAGCAAGGTTAAAAGAAGTCAAGTGAAAATCCAACAAGGAGCAAGCCAAATTCAAGATGCGGCTATCCAGCAAGAATGGTGTTAAGAAGACTTCCGAATGGAAAATATATAGTTTGTACTTTAATCAATGATCATAATCATGAATTAGCCATTTTATTTATGACTCATATATTAAGGTTATATCGTAAAGTAACTGAAGTGCATGCTACAATTGTTGAAATAGCTGATACCGCCGGCATTGCACCAAGGAAGACATACAATTTCTACGGGCACGTAGATGGTGGTCGTGAGAATATATCATTCACACCTATGGATTTAAGAAACCACTTGAGAAGGAAGAGGTGAGAAAACATAAAGAATGGAGGAATATGTTCTTTGGTTGATTACCTACAGAAAAAACCAAACATTGACCCTGGTTTTTTTAGTGCAATGCAACTGGATGAAGATGGGTATGTTGTGAATATGTTTTGGGCAGATTCAAAGTCAAGAATGGATTATGAATGATTCTGTAACGCCCCAAATATTTAACTCGAAAATTTTGGAATAATTTTTTTTTTTAAACAACAACGGAAAACTTTATTAAATCCTTATTCAAATTATTTGGGCAGGTTACAAGTAATAGCACAGACTCAAGGCATTTAAGTAAAATAAATTCTTGCATTGAAATACTATAAGTTATTATTTACAACTTAATGATTTATTACAAGTCATATTCCTTAGGACATCCGAAGAAGATATGGTCACATGGCACTGTCGTAGCGACGACTGCAATTGCTCGTCATTCAGTTTCCTGAAAAATATTAATTCAGAAAGGGTCAGACTACCACGTCTGAGTAAGAAGCATAATATCCATATGAATATGCACAGTGTCACGTGTACAAGTATATGTGAAACATGTTTAGATAGAACAATAACCATTTAACAAGTGATAAATGTACAGGTCACTAAAGTCAAGTATTTCATGATATATTCCATCAACGTCAAAGCACGATACATCATATGCATGAACCATATTTATATAAGCAATAACAACTTTGGAACTAATGAAGATGTACACCTGACTTAACTAAAGAATTTAATGTAAAATGTGTATAAAGCACAAACATCAACGTTCAACACATCATTCATAAGTTATCACAATTTCCATGTAACGGAAAACTAATTTGAATCATGCTCTACAGGAGTCACAACTTACTCCAACAATTTCAACATCGAGCAGTATGCAACTACTTAAAGATCTTTCTTAATGCACTAACTTTATGTTTCATCTTGTTAATTTCCCTGTGGGTACGCACAGGCATTCGACATCGTAGCAGACCGAGACCACACGGGGGTTTATTATTTTATAACCCGTATGACTAGCCGTACGGATATCCAAAGGGGACGGTTCATGACCGAGAGAGTATTCCCCAATGGCTAGAACTAGAATTAGGATGCACCCTGTACTTCTGCAGAAGACTTGGATCTACCACCTAGGACGAATTGGTAGTCCTGACCCCCTAACTCCGAGGACTGGGGACCAGGTGAGACGCCTCGCTCTCACCAAAACAAAAATTGTCCCACGGAGCTTGTACCATCTACCCTCTCCAAGGTAGACCATGGGTCCAGTAACATACACCATCTTTCAGGTGTACCTAGAGCCCTGGGAAACCAGTAACATATACCGTTGTCAGGTATACCCAGTATCCCGAGAAACCAGTAACATATACCGTCTTTCAGGTATACCCAGAATCCCTTGTTTATATTACATGCGCGTATATTTTCATTATTATTTTCTCTAGGTCCAGTGACATACATCGTCTTTTAGATGTACCCGGAACCCCAATAGAAACTGGTAACATATACCCTCTTTCAGGTATACCCAGAATCTAGAGTTTTCATTTATGTCATCATGTATTAATTTAACTTTTGTTTTTTGTGCTAGGGTATACATATCGTACCCCACTGGTTATGCCGCAACATGGCATAACCCACTTTAACAATTCACATGTGCTCGTATGGCACTGTCAACATTTTGCAAAGTTGCAAGCTCGACTTTAAGTTTTCACATAATCATGTCATGAAGATGTCCTTTATTATGCAAACTTTTGCAGAACAAACATAGATCAACTAGCACCGAAACATGTCATAATATTTACATGCAAATCATGATTCAATTATATGCAATTCCCTTAGCATCATATATGCCCATATGACACCAAAAAGATTTGACAAACTCAGTTTCGAGTTGTATTATCGTGCCCTTGTAGTTTTTCTCATTTGTGTAATTATAACAAAAGTATGAATTTGGCAACATGCAATTCGTGCATTGAAACATTAGTCGCAACCTTCGTATGTCAATCACTTACAAAAACCATGTGCAACATGAATATGTCATGGACACCTAAATCATTTTCCACATTCATCGATACATAACATTCATTTCATAAGCATATAATAAAAATCATCGTGCTATTTAACTTGTGCACTACAATGTGTTTTTACCAGATCTAATGTATGTACAAAATAGGAAATCTCAGACCCACTTGAAGTATGTGCATAATAGTGAATCTCTGATGTAATGTATTTTCCACTTTTAGGGAAGTAACACATACAGTTATCATTTTCTATACTTCACAAACTCAAGAATGAGATAAACATATTTTTCGGGAACAAATAATGAAATGTGCAACTTTTGCAAAAGTGTATCTATGCATACGGTGATGGCCAAAACCATCCAAATTCCCATCTTTATATATATATATATATATATATATATATATATATATATATATATATATATATATATATATATATATATATATATATTTAACAAGTAGAACAAGAATACCTAGACAATTGAGGCTTTATGAACTTGAGCATTTGTCATTCATAAGGTCGTATCGAACCCTTTTTCTTTTCAAAACATTTTATCATATACATGCATATATATATATATATACATATAAATATATACTCTCGACTATGGTCGGGTTGCGATGAGTCATTGACATGCTGCAAATTTGTTGCAACCACCATTGGGCAAAGGCAGATCTCTAAAAGCCTTGAAGACTATACTGAGCCACCCAAACTTGAGGCAAAATAGCCCAAGTCGATCTGTCACTATTTTTTTTTCTTAAAAAGCAGTATGGGTAAAACAAACAGTTTTCCAGTTATACATCTGTATCTTTATTTTTCTGGCCTGCTGTCCCAACACCGTGTGTAAGATGCCATGGCTGAGGTCAATGTTACCCCAGCCAACTATGCTCAAGTAGAGCGTGAGATGCCCTGTTGCGCAAAGGGACAGTCAGCTATATAAAAATTGCGACAGCAAGCTGGAGATGGACAAACCCCAGTCTACTATGTCCCCACACTGACAACGACAATGACCTCAACAGGGTACAACGTCCACTTCCATGCCTGTTGTTGTTGGGTTCAGGTCAATCCATGTCAGGATAAACTGATATGAATCTGGGTTAGTTGTGGTTTATCAAGCGTAAAGATTCTGGTTAGACCAGAATCATGTTTATCTATTGCCAACCGTTTTCACTCGTCTATGTAGATGCCTTAAGAAGACATTTATATGGTGTTTTTTCCCTATATGACAATGTTAGAGTTACATGGAAAGAAAATCCACGAGCTATGCCACACCGGGAGCTTAATAAAAATGGCCACATCTCCATATCCTCAGTCGTACCCATGTGTCATAGCCCATGGGTTTAACGACTCAACTCAATGGAATGAATAAATTGATCACCCATAACTGAGCACCATGAAATTGCATATGCATTTCTATCCACCTTCTACAACATGGATCAGTTTATGAATCCTTGTAAGGCTATTTGATTTCTTATAAGCTTCTTGAACTCTTACGTTTCTTTGCAAGCATTTGCAATCCAAAAAGGACAATAGCCATATCATTCACACAGCTTATAAAGGAGCAAGGAAAAGGTTCAATAAATCCACATTTTTCAACCTGTAGAAAATTTAAGTGACAATGTGCTGCAACATTTAGACTAATAATTACTAGTCTACTCTATTCACACCAACGTCATCAAATCACCAGTTTGATTACTTCCACCAAATCCATCATTAATGCCTTGAAATAATACACATTCACGCATGAACATAGGAGGTTAAAAAAAATTTAAGAAAGAGAGTATTCAACATGCTATCATTTGTCCACCTGATTACATGACTGTAAACACCCCAAATTTTCACCCTCATCCAGTGTTTGTTCATTTCATATGTAATTGCATATCACTGCATACATTTTGCATATCATTTCATCACATTGCATAGCACTGCATGTCATCCCATCTCATTTTCGAGATCCAGCACTCCTGTTTTTAAAATATTCAATCCAGATTCAGGTTTTTAAAACTTTTCTTTCAAAAACAATTTTAAAACTTGGGTTTTTATTCAACATTCTGTCATTTTCCAACCCCCGGGACCTTATATTTTGAAATACTTTCTTAGAAAACGATCTGGATTCATTTCAAACTCAATTTCAATTGATTTTAATTCTCAGATGAGGCCCATTTAGGTGGTGTCGCTTCTGGATTCCTTCACTTATCAAAAATCTCAAAAATCTTAGAGTCTTAGTTGGATCAAGACTCTTTTTCCAGAGTCTTAGTCGGATCAAAACTCTACTTTTCACTACCTTTTTACCTGTTTTCGGAGAAAACCTTTCAAAATCTTCTGTTTTGGCTAAAATCTTAGAGTCCTAGTTGGATCAGGACTCTTCTTCAAGAGTCCAGTCGGATCAGGACTCTTCTTCAGAGTTTTAATCGGATTAGAACTCTAATCTTTCACAATCATTTTCAATCAAATCTTTCAAAATCTTTCAAAATGAGTCAGAAACTCAGAGTTTTAGTCAAAACAGGACTCTGTTCAGAGAGTCTTAATTGGATCAGGACTCCGATCCTGATTTCAAATTTTGAAAGAATCTTTCAAAAAAATCTTTTCATCTATCAAAACTGTTGCGCTTTTATCAAAGAATTTTAAAATTCTGAGGTTTTATCTCAGAGTCCTGATCGAAGTAGGACTCTATCCAAAATTGATGTTCTCGCTTCATTTTCACTGGTTTTCAAAAGCTTTGCCCAAGTTTCATCATTTGCTCATCAGAAAACCAAATCTTTTAGAGTTCTGATCGAATCAGGACTCTTTCTTAGAGTCCTAATCAGAACAGGACTCTGAACCAAAACTTCAATTTCATCCTGTTTTTAACTATTTTCCAAAATTCTCTCATTTGTTTTCTCAGAAAATCCAAAAATCTGAGAGTCCTAGTTCAATCAAGACTCTATTCTCAGAGTCTCAGTTGGATCAGAACTCTGTCTTATTTCAATATTCGTTATTGTTTTCACTGTTTTAACAAGTTCTTTCAACTATTTTTCAGAAAATACCAAAAAAAAAGCTAGAGTTTCAGTCCGATCAGAACTCTATCCCAGGGTTCTAGTCTAGTCAGGAGTCTGTTTGAAGTTTGTTTTTATTTCATTTTCATTTATTTCTATTTGTTTTCAAAATTTAGGTCATTTTACAGAGTCCAGTTAGTTCAGGACTCTATTTTAGAGGTCGGTCGAGTTAGGAGTCTACCCCTGGCTGTGTTTTTCTGACTTATTTCATCATTTCTTGATAAAATCTTTTGAAAATTCTTTCATTTGGCTTTTAAAATCTAAAATCTCAGAGTCCTAAGAGTTCAGGACTCTAACCCGGAGTTCCAGTTCGCTTGAGACCCTATTTTCAAAGATCTTGAATTTCAAATATTGATTTTAACCCTTTTTTAAAGCCATTTTCAGTATTTATTTCAAATTTTCAAAACTTTGATGTGGGGTCCACTCAGTTGGCGCCATATCCAGAGGAGTTCTGACCCAGTTGGAACTCTGTGCCATTTCAAAACTTTCAATCTCAAAGTCTACTTTTGAATTTCTTTTCAAAAACCTCTCATTTTCAAGTTTTAAAATCATTTTTTGAAAATTCAAGTGGAGCCCACTCGGGGTGGCGCCACATTTGAATAAGTCAAGGTTAGACTAGGGTTAGTCACTGTCCTAGTTAGGTTAGGGGTTTAGAGGAGTCAAAATTAATTTTAAAAATCCATTTTATTTAACTTTTAAACCATTGGTTTTTAAAGGTTTTAAATTCAGGTTTTAAAAACCAAATGTGGGTCCATACTAGGTGGTGCCACATTTGGACTTTCTAGGGTTTAATTAAGGGTTAATTAGGGATTAATTAGAGTCCCACCTAGGCTATAATTCTCCAAAAAATCGTTGCCCCTTCATTGGATTTATTAGAAAGAGTTCTAAAAAAATAAAACTCCTTAATTAACTCTAATTAAGGAGGTTTTGAAAACCTATAAATAGGGGACTTCAAGAGGTCAAAGAGGGCTCTTTTTCTCTCGAATTTTCGTGGCCTCTCTCTCCTCTCCAGCACCTCCACCTTCCTCCATTGCAGCTGCAGCCCCAAGGTGAGTTTATTTAATATTATTTTATTAGTTTTTATGATTTTTCAATAGATTTCACCATGGAAACTCTTGTGTTCATGGATTTAACCATGGATTTCATCCAAGAACCCCAAAATCGACCCAAGAAGATGATCTAAATCAGTTTGAGGGTGATTTCAAGGATTCTAATCCATTAGAATCGATGAGAGGTACGTTTTTCATGTTCTTAACCGACGAAACGTGAGATTTACCCGTTAAATGGGTTAAATCCATGATTTCAAAGGTGAAAGTAAATTCCAGCCATGGATTCCCTGTATTTTATTTTTTTATTTGTTTATCCATGTTTATTACACGTTTTCCAGCATAGAAATCAATTTTATTTTACTGTTTTAGTGTTTATTTTATTATTTTTCATTAGTTAATGCATGGTTTCCTAAGTTTCTTAGATTTCTGTGTGTTTTTAGTTTAGAATAGAAAAGAGCATGCTGTTTCGGATTGAAATATTCGTTGTTTATTTCTGATTTTTTTATATGTGATGCATGCATATCTAAAGGAACTACTGTAAAAAAACCAGAGGTTTTGGACTTCGGGAACCCTGTCAAAAAAATCAGACATCAAGTCGGGTTTTTAAAACTTTAAAATCGTTGTTAAAATCAAGAAGGTAACTTGCTGTGATGATATTTTTCTCATCTTATATCCGATTTTAGATCTTTAAAGTTCCATGGATTCATATTGATTAGATCTAGCTACTGTGAATTTTTTAGAATTTTTGATTGCTGTTTAGTATTTTTCCTTTGTCAGAAATTCTGATTTTCAATTTAAAACTCGTTAGGGTTTACCAAAACCCTAATCAGACTTGTGTTATTCATAAATCCCAAACCACAGATTCGATTCATGATCTGTAAAAAGTGAGTATTGTTATTTTTCTGTCTACTATTTACTGATAAAATATCAGATATTTTAGATCAGTATTTCTATTTATCCCGAAATTATCAATTGAAAGTATTTGTTTTAACCCCTGTTAGATTTGTTAGATTTTAGTTCAGATTGCCGGAAGGGTTTCTCTCTAACCGGAGATGCTTTTTCCGATCTGTAAATTAGGAAATCTTTGTTTTTCTTTCTAGTTTGTCTCTGTAAAATTCCATAGGTTTTAATGAAAGATTGACCCCTAATTCGGGTCTAACTCTGAAACTGGTTGGTGAACTAGGTCAAAAATAGCATATTTTTAGGGTTTGATGCAATTTTCGGGTTAATTTAATGTCAAAAAATTATTTTTATAATTCTAATTCAAAATTAGGGTTATAACAAGTGTAGGTATCAAATTTGATGAATTTTGGAATATGATTGATGGCTGAATTAAGCAAATTGCAAAACAGGGCTCCCGAAGAATTCCAAAACACTGCAAAAATCACAAAATTTATGATATTCTTGGATTTTCGTGTATAAGCATATATTTTTAGGCTTTTATCATATTCATAATAATATTAGGATACTTTAGGTTAAATTTGATGTTCATTTGATTTCATTTAGTGCATAAATCCCAAGTTTTTACCAAAATATTTTCTAAAAACCCTGATTTGAAGGCCATAGTCTTGCTATCGGGGGCAATTTGGTCATTTGACCTAAATTTCGAAATCCCTAACCCTAATTTCCATATTTTTAAGCATGTCATATCATATTTAGTTTAGTATATTTGCATTTGAATTTCAAAACTTGCATTTTATCAAAATAACTTTCTGAAAACCCTAATTTCAAGGCCATAGTCTTGTTATTAGGGGTATTTTGGTCATTTTGACCCCAATTTCAAAATTTCATATCTTATATTCCTTATTTATTCAATTTTATTTCATACTTTATCATTTTGATTTAATGGAATCATGGCAAAAAGGCTTATATCTAGCAAAATCCAGCAATTTCCTGATATTGCTGGATAAATCCAGAAAAGCCAACATATCATCACTAACAAAGTTTTCTAGTTTTGCAGGTATATTGAAGACTTTATTTTCCATGTATTTAATTTTCAATAGTGATGTAAACTAAATTAAACTTTGGAATAAGAATTTACATTTCCTGCTTAGCTTAGGCAGCATTGCATATAGTTTATTTTTTTAAATAATGTTAATGTGTGATGGATGATGATTCATGCATATTCAAACTCACTATGGTCTACACGAATGGCACATACACTAGCTTTTATGAAGTTTATAAACTTGGTGGAATTTGTATTTATGGCCATAGTCAGAATACGAATGATACCCAGATTTATGATCTTCACATTAGCCACATTCAGCCTACACTCTTAGGCTAACTTCAAAATGCACTGCATTTCTCAAAAATACAAAAAGTATTTCTCAATTTCTCAAATCCATATTCATTCATTTCATGCATTTGCCAATTCCAATTCAAATCTCAATTCAAAGAAGTTCATTTTCTCAAAATTTTCTAAGTCATATGAAGAAATCGATTTTCTCAAAATATGGATTTGCCAATGATATTTCAAGTATTTCCAGAGTTCCAAATTCGATTTTCTAAGTTATATTTTCAATTTCAAAGTTTGAATTCAAAGAAATCGAGTTTTTCAAAGTTATTTCACATTTTTGGAAATCGATTTTCACAAAAATCTCTTATATACTTCCGAAATCAATTTTCACTTTCTCAAATACAGCATTTCAAATCCTAATTCACAATTTTCCATGTGATATCTATTCTAAGTGTTTCAGTTATTCAAAGCAAACATCATGTTTTCAAATATGTATTTTCAGAAATTCATAGCACATGCCTGATTCTTTGTGCATTTAGGAATTAGAATATGGTTTAGACAAGTTGAACAAAGCAAAGCAGTTGATTGATCCTTGGTTCAATTACCCCTGGTAAAGGCGTCAGGAACGGTTGAACCTCGTACCGACAGGCGAGTCCCATTCTTTGGAATAATCCCGCATTTTAAAAACGAAGGCGAGTTATTTTCAAAAACGATATCAAAGGTCAGTTTGATTCGCAAAAAGTTAAAAATTTTGCGATGATAACAATGACTCGGTTGTATATATATGTATATATATATATATATATATATATATATATATATATATATATATATATATATATATATTGAACTATGTCACTAATTGAAAAATGGATATGAAAACCAAGTTTAAGTTTGTTGGAACTCTTATTTTCAACCTTCCGTTAGTTGTTGCTACATGTGACAACTTTTCTTTTTTTCTTTGTTGAAGATCTGCTAGCTACAGCAGACCCTTACGGGTATGCAGCATGTAGCACTATTGTTCAGTCTACTTTTAAATACTTGGGTCATAATGGGCGGTGGTTCCAGTCCCTACAAACGATGGCAGACCCTTATGGGTTTGTAGCCCACAACACCAACCCACCTCGAGTCACATTGAGTCAACCCAGGTCAGTTGGGGGTCGACCAAACTGGTCCGATATGCCCAGTCTCTATTGCATAAAGAAAAAGAATGTGAGGTTGTGCTCTACCGCACAAACACTGAATAAAAATTGAATTCAATGGAATATTAAAGTTGCAAACATCAAACAATAGCACAACCGTGAATGATATTGATTAACCCCTAGTACCATGTACATAATCCAAAATGAGGTTGTATAACATTTATGGACCTGTACAGGAAGGCTAAAATGTATGTCATGGTAAAAGGAAGAACCAAAAGCATATGAACCGTATGAGAAACATTGCAAGCCAGTCATATCAAGTGCAATAAAAAAAAACTCTTTGCCATATTCATGTAAAATAACGTGGATAGAAATAAAAGTGATGGGCAGTCTTTAGGGTTGTATCGATGGTCATCATGCAAGTCGTGCTAATATGGTACCAACCTGATCTAACCATTGTTTTTTTTTTTTCATTTACATCAACCATCCAAATATTTTGAGGATACAGATCCACGCTCCCCCTCCTTCGATCTGCATATTCGTCTCCGCCACTGGATCCACCAACACTAATTTATAATGAGTTGCTAGATCCAAGTATGTTCGCATACAAGGGAAAACCATTCCCATCGGCTGTGGCAAAGACTCAGGGTTGCACATTCATGCTCGTGAAGGGTATGCAATGTATTTGTACTACATGGCACATCACATTTAAATAAGGCATATATTGCATCTTACCTTTTGTTGGAGTTCTGAGCGAACAAGGCGACGCTTCTTCTTCGCAGGGCGGCACACCATTTCAACAATGGAGTCCACACGTCCAACAATGGAGTTCACATGTCCAGCAATGGAGTCCACACTCACGGTGGGAGAGAAGATGAAAAGACGTTGAGAGAGAGAGAAAAAGTCCCCAAAATGAGTTCACGTTTTCTCCTTTTCTCAAGGCCCCCCTTTCTCTAATTAATCTCCTTCATTTAAGCATGATTTTTAATTTCTAAAAATTTTAGAAACTGTCCACCATTCACATTTTTGTAACTGCCTCCTCCATATTCAAAATTCAAGAGGCCCTTTCACCTTCCATTAGCCATTATTGAGTTTCCCATTTGGGTAATCGTCCAGCCACTCTTACCTTGAAAATGTGTTTTCCTATTAAAGTCACCTTAATGAGGAGTTACTAAAAAAAACCATTGGTTATAAAATATTTCCGCAAAAAGTGTGACACACCGAGGGATTTGAACTGGGGTTCTCCTCCCTACGAAGTAACGAGCCCCACCAGTGTACTATACTCAATTTCGTTGCATATCTTTGCAACGAAATTTTACTTAACCTCTATTAACGATTTTGACATGCTTGGCCAAAATGACATTTTTTGTTTTGGCAAAACCATTTGGCGCACAGGGGATTTGAATCAGGGTTGCCCCATAACTGGGCAAGACCTCTTGCCATTACACCACATCACCTTTTGTTGCATGATAGGTCTTTATTAATTTATATATATACGAATTTGGTTCTTGACGAATCTCAAATACGAGTTAGATTATATTTTAGATTTTCTGACCTTTCTGACTATGTTTCCAGATCTTGATTGAGATTCGACCATATTTGGATTCATTAAGATCAAACTGGATTTTTTTTAATTGGGTTTCGGATCCATCCAGGATTCGAATCCGTTCATCGTACCCGAACCCAGATACTTGATCCATTTGATCCAGTTTGGATTCAAGATCCATTTGGATCGACTCTATATCCTTTATCGTATTTATTTTAAAGAATTTTATCCTTTATTTAGTTTGATAATTATCAAAATTTTGCGGGTTTTACAGCTTCAATGATGTGCTTGTTTTTTATACGACAGTGAAGATTAATATGAAACTCCGTCTGTGTAGTTATACACTGCCGGTCCCAAGCCCGGATAAAGGAGGAGGGTTGCGGTAGGCCTGTGACAGCCAGCATAAAAACTTTGTCATATCCTATGAAAATGAACCAATATGAGAATTTCGTTGGGGCGTTCCCTACTGAGCGACGCGCTGTACTCTCTAGGCCCGGAGGCAGTGATAAATGTGCAAGGGTTGCTAGGTCGTCGCCCAGAAGCGACGCGTCACACCGGCGCCCGGGTGTGGTGTCAAATAGGCAAGGGTTCCCTCACTTTGTTGGACGGGTGGGGGTAAAGAAGTTAGTCCAAGACCATAAAATTAGGTTAGCCACTTGGAACATAGGGTCTTTAACTGGTAAGTTGGTAGAGTTAGTAGATGTTATGTGTAGGAGAAAGATTGATATTTTATGTCTTCAAGAGACCAAATG
The DNA here is from genome assembly GCF_984573655.1 of Nuphar pumila. NCBI lineage: Eukaryota > Viridiplantae > Streptophyta > Magnoliopsida > Nymphaeales > Nymphaeaceae > Nuphar > Nuphar pumila. The sequence goes on along the minus strand of NC_143251.1, from coordinate 119,478,599 downwards.
GGTAGGTGAGAAAGCTAAAGTGATAGGACCTTGGGGATATAAGATTTGGTATACAGGAATAAATAGGAATAGGAATGGAGTAGGGATTGTTATGAGTCGTCAGTTTATAGATAATGTAGTTGAGGTCCGTAGGAAGGGTGATAGAATTTTACTTATTAAATTAGTATTAGGTACGGATATTATTAATATTATTAGTGTTTATGCACCTCAAGTAGGTTTAGATGATTCCATTAAGCATCAATTTTGGGAAGATTTAGATGGAGTAGTACAAGAGACATCTTATGGAGAAAAGCTTTTCATCGGCGGTGACCTTAATGGACATGTAGGCATTAGTAGGGATGGATTTGAGAATATCCATGGAGGCTATGGTATAGGAGAAAGAAATGAAAGTGGAGAAAGGATTTTAGATTTTTGTTTGTCCTATGATATGATCTTAGCAAACACCTGGTTTAGGAAGAGGGAGTCTCACCTAGTAACATTTAAAAGTGGGGTTAATACGAGTCAGATAGATTTTTTCCTACTTAGAAAGAGAGATAGGGGTTGTTGCATCGATTGTAAGGTTATACCAGGAGAAAGTGTAGCTACACAACATAGAGTCTTAATTTTAGATCTTAGAATTAGACAATGCCGTAAAAGGGATAGACATAGGATAGATCCTAGAATTAAGTGGTGGGCACTGAAAGGAGCTAAACAAGGAATGTTTGTAGAGCAGGTAGTTAAGGAAGTTGATTGGTGTCTCGAGGAGGATTCAGAATCAATGTGGAATAAGATAGCGGGTGGTATGAGAAAGGTAGCTAAGGAGGTATTGGGTGAGTCTAAAGGCGGTGCACCACTAGGTAAGGATACATCATGGTGGAATGAGGATGTCAAATTAGCTATTAAGGTTAAAAGAGAGTGTTATAGAAATCTAAGAGTCGTGATAATGAGAATTTGGAGAAGTATATGATAGCAAAGAAGGAAGCTAAAAAAGTTGTTCGAAACGCGAGGGCTAAGGTATATAAGGAGGTTTATGACAAGTTGGATACCAAAGAAGGCGAGAAGGATATTTATAGGCTTGCAAAGATGAGAGATAGGAAATCGAAGGATTTGGGTATGGTTAGATATATCAAAGATGAAACGCAAAGGGTTTTAGTCAAAGATGAGGAGATTAAGGAGAGATGGAAAGATTATTTTGATAAGCTATTTAATGATAGTCATGCTCAAGATCTTGGAGACTTCTCCATTCCTTTTCATGAGATAAATCGTGACTTCATGCGCAAGATTCAAAAGAAAGAAATTGCAGAGGCTTTGAAGAAAATGAAATCAAGAAGGGCAGTTGGCCCAGATGGTATACCTATCGAGGCTTGGAAATGCTTGGGAGAGAAAGGTTTAGAATGGTTGACAAATCTTTTTAACTTGATTTGGCGAACAAATAAGATGCCTAATGAGTGGAGGAAGAGTACTTTGGTGCCTTTATATAAGAATAAGGGTGATATACAAGATTGCACAAACTATCGTGGTATAAAACTCATGAGTCATACTATGAAACTTTGGGAGAGGGTGATTGAGTCTAGGTTGAGGAAGGTTGTCATGATATCGGAGAATCAATTTGGTTTTATGCCTGGAAGATCAACTATGGAAGCTATACATCTTCTTAGACAACTTATTGAAAGATATAGAGAGAGGAACAAAGATTTGCATATGGTTTTTATTGATTTAGAGAAGGCATACGATAGAGTACCTAGGGACGTTCTCTGGTGGACAATGATGAAGAAAGGTGTTTCTCTCAAGTACATTAGTATAATTAAAGATATGTATGAAGGAGTAGTAACCAATGTCCGCACTTGTGGAGGGGTGTCAACCAATTTTCCGATAACGGTTGGGTTACATCAAGGATCTGCTTTAAGCCCTTTCCTATTTGCGATAGTGATGGATGAGCTTACGAGATCAATTCAAGAAAATGTACTCTGGTGTATGTTGTTTGCTGATGATATTGTTTTGATTGATGAGTCTAGAACTGAGGTTAATGCTAAGTTAGAATTATGGAGACAGACATTGGAAGCTAGAGGTTTTAAGTTGAGTAAGAGTAAGACTGAATATATGGAATGTCGGTTTAGTAAGCAACGAAGTAGTGATGGGAGTGTAGTGAAGCTTGGTGAGCAAGATATACCGATGAATGATTATTTCAAATATTTGGGATCCATCATTCAAAAGTATGGAGAAATTGATGGAGATGTAAATCATAGGATAAAGGTTGGGTGGATGAAATGGAAAAGTGCTACTGGAGTGTTGTGCGATCGTAGAATGCCATTGCGGTTGAAGGGAAAGTTTTATAGGACGACTATTAGACCCGCTTTACTATATGGTACGGAATGTTGGGCTGCCAAGAGACATCATATTCAACAAATGAGTGTAGCTGAGATGCGGATGCTTAGATGGATGTGTGGAAATACAATAAAAGATAAGATTCGGAACGAAGAGATACGTAAGAAGGTAGGTGTTGCACCCATTGAAAATAAGATGCGAGAGAATCGTTTACGGTGGTTTGGACATATTCGGCGAAGGCCTAATGATGCTCCAGTTAGAAGGTTGGAGAAATGGGAAAATATATTAGTTAAAAGAGGTCGGGGTAGGCCTAGGAAGACTTGGATGGAGATGATAGGAAAGGATATGAATGCTTTGAACCTCACCGAGGACATGGCGTTGGATAGAAATGATTGGAGGAAAAGGATTCATGTGGAAGACCCAAAATGAATTTCTTTTTTGGTTCATATCGCTGACCCCAATTGTTTTGGGATGAAGGCGTAGTTGTTGTTGTTGTTGTTTGTTGTAGTGAAGATTAATATGAAACAATGGTCATTTGCGCAGTTTGTCGGAGTGAACCATCACTTACGGAGTTGCATATTAGGCGACGCTTTTTTGTATGACCAGACCAAGGAAACCTTTGAGTGGTTGTTCAGAGTATTTACACAGGCAATAAATGGGAAGCACCCTAGACTTGTACTTAGAGATGGTGATCATGCAATTGCAACTACAGTGTCTCATGTATGGCCATATGCACAACATCGCCTATGTTTGTGGCATATCTTTCAAAATGCAGCAAAGAACATAGGACACATTTTTAATCAGAAGACAGGGTTTGATAAAAAGTTTAGACAGTGTGTACTTGAAAGCATAGACGAGGTCTCCTTTATGTCCGATTGAAAGCAAATGATTCAGATGTACGACCTTGAAGATTGTGTGTGGTTACAACATTTATATGCAGACAAAGAGAAGTGGTCATTGACATATAGAAGACAATACTTTTGTGCAAGTATGATAAGCACACAAAGAGCTGAATCTATGCATGCCACGCTAAAAAAAACATTGTATTCATGTTTAACAATGCTTCGTTTCATGAAACAGTATGAATTATTTGTAGACGATCTTAGACAGAATAAACTTGAACAAGATGTAAAATGCTTCAACACCCGCCCTGTAACTTTGGTCATAAAAATATTGACGCGACCTGCAGATCTGTATACACTAACTGTATTTGAATGGACTAAAAAAAAGGTTATACAGGTCATGAATTGTAACATAGAAGGACGTATGCAATATGAGAATATGCACAAATACCATGTTGTATGGGATGACGAAGAGTATCCAAAAAGGCAAGAAGCACATGTTACATACAATGTTGACAACAGAATGGTTGAATGTGCATGCAAAATATTTGAATTTAAAAGTATTTTATGTCGTCATGCATTAAAGGCACTTAATCAAGAGAAGATACAAGAAATACATGTGTCATATATAATGCGAAGATGGACGAGATAAGCAAAGATTGAACTGGTAGAGATAAATAATGTCAGTCCATCTAGTGTTGATGAGAAGTGCCAGATAGCCTCCCGTTACCAACAACTATGTAGGTTACTTATGCATGTTGCAGATTTAACATCGAAAAGCGAAGAAACCTATGTATGTATGAGAAACGTATCAAGAGAATTACTTAAAAAAGTACAGTTAATTTACTATGAGTTTATTGCAGCTCGTGAAGACCAATCTAAGAAAACGGGATCGAACAACGTAGGTGAAAATTATGCTTTCCCTGACCCTTGTAAGAAGTTGCGCCAAAGTGTAAAAACCATCTTTGACAAGTCAGAAGTAAACATTGTAGATTATGATGAGAATATTCACCTAGCGAAGGGTAGCAAAAGGAAACCTGTCTCTGATCGCAGTCGTTGAAGGACAAAGGGTGCACTAAAATTGGTTGGCAAGAAAATGTCTAAGAAACAACCAAGCCTTTCGCATGAACATGTATGAAATAAAGTATATTGCTTCCCATGTAAATTGTATTATGTGCAACCTATCAATATCTTACTTGTATATTTTCAACATGCAACAATACCATATAGACGTGCACTACAATGTTGGAACCTGCAATCCACCCGACCTGTTTGAGTGGAACAATGGCATGAGTATGACAAGTCTTTTGGTATGTAACAATTTTGGGAGGATGTTAGCATTTCTTGTTGAACTTAATGTAGTGTCTGATATTGTTCTATTTCATGACAGACTCTGTTCAATTCAAAAGCGAGCAACTCAACACATGAATCGTGTGTGGATTCTTTAGCTTCAAAATAGTTGTAGCATTTAGCTTTCATATCTTACAAATCGTTGTAATGTTTAGCATTCTATAATTCTTTGTTGTAATTCTATAATTCTTTGTTGTAAATCGATAATTCTTTGTTGTAATTCTATAATTCTTTGTTGTAAATCGATAATTATGTGTTGTAATGTTATAATTTTTTGTTGTAATTCTACAATAGAAATCATACTATAAATATCATAAAAATCGACACCAGAAAACACATAATGTCTTACACATTGATATACAGCAATTGAGCATAATATATTACAAATCGATATACGAAAATTCAACATAATAGCCTACAAATTGATATTAACAAACAAAACCATATCTCACAAATCGATACTCGAAAACACATAATATTTTACAAATCGCAAAAGGGATTAGCGATGTATGCGGTGTACAAAGGCTTCTAATGTTCGCCCTTCATCAATGAAAATCCAATAAGCAATTAGAGATGTGTATTGTTCATAAATTTGTGTGATGCTCACCCTACGTGAATGAAAATCACAAAAGGGATTAGCGATATATGCGGTGAACAAAGACTTGTAATGTTCGTCCTTCGTAAATGAAAATTCAATAAGTGATTAGATATGTGTACTGTTAAGAAATTATTGTTATGCTCACCCTACGTGAATGAAAATCGCAAAAGGGATTAGCGATGTATGCGGTGTACAAAGGCTTGTAAAGGGATTAGCTATGAAAATCGCAAACGGGATCAACGATTTGTATCGTTGAAGTAAAACCCAAAACCCTTAAACTTAAACCCTAAACCCCAATTGCCCATAAAAACGATTAGGAAATATCGTTGACATAGACAGCCCGTAAAAGCAAATCGCGATAGCACGTAGCCTTCATACGTCATTGTGTAAATCGCGATGGTACGTGCCATTTAATTAGACAAAGCTCATTATCTAAAAGACAGACGTCATTGTGAAAATTGCAATGGTATAACGATTTACACGATGACGTCTATGTTGGCCACATCTGAATAAAATTCGCATTGTGCATGTGTACAAATTGCAGTAAAATTGCACAGTCAATGTTTGTGCAAATTGTTTTAGACTTTTATCAATCATTATGTAAATCACGATAGGAACACATCTCGTAAAAGTAAATCATTGGCATTTTCACGCTACATAACGCTAAACGCTTGTTTGATTTTTATTTTCGAATGCCTATCATTACAAAGATTTGTTTAGTGACATTTGTGTGCTACACTTAAACTGATGTTAACAAAAATATCATGTCTCACAAATCGACACTAGAAAATATATATAATATTACACATCGATATATGATAATTCAACATAATATATTATAAATCAGTATACGACATTTCAACATAATGTCTTACAAATGGATATACGGCAATTCAACATAATATATTACAAATCGATATTAACAACCAAACAATATCTCACAAATTGACACTAGAAAACACATAATATCTTACAAATCTATATACGGCAATTCAACATAATATATTACAAATCGATATTAACAAATAAAACAATATCTCACAAAAATCGATATAATATCTTAAATTATTGCAGAATTTATTGTGATTTGGGCGCTTGAGGTGGCGATTTGCGTATTCAACACACGCGTGCCAGGTTTGTAATTTTGGTTTATGGATCAATGTGAATTTTGTATATAGTCTTACAAATTTTGTTACAAATGTCTGTACAAAAAAATTTTGAAAATTGAAAGTTTAACCAAAAATTGCTATCTCTCTCTTAGCCATAGAATGTAACCATCTTCACGTTATCCTTGAGAACAGGTAGACGTTTAAAATGACTTCCTCTTACTCCTGGGGGCTTCGCGTCCTTCGTAGCTTTCTAGGTAATCTTGCAGTTTGGGTTTTTGTATCATCCTCAACTAGAAAATCCTTCAATTCTTTGCATAATTCTTTGCAGAATCCAGGTATATCATCCTGGAAAAAAAAATTGAGAACAATATAAAAATATAGTAATCAATAATATAGGTTAATAAATAATGTTTAAGTGTACAATATACAACAGTGAATTCTGGTGCTCGTTCATAGTATATTGCTTCAATATACTTCATTACAAAGATGCCACAATCGACACTATTATTTTGTAAATGAGCATCATCTGCGACGTGAAGCCTCAACGGGCCAATGTTGACACCCAACATATCTTTGAAAAATCCAACCTCTGGTTTATGCAAAAGAAAGTAAATTTCGGGCCATGATACAAGATACGGTAATCTTAAAGATAGAAATTTACCAAATGCACAATGTCACAGTCTACACCAATGTCATAATCCAAGAAGTTGTATAGCCATAATTTTTGTTCTCGTACATCCAACACGTATAAGACCCAATGCTTTTTCGATTGCCATAATGTAAAAATCAATATTTGCAAATCGATTATAAAATATCTTAAAAAATAGATATGAAAATGTGTACTGATACCATAAAAATCAATGTTAAGAATCAGCATATAAATCGATATTAAGAATTAAACTAATATCTTAAATCAATATTAAGAATCAGCATAGAATCAAAACAACATCTTAAATCGCTATGAAAATTCTTATTGATAGCTTAAAAATAAATATTAAGAATCATAATAAAAATCGATATTAAGAATCAAAACAATATTTTAAATCGATATTAAGAATCAACATAGAAATCAATATTAAGATTTAGAGTAATATCGTAAATCGATATTGAGAATCAAAACAATATCCTAAATCGATATTAAGAATCAGCATAAAAATTGATATTAAGAATCTAAACAATATCTTAAAAATCGATATTTAGAATCAGCATAGAAATCGATACTAAGAATCAAAACAATATCTTAAATCGATATGCAAATTTCTATTGATAGATTAAAAATCGATATTAAGAATCAAAACAAGATCTTAAATAGATTTAACATCTTACAAATCGATATGGTCACAAACCTTTTCACTTAAAAAAAAGTTTGTCATTTGGTCATCGTCACCCTAGTATTGTATTCCGTCTAGAAATCCAGCCGCGTATGGCATTCAGCGGACAATACTCTGTTGAACGGAACAGTAATAATAGTAAGTTTAAAACACAAAGGTACATTAGTAAATAAAATGACAAAATAAACATATAAGATAACCGATATACCATAAAATAAGGGGTGACGACGCAGACCGACATGGTTCTTCCCTTGCTTTGAATATACATGACGAAATCGTGTATAGTCTGTTTAGAACAAATGTGCATTTGTTAACATACATACCCATGGAATACGTTAATGTATAACTGAGAGTGGTTGCATACGTACAAAATTACTGATAGTGTGTCTTGCAAATTCATCTCGCATTCGGTCGATGTTCTCTTCGAGCACTTTGCTGAGTTCTCTGGCACCTTATTTTATAGATACTGCACTGAAATTAGCTGAATATTCAGTAAAATAACTGTAGCATTATATTTAGTAAACGAACTGTAAACGACGTAAAAAAGATAAAGCAGGTTATAGAAATTGAAGGTACCATTTTTGTGGATGTTTGACTGAATCGTAGCGTCCTTCTTTGATATCGATACAGCTTGCGCTTAGAAGGAGGTTAGAGGAAACGTCAGTTTTTCTGTTCGTTGCTCACGAAGCAGGTTATAGGAAAGGCTCCTTTTCTTCTTTAAATGAAATGCCGTATGTTCCATGCTATTAAAGAAAATGTCTTGTGTCCTTGCATAATACGATGATGTATTTATTTATTGTTCACGTCGTTTCACATCCTGTGAGTTTTCAAAAATTATGCAAAAAGAATATTAACAAATAAATAAATTACATTGTGCATTAATTAAAAGACGTCATTTTATTTGCTAGTATCATCGACACGATGTTAGTACGTGTAAATGAATGACACGTAGCATAACATCAGTAGCGTGTCAGATCCTAAACCTTATATTAATGTTATGCAACATTTCTTGCAACTAAAGGAATCGCTATACATAATAAACTCAAAACTAGTAATCGCTATAATTGCTATCACAGGAAGTACAAATCGTGGTAACTACATAATTGTTATATCTATTAATCGCTAAACTAAGTAATTACTATCACAAGAAACGCTATAAATAATAAACCCTAAACCAGTATTCGCTATACGATTTAGCAAACATAAGTACAAATAATGGTATCTTCATAATCGCTATACTGAGTAATCGACATATTAAGTAATCACTATCACAAGAAATGCAAAAAGTAATAAACCCTAAGCTAGTAATCACTATATGATTTAGCAAACGTAAATACAAATCGTTGTAACTTTCTAAACACTATACATATTAAGCGCTATCTAGAGTAATCACTATTACAGGAATCACGATACATAATAAACCCTAAGCCAGTAATCGTTGTTATACGTAAGTAGAAATCATGAAAGAGTTATATAATTATAAACCTAAGTTTATGTAGTCTTGTCGATTTTTCAGTGGCACTTCTGTGTTACACTTATTAAGGAAAGAATTATATAATTACAACAAAGAATGATAGAATTTCAACATAGAATTTTCGGGATACACAAATCACATATGTTTATTCACTTGTGCTTGACAACTCAGATGGACATAGAACTCGTCTCTGTCTTGGACTTGGTAGAGTCTCTTTATTTGGTGACCTCTTCATTCCCTTGATCTTATAAAACCCACTGGTAATCATCTCAACCAATGACCCAATTTGTTTACTCAAACTCTGCACGTCCTTCTCCAGCATCGCTAACCTTTGGTCAGACGATACCTTCTCCTGTGGGAGCTGTGTTTGCCCCATATCGTGTACTGCAACAAATCGAATCGTAGTATTCGCCAAATAGACACGATGGACGTTACATCTATGTTAGAGGATGACACGCTTGGGGACAAGAGTGACTGCACTTTCAGGTTGCTTCTCCTCAATCTGTCGATTTCTACGCATGGGTTGCCAATATTGTTTGAAATAGTTGGGGTCATATTGTCGTTCTTTATAATCATATGGTATAGCACGAACACCTCCTTTGTTTCAGCTATCCAATTGTTTCGTGAAGCGTTTATGCCAATTCACGTTTGTGGCCCCACCACTATTCATCTTCCTTTTCAATGCCACAAGCAATTTTGGTATCGATTGTCCCAAGCCAGCTTGTCGACTACCATGCGGCATCTCAGCTTCATATTTGCTAAAGAGCCAAATATCGCAGACAGACAGTTTCGCAGCCTTGGCAACAACCTCGTTGTCCTCGTCCTCCCCATCCCCATAAGGTCTCCAAACAACCTGTACAATCGAGATTATGGTTTAGATATAGACATAATTTTTCATGCAAAATGTTGAATGCGATAATGATTTGTACTAAATAAGACAAAATGTTGAATGCGATTATTAGTTAAGAATGTTAAACATTACAATGATTTAATGTAATGAAAGTTAGATGCAAATGTGATAACGATTTGTACTAAGGAAAATGATATGTTGAATGCGATGATTACTTGAGAATGCTAAACATTACAACGATTTACGGTAATGAAAATTAGATGTAAAGGCGACGTCAATTTGTACTAAGGAAGACAAAATCCTAAAGCAATGATTACTTAAGAATGCTAAACATTAGAACGATTTACGCTAATGAGAGTTAGATGTAAATGTGATAATGATTTTTAATAAGAAAAACAAATTCCTAAAGCGGTGATTACTTAAGAATGCTAAAGCATATAACAATTTACGCTAATGATAGTTAGATGCGAATAAAATAACGATTTATACTAATGAAGACAAAATCATAAAGCGATGATTACTTAAGAATGCTAAACATTACAACAATTTTAAACCATTTACCTCATTTAATTGCAGCCCATCTAAAATGAATTGAGCATTTTCGCACTTGACATTTATTGAAGCCCACACGCCAATCATGGAAAAACCACAAACCGCAAGACCACATTGAGGATGCAAGGTGACAATATGCTCCCAAGTCCAGGCCTACAAAAACAATATATTAGTAAGACTACAACCTTCAACGAGCTTAATCCACAAGCACTAAATATGTAATAAACAAATACATGAACAAATGGCCAAAACCCCCCGACGGTTTTCGTACCCCTACTCGCACGGTAAAGTTGATTGTACAAGTGTGCGAGCATAGCAGCACCCCATGACAAGTTGTCGACTTCATCTAAGTCTTCTAGTAACTGCAGCCACAAGTAACTTATTCTCGAACCAGAACAATCGGAAAATAAAGTTAGTCCAAAAAAATAAAGAAGGAAGCCATGCAACTCTTGGTCAGCTGCTTCAGATGCACATACAGCGGATCGGCCTTTCCATTGATTACGAAAAAAATAAACTTTCATCGATGAGGAATTGCGTCCACCAGAAATACACTCACGCCATTCCTCCATCGACATTCCTATAAGGGTCGTGCAATTGTCCGTTGGGTTATAGTTTGAATTTCATGTTAGGACGACACTTCTATGACACTCAAGACCCGTAATCCATGCCACATCTTCTAGGGTCATGGTCATCTCAAAACCCCCAAACTGGAACGTGTTCGTCTTATGGTTCCACTTATTGACCAAGTGGATCATGGTGTTCCAGCAATTTTCAAAATAATGTTGGTCCAGAAGGCCGTCGAAGTGCATCTTTCGTAATCGGTTCTTCTGATATTCACTCAGCTTTCTGAATCACGACAGAACTACAAGCCACTGACACCGCCCTCTCAACTTTTTACCTGCTGCTCTGCTTCTCTTATGACCTGCCTGTAACATAAAATATCAAATCACAATTAATCATTATACATAGTAATCGTTATCGTTGTAATCACTATCGTTGTAATTGCTATACAAAGTAATCACTATTATAGTAATCGTTATCGCAATAATCGCTATACAGAGTAATCGCTATACATAATAATCGCTATACATAGTAATCACTATATAGAGAAATTTCTATTCATAGTAATCGCTATACATAATAATACCTACAATAGTACACTGTGACATACAGTAGCGATTAACGTACCTTGGTCATACTTTTCTCCTCTTCATTCCCTTCTTTCCTCTGCTTTTGTACTTCTTTCTTCTTTCCATCCTTCGCGACCATCGTATGTTTTTTCCTTTCTTTTTCTTTCTCTTCCTTGTCCTGCTTCTTCCTTTCTCTTTCTTTCTCTTCTTCGTCCTCCTTCTCTTTTGTTTGTCTTTCCTTCTCTTCCTCGTCTGCCTTCTCCTTCCTTTGTCTTTCCTTCTCTTCCTCGTTTTCCTTTTCCTTTCTCTCTCTTTCTCGTCCTCCTTCTCTTTCCTTTGTCTTTCCTTCTCTTCCTCATCCGCCTTCTCCTTCTCCTTCATTTGCCTTTCCTTCTCTTCCTCATCCTGATGCTTCTTCCTTTGCCTTTTCTCTTCCATCTTCATCATTTGGCTTTCCTTCTCTTCCTCCTTCTTCTTCAATTACCTTTCCCTCTCCTCCTTATTCTTTTTTTGCCTTTTCCTCTCATCCGCCTCCTTCATTTGCCTTATCCTCTTTCGCTGTGCTAAATACTCCTTCATCATCTTTTGCCTTTCCTTCTCCTCCGCCTCCTTCTTCAATTGTTTTTCCTTCTCTTCTTCCTCCTTCTTCAATTGCCTTTCCATCTCCTCCTCCTCCTCCTCCTTCTGCTTCTTTCTTTGTCTTTCCTTCTCTTCCTTGTCCTCCTTCCCTTGTTTTTCCCTCTCCTCCTCCTCCTTCTTTTGCTTTCGCTTATCCTCCTCCTTATTCTTCTTTTGCTTTTCCCTCTCCTCCTCCTCCTCCTTTTGCCTTCGCTTCTCTTCCTCCTTCTTATTATTATTCCTTTGCTTTCCCCTATCCTCCACCTCCTCCTTCCTTTGCCTTGGTTTTCTTTGCTTTTTTCATTATCCTCCTCCTTCTTTCATTTTGCTTGTTTTCATCATCCTTCTTCTTCTTTTTCATCGTTGGATTATCATCTTCAATATCTGACGAATTAGGCTCTGATCTATACTTTACCAGCAATTGCTCTTTTTTTTATCATTCTCAATCTTCATTATTCTGTAGTACGCTTCTACTTGCTCATACAAAGCATACTCTTGGACGATTACGTCAAGAGTTTTTTCCGCTGACGATGAAGTGTTTCTTCTCTTAGGAATATAAGCTATTGGAAACCTGCACAACACAAAAACTTATCAAGACGGCAAAGGGTGCTCCAGCGAAAGAAGATGAAGCATTAGAATTTATGTGGAACGTTTAGGGGGAAATATTACAAAGAACTCCTTTTATAGCCGAGGAGTTTAATGCTTATGAGACCCGCCAAAGAATTTTTATTGGTTCACATTTTTTGTAGGTTCAAGTCTTATAATAAAAGATTTTAAAATGACATCGTTGTCGGCCACAAAGATATACCTTTGTTGCAAAAATATTGTCATAGTATAACGCAATCAGATGATCAAATATCATACAAATCGATATGGAAATTATTGTTGATCGCTTATAAATCGATATACAGAATCAGGATAAAAATCGATATTTAGAATCAAGTCAATATCTTAAATCAATATTAAGAATCAAAACAACATCTTAAATCGATATGAAAATTCCTATTAATATCTTAAAAATTGATATTTAGAATCAAAAAATGTCTTAAAATGATATTAGAAATTAAAACAATATCTTAAATCAATATTAAGAATCAACATAGAAATCGATATTAAGATTCAGAACAATATCTTAAATTGATTTGGAAATTCGTGTTGATATCTTTAAAATCGATATTTAGAATCAAAACAATATCTTAAATCGATATTAAGAATCAAAACAACATTTTAAATTGATATGTAAATTCCTATTGATATCTTAACAATCGATATTTATAATCAAAACAGTATCTTAAATCGATATTAAGAATGAAACAATATCTTAAATCCATATTAAGAATCAACATAGAAATCAATATTAAGATTCAGAACAATATCATAAATCGATTTAAAAATTCATATTGATATCTTAAAAATCAATATTTAGAATCAAAACAATATCTTAAATCGATATTAATAATCAAAATAGTATCTTAAATCGATATACAAAATCATGATATAAATCGATATTATGCTGAATTGTCGTATCGATGATTAATATATTATACTTTATCTATTGTGATTTATACATTGAATATCCTATTGTGATTTTCCCTTACGAGCTTTTTCTAAGTGATTTGCTTGATACCGATTATCCTTTCGCAAATTAATTTTATGAGCTTTGTATAAGTGAACATGTCCTACCGTGATTTATACAATGACTGATTCATAAAAGGCGGAAAGAAAAATACAATTAAAAAATTGATAGGGTGTTTAGGCATAGTAAACTATAAATCGAGTTAACTTCAATGATACATTACAACCACATTCATTTATAAAATATATGAGTGTTGCACATTCTTTACTTCTCATGCAAATATCCTCAGCTGAACATTCTTTGCTTTTAGAGTGTTGCACATTCTTTATTTTCAGAGATCCTCCAATGTTATTACTCCTGGCACAGAGTTCATATTCCAGCTAGCAAGAGCTCTAGAAAGATATATATGTGATCGGCATATAGAATCGCTTTGCAGCAGAAAATGAGCGCACTCTTGAGAATATGCTTCACAAACCAATGCTCAGGCACTCACCGCTAGAAGAAACTGATACTATGTGCATATTTGTCTTGAAGTATATCGAAGGTAGGTAGATATTTTTCCAACTACGAATTATGGTTTGCAAACAATGGAGGGTCCGACAGTAGGAATAGATCAAATAGATGAACAACAACATCACCCCCTGTCTATCATGCAGAATATTTGTGTTTGCTCCGGTATGGCGGCAACATTTGAAGATGATTATGGTCGTTATATTCTGCGTAAGCTTTGATATACTTCATGACAAATACACCATAGTAGTATGTGTCATGAATATATCGATGTATACACAAAAGATAACAACCATAATCATCATCAAAGATTATACAGATCTTTTCTCACGGCGTGAAACAACTACGTTATCAGCATCAAAACCCATCTATCATGCACAGGTAGAAGGAACACAAAAGAACAAAGAAGAAAGAAAAATACAAGAGAGAAGAAGAAGAAGGAGAAAAGGAAGAAGAAGAAGAAGGCGAAGGAGAAAAAAGAAGAAGAAGTTGCGCTGTCGCAAAAAAGAGGAAGAGAGGTTAAATAGATTAGGGTATAGACATAGACAACGGGTCAGGTAGGGTAGGGTTTTACATAGAATAGGGTTTTACACAGATCTATATTAGGGGTTTACATAGAATAGGGTTTTACGCACGTGTACACAAATCGACACGACATTTAGACTTAGTAAAGTACAAATCGATTTACAACTTGATAACTATTAAAAAGTTATAAATCGCTATCACTGTTATATAGAAGAAGTGTTCTATCATGATCTGTACAACAACATACATTAAGTTAAAGTTGTAAATCGTTATCATTGTTTTATAGAAGAAGTATTTTATCAAGATCTATACAGCAACAGACCTAAATCGTTAACGATTTATCCTATTATGATTTGCGTTTACCAGCTTTGTCTATGTGAACGATATCCTATCACGATTTGCTTTTACGAGCATTTTCTACATGAACGATATGTCATATCACGATTTACCTAATGACTGATTCATAAAAGGCAAAAAGGAAATAGCTGTAAACAAATCGACACAATGTTTAGACTTACTAAAGAACAAATCGACATGATGTTTAGGGTTTAGGATTTAGGGTTTCGGGGTTATGGTCTAGGTTTTAAGGTTTAGGGTTAAAGGTTAAAGGTTTAGTAATTTATTAAGGGTTAAGGGTTTAGCGTTAGGGTTTAGTAAGATATTAAGGGTTTAGAGTTTAGGGTTTAGGGTTTAGGGTTTATGGTTTAAGGTTTAGGGTTTAGTAATATATTTAGGGTTTAAGGTTTAGGGTTTAGTAATATATTAAGGGTTTAGGGTTTAGCGTTTAGGGTTTATGTTGTAGGGATTGGGGTTTAGGGTTTATGAATTAAGGTTTAGGGTTTAGGGTTTATGATTTAGGGTTTAGGGTTTAGGATTTAGGATTTAGGGTTTCAGGAAAAGGGTTTAGGGTTCAGGGTTTCAGGTTCAGGGGTTATGGTTTAGGGTTTAGGGTTTAAGGCTTAGGGTTTAGTAATATATTAAGGGTTTAGTATTTGTCGTTAGGGTTTAGTAAGATATTTAGGGTTTAGGGTTATGGTTTAGGGTTTAGGGTTAGGGTTAGATATTTATAGTATGTAATTGAAACCTATGCATGAGGAATAACAATTGTAGCGACATGAGGTGGCCATTTGCGTGTTCAAATCATTGCTCATTTAGTGATTTCTATGAAAATTGCTTTAAAGCGTCGTACTTGTAATTAAATAGTTGTCATGTGAATCACTATCATCAACAATTATAAATCGTTATTGCATTAAACGTATAAATTGTTCTTGATTTAAACGTACAAATTGATGTATAAATCGCACCCTTCATAAGTACATATCGTTGTAACGTTTGAGCTTCAATTGTAAATCTCGTTATACGATTTAGCAAACTTGAGTACAAATCTTGGCAACTTTATATATCATAAATCGCTACTACGTTAAATGTATAAATCGTTGCTGCTTTAAATGTATAAATCATAAATCATAAAACGTGTTAATTTAGCTTTGTTACCAAAATATGTGTCATTTATTTATAAAAGAAACATCGTTTCACATCCCGCTCATTGTCAAAAATCGATATGCCTTGTGAGACCTGTATTCTGGTTGACGATTTATGAGATTTATGCAGTGACGTCTATGTCGGCCACAACGATTTGCCTTTGTATAGAAAATATTGGAATAGTATAACGCAAATCGCAGTTATAGTAATATACTATCAATTTGAGAGATATTATTTTGTTTGTTAATATCAATTTGTTAGCTATTATGCTGAATTTTCGTATCGATTTGTAATATATTATGCGATATGTATATCGAGTTTTCCTTCTCTTCCTCCTTTGTTTTTCCTTCTCTTCATCATTCTTTTTCTTCTTTATCTTTAGTTCTTCCTCATCCTTCTTTGTTTGCTTTTCATCTTCAATATCTGATGGATCAGGCTCCGCGATTTGTATTTATGATTTATGAAGTTACCACGATTGTTGTTGTCTAAGGTTTGTGAGGCATAACAGTACTTGTGTTTATCATATCGATTTATAATATAAATAAGCGATTATGTTGAATTGTCATATCGATTTGTAGTATATTATACGATATGTACATCGATTTGTGTGTTCAAATTGTTGCACAGTTAGCGATTTCTATTAAAATCGCTGCACATTATTTGAAGTATGAATAATTGTAAATAGATATTATGTGTTTACTAGTGTCAATTATTACGATATTTGTCATATGAATCACGTTAAAACATGCAAATACTATAAATTATTATTTTTATTGGCATGGTAAATAATAACTTAAAGATCATTACAAATAACTGAATCACCTTTCCTTCGGCAGGGTCAACCCATTCTTTGTAAAGATCTTCAATTATTTCTCTTTGATGAGTATGTACAATCACCAATTGAAACAATATTGAACATAACAAACATCTGAGAAACTGTATCGATTTGAATGGTGCAGTGGGCTGCCATTACGAATGAGCTCGTTTGCTTGCAAAGGATATGTGGGATCTGACCCCTGATACAGAGTTGTCAGAACTTCTGTAGAAGAACATGGAGCTACCAACTGCAGAGTATACTTTTGAATCTGCTCTTGTTGATTTAATATATGATAGATCCTCAGCTGCACGACAAAGGGTGGTCCGACAACAGGCAACGATAAAAGGTGGTCCGACAGTAGACGACGGTAAAAGGTGCTCCAACAATAGACAACGACAAAGGGTGTTTCTGCTGCCGCAGACGACGGCAAAGGGTGCTCCTTCGGAGGTGTAAGGGTGATCCGGAACGAAGAGGGCGACATATTTCGAGGTTGAGACTCTTCAAGCAGAGGTGTTTACTGCTTAGGGCGAAAATAAAAGGTTATCCTCAATTTTCTGGCTGAAGGATATTTTGGTACATTACTCGAAATGTTGTTTCATGGCATTAACGGCAAGAAAGGATACTTAAGTCTTTGCAAACACACCGGACTTCGATGCTAAGTGATGCAGACACACACGGGAAAATGAGCCCCACATGCTTACATATGTGGTGCTCATTCATACCCGAGAACCCGCACCTGCGTGTTCTTGGGGGGGGAACATATAACCTGCTTGGTTTTACAAGAGTGGTATATATGTACACTTTAGTTGGCTAGTATCTGAAAAATGTTTCTTTTGAAATTTACAGAATTCGCCCCAGGAGATTGGAAGATAATTGCCCTATCAATCTTAAAGGTTTTAACGCAGGAGGGCACGAACGAGGTTATCTTTCGAGTTAAGTTATTTCATGCTATCTCTTTATTTATATTGAGTTTCAGTTTCTTTGGATTTGCAGGCAGAGAATATCCTTACGAGCTAAGTTATTCTTATATTTTTTGTATTTGATAGCATTGTTTTTAGTTTTTTATGCTTCTTAAAAATCATAATATATGTTTTGTTATATTTTTTAATAAAATAGAAATACCTTTCTCGTCCGGGTGATTTGCAATCGGGCGATCCGGAGTTACTAGAAAGTCAACCATGCCACAAACCTCATCGTACAATCACCAAAATTCAAGACACACACAAGTTACATGCCTGTAGGTGGAAAGCAACAATCACATGCACTCCGGAGGCGGGGAGGGGTAAAATGACCCTTTCATACCAAAACTAACATTTTGGCATGTTTTCGTTGCCCTGTGATTCTTGGCATTTTCTCAAGACTTGTATTATAAATAGCAATCACAGTAGTTTTTCAAGGTTATTAAAACATAAACATGAGCAAGTTGCCAATGTTTTTGCCTTAAAACTTGTGAAAGTTAATTATATGGTTGACTTTGTAAAACAACAATCATAATTGTGATTAAAGCAAATGTCCTTGTGTAAGGAAGTAGGACCCACCACTTTCCTGGGCCAGTTGTTTCTTTCTCAATTCGAAATTACCCCTCCTTTTATATGAGAAAGGAGGGATCCTAAGGGATTGTGTCCTAGTTTCTGAGATATTTATAGGCAACCGTGAGATTATTAGTGCAATTACAAGTGAATACTTAATTCATTGCCCTTCCATAAAGAAGAAGGGAAACCTTCCAAACCAAGGAAGATCCAAAATTTACAACCCTGGTAAAAATATATTTGATCTTTAAAGCTTGTTTAGTGAAAACCATGCTTTAGGCCATGATATTTTGAGATCTAGACATGTTTCTAATACTACTAAAAAAACATCAGCTTACAATGCATCAAAACTTTTTACAACACAAATGAATTGAACTAACCAGAATCAAAGAACATTTCTTGATTAATAAAAAATGAACATATTTAACTTGTCCCATTAAGTGGATAAAATCTATGACAAACATCATTGGTTGTAGATTTTAGACCTTCCTTGGTCGGACTGCCCCCCTTATCTGCACAAACTTCATTTACTTTAACAAAGATAGCATGACAAACTTATGATAGCTCAAACACGATGCACCTCTTATATAATATAAGTCATAACATTGAACAACAGTAGAATCCAAAGAACAAGTTCCATGATCTCGAACCACCTGATTTGCATAACCAGGTAGGGAGAAAACTCTAAAAGCTACAAACCTGGCATGTGGATATTAACCACTTATTTATTAGAAGCAAGACTTGATCGTGAAACCATTTTCACATGGAAGCCATTTTCCACGTGACAACAGGCCTAAACAACACTGGCTGCATCTCTGGCCAATAGTACACTGGCCTGCTGTTGTATGATACTCCAGGCACCATGAACATGCCTTTCCTCTGTTAATGCAGAACCAACAGCAAAACGCAGCACATACATCTCATCTACAACGGTATGTGTCATATAGACTTTCCCTGTAGCATTGACTGCCTCAAGCAGCTTGCAGTTCAGCTCAAAGTCATTGCCATCCCCTCCTCTTGGTTTGAGCCTAAAGCACACCAACGCAAACCTTCTAGGCGTGACGATCTCAAAACTCTCATTCATACTAACCAGCCTTTCAAAGAGCTTAGCAAGCCTAACATGCCTCATTATATGCTCCCTAAGGTTACTTAGGCCATGGCTTTGGATCACAAGCCACAACTTGATGGCGCGAAACCGTCGGCTCAGTGCAATCTGCCAGTCTTTGTAGTCGATAACCGTTAGGCTCGTGCTCGCCGGGTTGGCCAGGAAAGCAGGACTTGTGGACAAGGCACTCACCAAGTCAGAAGTGTGTTTAACCCATAGGCAGCAACAGTCCATGTTGCTAAGAAGCCATTTGTGTGGGTTCATGCTTAGCGAGTGTGCATGCTCCACCCCATCTAGGTAGTGTCTGAACTCCGGGCATATGCAAGCACTACCCGCATAGGCTGCATCAACATGGAGCCAGACTTTGTACTCTCTTGCCACTTGTCCTAGTGCTTCGAGTGGGTCGACGGCACCGACACCTGTCGTGCCTACAGTGGCACATACGTAGAGTGGGATGAAACCAGTGGCCACATCACCTGCCATTGCCATGCGAACGACATCTGGCGAGAGCGCAAAGCAGGTGGCAGCAGATGTGACTAGTGGCCTGTAATGTTTGGGGTTGATTCCTGCTATCTTGCATGCCTTTTGCAAGCATGAGTGTGTTTGATCAGAGCCATACACCACAAGCTTGGTGATGTTCTCATAACCTATGCTGCTCAAGACTTTGTCCCTGGCAGCCACTAGAGTACACACTATTGCCTCACATGTGCTGCCAAGCATAACACCACCACCGCTATCACCACCAGCACCAACCTTGCGTTCGCCATTGCTATAAGTGAATAGAAATGGTGAGGGGAGCTTAAGGATGTCAGCCATCCAATCCATGACAAGCGATTCGAGCTCGGTGGCGACCGGAGAAGAGATCCAATTGAAACCAACGACGTTAAAGCCACTGCAAAGCATCTCTCCCAGTAGCCCAGCAGTGCTAGCATTGGCTTGGAAGTAGGCAAAAAAGTTAGGACTCTGCCAATGTGTTAAGCCGGGGATGATATGTTGCCTAACATCATGAAGTATGGCTTCCAAGGACGCCGGCAAGTTAGGAGCATTCTCCGGCAAGCGTCTGCGGAGGTAGCCAGGCTCAACTTGGCTACACACAGGATAGCTCTCAATCTCCTTGTAATAGTCTGCAACAAAATCCACGACCTGGCGTGCTTGTTTTCGAAATTCCTCTGCATCTAATGGGTTGAAACTTCCATTTGTGTTGTGAAAGGTACCCATTTGGAAACAGTAAATAAAAATAAAAATGCGGAGGAAGAAGAAGCCGCTAGTGCTGGTTGTCTACAAAGAGTTGGGTCGAGGGACTACTTATATAGCTTAGTCAAGCAGTACTGACCGAGTTTTACTCTGAGATGACAGAGGCCGAACCAGCACGGCTAAGTCTCCGATCTTGTAGTAAACATCAATGGAAAAAACAGTAATGACTCCAACCTGCTATTCTAACGTGATATTTTCAGGAGACGTCGCTGTGTGATATAGGTATTCATTCGCCCTTTCGTTAGAGAGGCATGTGACCCCTTAACGAAGGACGTACGTGAGGCTGGCTCATCATTGTGCAAAATATCAAAAAATGAGAGTATTCATCAATAAAAGCCGCATAAAATCTGTATCCGAATCCTTGATAAGACCTAACATTGGTAGGTCACCATCATATAATTTTTTTCAAATAACTCCGTAAAATGATCACCAAGTTCATTTTAATTACAGGAATGACCAAAATGTTGGTCGGAAGAAAAGAGTGGTCACCACTCTCGATTTTTGTGAACCCAGTACGAGTGATACTTAGTTTACTTTACAAGAAAAATGTAAAATAACGATGAAAATAAATTATCATAATTTTGTGATGAATTAGCGAGAAAAAACAAGTCATCTCCAAAATTATAATTAGTTGCGAGATTAGCTACAGAATAATATCCGTCGCTGACGGATATTATTCCGTCGCAAAATATGTTGGAACTTAGCGACAGAAATTATTCTGTTGTTAATTAGCGTCGATGTTGACGACAAAATTGTTTCGTCGCGAATTCATCACTATTTTTTTATGTAAAACGCCCATCTAGGACACAAAAATGTGTTTGCTCTCTCTCTCTCTCTCTCTCTCTCTCACATCCGCGTTGCTCACCCCGGCCACCTACCACTCTCTGACGATCGCCCCGACCACCTCCCTTTCTCCGACGACCGCCCCGACCCTCTCCTCACCCGCTATTCCGTCGACTGTCTCTGCGTTGCTCGCCCTGGCCACCTTCCGCTCTCCGGCGACCGCCCCAGCCACCTCCCGCTCTCCAGCCCCCAGCCACCTCCTGCTATCCGACGACCGCCCGTCCACCTCCCGCTATCTGAAGACCGCCCCGACGATCTCTGCACCTGCTCTTTCGCCGACCACCCCCATGCTGCTCTCCGGCGACCACCCCCGCTCTTCTGCCCCTGCTCTCCGGTGACCCACCGACAGGAAAGTACGCCGATGAGCTCGCCTCTCATACCCGCGCATCGCCTCTGTCCCTCTTTCTAACTTGTCGGCAGGGGACCGCCCCCCTACTGCTGGTATTTTCCGATAGGGGATCCCCCCCCGTCGCTGTTATTTTTTGGGAAAGGGGCAGACCCCCTGCCCTTGTTTAAGCAAGGGCGATAGGGGATCCCCCCCCCCCCCCCCCCCCCCGCCTCTTGCCATTGTTATTTTTTGGCAGAGGGCGGACCCTCTGCCCTTGTTTAAGCAAGGGCGGCAGGGGATCCACCCCCCCTGTCGCTGTTATTTTTCGACAAGGGGGCGAATCCCCTACCCTTGTTTAAGCAAGGGGGATCTGCCCCCCCTACCATTCTGTTTGCTTGGTCGGCAGGGGCGGGAGCCCCCTTGTCGTTGGTATTTTTCAACGGCAGGGGGATCTGTCTGTAGAGGGCGGAGCTCCCCTGCACTTGTTTAAGCAACAATGGCAAGGGGATCCTCCCCCCCTACCGTTGTGTTTGCTCGGCCGGCAGGAGGCCTTACACCCCTGCCGCTAGTACTTTTCGGTAGGAGGCTCTCGCCTCTGCCCTTGTTTAAGCAACAATGGCAGGGAAATCCGCTCTCTGCCGTTGTGTTTGCTTTGTTGGGCTGGTACTTTCTTGTGTCTTTATCTTTGGCGGGCAAGAGTAATGTGCATTGCAGGTGCGTAATAGAGCAAAATGTGCGATGCTTCATGCTAAGCATCACATGCGACTTAAAATACTATGCGAAAATAAATAAGCAAAATGCAAATCGGGTAAATACCCGTGGTGAGTAAGTGATGCAAGCACATCACATGTTATTTAATTTTTTGGATGCAATACTTTTCTGTTCACACACTCACTTAGTTGTGGATAACTAGGACTACTTTGATCGAGTTTGGAGATCATGCTGAGCATGATTTTAATGTATGAAAATAGAAGTGTTCTTATTTTAGATTTAGAATTTCATGCTAGGCATGATAGTAGTTAGCAGGATATTAGAGTGTGTTTGCTGCAGGTACATGTTTGACATTGTTTTGATATGAATGATTTGAATGTATTGCAATATTTGATGTGACTATATTCATGCTTGCATGTGAAATTATGCAATGTTATCTTCCATTTGATTATGTCTTCCATGTGAAATTGTATCATGAAAACATGTTTCAAATGAATGTATCATTTTATAGAATATGATTTCATATTTCTAAATATCCTCGTGATGTGTACAAATATGATGTGATGGTGTTACACACGAAAATATTGAATTATCAATGCATGCATAATAGTTCATGGAATTGCATTTTATGTTAAGCATGTTTGTGGTATATAAGGAAAGAAAATTTACGCATTAACTGAAACAAAAAAATTGCTCACAAACAATCACCAAACAAGAATTAATAGATTAATTAGATATTTTTTTCATCACAGCATTATTATGATTCTCTTTTAACTGTTGATGATAATATCTGTAACATTATAGGACAAATGGCTGCAAACCATGAATGAATGTACCGTATAATAGTTGATAATGAGGTGTTGCATGAATATATAAACGGTGTTGATAGTTTTATTGAATTTGCAATGGCAAGTGTCAGTACAGTGGATCCCACAGGTCGGATCAGATGCCCCTGCACGATGTGTAAAAACAATCGATTTGTAGAACCTCATGGCATTACACATCACCTATACAAGAAGGGTTTTGTTAGTAGTTATCAGGATTGGACGCTTCATGGTGAAGAATTTTAGAATACTTTTGATGCACGGGTAGATGTAGTGCATGATAATCCATATGTGGATTTGATATTTGATGTCGCAAGACTACTAATGGGTTCTGCTATAGGACCTAGTGATGTACCAACTGGGGTAGAAAAAGAAGCAACAAACGATGCAACTAGTAGATTTTATGACTTACTTAGAGATATTGATGAGCCATTGTGGAATGGTTGCGAGAGTCACACTATCTTTTCTGCAGTTCTTCAACTATTGAATTTGAAGTCAGAGTATAATTTGAGTCAATCATGTTTTGATCGTCTGTACTCTATTATGAAAAGTATGTTGCCCAAAGATGAGAAATTACCAAAAAATCTCTACCGTGCGAAGGTTATGATCAACGCTTTAGGTATGAGAAATCAAAAGATAGATGCTTGTCCAAATCACTGCATGTTGTATTTCAAAGATCAAGAAAATAGCAGATCATGTCCGTCATGTGGGCATCCTCAGTTCAAGCCAAAGACAAGGGGCAATGGTAGCACGAGGTCAAAAGAAGTGTCATACAAGTCACTCTGCTACTTCTCTCTCACCCCTAGATTGCAACGACTGTATATGTCTTCGAGGACAGCTAAACACATGATATGGCATGCAAATAAAGTTTGACATGATGAAGACAAGATCATACATCCTATTGACATAAAAACTTGGAGGCACTTTGATCGTACTCATCAAAACTTCACAATGGAAGTGAAAAATGTTAGGCTCGGTTTATGTACAGATGGATTTAATCCATTTGAGGGTAGATCAACCCCATACTCGTGTTGGCCGGTATTTGTCACCCCATACAACCTTCCTCCAAGCTTGTGTATAAAGTGTCAAAATCTTTTCTTGTCTCTATTGATCCCTGGTCTGACTTCTCTTGGCCAAAATCTTGATGTATATTTAAGGTCATTGATTGATGAACTGAAAATACTGTGGGATGACAGTGTTCTCACGTACGATGCTCACAAAAAATAAGACTTCAATATAAAGGTTGTTGTTCTATTGACAATTAGTGACTTCCCTACATATAATATGTTATCTGGTTGGAGCACATGGGGGAGGTTGGCATGTTCGTATTGCATGGAGGATACAAAATCTTTTAGATTGATGCATGGAAGGAAGCCGTGTTGGTTTGATTGTCACCGTTGATTTCTACCCAGCGATCATACGTTCCGACGACAAAGAAATGTGTTCTGAGCAGGCACAGTTAAAATAGAAGAGCCACCTGCACGGTTGTCGGGCATAGAGATTTTAAGATGATTGTGATACTTTCCATATGGACTAACAGATGCCCGTAGTGTGAGGCTCTTAGATTTAGGAAGGATCACAATTAGATAAAGAAATCTATATTTTAGGAACTATCATATTGGCCAAGCTTATTGATATAACATAATTTAGATATGATGCATGTGAAGAAAAATGTGTTTGATAATGTGTTCTATACGATAATGAATATCAAAGGAAAAATGAAGGATAATCCGAAGGCCCGTATGGATTTAAAAGTAATATGTAAAAGACCAAAATTAGAACTCCAAGAGTACAATAACAAATTATTGAAACCAAAGGCAAGGTACGTACTTGGACCAGATCAAGTAAAGATGTATGTCAATGGTTGAGATAGTTGAAATTTCCGGATGAATACGTCTCTAACATTGCTCGGACTATGAGACAAGGGCCAACTGTATGGGTTGAAGAGCCATGATTGTCATGTTATCATGCAACAGTTGATTCCCCTAGCATTTCATGATTTGTTAGACAAAACTATATGGGGGGTATTATCCGAGTTGAGTCAATTTTTTAGAACATTGTGTGCATTGAAAGTTGTAGTAGCTGAGGTAAAGAATCTTGAGGATTCTGTCGTCACTACTATTTGTCAACTAGAGAAAATATTTTCTTCAACATTTTTCGATGTTATGAAACATGTGATTATACACTTGTCATATGAATTTAGGGTTGGTGGTCCTGTGCAATATCGGTGGATGTACCCATTTGAAAGGTAAAATTTATTTTATATTTTTCTCCCTAATGCTATTGTGAATTTATTGTATTACGAGATGTATATTATTGACAGATGCATGTTTGACCTAAAAAAATGGTTTGGAATAAAGCAAGAGTGAAGGGTTCAATTTGTGAGGCATACACTTTAGAAGAGATTTCAAAATTTTCATTTATGTACTTTGAGCCTCACATTCCAACACATTACACTTGCCTACCTCGTAATGATGATGGAGAACAAGTTATTGTGACTGACAAACTATCGATTTTTAAACCACTTGGAAAGGCCTTTGGCAGTTGCCGATCAAGACTCTTGGATGTCGTGTTTACAGTCATTGTTTATGCTTGTAGGTTCGCCATGGTGGTGTTAATGACCAAAGAATATGTGATTTACAAAATGGTCTGACCAAAGTTGTGCAATGTTACAACGAATACATTGTAAATGGTTATTGATTTTATACAAAAGACTACGGTGCAAACAAGTCAACAATGAATAGTGGCGTGTGTGTCAAGGGTAGTAATTACGGTGAAAATGAACTTGACTACTACGGTGTTATAGAAGAAATAATAGAGTTCACTTACTTAAGCATAAATAACAGGTTAACTTTATTCAAGTGTCATTGGTTTGATCCCACAACAACAAGAGTCAACAAAGCCTCAGGCATTATGGAGGTGAATCATAAATCAAGGTTTGAAACATATGAACCATTCATATTAGCATCGCAAGCTTAACAAGTTTACTATACTTCATATTCGAATACAAGAAAGTCAAATAGAAATAAAAGGTGGGTGGTTTGCAAGGTGAAGTCTAAACTATACCCGAGTATGATAAGTTACAAGAAGACAAGATTGTTGAAGAGGTTGAATACTATCAATCAGATGGTATGTATGACTTTTTTTATGGTCACGATGTCACACATGGTCTGCATGTCACATCTCCATTGTCCGATGGCACACGTATGGAAGAATGTGATCCAAATGATATACCAAGTGGATGAGTGCCCAATGTAGAAGAAGACGAAGATGATGAAGAGAAGGAGAAAGAAAAAGAATATGAAAGTGAAACAAGTGATGAGGAAGCATACTCGATCTAGTGAAATACATGTTTGAGTGCTATGAATGATTTGAATGTATTGTCATGTTTGATGAGGTAGTAGTTATGAGGTAGTAGTTAGCGGGATATTGGAGTGTGTTTGCTGCAGGTACATATTTGACATTGATATACTATGAATGATTTGAATGTATTGCCACGTTTGATGTGACTGTATCCATGCTTGCATGAAGTTATTTTTTATTTGAATATGTATCCATGGAATTGCATATCATGTAACTGATCCAAATAACATTTTTATTTGTTAGAATATGGTTCGTGGAGGTCACAATGGTCGAGGACCAAGTGGTGGCCGTGGGATATCATTAGGTAAATGTGTTTGTGTTATATTTAAATATAGGCATTCATTATGTTTTCGCTTCATGGTGGAGTTAGCTTGAAGGCTGGTTTGTTGGAGGTGGGTTTGGCTATATAGATGGCCAACTATGTAGTTTTTTGTGAGCATAAAGATCATTGTTTTCTTTCATGCCTTGAAAGCTTTGTGAGGCACAATGGCATACAAAAGGTGAATTTGAAGATGATGAATCATTTAGGTCACGGTGGCACTGAAGAGGGCAGTGTTCGCTGGTTACGAGCTCACTAACCACCAAGGAAATGCCTTGAGAATCAGGGTTTGTGCACGACAGAGGGTTGCTATGGAATGCGGTGGACTGTTGTCGGAGTTGCTGGAGACATTCTAAGGTATGGGACTTAGTGTGTTCAAAAGTTGCGACGACTGCAGGTTGAAGCCAAAAGTGTAGGCACGCCTTTGGGTTCGAGGGTGCCTTGAGTGTTGAGGACAACATAATGAGGAGCTCGGTTATCGCTTGTGGTTATTGGCAGTGCGAGAAGGATTGTTTCAGTTGTCATTCTGTGTTGAGGGCAGCGCGAGGAGAAGCTCGGTTGTCGCTTGTGATTGAGGCCAGCGCGAGAAGGATTGCCTCGGTTGTCGCTCTGAGTTTAGGGCAACACGAAAAGGAGTGCCTCAATTGTCGCTCATGTATGTCGGCATACTCTCTACGGACCACGATCGAGGGGATAGGTAGTGTGAAGTCGAGTATGGCCGAAGTGACGAAACCTGAAGTGACTGAGCCAGTGAATGGGCAATGAGGGCTTACAGGGGAGTTAAGTGAGGAGAACCCCTAGAATGGGCTTCATCTTGTTTTGGCAGTCTGTGCATGGTCAAGTGGTGAAGTCGAGGCGAAGGGGGCGCCTAAGTGGGTAAAGTGCATTGTGCGAAGAGGGCACATGTGCAAAGCGAGCTGAGACAACAAGATGTTATGCAGGCATGAGAGACTCGCTTGAGAATTAGGACTACACTGAGGTCTCGTGATTACGAATGGGAGGAACGGCACAACATCCAGATGGGTTGCGTTGTCGAAGGGAACTCCTTGATCATTAGCAAAGAGATCGTCGAGGATGACGATAACTTGAGTGGAAGAGGATGTTGCACACGAGGTCTCGGAGAGCCTTGCAACACGCCATTGTTATGGGACTTGGTGTGGTGCTTGGTGCGGAAGAGGCGTGTACATGATCATTGAGGACGACGATGGTTTGAGTGGGGGAGGATGTTGCACACGAAGTCTCGAAAAGCCTTGCAATGTGCCATTGGTATGGGACTTGGTGTGGTGCCTGGTGCAAAAGAGATATGTGCATGCCATAGAGGGTGTTTCCTGGGTTTAGCATTGGACTGTGCAAGGAGCGTGGCATGTGCATAAGCGTAGTGCAATGCAAGTGAGGCAGCGGATGCATAGAGGGGTGTGATGTGCGGTCCAAGTACCCTTGTGTGGGTGAGAAGGCACCCCAGCGATGTGCATATAAGACGACAAGGTTGTCGTGCAGGCGAGGATGACATGTTTGAGTATGAGATTGCATTGGGGTCTCATGAGCGGAGAATGCTCGATGTTGTTAAAAAAGAAAATCGTTGTTAAAGTGATCGGAGCCACATTAAAGAATGTGACTTAGCGTGTCAAAGGTTCCAGTGATGGGGAATGAAAACCAAAACAAGTTGAGAAGGGTGAAGAAAAAGAGTAAACAAAAAATAAGTACAAAGGGAAACTGGTATATTAGTGGAGATTATGCTCCTACCTGCACCTACATTATCGAGGACAACAATGGTTTGGGTGAAAGAGAATGTCCCGAGTTGACCTTTCAGAATGGGGCATACGCAGTGCGGAGCTCTACTAAGTGAAAAATGCATTAAGTGTAGAAATACGCGGTATGTGTTGACTTGATCGGTGACGTTCGGTGGTAGCATGACACGCGATAAGCAACAATATTGTCGTTAGTGCGTCATTGTATGGCGGCACATACATGAAGCATTGTTTGGTTTAGTAATGCCAGCGGATCATACGATGTTGCCTTTGGAGATTTGGTTAAGGACCTCTCGGCTTGTAAGTTTCCCACGCGTAGCGGTTGGACGCACGGAGGTGTGTATGGGTTAGGGCTAATTCCCCCAAGGATCACATTAGGTGATTCCAACTGAGTATGGTGACTCGGAGCTAGGCGAGTGAATCCCTAGGCACCAACGAATGAGTTTAGGTGGTGCTCTTCGCTATGGTGTTCAGTCATCAACTGGTCTTTGGACTGAGGGTCGAAACACCTTTTCCCTTAGGTGGTGGGGTTTTGCGGTCCTGTGCGCATGGAGTTGCGATACGCTCTATGGCACATGAGGTTAAGACATCGGCGCGTTGTTGGCTTGGGTGACTAAAATTAAGGAATGGTGGCTCACAATGATACTTAGAATTTTGGCATGCATTAGTAAAGGCTTTGGGGATGTGCCATGTTCTTTATGACCTGCGTTGGATTTTTGTTAAGTCGGTAGTGTCATATAGGTATGTTTTGGCTGATGACAACATAGTCTTGTATGTGTGAGCAGCGAGATACATTTGGGTCATTTACAATAACTTGAGTGGGGTAGGATGTTGCACACGAGGTCTCAGAGAGCCTTGCAACACGCCATTGGTATGAGACTTGGTGAGAAAGAGGTGTGTACATGATCGCCGAGGATGACGATGGTTTGAGTGGGGGAGGATGTTGCACACGAAGTCTCGAAAAGCCTTGCAATGTGCCATTGGTATGGGACTTGGTGCGATGCCTGGTGTGGAAGAGATGTGTGCATGCCACAGAGTGTGTCTTGTGCCTGGGTTCAACACTGGATTGTGCAAGGAGCATGGCATGTGCACATGCGTGGTGCAACACAAGTGAGGCAGCGGATGCATGCAGGGGTGTGATGTGCGGTCCAAGTACCCTTGTATGGGTGAGAAGGCACCCCAGCGATGTGCATAAAAGACAACAAGGTTGTCGTGCAGGCGAGGATGACCTGTTTAAGTATGAGACTGAACGGGGGTCTCACGAGCAGAGAATGCTCGGTGTTGTTAAAGAAGAAAACCACTGTCGAAGTAATCAGATGCGCATTAAGAAATAAGATTTAGCGTTTTAAAGGTTGCAGTGATAGTGAATGAAAACCAGAACAAGTTGAGAAGGGTGAAGAAAAAGAGTAAACCAAAGATAAGTACAAAGGAAAACTGGCATATTAGTGGAGACTGTGCTCCTATCTACACCGACATTGTCAAGGACGACAATGGTTTGGGTGTGAGAGAATGTCTCGGGCCGACCTTTCGGAATGAAGCATGCACAGTGCAGAGCTCTACTGAGTGGAAAATGCATCGAGTGTAGGAACACGCAGTATGCATTGACTTGATCGGTGACGTGCGGTGGTAGAATGGCACGCGATAAGAAACAATATTTTTGTTAGTGCATCGTTGTATGGTGGCACAAACGTGGAGCATTGTTTGGTTGAACAATGTCAGTGGATCAAAGGATGTTGCCTTTGGAGATTTGGTTAAGGACCTCTTAGCTTGTAAGTTTCTCATGCGCAGCGGTTGGACGAACGGGGGTGCATTTGAGTTAGGAATAATTCTCCAAGGGATCACATTAGGTGATTCCAATCGAGTATGGTGACTCGGGGCTAGGCGAGTGAATGTCTAGGCACCGACGAATGAGTTTGGGTGGTGCTCTTCGCTATGGTGTTCAATCATCAACTGACCTTTGGACTGGGGGTCGAAAGACCTTGTCCCTTAGGTGGTGGGGTTTTGCGGTGTTGTGCGCATGGAGTTGCGATACGCTCCATGACACATGAGGCTAAGACATTCGTGTGTTGTTGGCTTGAGTGACTAAAATTAAGGAATGATGGCTCATAATGATACTTGGAGTTTTGGCATGCATCTGTGAAGGCTTTGGGGATGCGCCATGTTCTTTATGACCTGCGTTGAATTTTGGTTAAGTCGGTAGTGTCATATAGGTTCATTTTGGCTGATGACAACGTACTCTTGTCTGTGTCAGCGGCGAGATACGTTTGGGTTAGAGGTGCTAGCTGGTATGTGACAGTTATCCACGTAAGTGGCTATCGGATACGCGACAACCATGTCAGAAGGATCTTTTAAAAAGAAAGGAAAGTTTGCTAAGTTGGAGTCCCGCTGGGTAAGAAGATTACATTAGGGAAAACACGTATTGTGAGGCTGACTCGGCCGCAAGGCTTAGTGTTGCACGGGCGTTCCTTGGCTTGAAAGGCGCGGAAGTTGGCCTTGAAATTTTAGCTCGTGACTGTGTTTGTGCATTCTCTTGCTTTTGCTCCTACGCGTGTGTTATGAGTTGCTTATGGTGTTTGTGATTACCCATTGCTACATCGTGGGGGCCTTCGCTTCTAAGCTCGTGACAAGTGACATCCACACCCATAAAACCTTATTTGATAATTTCAGCAGCCAAACCCATTACCTTTTCAATCACATATAACATGAGCATGCTAGTTGGCTACCCTGACCCAGGCCAGTAAAATCTGCAGATTTTCTTCAAGAGACAGGATCAAGTCAGAGGTGCACCTGTAGATGCCATGCATCCATCAGACAAATGGCAACCTCTCAGATGGGTATCACAAAAATTTTCAGAACCATTTATCTTGTACATGAATAGCATTTAAAGCACAAAAAACAGGTGGCTAAAAACAAAGAAAAAGATACGGTAACCCAAGCACCATTTTTGTTTTTCATATATTTATTACCACTTACTATTTTGGTTGACAAAAACATTTTTTGTCGACTTGTGTGCAGGTTTTTTTGGAGATTCACAAATCGACAGTTGACAAAAGTCACAAAACACAAAATTCTGTGATTTAAAAAATCATATTTTTCATTGAAAAAATAAGATTGACTATTCATATTAAATTGACCATGCTCAACTCATCTATATGATCAGATTTGATCAAAACAACTTACATCATAAAAATTGAAGAGGGATATGAATATGGCAGATGACATAGGGGATGAGTGGAACCCAACAGGATTCAACACCTCTAAATAATCAACATCTGTGAGGATCCTCCACCATCAGTGACATAACAAATCCTGATTAAGTCACGTGGCTTGGCTACATTGTTCTAGGCAACCAGTGTTTCCCCCAACTTGATGTGAAACACCTTCGAATAAGGCACCTGCATGCAATTATTATTGTAAAAAACATATTCTTCTTTCCACGAGAACAAATTGGTTAAGTATACCTTTTCTAGATATATAAAGGGCAAAATATTTGCTACTATCAACAACATATCCAATGTAGCAAAAAACACCATGCTATTTATATATTATTTATATTTTTTTGTGGATCTAACCTTACATTAAGGATGTGATCCACGTAGTTTCACTATAAGGATGAGGGTCAATGACAATAATTTTTCTCGCTATTATTGCTCTATTTTTAACCGTTATTGGCCTATAATGGTGAGAATTTTCGCTGATAAGTCGCCATAAAAAATGGCCTTTGTTGACCAATAACAATGATATTTATAGGTCGTTGTTAA
The DNA here is from genome assembly GCF_984573655.1 of Nuphar pumila. Lineage (NCBI taxonomy): Eukaryota > Viridiplantae > Streptophyta > Magnoliopsida > Nymphaeales > Nymphaeaceae > Nuphar > Nuphar pumila. Next base: position 119,445,746 of record NC_143251.1, on the reverse strand, counting down.
AGGGTGAACCAATACCAGCGAAGAATCTCGTCGAAACTAGAAACACTAATAGCGGCAATGTAGCCTATAATAGTGAGGTTGTTTTAATGATGAGAGCTCTAGCGCGCCATTATAGGCTACCTATAGGTTATAACATTCTTGTTTAGCTATTATAACCTACGACAGTGAGCATTAACTCGTCGTTGTAGTTATAATATGAAGAATTAACTCATCATTATAGGCTATAAACCTACAAATTAAAAACTAATAATTAGTTTTAAAAAAATATATATATATTAAAAAACTTGTAACTAAAACATACATTCAACAAAAACTTAAATACACTTCAAACATATATCCTCAACATTCAACACACTTCAAACTATTAACATACACTTCAATCATACATTCAACAAAAACTTCAAATATACACTTCAAAAATACAAACCCCCTACATCATCTCCAAGCCTGCAACAAATACACTTCAAATACAAACCCAATACATCATATCCAAGCTTGCAACAAAAATACTTCAAATACAAACCCCTTACACTCCCTACATCCAAACATATACACTTCTAATATTCACATAAATTAAAATTTAATTGTAGCAAATAGTTTAGAAATCAAACTATATACACATTTCATGTAAGCAAAGAGTTTAAAAATTTTAGATCTAGGATGGGGGTTTTGTTTGTGTGCATCTATTAAAGCCTGCATCTCCTCTTTGAGCTTTCTAGTTGCTTCTCTCTCTCACTCCATTCTTTGTCTAGTTGTTTCTCTCTCTCACTCGTTTCATTTTTTGTTTGGCTTTTTTGTTGTCGTTCCATTTCCTCTCTTAATTATTGGAGCTTCGTCTACATCGACTCCAGCTGAGAAGATAGCTACTAAATTTGGTTTTGGCTAGAGTAAGATGGTTTGGATAAAGAAAAAAATACACCCATCCACTTACATGTTTATACCGCTCTCCAAAAACCATAATAAAGACATATCGCTACATCATCGATAGCCTTTCTTGTAAAGAAGATGTTGAATTTTTAATATCCATAAATTGTAGCTTCGTCTGCAAGCCGTTAATAATTGGTTATCAGTAACTAATGATAATGTATAAAATAGACTAAATGTGGCACTACAAAGTGTGAGTTACTTGCAAAGGTGTATTCTGCTTTGCTACAGATGAATGTTGTGCGATCTGAATGGGTATGTGTCTCTTTGTAGAATGACTTGTCATCAGTTTTTGCCCATCTATTTCAGTCTATAAATAACAAATTAAAAATCTATTAGATCAAACATATTTACACTATACTATATGAAAAAACAAACTTAGAAAATACAAAACTTATTCTCGTATGATACCTCTAGAGGTGCGAAGACGACCCACTAGTATATTGAACCTTCTATTTTGCTCTATTTGTCAAATTTTTCTCCGACGTTTGTTGTTAACTAAAGAAAGATCTATTAGTAGATGAAAATCTAAAAATTTGAACATTTATTTACTTATAATTATATATATTCAATATTTACTATTCAACAGTCTCCAGTGAAAAAATTACAAATCCTTTTTCACACTTCAAAATCGACTATTTCGGGAGGATATTGTTCTACTACGTCGCAGTTTTGAAACTTCTAGTAATACTTGTAAAAACCTATCACACCCTTGAGTATGATAGTTGAAGTTGTTTCACCACACACCACTAATGTTCATTTATATCTTTGTTTAAATCAAACTCTTCCTGCATCAAATTATCAAAATATAGTTAGTAACACTACTTTTATGGATTAATCTATTTATCAAAATATAGTTAGTAACACTCATTTTATGAATTAATCTATTTATCAAAATATAGTTAGGTAATATACTTACATAATCTGCCTCACGCAACACCATCCTCTCATTGATTGAGACTTTCTTCCACAAGTTGTGAGTGAGTATGACCTGCTCCCTAATGATGAACAAAAGCCTCTTAAATAATACGGATGAGCCATCGCCCATGACTCCTTGCATCCCAGGCTTGATAGTTACTGAAGTCTTTTGTTACTTTGATTTGCTTGTGATGGGCTATACATTTATTTTTCCTACATTTGCACTAAGAAGATTCTGCAGTTGTTAATTTGTAGTAAGAAACAAATATTAATAGAAATGACAATAATAAATTTTTAATCATACTAAAAAAATACTAGATTAATATTTACATGAGGTTACCATGGATGACTTTGGAGCTGCAGCAGCTTGTGGTGTGTGTGGGGGTCACCTCTTTCTCCCTTGAAGTATCACATATCTGTGATATAAAGTCGATCCCGTCTAGGTATTCACCTTGGCTGGTGGGTGGTGAACCGATCTATGGGAAGGAAGAATTTCCACATCCTCATCATGAACGATATGTCGACATTTGTTAATTTCATGTAAACAATATTATATCAGACTACACTGTATAAAATTGAATCATTTAAAAATATTCATTAGCGTATAAGAACAACATTAAATTTAATATATATTATGAAGAACTGATTTATAAATTGTAAATATATCAAATGAATGGTAGCACCAAAATCATGAAATTAAGATAACACACAATTATGAAATATAAACAAGAGTCATATACATTTTTTAACTCATTTTCAAGATGAAAAAAGAACACAACAATAGAAAACAGCGCAATAACACATGCACTTACATTACACTTCCTTTATGACCTTAGATGCTTTGTCAACTCTTCAATAAGTAGATGTTTAATTGCACTTATATTAATTTCTGGGTTTAGCCATGAGTCTTCCAACCAATTAGAACTTTCTGGAAACACATGGTCTTCCTTCTTCGCTTGTGATGGAGACATGCTGCAGTAATTAAAATGCCCTACAATATCAAAAAGTATCACAAATAAGACTGGACTGAGAGCTCCAAATACACTAGTTAAAATAATCACACTTAAATAAGATTTTCTCATAACATAAATAAAGTGATGAATTATACCAATAAGTCAAAGACATGCAATACGCTTGCCAAGCAATCGTCCAGAAAATACTAGCGTTAAGAACTTCTAGAAGTTCTTGCCCCATAAATATTTCTTATAAGAAGTGAGGTCAAAGTGTTTGTGTCCATACATTACCATGTTCATCAATTTGGTTTTGGTGATGATACTTGGATTCTGTTGCAACCTTTAGCTTCTACAAAATTACACATCAAAATATTTATCAATCACCTTTAGGTCAAACCGAGGTTGCTCGGTCAGAGCTCAACCGAGCTGGGCTCGATTGAGTTCAAACCAAGCATCAACCGAGCAGTGCTCAACTGGGACTCAACTAAGCTGAGCTCAAGCCGAGCACCCACAAAAGGGGCTCGTGTAGATGGAGGCGCGACTGAGTCGAGCCCAGCCCCTCTACCTGAGATATGAGGAGAGGGCTTGAACGAGTCGAGCCCAATCCCCACTTTAGACATGGGGGTACTCAGGGTGCAAGGAGGTCACCCTTAGATGCATAGGGAGAAATAGAAGAGGCAGAGGAGGATGCAGGCACAAGTGGCGTCTGCCCTCCAGCCAGTTAGAGGGGGTGCTGGAGGGCTCGACTGAGTCGAGCCTAGTTGAGTAGAGATCTAGGATCTTGTGGCTGGAGAGCTCAATTATGTTGAGTTCAATCCAACAAAGTTCTGAGAGCACCCCAGATCTCAGGTGACTTCCTGCCACTGTGCATGGGCGCAGTGGGTGATGATGGCAGGGCACCGAAAAGCCGAAGGAAGGAAGAAGAAGAAGAGGAGTGGGATTGATGGTGCAAGGCTCAGATAAAGGAGGCCTAAACCATGAACATGCATACTTCAACTGAGGAGGAGGGGGCGGGAGGTGGGAGGCGATGAGAGAAGAAGAAAGCAGAGAGGTCGTCGGGTTTTGGAAGAAAAAACACATAAGGGAGTGAGGCTTTATAGCCTTCATGGTGGGGGGTGAACACGTTTTGGATTTATCTGAAGTGTTTTAAACACTTAAAACTATGAGTGTGGGTTATTGGGTGTTGATGCTTGGAGTTGGGTTGGATCCATTTGGATCCAACCCCAATCCAAAGTGTTTAAAATATCATAAACAAAACTTGTGGTTGGGTTGGTTGGATTGGGTTGGGTCCATTTGGATCCAACTCAATCCACTATATATATGTGGTTGAATTTGAATTTTAAATCCAAATCCAGTCCAAACCTTACTCTAAGGTCCAATCCAAAGCATATGGATTTGGTTGAGATTGGGTTGGGTCTACTTATGATCCAACTCCAATTTAAGGTGTTTTAAACTTTAAAATAGTATGGTGTCATTGGTTGGGTTGGGTCCATTCAGACACAAACCCTATGTTATCCTATATGAGTCCCACTTTGGGTCTTGTTTAGATCTTGGATCCAATAGCTATTTATGCACACACACACACACACACACACACACACACACACACACATATATATATATATATTAGTATGTTGGGAATTGGTTTGTTTATTTGGATCCAATTCTAGACCTGATGTGTCTAACAATATGGATCTCTTTTGGATCCAACATGTTTTGAGATTGGATCTATCTAATGGATTCAAACCTAAGTCCTAAGTTTTTGAAAAATCCTAATTTATTCTGAGATCCAACTAGAAACTATTCTAAACTTGGTTCGGGTCCATCGAATGGATATGAGTCCTTATTATAATGTTTTACAAATTTGGATCACTCTCTGGATCCAAACTCATTTAACTAGGAGATCAAGTGGATCCTAGGCATCTCAAATGCATATTTTGAACTGGATTTTATGGGGGTCGATTCTCGTGGTTCCTCCATCAAAGTCCAAATCCAAAGATATTTAAGAAGCTAAAATTCTTAATTAACTTGATAAAATCCAAAATTTTCATCGATAATTAACTTTTAATCAATTATTCAGAAAAATACCGAGATAACCCCTTATTGTTTTAGAAAAAATCCAAAAAATTCATGGACTTTATAATTTCTTTGTTATACATGTCGTTAACAATGATATAACTCTTAGCATTATAGATTAAAATCCTATAATAGCGAGATTCATATCTCATCGTTATTGATCTATAATAGCAAGATCTTCTACCCATTAAATATAGTCATTAAAGTGTTTTAATGGTCAGATAATCTCGTCGTTATGAACATATCTTTAACGGTGAGATGTGTGCAGGGGTAAAGCATTCAAGGCTTGGTCCAGCTCACCGTTATTAATAAAGCAATAACAATGAGATTTATGATCGTAGTAGAGTAATAACAACGTGATATTTATGTTGTTGCTATTACCTATCAATTAGCGGAGACAAAACTCTCGCTGTTATTACTTGATCAGTAGTGGTGAGTTTTTTTCTCGTTGTTAAAGTGTCACCTATATTGACCCTCCTCCTCTCTCTCTCTCTCTCACACACACACATATATATATATATAGGGTAAATATTGACTGCTATTAAAGGTACAGATCTAATGAGTAGAAAACTTTTTTTTCTTTAAAAAGTTCTCATTTTTGTAGATCAAATGTTACATATGTGATCTGCATGGTTTGTTTAGTAGAAAACTTATTTTAAATCATATTATTATGACAATGGCTCACAATATGTCAAAATTTCATAACTCAAAATATCACATTTTTATATCAGAAAAGCACGATCCAAGGTTTGATGCTTAGCAAACAAACCATACTGAATACATTTGTGTGGTTAGATTGAGTCAATACAACTTGCACCTATGAATATATACAATTTATAATATAAAAATGTGATGCTTACTAAATAAATGATAAAAATAAAAAATCCAATATATAAAATTTGATCAACGAAAAACTCAACCGTTAGAAAAGAAACATCGTTGATCATCATCGGTTGTAGATTTTGGATCTTCCTCTGGTTGGACAGTTCCCTTTTGTCTATATATATATGAAAATTGATAGTTGCTCACTTGTTATAAGGTCCTTAAATGAAAGTCACTCACATTGAGCATCCATCGCGCGGTCTGATGAACGCTCAACATAATTTTGCGCAAAAAAAACTTTTACTAATGCTATTTTAGCTTCATTAAAAGTCTTAGTGGACACTTTTAGAATTTTGCTGGTGCTAAAATAGCACCATTAAAAGTTTTTTTTATGCAAAATGATGCAAAACATTCATCACGTCGAGCGATAGATGCTCAACGTGAGTGACCTCTTTTTGAGCACCTAACGAGTGAGCAGCTATGCATTTCTCTCTCTCTCTCTCTCTCTCTCTCTCTATATATATATATATATATATATATATATATATATATATATATATATATATATATATGTGTGTGTGTGTGTGTTAATAATGAAGGTACAAAACTAATGAGCTAGGAGTTATAGGTGCAAGTTGTATAGACTCAATCTAACCACATAAATGTGTTCATCATGGTTCCTTTGCTAATGATCACTCTTTTATGATGTAAAAATGTAATCTTTTGAGTTATGAAATTTTGGCACATTATGGGCCGTTGATTTTTGGACCCCCTTAAAAACCTGATTACTTGTCATAATCACATGATTCAAAACAAGTTTCTTACTAAACAAACCATGTAGATCACATAAGTAACATTTGATCTTAAAAAAATAAAAAAAAAATGAAAAAAAAAAAGTTATTTCTACTCATTTGGCATGTACCTTCATTAGGAGCCAATATTAAACACACACACACACACACATATATATATATATATATATATATATATATATATATATATATATATATATATATATAGTGGCTGCTAACCACTTTTATATCTAGCTGCCCTGCTAACCAAGCTTTTGAAGGAGTTTTCAATGTTTTTTTAAAATTAGTTTGTACAGTTCTACATGCTTGATTTTATAAAAATCGACTTTTGGATCATTCGATTCTGATACTAAGATAGGTTTTTATAAGGTTTAAAAAATCGATGGCCTAAGATTTTCTTAAATATTCAAGGCTTAAAAAAGACATGTTTTCATTGAAAAAATATTATCCAAGTGTTGTTTCCTAATGAATCGATAGTGCCAAACACATACTTATGGACAAATTTTAAGTAATACATGAAGAAAACCCTTCAAAAGCCAGCTTAGCAAGAAAAGTGGTTAGCAGCTAGCACTCTCTCTCTCTCTCTCTCTCTCTCTCTCATCTACACGCAGAGAGTATAATGAAGACAAAATGAACAAAGAAAAACATATTTAATCAGGGTAAAGCTAATAAAGTTATACATCTATTAACCAATAACTAGGGATGTAACCAGTTTGGGTTGGGGTTGGGTCTTATCAGACCTAATTCTGAATTGGGTCAAAAAGTAAGATCCAAACCCGACCCAATCTCATTCAGATTTTGGGTATGCCTAGAAACTATGGACCCATATCAGTAACCGGTTCGGGTATGCATCGGGACATGTATAATCCATTTGAGTCTTTAGTAGACTTGTTTTGATTCGGGTCGGGTTTAGGTCTGGGTATGGCTAAAAAAAAGTAGACTCATATGGGTTAACAGGTTCAGATTTTTTGTATGAACGCTTGAGTGTTTTAAAGTTATAGCAAGATCAACCATAGCATGGGACAGGGTCGTTGGTTCCAAGTTTTCTATTGGGGTAGTAAGCAAAAGTTGCATCATAAAAACCTGAACAAACTTGCAAGGAACCACTCTGGGCTTCTTTCGTCTTAGGTATCTGGGCTTCTTGGTTGCAACACGGAGAGAGAGAGAGAGAGAGCAACAAAATCTTTATTTGCTAGGTCTCTTGAGAAACAAAGCATAAGTTATAATCGCAATAGCCAATCTCAACCAATCTAGTAGTTTTCTTCTCCAAAAAAAAATTCTAATACCCACATTTTTAAAAAACTTTCAAATTGGATCATGTATGAAGTGGGTTCGGACGTGTCAGTTCAGGTATACAGTCAGGCTGGGTACAGGTGGGTTCGGGTTCGAGTGTATTCATTTAGTTTGGGTATTCATTTATAATATCCCACAACCTGACCCATTTTCACTACAGATCTAAATTTTGGATCTGACCCAAACTCATGGGTCCACCAATATCGGTTGGGGACATCAGGTCGGGTTGGGTGTCACAACCCCTACCATTAACCATAGTTAAAGGAAAGGCAATCACCATGGGTACGAAGTTTCTGTTTTGAGGAAAAGAAAATTCATTAATGATCAAAATTAAACCCAATCAAGACGTCCCTAAGCAGCCTACCTGTAAAGGATTCAGATTACAACACTCGTCCTAAGAAATATGAGCATTCCATTATTTCCAAATAAACCATCAAGAAGTGAATATCCAACACTTGTAAACGAACAGGTCACCGGCATAAATTTCTAAAAATGAAAAAAAAATCTCAGCATGATTTTTGAGTCATAATTTTTTTATGTATGAATTTGAATTATAAAGAAAATCAGGTATGTGGTTAGGAATGGCAGTGGACCGGGGGAAAGCGGGGCCCCGCCTCGCCCCGTTTGGACCGGGGATGAAGGGTATGAAACGGGGATGGAGGCGGGGGTGGAGGATAAAATCCATCCCCGCCGCAGAGGCGGGGCGGGGGTGGACGTGCACTTTTCCCCGCCCCGCCCCGCCCCGACCACTTTTCCCCGCAATATCCCTGCCCCGCCCCGCCTCATCCCCGTTTGGACCGGGGATGAAGGGTATGAAACGGGGATGGAGGCGGGGGTGGAGGATAAAATCCATCCCCGCCGCAGAGGCGGGGCGGGGGTGGAGGATAAAATTTTGAGGCGGGGCGGGGGTGGAGGATAAAATTTTGAGGCGGGGCGGGGGTGGAAACCTTGTCCCCCGCCCCGCCCCCGCCCCACTGCCATCCCTAGTCACATGGTAGGTAACTTGTCAATGTCACCAAATTAATGAGATGTAACAAGCTCGAAACTGATGGGTGAGGTCTCTTATGGTAAGGTCAAAGCCAAGTATACTCCCTAGCGAGCAGGGAGGACTTCAAGGGTTTTACTGATTGGAGGCCAGCGAATGTGTGGTAGGTTATAAAAACCTTAACATATTACTTGGTCATATTTTAATTGTTAAATGTTTTACTGAAAAAAATAAAAAAAAATTGATAATCCAAAAAAAAATATATCTTAATAGTGCTCACAAGAATCCCGTTCATCTTTGTAAACACCACCAAGTTGAAGAAACTCAGCTGTTGGAAGCTCATGGAAGTGTCTCTTGCTGCAATGTCAAAACTGAGTGTAGACCTCAAAGTTTTAACAATGGGAGGCTTGCTAATGTGCAGTTGTTAAGAGGTTTTTTTATTGACGAAGGCCTGGTAGGTGATGAGGGGTTTACTATGGCTTAAACACACGTTTATGTTAATAGTAAAGATATTCCTTGACTTTTTATATTATGAGCGCAATATTTGAAGAAATGAAGACTTTATTTAGAGTGTTTTCTCTTTCTATTTTTTATGACTTAATTTCCGAAGCACGTTTCACGGAAGCTACAATTTAGGGGCCTACCTAAGGCAGGTGGCGTCCACCTTTGCGTGACCTCTCTCTCTCTCTCTCTTCCTGTGCCTGTCTTCTAGGAAATTCCATGGTCAGTTTGTGCCATAATCATGTCCGCTAGTTCTTGTGCCTCCTAACTACCTCTCTCTCTCTCTCGCTATAAAAGCCCACCTTCCCTTCCCACTACTAGGTAAAGGCTTCCTCCTTCCCAACTGACAGTTCCTATTATCGTTGATCCAACCCGCCCTCCGTTGGCGCCACTCCCATTCCCTGTGCCCCCCTTGGATCTCATCTCGTATTGGTGAGTTATGCGTTTGTTGGTGTCTATGTTGCTTAATCTGTTCTTGTAGAAATTTTGATTGTTTGAGAAGATTTGATCTTTTTGTCCTGATGATGATGTTACCGTTATGTTCTGCCTTCTAGAATGATGTAAAAATTATTATTGTTGGGTCTCTCTAGGTTGGATTTGTGCGGGGATCTGAAAAATTGAGGGAAATTTCTTGTGGATGATAGTGTAATTTGATGTTGTTGGTATGTTTTCCTGCTTGGTTGTTGTTAGATCTGATTATATTCGACTAGATCTTGGATACCCACTTACTAGAAACTTTCTAACCTTTTTCTTTTGGGGTTTCGTTGAGCTGTTTAGTGATATGAAGTTGAATTCTGCACATTACTCCTGTACGAGTGATAATTCAAGTGAAAAAATAGAGAAAACATAAGCTTTGGTTTTGCAGTTTCTGGTTATTAATGGGGTTTAATTGGTTCTAGGTTGTCTCTTTCTTATTAGATCTGACATCTTCTATCATTACGATGCCGTTCACATTTACTTTTCTTTTTGGCCAACTCTTCTTGCTGTTTGATACTTTCTTTTCCCCCCTTTTTGTTATAGGTTTTTTTAGAGAAAAACTTTACATTAGTAACCTATCCGTGATTTTATCTTTGGTTACGGAAAGAAATCGGAAAATTAAGCTAGGATGAAAAAGAAATCTCATCCTTCTATTTCAAACTTTTGGTTAGTGATTCTGGTGGATTTGCGGCTATGATAGATCTGTAAGTTGACTGATGTTTTTACTTGACGGAAATCTCTTTTCCTTTATAAGATTCCATTTGTTTCAGTTGGACTTTAGATCACCGGCACTTCTTCTTCTTCTTCTTCTTTTTGTTCTATTTTTTAGCTAAAAGCACCAAAGATCTCTTCGGTAATTAGTTTTCTCTCTTTGAAATTCCGGCAGTTGTTCCAACATATGTACATGGATCATGATTTTAGCAGGAAAATGCCAAAAATGTTAGAGCTTTTGTGATGATGCTACTCATGTAATTTGTCGTTTATTTTCTCAGGATCTCCCCTTTTTTCTGTTAAACTTTTGAATCTTGATCTATTCTTCTCTATTTTCGATGATTGAACATATTGAGTTTTTTTTTTCCCATAAGTTTTTGTTTATTACTGCCTTGCATTTGTCTGAGTTCCTTCAAACTTATGCAGAAGCAAGAAAAGATGACCACAATCAGTCACCAGTCTGCTCAGGCAGGCAAATATACTCCTAAGAACATCCTTATCACAGGTGCTGCTGGTTTTATTGCATCTCATGTTTGCAACCGGCTTATCAGAAAGTACCCCAAGTACAAGATTGTCGTGCTTGATAAACTTGATTACTGTTCCAACCTGAAGAATCTCAATCCATCGCGATCCTCTCCCAACTTCAAGTTTGTGAAAGGAGACATTGCTAGTGCCGATCTTGTGAACTTCCTTCTGATCACCGAAGGGATTGACACCATAATGCATTTTGCAGCACAAACCCATGTTGACAATTCCTTTGGTAACAGCTTTGAGTTCACAAAGAATAATATTTATGGAACTCATGTCCTTTTAGAAGCATGCAAAGTGACTGGTCAGATCAGGAGGTTCATCCATGTGAGCACTGATGAGGTGTATGGTGAAACTGATGAAGATGCTGTAGTTGGGAACCATGAGGCTTCCCAGCTCCTTCCAACAAATCCCTACTCTGCAACCAAGGCAGGGGCCGAAATGCTTGTCATGGCCTATGGTAGATCCTATGGGTTGCCTGTTATAACTACAAGGGGAAATAATGTGTACGGCCCTAATCAGTTTCCAGAAAAGCTTATTCCAAAGTTTATTCTTTTAGCTATGGCAAAGAAAGAGCTTCCCATTCATGGGGATGGCTGCAATGTTAGGAGTTATCTTTACTGTGAGGATGTTGCAGAGGCTTTTGAAGTTATTCTCCATAGAGGAGAAGTTGGCCATGTTTACAATATTGGAACAAAGAAGGAAAGGAGGGTGCTTGATGTTGCAAAAGATATCTGCAAGCTTTTCTCAATGGACCCAGATAAAGCTATCCAATTTGTGGAAAATAGGCCATTTAATGATCAGAGGTACTTTTTGGATGATGAGAAATTGAAAAACTTAGGTTGGTCAGAACAAACAACATGGGAAGAGGGGCTCAGGAAGACAATGGAATGGTATATTAGCAACCCAGATTGGTGGGGAGATGTCTCAGGTGCATTGTTGCCCCACCCAAGAATGCTAATGATGCCAGGAACTGAAAGACAGTTTGACATGCCTGAAGATTACAATGCTAGGATTTCTTATGTGCCAACTAGTTCATGCCAGGATCGTATGGTTGTTCCACCTCCGAAGAGTCCAAAGAGTGGAAGCATGTCTCAAAAATCCCCATCATTAAAATTCTTGATCTATGGCCGCACTGGATGGATAGGTGGGCTTCTTGGTGATATATGTGAGAAACAAGGGATACCATTTGAATATGGAAGAGGCAGATTGGAGGACAGGTCACAACTAATAGCAGATATTCTTAGTGTAAAGCCAACCCATGTTTTTAATGCCGCTGGAGTGACTGGTAGACCAAATGTTGACTGGTGTGAATCACACAAAACTGAGACCATCCGCACCAATGTTGCGGGTACTCTTACCTTGGCAGATGTGTGCAAAGAGCAAGGGTTATTGATGATAAATTTTGCTACTGGATGCATATTTGAATATGATGCTGAACACCCGGAAGGATCAGGCATTGGATTCAGAGAAGAAGACAAGCCAAACTTCACTGGTTCATTCTATTCAAAAACTAAAGCAATGGTAATTTAATGAGAGAGTTTTCACCTTTGTGTACAGTCTTCCTCTTTTATGCTTTCCATTCAGTTTAATTACATTGCTCAACAAGTTTGGCTACTATCTATTTCTGACATGTTTTATTTGGCATGAAATCCAGGTAGAAGAGCTCTTGAATGAATATGACAATGTGTGCACCCTCCGTGTCCGAATGCCAATATCTTCTGACCTTAGCAACCCTAGGAACTTCATCACAAAGATTACCCGTTACAACAAAGTGGTGAACATACCAAACAGCATGACTATCTTGGATGAGCTTCTGCCTATATCCCTTGAGATGGCGAAAAGAAATCTGACGGGCATATGGAACTTCACAAACCCAGGTGTAGTGAGCCATAATGAGATCCTGGAAATGTACAAGCACTATATAGACCCAAGCTTCAAATGGGTGAATTTCACGCTGGAAGAGCAAGCCAAGGTCATAGTTGCAGCTCGAAGCAACAATGAGTTGGATGCTACCAAGTTGAAGGAGGAGTTCCCAGAGTTGCTTTCAATCAAGGAATCACTGATCAAATATGTATTCAAACCGAACATGAAGATTCCCAATGGTGTTTAGGAATTTGTTACTCATGAATAGGCTGCCTGACTAACCTCTGTAGGTACAGTATCTAGTAGGTCTGCATTACTAGCCAGTCATTGTTATTGTCATTATTATTTTATTTCTTCTTATTGTTCCATTTCTGAATAAATACATTTAGCCATTAGGTTCTCCATCTGTTTCTTTGGCTCTTTATTTTCTCATTGTTCGAGTTCCCATCCAGGGGTAGATCTCCATTCTCCTTCTCTTTTAGGTGTATACTTTTTTATTACTTGTTTCATGAGGCTGGACTTGCTATCAAGAATACTCCTGTTAGTTGTTGTACTTGAGGTGAAATCTTCTATTGAAATTGTGTTTTGTACTTTCCATTTAGTTGGAAATAGGTTGAAGGTTTATGTGGTCATCCATTAGCACAAGCACTATCTTTACTGAAATACACATACAACTTGGACATGGTCAAATCTGATTGGGTGCATTTCTGATTTTCTGGTGTGGAACCATGGTGAAATTGTACCGATCACCCAAAACAAAGCCATATATTGGTAGAATGGTAGTGATCTTTCTGAGAGGCCTGTTTCTGGCGAAATTGCAGAATTAGAATTGTTGAGAAGGGTACGAAGGCACCACTTGGCAACATTAGAGCATTCAGTTTGTTGGAAGCTGCGATCATCTATAGTTTGACATATCAAAATTAAACAAGCATTAGTGAGGGGCTGAAAACTTACTTCATCATTCATCATGTCAATGCTCATTTCTTGCCACCGGCACTATTTTGTATATTGATGGCTGATATGGGTTTGTGTCTATATGTGTGTAAAGTTGGAATTGTGAGAACAGCAGACTGAATATTAAATGGTTCTGCTGGCTTTTGGAGGATAGTTCTTATTGGTTTCCCTGTTTTCCATCAATAGGTTATGCTTATTTCTAAGGCTAGAATTTATCCTCTACATTAAACACAAACCCTCTTCATCTCTTAGATGGAGCTATTTTGAATGTTGAAGAGCATGGTGCATCAATTTGTTACTGATCGACTCTTTAATTGTTCTTGTCACCGGTTAGTATTGTGCTTATGAGATTCCGAGTTGCAATTTTCACCTCTTAGGTGAAGTTCTGGAAAATATGGAACACCAAAACTTTGTGCTGTTGTTGATGTTCATGAAGATCATGAATGCGCTGCACAGCGATATTGTTGGAAAGACAAAGTGATACATGTTCCCTTCCCGCTGTCTTTATGATGCCATTGGATACATCAAGCCACTCTGGGATATCAGATATGCTTCATGTGCTGTGCAATGGAGCAAAAAGCTCTCAATCATTGATATGACTGATGGGTTAACTTTAACTGATATACAGTTTCGAGGAACTTCCATTGGCCCTTACTACCCTCTGGCCTTGTTCCTTGATTCCCCCTTTATGTTTAATGGTGCCAAGCATCCATTTGAGGCCTTTCTAGTGACAAACACTATAGCTCCTGCCAAAGGATGGATAGAAATAACAAGAAATCGTCTTGGACTTTGCATCCTCGTAGTAGGACTAAATGGTTATTTCTTTCATGGCCCCGAGCTATGCCAATATTATGGAATTTATGGTGTGTAAATGTAACTCGCCACTCAAAAAGATTATTCATGCATTTGTTCTAGATGACTTGTAAAACTCTCTGATGATCTCTGCTTCAAAGATTTTTTGTCATGCTTCAGAACATGTTATCATTTTGCAAGAAAACAGATCCATACACCTCACTGTTTTATGCATTTCTCATTAGTATTCTCATGCAAGTAAATGCATACACAAAGTATGCATGAATGAGCGTGTGATGGGGCCCCTTTAGGATCACACAACAAAAACATGCCTTTGAGGGCTAAGGCTTCGCCAGAACAAAGTGCCTAAGGATTTCTCTACCTCCGCTCTCGCCTCTTGGTGCACCGGGTATGTGAGAAATGAATTTCAGCCTTACTGAGCTGGGTACAAACCACAAAGAGTACAAGGCTTTCCAAGGGGGGTTTCGGCTAGCACTAGGCTAGGGTACAGACTGAGTCAAATTCAGGCTTAGAAACCCTACTTTCAAACCTCAGATGAAGGCCAAATTTGGCACGAAGATCTTAAGTACAGTCCTCCAGAATATGTCAAAAAATGAGGACAAATGCAAGAGCCAAACTCGCTCAATGTGAGGGACAACCCGATGTAGTTAAAACTGTGCTTGTGCGGATCTGCGAACTGTTGCTCCTCCTGCCGCCCACAGTGATGCACAAGAGTGCTGTGTGGCCTCTGGTCCGCTGCGCCTTTAATCCTGTGCAGTGCAGCTGCTGTTCCCCGAACGCCCAAGGGAATCACCCCAGTACTAATCAACCGCCGGATATTCGACCTTGGCGGCGACGATCGGCTGACTAACTTCCACAACCTCTGGTTGCCGTTGGAAATCCAAAGAACGCACGCTAGAAGTGTACGTAATCGGCTGTGTAGGGGGTGGCAGTGGCACCTCCAAAAGCGCTGCTGCAGGTGGCCGCAGCAAGGACAGTGCGCACAGGGGGCTGCACACGTCCTGTCCAAGGGTCTACCTGCGTTGGCCCATCTAGTGGAGATTCCACTGGCGGTCTGCAGGTGTGCAACCAAGGTGTTGTCAGCAGAAAACCAAGAAGTGCCGACGGAAGTGGCGGTGATTGACCAGAATCTGCCAAGAAAGGTGTGGCTGCGTCTGCCGCATGGTGACAAGGGCACAGGGGCTGTGTTCGTGCTATCAGGGGCTCCTCAACACTCCAATCAACAAGGATGGCTCTCCTGTGCGGAGGTCGGTCCTCATACTCAGTGTGAGCGCCGATTGAGGTGCGGCTGCCGTGGATCTTCCAATTGCAACAATAACACCAGAGAATCCGTTCGTTCGTGCCTCCTCAAGTCGCTGGAGAGGGGTTGGCACTTGTCGGAATGTGCGCCAAATCCAATGCTAAGCCGAGCTAGCCATCTAGAGGCCGATCAAGGTGAATGATCTTCTAGCCAATCTAGCTAGATCAATTTGATCTAGGCTAGCTTAATGTGAGCAAAATGCTCTTTGATCTAAGATCAGCCCAAAGAGAGAAGTTTCAATTTCAATATTCCAAAGTTTACAAGAAATGACACCAATTGAACTATTTAAAGCTCTACAAAAACTAAAACCTCTTATCTAAAACCATGGGCCATGAACTAGAACTAAAACTAATTCTAACAAAAAAGAAACAAAGAGGAGACAGACTTGCCATGTTAGCCCAACTGGTCGGCTGATGTGGCCAACGGGTTACCGACTGGTGTTGGGGGACATATCAAATCCACCATGCTCCTTTACCCCCTTGTTCTCATGGAGAATGTGGTATGTCACCAGTAACTTCTTCTCGCCTAGATAAAGCATCAACCATCCAATTGGACACTCCCTTCTTATACTCAAGGTTGAAGTCATAACTTTGGAGTTTCATGATTCATTTTTGCTCACGTGTTGATCCATAAAGTACTTAAGACTCTTGTGGTCGGTTCACACCATGAAATATCTTCCCAAGACATATAGCCTTCATTTCTTGATAGCAAGTACTATCGCAAGCATCTCCCGATCATATGCACTCATCGCATGTACTCTCTTTAGGATGACCTTGTTTATGTAAGCAATTGGGTGTTCATCTTGCATGAGGATCACACCTATTCTAATGTCACTTGTGTCGGTTTCAATTGTGAATAACATAAAGAAATTGGGTAGTACAAGGACCGGTGTGTTAACCATTGCTTTCTTCAACATCTCAAACTCTTCTTGTGCCTTAGGTGACTAAAGGAAGTTGTGTCTCCAATGTCAATCTGGATAGATGATCTGCTACAAGGTTCTCACATCTACTCTTATCTCGAATCTCGAGATCAAATTCTTGCAGCAAAAGAATCCACTGAATGAAACACGGTTTGACATCCTTTTTATTCAAGTATCGCAATGCAGCATGATCTGAGTAAATGATGACCTTGGAGCCTAACAGATAAGAATGAAACTTCTCAAGTGCAAAAACTATAGCTAACAATTCCTTCTATGTAGTGGTATAATGCAACTGAGCATCAGAGAGGGTCCTACTAGCGTAGTGAATGACATGAGATCGTCGTTCTATCTTCTGTCCAAGAATAGCTCCAACAGCATAATCAGAAGCGTCACACATAATCTCAAAAAGTATTGACCACTCAAGAGATCGGAGAATCAAAGCTGTAGTCAGGGCCTCCTTCAGGGCCATAAATGCCTTCACACAGGCATAATAAAAAACAAACGGTTTGTCTTTCGACAGTAGGTTGCACAACGGTTGAAAAATCTGACTAAAATCATTGATGAACCATCGATAGAAACTTGCATGCCCTAAAAATGATCAAACTTGCCGCAGAGAAGTCGGTGAAGATAATCTAGCAATAGCCTCCACTTTGGCCTTATCGACCTCAATCTCTTTCTCGAACACAATATGTCCAAGAACAATCTCCTGTTGCACTATGAAATGACTCTTCTCCCAACTAAGCACAAGAATTGTCTCCCTATAACGTTGAAGTACACGAGATAGCTTCTGGAGACAATCATCAAAGGAAGAGTCATAGACCGAAAAATCGTTCATGAAAATCTCAAGGACGTCATTCATCATGTGTGAGAAAATTGCCATCATACACCTCTGAAAAGTTGTCGGAGCATTGCAAAGCCCAAACAACATTCTTTTATAAGCAAACGTGCCATAAGGACAAGTGAATGTCGTCTTCTCCTGGTCTTCGGGATGCACGAATACCTGATTGTATCCAGAATATTCATCCAAAAAGTAGAAAAACTGCTGGTTTGCGAGTCTCTAAAATCTGGTCGATGAACGACAACAGAAAGTGATCCCTCTGAGTTGCATTGTTCAACTTCCTATAATCTATACATACGTGACCCAAATAGAGTTTGCCAGTCTACATAAAAAAGTAAGGCACATAGCTCTTCAAATTGAGGCTTGGTATTCTTTCAATAAGCCATTTTGTTTCAATTTCTTAAGTTCAACATCTTGATTTACCAATATAGTTGGGACAAATCTTTTCAACATGGCCTCTTGGAGTTGGGGCCAAATTGGTTTCCCTCTCAATAATTTCACCCAATGAAACCACCTCAACACATTTCCCTTAAATCTAACCATAGCCTCGTCAACTTGTTGCTCCATGACAACATGATGACAAGTGAAATAGTGTTGGGTCTTAAAGATCCAATCCCTTGGGCCCTCTCCACTAAAGTTTGACAACTCAATGCGCACTTTTCGGCCATCCTCATGTCTACGGTCAAGGTTATCATCCATATCCTCTCAGTGTCTCTTTGCACAGTTAGAGGCTGGCATGCCTTTGGTGCTTCATAGGGTGCTCATGTGGAGTCCTTGGGGACTCTCTACCATGTGATCTCTCAAGCAAAGAGGGGACTACATGCATGAGGATATTAGTGTTTTTCACACCCTCCATACATGTGGTTCATAGTGGCTATCTCCTCCAACATTTTGGAGTTAGTCTCTTCCGCAATGGTTCTCATATCCATCTCATGCTTGCTTTGAGAGCTAGAACCCTCCTTGGCTCTGATACCAATTGATGGGACCTCTTTAAGATTGCATGACAAGGACATGCCTTTGAGAGCTAAGGCTTTGTGGGAACCGGCTATGGTCTTGTCGACCAACACTAGCCCAAAGTGCCTAAGGACTTCTCTACCTCTGCCCTCACTTCTTTGCACACAGGGTATATAAAAGAGGGAGTTCAACCTTACTAAGCTAGGCACAAACCACAAAAGAACCAAAGTACAGGGCCTTTCAGGGGGGGGGGGGGGGGGGTCAGCTAGCATTAGGCTAGGGCACAAGTTGAGTCAAATTCAAGTGTAGGAACCCTACTTACATACCTAAGATGAAAGTTAAATTTGGCACACATGCCTTAAGAAAAGCATTTCCAGAACACACATCGTGCAATGAAGTGTCGTTGAAGAGACCGCAACAGAGTGGAGCAGCCACGACACGAAGTTCCTTACTGATGCTGGATCTCCATTGGTACTGATGCCTTCTTTTTGCAAGACAAAGTCATCCCTATCTTCGTACTCCTATTTGAGATTTTACTGATGTAAGTTGTTTTGATCAATTCAAACTCTGTAGATGTGATCTACATCATCTGTTTAGTAAAGATCAGCACTTGAATTGGTTGAATTTGACTTGTTTACAAGATTTTTTGGCAATTCAAAACTCAATAATTTTATGATTTATTGTTTTGTCAAAAAGATGATTCAGGAGTCAATTTTTTTTAAATCAACCATATTGAATCCATCTACGAGGTCAAATTTCAGATTTCACTCAAATATAGGTTTAACTAAATCAGATCTAATACAATGCATCAGTCTGGTTGGTTTTGGTGTTTGGCTCAAGAATTGTGGCCTTTTTTGAACCCGAAACCCTTTGGTGCGACTTTGTTTTATACAGACTCAAATATGTTTTGGACCCAACTGAATTCAGATGCTAGAGATCGAAATGACTCAACCATCTAGTCAATTAGAAGCAAATAGGTCTTACTGCGTCCAACTAACCCAGGTTTAGGTTAATCGGATATCTTGCACAATCTGGTGCCAACAACGTCTTTAATTTGATGGTGGGCTGGGAGTAAGAATGAATAGGATTTGATTGGAGCTCTGATCGAATCCAACACATATTCTAAGCAATTGATGTTAAACTAAGATCTGGATGTATGTTCATATTGGAGTCGGACTTGTATGAAGGGATTTTCTGGATTTGGATCAGAACTTCCTGTTGACCTATATTCAGATCTAGGTTAAATGCTATATGTTTGCAAGTTTTACATGTAAAACCTTTGTTTTCAACCTTTCTTTTTGTTGGATCCAATGGTATTGTTTAAAAGTTGGGTGCAGATTCAATTCTACTGCAGTGAATCTATTTGGATCTAGATTTGCATTTGGGTTGACCATGTTTCCACTCCCACCCTTTTCACCTATGCATTGGACCCACCTTGTCACATACGTAATACCCTTGATTTTTGTAGAATAAAAATAATAAAAAATACAATTCTAGATTTGATCTATGGGGTGATCCAAAACAAAGGAAATTCGATCCAAATAAAATTTGAATTGGATCTTTTGTTGGATTTGGATCTAAATCCAAAACCAAAAACATATTAGTAAATAACAAAAATGGTGAGGGTTAATATGAAAAAAAAGACAATGGATATCTTAGTAAATAAAGAAAAAGGTAAAGAGTAAAATGGGAAAATTAGGAGTTTTTAAGAAAAATAAGAAAAAAGAGGGTAGGTAAAATTTTGCAAAGAAGGGCTCATGGGAGGCTGCTATCTAGCCCTTCCCTTTGCCCTCTCATCCCTCCCTCTCCTCCTTGAGTGACACCCAAGGGGGGGGGGGGGGTACCTCCTCACTTGCCGATAAATACCCCCAAGCCCCCTTTTCTCTATCTAACTTTCACTCCCTCTCTCCTTTTTCTTTATTCTCTCTCCAATTTTCCTAAGCTCACTCTCTCTCACATAACTTCTCTTCCTCCCTTGGACGACCCAAGGGAAGGTTGGTTTGCTTCTTGGCCTTTCATATGTGAATCTAGGACATAGCATGTATTTCAAGTTGTATTTTAACCTTTTCCCTAAGTTATGGTTTCTCAAAACCGACTTGATTTTTGTATATATGTAGATAGTATCTACAGTCTAAAATATATAGGGTCAATGTTGCCTGAAATTTTCAAATGTTTAGAGCACGAACTAGGGGGGAGATTCCTAAAATTTTTATAGGAGTTCCCTAAATTTATGCTCAAGCTCTAACAAAATTTTTAGGTTTTTTAACTGTATATCTCAGTTGGAATAGATCAGAGATTTGGGAATTGTCGGATTTATGAAACAGAATCTGTGATTGTGATTTTTTTTTGTGATTGATGAGTTTTATAATTATTGTTTAAGCATACTATAAGTTTTATTTAGACTTTATAATTTTTATGAATGAGCTTTGACATATCTATTATCTTTGGTTGAAATTTAGAATTTTTAGGATCGCCAATTAATTTTAATAAATTTGAGAAGGTGTACTCAGAACAAGAAACAAAATTGATAATTTTGTCCTGTCCTAATCTGTTTGTAATTGAATGACCAAATTGAGATTAAATCTGGTCAAGTTTATCTATATCAATTTTTATGAAATAGTATCTATGTGTTCCCTGTTTGAGGTTCAAATTTTAGAATTTTTAGAACTCAATTTTGGCCTATAAAAAAACATTTATTAAAACATGTTCAAATT
Source organism: Nuphar pumila (assembly GCF_984573655.1). Classification (NCBI taxonomy): domain Eukaryota; kingdom Viridiplantae; phylum Streptophyta; class Magnoliopsida; order Nymphaeales; family Nymphaeaceae; genus Nuphar; species Nuphar pumila. Next base: position 119,424,388 of record NC_143251.1, on the reverse strand, counting down.
TGTCTCCATTAAAGACAGTTTCTACCCAAATTTAAAATTAAATAATTTTAGAATGGTTACCAATTTAAAAAATCCCCAACATGTTTATGACACATCAGAAAATAATCTAGTATATTTTTCAAAAAAATTCTATTAAAACTTAAATTTTAACTTATTTTGCAAATGGAGAGTACAAAATGGTTTTGGATTATGAATTTTGCCTTGTTTAGGGACCCATTTGAAATTAAATTGCAAGTATAGCAATTATGTTATGAGAGAAATTATTACAACACATGTAATCTATGGTCTTGGAATTGTCCAAGGACTCGTTTGAAAAAGAATGTAATGGATGCATGATATAATGCATTAAATAATTTTGTGAATGATGGTTTACCATTTTAAATTCATGCTATTCATATTTTAAATTTGAAAATATGGCAAATGATGTATGATACATAATAGGCATGAGATGAATAGCATAAATTTTATGGCTATTGACCCAAGTGCAACTTGATGATATGGTTCAAAATATGACATGTTACATTTACTTTGAGAAATAACTTGTATCTGAGAAAATGCTCTCGAAAAGTAAATTTTAAGTTGCACTAAAAATTTGTTACAACCTAAAAGATGGGGTGACATTGCTCATTAAATATGAATGAGCTACCTTGTCAAATATGAACAAACACCTGCACCAACCTCGTGACATGCATTGACGCAGGTGCACTTCGACAGTTATGTCATGGATCAAATGTGAACTCATCCCCCTCCATAGTGGCTTAGGAGACACTAGAATCTGATACTCAAGGTGGAGGTAGAGCTGCAACCATATGCCTAGTAGTGCACTACATTGACCACATGAAGAAGGACAATGTATCCCGAACTCTGTGTCCTAGGGAGAAGGATGTCTTGACAAAGGATCCTGAACTTTGATGCAAGTGTCTTGGTATTTTTCCTATCTGCTTTACGTATATTGTGTACTAGAGACCAGGTAAGGGTTTGTGGGATTATATTAAGATATTAAGTTGTCTCATACTTCTTTACATTACGGTTTTTCAGACTCACAGGATTAGGTGGACGAATAATGCACTATACAGAGACTTAAGGATATTTTTGGAATGTATTGGACCGCATTTGAGAGTCTACTGTTATTTTTTGTTGTAAAACTGATATTTTATTTATTGATTTTTTTTTTACTTTAAATTGTAAATGGTTTGAATGGTTTTTACTTTAAATCTATGGTATACCCTAGGTTAGAGCGGGTTTAAATTATGAATAGAATATAAAAAATAAAAAAATAAAAAGACTTTCACGGTGTTTGAAAAGTGTTAAAAAAAATTTAAATTATTGGGGAGTCACATAGTTGGTATAAGAGCAATTCAGATTCAATCCAGAGAGCTAAAGAGTCCAAAATTCCATGTTTCTGATGACATTCTGCCGCCAGTAGGTAAAATTCTATGCTTACTAAATTATAGTAAGTATTGTACTATTATAAGAATATGTACGAACTCTCTAGTTTAAATTGACACACATTCATGTGAATTATATAAATTATAAGTCTAACCTAAGGGGATAGGTTTAGACAAAGAGTGAAAATCAATTGTTACTTTTTGACAAATAAAGTTGTCTTGTAAGCCAAAGAACTGGAATCGGCATAAGGACTTTCTTATGGAAGCCCTCAATACATTGACACAAGTTGTACAAGCCTAGTAGGCATAGCCTTAATGTATGACATTTAAGAAATTTATGAAGTTGGATCCTCTTGCCTCTACTAGGAAGACCCATTTAGAGAAAGTTGAATCTTGAATTTGCGAGATCAGACAGATTTTCACCATCCTCGAAGTTCCCAAGGATAAAAAAACTAATTTTGGATATTACCGACTGAAAGAAAATGTCGAGAAATGGTGGAAGGCTACTAGAGAGGTACAATTTGGGGGTTGTACCAATCATAACCTAGAAAGACTTTAAGGGAGTATTTTATGATGTATACTTTTGCATCCATGCCAGCGAGAAGAAGATGCAAGAATCTAAAGCAAAACAATATGAGGTTGATGGATTACATCACTAAGTTTAGGCATTTGGCACGTTATTGCCCGAATACCTAATCTACAGAGCATGTTTGAGCTATGAAGTATGCTCGAGGGTTAAAAGATGAACTCATGAGTCGAGTCCTTACGAAGGGTCCTCAAACCTTGGCTGAGGCCATCGAGGCAACTACCATTATTGAGGAGGATTAAGAATTGATTAAAAAAGCCTAGAAGTATCCCGAGCAATCGGGCAAAAGGTCCCTTTTTAATGGCAAAGAAAAAGCAACCCCCAATACTCAACACGAATGGTACTGGTAGAGTCAGTCAGCCGCAAGGGTCTGCCAGAAATGCCAAGAGAATCACTTTGGGAGTCCTTGTCCTCGTGACGTTATGGCATGCCTATAATGTAAAAAAAATAGAGCATTTCTTCAAGGAGTCCCTAATAAGGAGGACAAAACCACAAGTCCAACACCAGTACCTAGCGCTACCCCAACAACAACAATGCCTGTCACTACTCAGTAGCAACAATACCTGCAATTGTTTCAATAACAACAGAACCAACAATAACCTTAGTCGAACCAACAACATAAGTGAAATGCTAGTCGAGTCTATACGACTACTGTAGAGGAAGTGAGCCAGAGCAGTAAAGTCATCAAAGGTATTATTTCTATAGTTGGTCACTCTGCACATGTATGTTTGATTCAGATGCTTTCCATTCTTTTATATCGATAAATTTTGTGAAACTCCTCAGTCTATGGATAAGGAAGTTAGATGTATGCCTTGAGGTGGTCACTCCTATAGAAGTGAACACAGTCTGTGTTGATTGCATTCCTAGTATAGAAGTGTCTATTGAAGGATGCAAATTGTCAGTTAATCTCATTCCAATAAATATGATGGACTATGTTATCATACTTGAGACAGATTAGTTGTATGAGCATTTTCTAGTTTGAAGTGTCGTAGAAGAAAGGTTCTGTAGGAATGACCTAACTACCTGGTGATAAAGTTTAGCTCAGTAAATTACTCCAAGGGTGGAAAGATAATTTCTGCACTAAAAGTGTGAAAGTATATTTAATAGGGTTGTCAATTTTTTCTTGCAAGTGTAATAGCCTTAAATGATGAAGTATCAGCAATAGAAGATCTGAAAGTAGTTCAGGAGCTTAAAGACGCATTCCTTGATGACTTTCCAAGTATATCACCTTTGAGGGAGATTGAGTTCTTTATCGACTTATGGTTGGGATTGCCCCAGTCTCAAAAGCGCCTTACCATATAACTCCAGCTGAATTGGTTGAGTTAAAGAAGCAACTGCAGGAGTTGATGGATAAAGGTTTCATTAGACCCTGTGTATTGCCATGGGGTGTACAAATCTTATTCGTGAAGAAGAAAGACAAATCAATGCAATTATGCATTAAGTACCATATGTTGAATCAAGTTACGATAAAGAACAAGTATCCTCTGTGCAGGATTGAGGACTTGTTTGATCAATTGAGGTCAGTCAAGGTGTTCTCAAAGATTCACTTAAGATCATGATACCATTAGTTGTGCATGTTACGGTTGCCTTTAACTGTGAGTACTCGCAGGAGGATAAATAGAACAACAAAATATTTACACTTGAGCAAATTATTTTATATTGAATTTGCACTGATGATGTAAATGTTTAATTATGGCCATTTAGATGTTTGAATTATTAATGCATGAATTAATTGTTGTACCTTGTTTATTTAATGGTATCATGTTATGGTTTACCTAGCTGATGTTTGAAAAGATGTATGATCATGCATCCTTGGTACACTAGTCACATGCATTGTTAGTTTGAATCTACTGAGACTTATGAAGTTTAAGCCACCTATGTTATACATTTTTAGGTTAGGATGAGCTAACAGGAGTGGTTGCAAGATACTAGGAGCAACACCAAGAACTATTAATTTTTATATTCTCGGGATGTCGCTTGAACATTTATTTAGTTTATTAAGACTCGTTTATAGACAATATATTTATTTGACAATTAATTTAAGTTGAGTGATGGAATGGTATTGTTGGATCCAAACACTTGTAACCTGCCCAAAATTTTAATTAAAGCTTAAATTATTATTTTTGATATATTTTTAACATAAAAAAACAATAATAATTCATTGTCTTTTTGGGTTAAATTTTGAGGCATTGTAGTTTTTCTATCAAAGCAAGGGAATAAAATTTTGGTTCATGGCTAGTCCAGCGACCCGACAATGATCTATAAGTATAATTCAACTTAATTATTTGATTTGTATGTGGTGATGTATATATTGTGAAACTGATAACCTAGATACATCTCACAAGAGGAGAATCCATTATAACATAGAAAACTTATAAGGCACTTCATTGCATCTAGATGGCATTGGAAGATAAATGCAATGAAATTATAGAAGCACTACATGGCCTAGCTGGGGCCGTGCAACAACAAGCGACTTCCATACACGACCTCTAGCTGACAATTTGGAGAAGTACCAGCCCTAAAGTATTGGTTGAATCCTGGTCATAGCCAGGATCAGAGGGACTGAGGTGCCATCACCTCTATGAGGGACATAGATGCCCTCGTGATACTGAAGATTATCTCAACTATGGTGAGACAAAACATATATCCAAGAGTGTCAAATGAAGAAGGTTGATGATAGAAAGCACATAATGGCAGAAGCTCTCGTGATGATGCCTCAAGCTATAGGAATTTCCAAGAGACAATGGAGCAATCCCTCATGGACAACATGACAAGGGAGGCAAGTGAGACTCCACAAAGGCAAATGCACCCAGGCAACATGAAAAATTATGTCAAGCAATTCTCATACTACCCCTAGGGAGTAGTAGCGCACTCCACATTTTGTCATGAGTCAAATTAATGGACTCCTAATAGTTAGTTTTCCTTTTCATAGTAAACAAGCCATGTTAAGTGTTGAACGAATATTGTCGTAGATGTATAATAAATTAGCTATGTTATGATCAAGTGATGTCTTTGATTTTAATCATAGTTGCAATGTTTTTTATCTAATTAATTATGGTACAACTCTTCACTCATTCATGAAACCCTGGTAAACAAATGATAGATGTATCATTGAGCAAATGCGAATGCGAACACTGTAAATGATTGACAAGAACAAAGGAGCTTCATCATGGATGCTCTCAACAACCTGACCTAGACCATGAACGTGCATCTACATAACCAGATTAGGCAAGCCACACCAGCTAGTGCAAACCATAGTCCTAGTTCAGTAACTTATGAAAAGTTTCTTAAGTTTGACCCACTTACCTTTTTGGAGAAGGCTGACCCAAAACTAGCTGAGAGCTGACTCAAAAAGATTGAGAAGGCTTTCCATGTATTGCATGTGCCTGAGGATAGGCAAATAGACTTCAACACCTACCGACTGATGGGGGATGCTAGGAAATGGTGGGACAATTCCCAGGAAGTTAGCTTCAAGATGGTTCACATTCCCTAGAGTATTTTTTGAGAGGCATTCCTGAAGATATATCTTTTTCAGCATGCTTGTAACAAAAAGCAACAAGAGTTCATGAAACTAACGCAGAGAAGTATGAGCCTGATGGACTATACTACCAAGTTACAGAGTTTAAAGCGGTATTGCCCAAACCTGTTTGCCAATGATAAGGCAAGGGCAACCAAGTATGTCTGTAAACTTAAAGATGAACTAAGGTACCGAGTGATAACTAGTCGGTTGATGACCTTTAATAATGCAATCGAAGCGGCCACCACTCTGTCTGAAGAGTGAAAAAGATCTAAGGTAGATCAATCTAAGAGATCAGCTGGTAATGGTGAGACCCATAAACAGTAGTTTTGGGGTGAGAAGAAGCTCAACTCATATGCCAAGAAGCAGTAGGATGGAGGATTTGAGCAACAACAAAGGCCAAATCAATGGTGCCTGAAGTGCAACCATTTTCATGATGAACAACCATGCCCTCGTGACATGGGTGCTTGTCTGTACTCCGAAAGGATGGGCCATTACATCTAGCAATGTCTCCAAAAGGAGGTTGATGAGTGGAAGTGAGCAACTCAGAGAGTTCAGCAACAACAACAGAACCCTCCCCAATATCAGTAGCAGATGAGGGATAGTGAGCGAGTGTGCTCTACCATGACAACAAAATTGAACGACTAGGGCTTACCTTGTGAAGGTGATATTTGAGGCATAAGAAACTTAGTTTTATCGTATGAGATTATGTTAGGTTATCGCCATCTAAGAATGATAGGTGTAAGTGATATCTACACCTATTTGGTATGAAACCATAATCAAATTTTGTGAACGAAATTTCTTTAAAGGAAATTGATGTAATATCTTTAAATTTTTCTAAATATAAATACAATTTTATGTCTTGTGTTAGTTTAAATTTTTCATTAGAATCTTATGGTTAATTGGAGTTAAATCCTATTTAAGGATGATTTTTGAATTAAATTAGATTCAAATATGAATTAAGGATTTAATTAAAATCTGAGATTTAATTATCTTCAAAATTAAAATTATAGTACGCAATTGAATTCAAGATTTATTTGAAGATAATTAAATTTTTCAAATTAAATTGAATCCCAGTTTGAATTTGGGGTTTAATTGGAGATTGGATTTAAACTAAAGGTCTATTTGAGTTTGGAACATAGCTAGATCCAAATCCAGATTTAATCGGGATCTTGGAAAATTTGATCCATAGAGTGGACGCCCCTATGTGGGTCCCTCTTTGGTACTAGATCTCAAATGAGGTGGATCCAATTTTGGTCAAACCAACCCAAGTTGGGTGGGATGTCCCCACCTACTTGGCATATTTAATAAATATTCCAATTAAGTTAACTAGTTTAAATGAAATCCTAATTGATTGGGATTTCCTAAGTTAAAATCACATATTTTTGGAAAAGGATATTACTTAAAAGGGAGACTAGGTGGGACATACCCACCTTCCTCATCCCTTGCATATAAAAAAAAAAAGAAAAGTTGACTCTTTCCCCCTCGATTTTTTTAAGAAAAAACTTGTAATGGAAAGTAGGTGGGCTGGAGATCTCCCCCCCCCCCCCCCCCCCCCCACCCCCCCACCCCCACCCCACACACACACACACAATTTTGGGAAATTCCATTAGGAAAGACTGAATGAATTTAATCTTGACATATAATTGACTAAGAAAAAAAATGAAAGCTCCCATGAGTTCCCATTTTTCCCTTGGCCTTTAAGTCAATCTCCATGTAATGGAGAGACCCAACTCATATCTCTCCTTATCTCTATTTCTCACTCTCTCAATATCCCCCCCTCCCCCCTTCTAGCCTCTTTCTTCCCTAGGCAACCTCCATTGCCCATCTAAGTGGGCTGCGAATCTAGTTGGTGGTGATTTGAAGATGAATCTCATTCACCAAAATGTAGAGGTAGGTTTTTCTAACTTTGCGTGTGGGTATACTTGGATCTGTTGATCCATATGTACATTTGAATACACCTGTTTCATGTGGGTAATCATATTGAACACATGTGGTTAAGGGTGATGTGCACATACACAGGCACACCTATTCAGGGGTGTTGTGCCTAGGCACATGCATAGTTGTATTATCATGTTGTGCACATGCTTAAACCTTGTATGAACTATTGTTGTGCACATGCTTAAACCTTGTATGAATCACTTTTGTGCATATGCTTAAATAATGTATGAATCATTATTGTGCTCATAATTGCGATTAGACTTAATTTAGGTATGATTCTCATTTTTGTGTACATACTTAAATCTTGTATAAATCATTGTTGTGCATATGCTTACTGTGATTATACTTAAATTATGTATGATTCACTGATGTAATCATACTTAATTTATGTATGATTCTCACTGTTGTGTTCATGCTTAATTTATGTATGATTCTCACTGCTATAATCATACTTAATTTAGATATGGTTGCCACTGTTTGACATAGACTTAAATTATGTATGAATCCATACTATGCACAGGTAAAGAAATTAAAAAAAAGGTGTTGTACACATGCACAGGCATACCTGAATGGGTGTGCTATGCATATGCATAGACATACCTGACATGCATGTATATACATGAAATCCAATATCATGTAGAGATTCATGCCTATGTTATGGGACTTTATATATATATATATATATATATGTATATATATATATATATGTGTGTGTGTGTGTGTGTGTGTGTGTGTGTGTGTGTGTGTGTGACATGTTAAAGATGTGTTGCATGTGAATTGTTATTTTATAACTACACTTATGAGTGTTGGCTCCTGAGTGGGCCTCGGGTTCAAAAAAGGATTAGAGTGGTGTCTTGTGTGCACAAGTTATGTAATGTAGTAGTGCTATCAGACATAAATGATATGCAAGCACATGGGATTGAAATAGGCTAGTGAGTTGTTCGACTGGCTTATAGGTATTGGAGCAGATTGGATGGGTTAATATAAATAAGTTAATAAAAAGTTATAAACTACCGTGAGCGGGTAGTATGGGGGTTCATGCCAATATGACAATGTGGTGTGTTACCTCATAAGGGTACTTGGGCTATTAAGCCTTATGTGCTAGATTATTTTAAACACATGGGATGCAATGCAATAAACCCTCTAATAATAATAATAATAATAAATGATAACCTATTCAAACTCGGGCTTACGTTGGAGAGGGTAGGTGATACAAAACTTTGAGAACATTGGTGTTATTATGTTTCGAGTGACAATGACTCAGTTGGTCCCCAGTCCTTTGAGTTAGGAGGTCAGACTACCAATATATCCTAGGTGGTAGATCCATATTCTTCTGTAGAAATTCGTGATGCATCTTATTTTGGTTTGCCCTCTGGGGGTTTATTTCGATTATTACATTGCCCCTTTTGAATTTTAGTTTTAGTTAGTCACTTGGATTAATAAAATACATAGCATAATAAACCCTCGAGTGGTTTTTTCTGTTAAGGTTGCCTTGGCTCGTGAGTACTCGCAAGAGAATAAATAGAAAATTAAAATATTTTTACTTGAGCAAATTATTTTATGTTGAATTTATATTGTAATGTGTCTGATGATGTAAATGTTTAATTATGGTTATTTACATGTTTGAATTATTAATGCATGAAATTAATTATCGTACCAAATTTATTTAATGGTATCATGTTATGGTTTACTTAGCTGATATTCAAAAAAACATATGATCATGCATCCTTGGTATACTGCACTGTTAATTTGAATCTACTAAGATTTGTGAAGTCTAAGCCACCTATATTATACATTTTTAGGTCAAGAGTAAGCTAACTGGAGCAATTGCAGAATGCTGAGTGCGGCCAATAACCATTAATTTTTGTGTTCCCGAGATGCCACTTAAACATTTATTCATTTTATTAAGACTCATTTGTAAATGATATATTTATTTGACAATTAATTTAAGTTGAGTGATAAAATGGTATTGTTGGATCTAAACACCTATAACCTGCCCAAAATTTTAATTGAAGCTTAAATTATTATTTTTATTGTATTTCTAATATAAAAAAATCATTATCTTTTTGTATTAAATTTTGGGGCATTAAACATATTACATTTACTTTGAGAAATAACATGTATTTTAGAAAATATTCTTGAAAAATAAATTTGTCACATCCTAAAAAATGGGGTAATGTTGCTCATCAAATGTGAATAAGCTAGCTCATCAAATGTGAACAAGCACTTGCACCAACCCCGTGGGATGCATTGACGTGGATCTGCTTTGATGGTTTCATCATGGGTCAAATGTGAACTTGTTTTTCTCCTCGATGAATTAGGGAACACTGAACTCTGATACTCGAGGCAAAGGTGGAGAGTGCACTATGTTGACCACAGGAAAATGAATGAGGTGTCTTGAATCCTAAGTCCAAGAGAGAGAGAGAGTTGTTTTAACGAAGGATCCTGGACTCTAGTGTGTCTCAGTATTTCCTTCAAAAGTTTAAAATATAAAATAAAATGGTTGAATGAATACTCCTGAGAGGCTTGAATGCCCAAAGTAGTCCGAGAAGTGGTGCCTGGGATGATCACTTAATTTGTGATGGTTGCAAGCATGACAAGTAATTCAAAAGCAATTTAAATGAAAAGTTATAAAATATTTCTTATCATACAAGTCATGTCGTACACATAACTGATATACTTGAATTACATGTTACGATGTAATGTTATCAGGTAAGTGACTATGAGATTATACTGAGACATTAAGTTATCTTCCACTTACTTACATTATGATTTTTTAGACTCACAAGTGTAAGTGGATGGATAATGCAATACACGAAGACTCCGATATATTTTTGGAATGTATTGGACTGCATATGAGAGTCTACTGTTGTTTTTTGTTGTGAAACTCTGATATTTCATTTAATAAAATTATTTTTGTTACTTTAAACGGTAAATGGTTTGAATGGTTTTTACTTAAAATTTGTGTAATGTTTGAGGTTAGGGCACATTCAAATTACGAATAGAATAAAAAAAACAAAAAATTTAAAAAAAAACTTCTGCTGTGTTTGAAAAGAGTTAGAAATTTTTTAAAGAATTTTGGGGTGTCACAACATATGCTTCATGATCCAAAATCCCGATATGAAAATGTAAAAATACAAAGTTAAAAAGTGCTGATCTCATATTATATCTCAAGAAAATCATGATAAATATGATTATATTCGATTTTGAAAACATACATAGGACCAAATCCAGACCAAGCCTCTGGGCATCATAAACCCATCGCATGTCCTGGCCAATTGGATCTGATCCCAAGCCAGTCTTTGGACGTGGTCAGTGTACTTGAAAACTGGATCTGGATAAAAGTTATGTGCATTTTGGGGAAAAGAAAAATGGAGTTTAGTTATAAGGCAGGACATGGATCATGGCCTGCTGGATTGGTTTGGGACCTGGACAACTAGATCAAGTTGGTCCAAGAGCTGGATCTGAATCCAGTATGGGTCAATCGAGGCAAGCCCTAAACTTGATCCAGCTGGGTTTGCCCTATACCTGTTCCCTTACAGCCCTATGCCCATTAATGACTTGGAATCTATTCAGTCCAAATATGTCGTGAATCTTCCCCAAACATTCAATCCAAGATCCAAACCAAAGAGGCAAAACCGGCGATTTGACTCACAAGTCAAACTAAGATGAGCCCACCTTGGCTAAGTTTTAGTCTTTTGTCGTACGTCTGTGAGCACCCACTTAGCTTGCAATATTATGTTGTGGAGCACAAATTAATCCTTGCGTATCCGTTTAATTGGATAAGTGGTTATGCGGATGTCAATGGGTCGGATTTGGTTGTGATGCAGGCTTTACTAAATCCAAGATAACCGGGTTTGGGGTTGCGTACAGATTCAGATAGGAAAAAGGGCAGTGCTGACTCCAAATCTCCGTAGCTTAAAATAGCTAATTGAACATACTTGTACACATAATGGAACCGAGTTCAAGTGTAAGACTTCATTTTGAATCCAAAATCCAGTCGTTAAATGGATACTCATTATCCTACCAAATCCAACTAAACACATTTAGATCCGCTATGATATTTTACCGAAATCTGATCCCTTGACACCCCTAAGAGGGCTTATCCCACTAGGGGTGTCGACAGGCCAGATTCTGGTTTGGACCTAGGCGAGTCTCAACCGGGATCTATCTTTGAGGTGCTGGTACCGGGTCCAGACCCAACTCCTATCAGCTTTGCTATAAGAAAAACATTCTCGGGTCCTATAAGGATTGCATGAACCAGACCCAGTCCATACCTGGTAAAGTAATATTTTTTATCTTTTTATATTGAAAAATCATGGGTCTTAATGGGAATTTGGTTGAGACCCTGGTTTCTTATGACAAATCATACCCGGCTCTATATACTAATCGGACCACCCTTTTTATCACCAAACCCTGACCCTCTAGGGTTTTGGTATGGGTCGACACCCCTCTATCGACCCACTCCTTGAGACTTGGGAGTCGTTGTCAGTATTGGAATCGGACCTGTATCGTTTGGCCAAGGATTCCGGTATATCACCAACGGGAGCTCCGCTTGTTTGGTAGGAGCAGTTCATGCACGTCACCTTGTGTTGGGACGTTGCAAGTTCAAATCCCGATGGTATGATGTATAACTGGTGAGGTCTGCCTAACCCCAGCTTGCCTTTAAAAAAAAAACGATTCAGGTGTATCGGCCGGTACCGATACTCAAGTGTAATGTTCTGACTAAGCCAAAAAATAATTAAAAAATATTAAGTGTTTATCATAACGTGACACATGTTAAAACCATTAAAACAATATTTAAAAATTAATTTTAAACTATTTTTGCATTTATTAAAAAATAGCCGATTCAGATCAGTATCTGCCGGATCCACAAAAATCCCAGACTTTTTTTGCTTGTCCGTAACCAAAATTTCATATGGTAAAAGCCGTCTTATTCAACACACAGAAAATCTGAATCCAGCTTTTCTCCCTACATTGTATCAGTTTATACATGTACATTTCAGCAATCACGATTCCGGCGAACAGAGGCGCCAAGCCAGAACTATAATCTACAAACAACTCATGATAAAATCTTTTCTACATCTCGCGGTTTTGGCTTGAAATTTTCCATGGATTTTGATGAACTGAAAAAACCATCCTAATCAGAATAAGAAAGACAAGCTTCAAAAGGTCAACCCTCCCTCCAAGAACCCCGTTTCCTTCAACACCGAATTCCTCACCTTCCGTAGATCCCTCCCCTTCAGAGTCCTCCCGTTGCCCGTACACACCGAGAACGCCGTTTTCCGGCTGCCTCCGGCGAACCGCCGCTCGACGATAACGTGAGGAGGCACCATTCCTTCCTCGTCCTCCTCCCCGTCTCTGTCACCATAGCCACCCCTGGGTCTGAAAACAGACGACCGGGAATCCCTCGTTTTTCTCTCCGGGATGCTCATAGGAGATGACCTGGCGGCCAGGGACCGGTCGTTCTTCGCCGTCGCCGGAGTCGACGCAATCGCTGGGGGGTCTGGAGCGGGTTCGGGGTCGAACCATAGGATGTCTTCCTCGAGGAGCTCCTCCATCCCTGCGTTCAGGCCCGCCGGAAAATTAAATCCGGTGGCCCGAGAGAGGCTTCGCTTCCGTGGCGGGTTGAGCTCTGTGAGAAATGTGGGTTGGGGTACTTATAGAGGTGGGGGTGGTGGAGACGGAGTGCCGTCGCGAGCACACTTCGTCATCGTCACATGGCGTCATCCAGGGAGCGTTGAGTGCGGCTCCCGCCTGTGGCAAGTAGGCTAGCCTCGGCAGGGCACGGCTCATATCGGGTCGGCTCAGATTGGCTGGCTGTATACGTGCCTTGTTTTTTTTCTTTTTTGGCTATACCAAGGAAGAACCATTTATTATTATTTTTTAATGACGAGGAAACCCTGCCGAGAACCGGGCCACTTAATGGGTCCGCCTTCCTACTAAAGCTAGGCACCACATATTGGCAGGCCTTAAGATCCTCATACTTAGCTTTGACTTTGCAGCAAGGAACACCTCTGGTAGGTTTCGAATTCATGACATCCTGTCAACTTGGTGACCTTCACAAGCTGGCCCTACTAGATGAGGGAAGCCATTCTTGCTAAGTCACTTGGCTAATTAAAATTATTTTTAATGTTTTTTTTTTTATTTTAAGGGGTTGAGATACTCGAACCCGTTAATCTTCTGTGATAGGAAGAATCTCATGCAAGTATTTGCTTGTAAGGGGAAAGCCTGTGTAAAAAGCATTGGTAGTATTTTTGAAATATTGTAATTTTATAGTAATATATATTTTTTATTTATTACATGTAGAAAAAATTACCCTCGGACCTAGTCACATTGGCTACTTGCTGCACTTATGATCGCTGTCTTAACAACTTAAAACTCTAAAGACTTATCCCTGGCTCCCAGGGGTTCCCCAAGATTCGACTTGTGCAGGGGTGAAGCTGATGAAATTTGAACCTAGACCACCTGTCTAACACCCTAGGGATGGCAGTGGATCCGGGGACAACGGGGCCCCACCCTGCCTTGCCCCGTTTGGATCAAGGATGAAGGGCATGAAACGGGGATGAAGGTTAAAATCTATCCCCGTGCAGGGATGGAGGCGGGGATGGACTTACGCTTTTCCCCACCCCATCCCCGTCCCCAATCCTTTAAGGAATGACTATAGACTAAGGGAAAACTGGGGATGGAGGACATGAAACGGGGATGGAGGCGGGGCTGGAGGTTAAAATCCATCCCCGTTCAAGGATGGAGGCGTGGGTGGAGGTTTGGATTTTGAAACGGGGCAGGGGTGGAGACCTTGTCCCCCGCCCCGGTCCACTGCCATCCCTACTAACGCCTTAGGCCCCATCCCACTACACCAAACCCCTTAAGCTTATCAATGTTTTCAAAAACTTGCATAATGTTGAAAAACACCATATTTTCATGACATGGCCTATTTTGAAAATGTCACATATTTTATCTTGACATTAATGGGATAATGAACACTCGGTAGTAATTTTATATTATATCTTTTTACTAATTATTTAATATTCATTATTTTTATATTTTATGCATAACAATATCATCTTAAGATTTTCTTTAAAAACTATATTTTTATATAATGATGGAACTTCCCTCATTGATAGTTTCCTGAGAGAGGCATGTGACAATTGTTACAAAGTTTGTGTACTTGAAAAATCTTGAGAATATATTAGCACATATAAAATAAAACTATATGAAAACATATTAAGAAAAGGGTTAATATTACACCATTAAGAAAATAGTCAGCGCAGCAGCACCACGTACTTTTTTGTATCTGCGTCTAAAAGTATTGCAATATAAGTATATAATCATGAAAATTTCTAAAATTTGCAGATGTTTGCTGCATATAGGAGTGTCAACGGGCCTGGTTTACCCGGACCCGACCCGAACCAAACTCTATAGGTTCCGGATATGATGATAAATAATAAGACCCGAGTCCGGACTTGAAGGTTCGATTAATATATGGACCCGGGTATAGTTTGTGAAATTTTATTCTAGACCTGGACCCGACCTAAGTTCCAATTAAGGCCCGTAAATTTTTAATGTAAAAATGATTAAAAAAATGGTTTTACTGGGTATAATTCGGGTCTGGTTCATGTAGTTTTTATCTGGTCGAGGTATGGTTTTCTTATAATGGACCTTATTAAACATAGATCTGAACCCGATACTATACCCAAAAACTGGTTCCAAGTCTGGTAACCAAACTCGACCTATTGACACCCCTACAAACATGCCACATTTGCGATAGGGATCAGGTGATATTGAAGATCACCATATCCACCACCCATCTTGGTGCATGGATCAAGGGCCGAACACCAATTCTTTCATTCAAAAGAATTTTAAGGGATTTGGTGTCCAGTGCAAATCCTAGTGACACGAGCGGACACATTGGCTCAGACACCAACGCTAACGGCATTATTTTAATATTTTAAAATAATATTTAATACATTACACTGAAATATAAAAAAATATTTTTGTAATTAAAAAT
The DNA here is from genome assembly GCF_984573655.1 of Nuphar pumila. Taxonomy (NCBI): domain Eukaryota; kingdom Viridiplantae; phylum Streptophyta; class Magnoliopsida; order Nymphaeales; family Nymphaeaceae; genus Nuphar; species Nuphar pumila. Next base: position 119,408,945 of record NC_143251.1, on the reverse strand, counting down.
TACAAAATCCGTGTCCTCGTGTCTTTTTTTTTTAATTCCAACTTTCGAGTTAAATCCAAATCCCGCATCTTCGAGCCCATGGATCGTTGTGACATAGTATATGATCCAAAACACATATTTGGTGCACCACACTTTTTCACCATTGACTGGAATCCACAAAAAAAATATCAGCCCATAATTAAGGGGGTTTAAGCCGAGCCGAATGGAGCCAAGCCAAAGGAGGAGGTGACTGCAATCTTCAAACAGAGAGCGCCAATGATTGGGCAAGCGTGTGACCGGGTTTTCTCGCTCGGCTTGACATCGGCTTGTGAGCCACAAGAACGGGTTCTCGTTTCCAAGTCCAACTCAGATCTTCTAGATTTGGCGCCAACAGGAATATTAAAAAACAGATAGCCAATCACTAGTACTCACGTACAACTAGGGGTGTCAACGGGTAGGGTTTACCTGGATCCGAGCCGAGCCAAATCCTATAGAGTCCGGGTATGGTGATTAATAATAAGACCCGGATTTGGACCCGAAGATCCAATTAGTACATATACCCAGGTATAGTTTGTGAAATTTTACACCAGTTCCGAACCCAATGGTTTTACCGGGTATGGTCCAGGTCTGGTTCATGTAGTTCTTATCGGGTCCAGGTATGATTTTTCTTATAGTAGACCCGATTAAACTCAGGTCCAGACCCGATACCATACCCAAAAACCAGGTTCAAGACTGGTACCACCTGGGTCCAAACCAAACCCGACCCATTGACACCCCTACGTACGACTCCCTCGAATATACCTTTGCCACGTTGTGAACACGTCAGGTCCCATGGTACCCTTAGGGAATTAGGGCCCTCTAGATGCCGTTCATTTAATGATGAACGTTACTCAGACACTCACGGATGGAATGCTTGTCTTTTGGATGGGTGCCTCAAAGTCTTTGGGAACCATTCATCCGGAGCATTCAAAATGAACGGCTGGGAACGCCGGAACCACAAAAGTAGTGGTCGTTGGATGTCGTATATGACATGATTGAACGAGATCCAATGGAGTCCTGACGGTAATAATCCTGAGACCTTACCCCTCTCCTTAATAACAAATCCTAACCCTAGTTTTACTTTCAACCAAAGTGAAAGGAAGAAACTTTCATCGCAGATCCCATCCGTTGAAATAAGATGGGTTTCATCATACATTCAATCCTAGCCATCCAGCAGAACCAGCCATTGATTGAACCATCCTATTTCAAATGATGGGAACCATGATTGACCCTAATTTTCTTGATTAGCTCTAATTTTCTTTGTGCCACCAAGGTGAAATTTAGCTCTAATTTTCTTTTTTAATGAGTGCAAAGAAAAAACATAGTTCCAAGTTGGAAAGAATTAAAATGAAATTATATGCTTTGATTTTATCATCCATGAAATTATATGACCCTCCCTTTTATAAAGAGCCTTTAGCCAACCCAGACAGGCCAGAGGACTGTTCAAACTACCAGGCAGTTATTCATCCACTCATATACTAATTAAGTTACAACTTGTCCATGACAACAAGGTGACTTGCACAAACTGCTCCTACCAGATGGTCGAAACCCTGTTGGTTTTGAGGGCCCATTTTTTCATGCTTCATATGAGAGGCCAATGCATTGAGAAACAAAGGGCCCCCTTTGGCCCCTACTTTATTTGCGGGAAGATATTTTCCTGGGGTACCTCATGCATTTTCATATGAAAACCCTGCTTCCCTTAAGAAAAAACGGGTACCACATCAGGTTAGGGGCGTGGGGGTTTTCCATTTTTCCTGCAGAGGCATTTGCTTCACACCCTTTAGTTTTTCTTTTCTTTTTTTGGTACACCATAGAGTCTCCAGTTTCAAGACTTTTCATGCAACCTTCATTGGAATGTGCTGAGCTGACAATCCCCTTTTTTTTCTTTCCTATCACTGAGCTGACAATTCCCTTTTTTTTTCCTTTCCTGTCATGACACAAACATCGAATCATCATGGTGATAAAGTGTCGCATTTGCACAAGTACCAGTGGACCTAAGTTTTTCTCACCACCTTGATGCCTAAATCTTTTCATATCTAGGGATGGCAGTAGACCGAAGAAAAATGAGCCTTACCACACCTCATTTGGACTGGGGATGGAGGACATGAAACGGGGAAGATGGTGGAGATAAAGGTTAAAATCAAAACCAATGTGCGAATGGACTTACTCTTTCCCCATCCTACGCCATCCCCCATCTCTATTAGTAAAATAACTAAAATGCCTTTAGGGATGATAATGGATCGGAGAAAAATGGGCCCCCACCCTGCCTCAGCTCGTTTGAACCAAGGATGGAGGACATGAAACGGGGATGAAGGTTAAAATCAAAACCCATGTGGAGATGGAGGCTGAGATGAAGGGCAGAATTTTGAGATGGGGGCAGGGGTGAAGACCTTATCCCCCGCCCTAGTCCACTGCCATCAGTATTCATATCTCTCCTTAGAAAGCGAAAAAATTGAGCTGGTAGGATTTTTTTAAAAATCCACGCCCTTTTTCATAAAAGGCTTCCGCTTTCGCCTTAATTGTTTAATTGGCAGAGGATCATTTGGCCGTTTTGGGGTTGTGAGAAGAGCCATTCAAATTTCAGAAGCTAGGGATTTTCATACATTTGATCCTAGCACTTGAGGGTTTGTGATGGGGATGAAACCTCAGGTCTATTTCTTGAACTTTTCAAGCAGCAAGGACAATGTACCACGGCAAAGAAAGGGTTGTGTGGGAGTTTAGCACTCTTGGCATGTACACTTGTAAGACTTATAAAGAGTATCCATCGGCACAAGGTTTTCTAGAGTGAGCCATTGGACAAACCCAAATTAGAAAGGAATGTATTTTGAGATATTTTATATGTTCAAATGATATAGAAAGGGAAGTCTAAACATTGAGAGAGAGAGAGAGAGCAGCTGTTTGTACTTGATCAATGTTTGGTCTTCCATCTTGAGAAATGTTGAGATGGGTGGCTGTCAGCCGTGGGCTGCTGCATAAAAATGCTCTTATAATAACCCAACCAATTTTTGGTATAATCGGAATATGGAATGACGTGACACTAAAGTGATTCACATACATGTGTTTAAGGCAACCGGTGTGTCCTTAGCTTTAGCGACGGTTCTTTGTCATAGAAAAGACAATATGTTTATAAAAATAAAATAAAATAACCTTTGGAATGGCCCAATTCAAAGGTAATCATGTTATAATCACTTATTCAACCGATTTCAATAACATTGCGCGCGTGTGTGCATGGGCGCACATACATAAGCAGGTGCGCGTGTGCGTAGAACCGACTCGAAGCTTGTTAAGTTTCCATGGTGTTGGATTTGCCATTAGCTTCCAACTTGGAAATGTTTCGTGCAAGCTTGCGTGAACTTAAAACGGTAAAGTTGCTTGCGCCTTCATTCTTATCGTTGAGGACATACTGTCGTTGAGAAAGGTTTGGGTGCTTCGGTTATAAGCAAAAGGGTGCCCTGATGCTTGAGTAATTTGAGTAACCAAAGCATTAGGTTTAGGTTTGATGCAAAAACCATCAAACACTTAGTAAAATATTAAAACCACCGGGTAGCCCCAGTTTAATGCATGTTTAGGTGTCTTCTTTAGCACCAAGAAGCAACAATAATTAATTTGCAATTTAACAATTTAAGCAAACGCAACATTCAGGTCTTTGTTTTATCTTGGATTTTAGGGCATCTTGTGATAGATTAAACCCATTAAAACAAGCTAGTCAGTAGGGGTGTCAGTGGGTCGGTCCAGGTTGGCATCCAAGTGGATCCGAACCTGGATCTGACTTTGGGATGCAGGTAATGTGTCTGGACCCTGTTCCAATAAGGATTACATGAACCAGACCTGGTCCATATCCAGCAAAATAATATATTTTTTAATCCTTTTTACATTGAAAAATCATGGATCTTAATTGGAACTCGGGTTGGATCAGGGTTTGGTATGAAATTTCACAAACCATACGCAACTCCATATACTAATTGGATCCTTATTATAAGACCTAGATTCTAATGGAACCTTCTTGTTTATCACTAAACCCTGTCCCTATAGGGTTTGGTACGAGCCCTACCTGTCTAGGCCAAACTTGACCCATTGACACCCCTACTAGTTGGCCATGACTTGTGTTTTAGGGAATTCATCCTAGGATGGCAGGGTAAAACGAGTCGAACAAAATGGATGTGCAATGTTAAGGTTTTCTTTGGTTATAGCCTGGCCTTGCTTGGCATTGGCTCATTTAGCTCATTCATGCAGAGCCGATCTCAAGCCCTTATGAGCTCGAGCTAGATGAGTTGAGCTGGCTCATTAAGGAAAAAAAGTCCTTTTTTACACGAAAGTACATTGAAAATCAAATATATGACCTAATTCAGGGGGAAGCCAAGATTGCCAAGATCCAGAGGGAAATGAGTATCCCAGGTCCAAGAGGGTAGGCTAACCCAAATCCCCATGCACATTATTTGATAGATCTAGTATGGGGTCGAGAACAGCCAACCGTGTGTGGATATGAGGAAAATGAAAGGCCAAAAAAAATGTACTTATAGCCTGCCTCCTTAGGTTCTATTATTCGGAAACCCATAATAATAATGTATCCAACTTACATACATATCCAGCTCACATATGTATCCAGCTCCAACTCACGCATATCCTTATCTTGACGAGTTGTTCACGTGAGTTGCTCATCCATTGTAACTGATTGTATATCTAGTATTCCTTTAATTGTGGGATTCTCCATGTTCTCCTGTGACCTACTTTGTACAGTTGTGTCTAGAGTCTGTTTTGTTTTGGTTGAGTCTTGATGTAAAGTGTTGAGTCGCTTGTATCTTTGTTCGGGCCACCCTTGTACTTTGGTTCAGGTTGATCAATGCCCTGAAAGGTTAACCCGTAGATTTGAACTGTAATGCGTCTGCGGACAAAATTATGAATGAATGTAAATGCGTTGAGCTTTCTTTTGTTCACCCTCATTGTGATTACTTTCAAGTGATTGCAATTTCTTTCTATCTATTTTCTTTCGCTCTCTTGCACTTTGAGTTATCTAAGCTTCTGCAAGCGATAAACGAACGCTCGGAAGGCTTGTGGCGGTAAGAAAGGACCGCCATGCCACACTGGCCTATTGAAGAAATAAGCTCATAACAAGTGGTACCAAAGTTCATTCTCATGTTGAGGAAGGGACTCAGGAGTCGGTGTCGAGAGATGCGACGATATGTCGTGATTTGTGAGCAAGACATTGTGGCACCCTCATACAACTTGTGTAGCACCAAAGGTAAGGCAGTTGCTGAGACCGAGGATATGGGTTCACCTCAAGATCATGAGCAGATAGCCGAGACTGTCAATAGACTGATGGTTGATGTGACTTTGTATGAGGAAGCGATTTCACGCGCATTTGAGTCATTCAGAGGAATGGATGATGAGGTGACGAGCCTGTGAGAGCAGGTGAACTTGTTGATGGGACAAGTTACTTCGCTGACTACGACAGTGACCACCCCGCAAACTGAAGTAGGAGAGCTTCAGTTGAAGAACCACACTCCCTAAATGGTGGAAATGGTGATAGGACTTCAAAGATAGATGTGCTGAGGTCAATGAAGTTCAATGGTTTGAGAGATAGCAAGGATATAGAAACCTTTTTGTTCCAGGTGAAAGACTACTTGGACATTCAAAATATATTGGTTAAGAACCTCAGGATGAAGGCAGCAACAACTCTACTTGACGGAGATGTTATAGGCTGATGGAGATAAAAATATAGTGACATGAAAAGAGAGCAATGCGTAATTGATACCTTTGAAGCCTTCAAAACTGAGCTGCAAAACTACTTTATGTTGCAGAATGTACAACGCCAAGCTTATCGGATGGTGTCGAAATTGAAGCACACTGAAGCCTTGATAGACTACAACAGAACGTTCCAGAAGCTCATACTGGACTTACCCAATATGTCAGATGAAGACATACTCAACTGGTTTATTGTGGGACTACAGTCGTGGGCACAATCTGAAGTAGAAAAGAGCAATCTTGAGACTTTGGAAGATGTGTATATGACGACCGAGCGACTAATGAATACACAACGCAAGTCCATCACTCCGTTGACTAAGGCGGTAAAGAAATCAGACCACAGAGACAAGAAGGAAGATTGGCGTGACAACAAGGGTGAGGCATCAACCCAACACCATTTCGACAAGAAGTAGAATTACAAGAAATACAATAATAATGACAACAAAGGGCGGGTTGTGACTTATTGGTTCTGTGGCGATAGACACATTGCTAGGCAATATCCAAAGCGCCTCGTGAGGGACGATTGGCAAGCCAATATAGTATAGGCATAGAGTAGTTAAGTTGAGGTCGTGCATCCTAGGATAAAAGCCATGCAGACCATAAATGCAGTTAGAAGTTGTGCAGCTGAGAGCATGTTGGTTAGCAAGGAGTTTATGTATCTGGAAGTCATTGCGAATGGGAAGTTTACTATAGCAATTATAGACTCTGGGGTTATGCATAACTTCATCTCACGGGAAGAGGTAGAGCGGTTGGGATTGAAACTTGAGCCAAAGCAAATGACCATCAAGACGGTGAACTATGAGGCTAAACCAATCCTTGGTGAAGCAAGGGATATGGCTATCCAAATTCAGAGTTGGGCTGGTAAAGCCAACTTCTCAGTGGTGTTCCTGGATGACTTTCGAATGATTTTGGGCATAAAGTTTCTTCGCAGCCAGAATGTGATGATGTTGTCGAAGATTAACTCATTGACAATCACGGGGTTGAACTCTTCACACATGGTGCATTGACTTACTCTTGGAGGCAAGTCTTCAATACTATCAGTTATGCAATTGAAGAAGGGTGTCAAGCGGAGAGAGTAGACATTCCTAGTTTCCGTACACACCGAAAAAGGGAAGGTGGAAGCAGTAGTGCCGTCGACCCTTGCCCCACTACTAGCTAAATTTTGGGGAGTGATGCCCCAGAACTGTTGAAGCATCTGCCGCCAAGACGCAAGGTCGACCACAGAATTAAGTTGACCCCGTGTGCAAAGCCCCCTGCCATGGTCTCTTATCGCATGGAGCCAGCTGAATTGAAAGAGCTGCATGAGATGCTAGAGGCAGACATTATTCATCCTTCTAAAGCACCATTTGGCGCCCCTATGCTCTTTCAAGTGAAACATGATGGTTCCAAAAGGCTATGTGTAGATTATCGTGCATTGAAAAAGGTCATAGTGAAGAACAAGTATATGTTGCCACTAATAACAGACTTTTTCGACCAGTTAAGCAGTGCCTGTGTCTTTTCAAAGTTAGATCTGTGATCGGGTTACTAGCAAGTGAGGATTGTTGATGGTAATAAGCCTAAGATGACTTGTGTCACTCGTTATGGCACCTATAAATTCCTAGTGATGTCATTCAGGTTGACTAATGCGCCGGCCATATTCATGAAGTTGATGAATAAGATCTTCTACCCTTACTTAGACAAGTTTATGGTAGTTTATCTCGACAACATCATGATCTACAGTATCATCATGGTGGAACATGTTGGGCACTTGCGAATTGTGTTTCAGGTGCTGAATGAGAATGACATCTACTTCAAGCAAGAGAAGTGTCTCTTCGGGCAGAAAGCGATCAGCTTCCTTGGCTATGTCATTGGGCGTGATTTGTTGTGTATGGACAGGCAAAAGATAAAATCCATCCAGGAATGAAATCGGTCATCCAAGGTCTAGAGTTGTGGTCATTTCTTGGCTTGGCCAACCACTATCGACGATTCATCAAAGGTTGCTCTCTCATTGTTGCAACCTTTACGGATTTGCTGAGGAAGAATCGGGTATGGCTCTAGACAAGAGCTTACCAAGATGCCTTCGATGACTTGAAGAAGGCCCTGGTGAGGGAACTAGTATTGTGGTTGCCGGACTACAAAAGACCCTTTGAAGTCTACACAGATGCTTCAAACTTTGCCATCGGTAGAGTTATCATGTAGGAGGGTCATCCGATTGCGTACGAGAGTCAGAAGCTAAAGGATGTAGAGAGGCACTACACAGTGCATGAGCGTAAGATGATGACCATCAGGCACTGCCTCAGGACCTGTCAGCACTATCTTCTGGGTGACCAGTTCATCGTCAAGATGGACAATGTCGCTAGCTATTTTCAGACGTAAAAGAAGTTGATGCCCTAGCAAGCTCGATGGCAAATGTTTCTAATTGAGTTCAACTTCACTTTAGAGTATAAGGTTGAGAAAGATCAATGTTGTTGTTGATGCCCTGAGTCACAAGGCAAAACTGACGACGGTATAAGCGAAGCCTTCTGAAGTTCACTTGGAGGGCGCGTTGTTGAACTGCATCCATAAAAGAATACAAGAGGACACAACAACACAACACCTTCTTTCTCTAGCGTAGACAAGAAAGACTCAGTGATTTTGGTTACGGGATAACCTCCTTGTGACAAAAGAGAAACATGTCTTCATGCCACAGTGGGGAAGCCTTTGACGCGAATTGCTTAAGGAGTGCCATGATACATTATGGGCCGGTCATCAAGGTCAGGAACAGACCTTAGCACTCCTTGAGTGTGGCTACTATTGGTCGCAGATAAGAGACGATGTGGAAGGGTATGTGTGAACGTACCTTATCTGGCAGCAAGACAATGGGACCAACCAGAAGATTGTCGACTTTCTTGAGCCTCTACCTATTCCAGAACTTCCTTGGGAAAGCATTTTCATGGACTTCATTGTTAGTCTGCCAAAGGTAGATGGCTTCAGCTCTATCCTAGTGGTGGTGGATCATTTATCTAAATACGCCATCATCCTAGCTTCCAAAGAGTGTCTTGTAGAGAGAACTACAAAGATGTTCTTTAAGCATGTTGTGAAGTACTGGGGTGTACTGGTGGTAACTTTTAGCAATGGTATTTTTAAAACATTATTTTGTTATTGAAAGCGTTTGGAAAATCACCAATCAAGTAATAATATCGATTTCCCACGTAAGTGGTGAGTCAGATCGATCCACAAGGAACAAGATACACTCTATTTAAATCCAAAATTTGCACTTTATTGATATTGAACTTGTTCAATTACATAAACTATTACAATGAAATCAAAATTGAACAAGTACAGAAAAGAGACGTGCAGTGACTTAAGCCTGTGAACACAAGGACATTTTCGTCAGTTCACTTGATGCAACACTCGATCATTGGGACGAGATGCTCTTAACTTGCAACTTAATATCACCGTGGCCTATTGCGGCAGTCCGAGGAGTGGGATGGTAGAAAAGAGTGGTTCAAGCTCGGGAAGAAGACGCCATCTAAATTGCTTATGCTGCAATACCGTTCTGTTGGTGCTGTTAATGGCTGGAGCACAGTTGGGAAGCCACACCGAATAAGGGGTGAAGGAAGGGGACGCCGGATAGAAGGAATCGGTCACCCAACCGTTGTAGACGACACAACCGACTGGATCAAGCATGCTTCACGACTGATTTCTTGCATAAAACAGCAACTCACGTTAAATATTAGCAGCAAAGAGGAATGGAGGATGAAACGAAAGGGGAAAAAGTGGTTGAGGGAGATGATGGAGCTCGATGGTTGAGACGGCCAACCATTTGTGTGTGCGAAAAGAAGTCTTAGAAAAGGAGAAGAGACAGATGGGGGAAACAGATGGGGAAGAAGGAGAAGGGAGGAGGGTGAGTTCTGGGCAGCACGTCTCCCAAGGCAGGAACCCCTTTAGGGTTTTTAAAACTTATTTTTATAGGTTAAGCCCTCTTTTCTAGAAATTCTAGAAAAGCGATTAAAATGGACTTTTTAGCTGGGCGCTTAGTTTAGACGGGGTTTTAGCAAATCTTTTCAGAAATGGGTTTGGGGCTATGTTGGGTTGGATCCAAGGCCCAAATGGGCCATTTGGATCCGATTTGACCCATTTCACCCCGAGGTCCGGCCCGCTACACTGGAAATACGATATCTCTCTCGTTTTAGGTCTGATTCGAATGAAATTCAAACCATATCTCAATGACATCTAAATGCATCTAAGTGCGGGTTCTAAACCTATAAATGATGCGTTTATATAATAAAAATATATTATAATTATGAGTAATTTATGTATCATCAAATACCCTCCATGCTAGAATAATTGCTAGTCCCTAGCAATATACCCTACCCTTGCGAGGAAGATATGGACTACCCAAATAAAATACAAACTTTTATTAAACAAGTAACTCACTTTCGTAGGAATCACGGTTGCATTTAGCTTATACAACAAGCCCTTTTTGAACCCTTGGGTTACCCCAGTGGACGAGCAAGGTCTCGTGAGGGTTTGCAGAGATGCTACCCACAAACATCAGAAATTATGCAAAAATTCAAAATTTTCTTCTAACATGCTAGGCAATTCCAGAAATCAATTTTAGCAAACAATTCATGTAATTTTTTCACTTCTCAGAACATAATTAGAGATTTTATGCCTCCACGATACAAATTTTCTTTTCACTATTCTAAAAATCACATTTATGTATGATTGTTTCTCAAAAAATTGCGTATTGTCATGCTATTGTTAATTTTTCATCACTTGTATCTTTTATTGCACAGTCTTTCATTCTACTTCTAAGCAATGAATTTTTCTTTTCATTAAGCTCATATTTTCTTTTTCATTGGATTTTCAATTTTTTCAATCTTTTAGATTCTTTTCTTTTCTTTTCATTTGATAGCTTGCGTGTGGTCTGCTTTTGTGCCCTATGCAATGTTAATATCTTCTTATACCACTATCTGTATGCCAAGGGCATTAACTAGGTACAAAAGTGACTTCCTTCATTCACCCCTTCGACATGAGGTTCAGACACTTCAACTTGTGTTTGATCTCAACTTCTAAGACTCACGAAGTTTTCACTTTTCTTTTCAAATGAAATTCAGATGCTTCAACTTGCGTTTGAACCCATCTTACTCGGGATTGTGAAATCATCCAAACAACCTAACGCATGCTCTTTTCTTTTGAGCTTCAACTTTTTCTTTATATTTTTTATTTACTTAGTAGTTTATTTCAAACTGTGCATACTTATACTTTGTGATTCAAAATTATCTTTTTACATTCAAATACAGTCTTTTCTTTGAACTTGACATAAATACTCACTCTTTTTAGCTTTGTTCAAAAAAAAAATCCTCATGGGGCTTTTAAAAATTTATAACATGTCAGATTATGTCAAAAACATTCGTATATGCTAAAAAAAAATTTGAAATGCCTAATTTATGAGTTTTAGCTGCTGAAACAGGATAAATAAAGGAAATAACGTGTATCTATTGAACCGCTCCCCATGCTTGAATGATATTGTCCCTAGTGGCATGCAGAATATAAGAATGCAATGTAGATATACACTAAAAGACTTCGAATTCAAGACGAGAGAAATGATAGATACAATCTGATATGCAGGACCTCTTGAGTTGATTCTTGACTTGATCATGCTCCACCACTAAGCATACGCCGATGCTTAGTTTTCAGCTGACCTTGCCAATTGTCTGCTCTAAAAGCATGTCCTGAATCCAGTAACCTATACTCACACATTGATGTTAGATAAGCCTGCATGAATCAACGCGAATGTGAGCTTATCAGAAATCAAATAACGAAACAAAAATAAATGCTAAAACTAAAAATCCTAGTTCTACTATGTACATATAATACATTTTTCTGCTCAGACCCTAGTCATTTGTGAGATCCCAGACTTCACACTCACTGGCCTGTAAGACATTTGAAATGTAGGGCTTCAGTCTTTGCCCATTGACCTTGAATGTGCAATTGGTGCGTGGGTTAGATAGTGTCACTGCCCCATGTGAAAACACTTCTTTCACAGTGTAAGGTCCATCCCATCATGACTTCAACTTACCTAGGAATAACTGCAAGCGAGAATTGAACAACCACAGTTTCTGCTCTGGCTCAAACACTTTTTTGATAATGTGCTTATCATGAAAGGCCTTAGTGTGAGCTTTATACAACTTGGCATTCTTGTATGCATCATTTCTGAGCTCTTTTAGCTCGGTGAGCTGCAATGATCATTCCTTATCAGCTTGGGTCATATCAACGTTAAGCTATTTAATTGCCCAGTACGCTCTGTGTTCCAATTCGATAGGGAGGTGACACACTTTTCCAAAAATAGGACAGTATGGGGACATGCCAATAGGGGTTTTGAACGCAATCCTATATGCCCAGAGAGCATCATCTAATCGCTAGGACCAATCCTTGCGATCTGGACGGACTGTCTTCTCTAAGATCCGCTTGATTTCTCTATTAGAAACCTCAACCTGTCCATTGGTCTGCGGATGATAAGGAGTGGTGAACCGATGACTTGAAAGTGCAGTAGGATCGAGGCAATGAGCACTAGAGGGAGAGTGAATAGTGCTTTTAAATATCGTCTTTGGAATTATGACGGATTTTGAAATTTGCAAAACAATCACACAAAGAACACAAGAATTTATCCTGGTTCGGTCTTCTAGACCTACATCCAGTCCTCAAGCAAAACCTGCTTGAGATTTTCACTATCCACCTTGTATAACTAGAAGATCATACAGACCAAATCCGGTCTCACTTTCAGTAACAATCCTATTGAAAGCAAATAACTCCTTTAAACCAAGGAGTCTTTTCCTTTTACAGAAAAATGAAATAATCAACTTACAACCAACCTACGAGCCCTTCTTATGAATGCAAATGAAATGTAATTGGCTTTTGAGGTCGTTGAAATACTCAACTCATGAATTCACTGTCTCTTAAAGGAATTTGAGTGAAAAACTGAAGTGAAAATATCAAGTGAGTGAGAAAACAAATACTTGAATGAATAGGAGTGAAAAGCAAAGATTTTGATCTTTGTAACTCAATGTAATTCGATTGGATTTGATATTTTTGAGTATAGAATGCACTCATATTTATAGTTGAAATATTTCATACATTGAGGGTATGAAAGGGTGTCAAAACAGTTCATTTTGAACGATCAAAACGTTTAAAAATGAAAAGATGCGGCTTTTAAAAGTTTTAGAAAAATAGCAAAATTAGTCGACTGAAACAATAGTTAGTCGACTGAAATCAAATATTAGCAGACTGACAGTTATCGTTGATCGACTAATCTGTTTAACAGAGCCGTTTGAAAATCTAAAGTTTGAAACTTAGTAGACTAAAGAAAAAGTTAGTCGACTGATAATATCATCAGTAAACAAAAAAATCTTTTAGTCGACTGTTGCTAAATTTTTCTGAAAAAAAACATGTTATGTCTGATCGACTAATAAAATCGTTAGTCGACTGCTGCTAAAGTTTTCAGAAAACAGACATTCTGTTTGGTCGACTGATAAAACCGTTAGTCGACTAATTTGACAAAAATGACATTTTGTTTAGAAAATTTGGCATGAGAAAGTTGGTCGACTGGTAAGTCTATTGGTTGACTAATAAACATGAAAAATTAAGTAAAGAGTTTTTTAAATGATTTTCATGAAGAGTTCTTTTAGAAAAAAAATTCTAAAGACTTTTTAGGTGAAATGCAATCAAAATATGCACTCTAAGTAAGGCTTTTACAAGAATCTAAGACATTTAATGGATTTTATATTTGCACACTAGTCTTCAAAGATTCTTTATCGAATTCTTCAATTCTTGTCATCTTTTTTCATTGCCTTAGCTGAAATGTAGTTAATTCACTTGTTCATCATCAAAACCTTGCACTGGAAGTATCGTGTATGGCTTCATTATTGTAACATGATTGACAAAGTATTTTCTCAAAAGAGAAGCTACCTGTACATTCTTAAAATGTTTGCCACCATCACTTATCATTGTGCGTAGCACACCAAATCGACTGAAAATATTATGCTTAATGAACTTAAGCACAACGTTGTGATCATTGTCCTTGGTTGCCACAACCTCAACCCATTTAGACACATAATCAACTGCCACTAAGATATACAAATTGTCAAACGATGGCTGGAATGAGCCCATAAAATCTATGCCCCAAACATCAAAAATCTCAACAATTAAGATCGGAAGTAAGGGCATCATGTCCCTCTTGGACATGTTCCCTGTATGCTGACAACAAAGGCATTTTGTGCAAAATTCATGAGCATCACTGTGGAGTGTGGGCCAAAAAAATCCAGACTGCAAAACCTTTGTAGTTGTTTTTCTACTACTAAAGTGCCCTCCACATGCTAGCGAATGACAAAAACTCAGGATGAACTCGTACTCTTCCTCCGAGATGCACCTCCTGATGATCTGCTCTACACAATATCTGAATAATTCTGGTTCGTCCCAATAATACTGCCTGATTTATGCTAAGAATCGCTCTCGCTCATTTTTAGTCCAATGTGCAGGTATCTATCCCGAAACCAGGTAGTTCATAATATCTGCGAACCAGAGCAAATGCGATGTTTCAACGGCCATAATTTGCTCATCAGAAAAGGAATCATTGATCGGCCTTTGATCCTGAGTGGAATCCATGATCAGTCTTGAGAGATGGTCTGCTACTATGTTTTTACTCCCCTTCTTATCTCGAATCTCGAGATCAAACTCCCGTAGTAGCAGGATCCATCGGATGAGCCTCGGTTTGGTATCTTTCTTGATGAGAAGGTACTTCAATGCAGCGTGATCAGAATAGACAACCACTTTTGAACCGAGAAGATAGGACCTAAACTTGTCTAATGCGAACACTACTGCGAGCAGTTCTTTCTCTGTCGTAGTGTAGTTTATCTGAGCATCGGCTAGAGTTCTGCTTGTATAGTAGATCACATAGGGCTTCTTATCAATCCTTTGTCCTAAAATGACCCACATCGCATAATCGAAAGCATCACACATGATTTCAAAAGGAAGCGTCCAATCCAGAGATCTCAGGATGGGCGCAATGGTTAAGGCCTCTTTGAGTGTCTCAAAGGCCTTCATGCAATTATCATCAAATTCAAAGGGTTGATCCTTTGCCAATAAAGAGCAGAGTGATCAAGAGATTTTGCTAAAATCTTTAATGAACCATCTGTAAAATCCAACATGCCCTAAGAATGAACACACCTATCTAACAGTAGTGGGCGGAGTCAATCGGAAAATAGACTCCACCTTCGCTCGATCAACTTTTATCCCTCTTTTGGACACAATGTGTCCAAGCACTATCCTCTCTTGGACCATAAAGTGGCTCTTTTTCCAACTCAACACTAGGTTTGTCTCTATATACCTACTCAGTACTCGAGTAAGTTTGTGGAGGCAGTCTTTAAACGAAGAGCCATAAACAGAGAAATTGTCTATGAAAACTTCCATGACATCGTCCACCATGTCAGATAAGATAGCAATCATGCACCTTTTAAAAGTTGCTTGGGCATTGCAGAGCTCAAACGGCATACGCCTAAACGCGAAGGTGCCATACAAACAAGTAAATGTAGTCTTTTTTTTTGTCATCAGGGTGGACAACTACTTGATTATGTCCAGAATAACCATCAAAAAAGCAGTAGTATCTTTGTCTAGCGAGTTGCTCCAAAATCTGATCAATGAATGGCAACGAAAAATTATCCTTCCGAGTTGCCACATTCAGCTTTCTGTAATCTATACAGACTCGCCACTCTGTGGTGATTCTCATCGGGATATTCTCCCCATTCTCATTTTCCACAACAGTGAGTCCTGGTTTCTTAGGCACGACCTGAATCGGGTTGACCCACTGGCTATCAGAAATGGGGTAAATGATTCTCGCATCCAACCACTTAACCACTTCATTCTTCACCACTTCTCTCATGTTGGGATTTAGCCTTCTCTTCATATCCTGCACCGGTTTGGATTCTTTATCACAATGAATCTTGTGCATGCAGAATGAAGGGTCTATCCCTCTCAAATCCGCTACCCCCAACCAATTTTTGTCTTGTGCTCTCGCAAGACGTCGATCAATCTATGTTCCTCCTCCTCAGTGAGCTGCGAGGAGATGATCACAGGCAGGGTCTCACCGTTTCCTAGATATGCATACTTGAGTGAATCTGGCAAGGGTTTCAACTCAAGTTGTGGAGGAGACTCTATCGACAACCTCGTTGAAGTCTCAGCAAGTGGTGGGAGAGGCTCAACATGTGCTCTCCATGAACGGGCACCTAAAATTACCGAAGACACATCTACATTATCCCTAGAACTATCTTCTACTGCACAATATAAGTCTAAGGAGTCATCTGCCATATACATCTCAGGATGTGCTTCCACTAACTCCTGAACAATATCTACATGGAAGCACTCTGCATCTCCCACTGGACCCATCGCGGCGTTGAAAATGTTCAACCTAACCTTTCGATTGTCGAACGACAGATCCATGGCTCCAGTTCTGCAATTAATGCATGCATTGACAGTCGCTAAAAAGGGTCTGCCAAGAATAATCAGAGTCTGGTGCTGGCTGTCAATTCCCTCTATGTCGAGAATGATGAAATCAACCAAAAAATAGAAATTATCTACTTTCACTAGCATGTCTTCCAAGATACCTCTCGGCACCTTGACTGACCGATCTGCTAGCTGAAGCATAATAAGGGTTGGTTTCATTTCTCTTAGCCCAAACAAGTCATAGAAGTATCCGGGCAGGATGTTCACACTTGCTTCAAGATCGAGCAGAGCGCGTTCTATCCGAATGTTTCCTATGGTGCACAAATTGATCGAGGCTCTAGGATCCTTGAGCTTTGGCAGGGTCTGATGCTGCAGCACCGAACTCACATGCTCAGTGAGATGGACCGTGGTGGAAACTTTTCCTCTAGATGTCCTCTTTTGGGTACAAAGTTCCTTAAAAAAATTGGCATATGTCGACACCTGCTAAATGACATCAAGCAATGGCAGGTTGATCTGTACATGTTTGAAGATCTCAAGCATGTCTTGGACCTTCGTGCCTTGCTTTTCTCTACCGAGGGGAGACTCTAACGCTTTGGGATAAGGTGGTTTAGGAATGTACATCGGGGAGTCCTCCTCTTCGTGAGAAGGCTCACCTCTATCCTGAATCTGAATCGGGGGCAAGGATTGAGCCACAGGGGGTGATGTAATCGGTTCTGACTCTTCTGTCCTTGAATTGTTCTCGACGTGGTGCTCACGTCCACTCCTAAGGGCCATCACAGTTTTGGCCTACTGTTGTGAATCTGTCATGTACATGCCACTAGAGCTCGGCTCTTTGCTCTTAGGGTTCACAATAGCCTGACTCGGCAAGCTAGCCTCAGGCTTTCTGCTTAGCGCTTCCGCTAATTGTCCCATCTGTGACTCTAATTTCGCTATAGATTGAGTATGAGAACTCAGGATCTGACTGCACTTCTCAAAAGCATTCTAATTAGAGGTTTTCACCTCTTGGAATGCTTGAAGAAGTCTCTCCTCGAACAAAGTTTGCGAGGCAGACTCTTGTGAAGGTTGGGGAGGATAATGAGTGGCTTGTAGATAGCTCAGTCTCTGAAATGTCTAAGTGAATTGAGGCAACCGAGTGGGTTGTGAGGGAAGAATCTGGGTGAAAGTATGGGGACTCTTCCATAAAAATTAGGGTAATTACACCACCCCGGGTTGTATGTGGATGAAAATGGGTTGTTTGGGGACCTGGCATAACCTTGAGCAACCTTCCATAAAAGTAGGTTGCTTCTTTGCACTTCACGATACACAGTTACCTCCAATATAAATGCAATATCCAGTGGTTGATCGTCGTGTCAATTGGCATCCTGCCCCAGTCAGCGTCAGAGAATCCATATAAAACCAAAGGATTCTTTTTTAACATGTGAATCCCATGTGATAATGTGCCCTTTATATAGCATAGTATCCTCTTGACAAGTTGGAGATGATACTTGGTAGGAGCATGCATGCATTGGCTGACATAATTTACGTTGTAAGCAATATCAGGTTGTGTGAACGTTAAATATTGAATATTGCCGACAATACTTTGATAAGAATGACGATCCTTGAGTGGTTTATTGTTTGAAGGATTCTGAGGTCGTCCAACCATAAGAGTAGAGATAGGCTTGCAATTAAGCATTTGAGTTCGCTCCAAAATTGCAGAGGCATACCATTGTTGATCAAGGAAGAGTCCATGTTGGAAAGAAGTTACTTGAATACCCAAAAAATGATGCAAGGGCCCTAAATCTTTCATCCTGAATTCATGACTCAACAGCTAAATAATATGCTGAAGTAATGAGGGATTACTGTCAGTAATGATCATATTGTCAATGTAAAGAAGAAGGAAGATGTTGCCTTGAGAACTATGGTAGACAAATAAAGAAAAGTCAACAATACTACAGAAGAAACCAAGTGTGAGCAAATAGGTGCCGAATCTGTCAAACCATGTTCTGGATGAGCTGTCGAAGGACGCTCAGTAACAACGTGTGCCAGACTGGCACACAACACGCACACCGGATAAGATTGGGGTTGAGGTGGTCCTGAGAGGAGTTGGTCCAGCTTCTGAGAGAGCATGTCTACCTTGCTTTGCAGCTCGACAATGGACCCAACTTCAAGAACACCACCCCACTTTGATCCGCTGGGTGTGACTTTATCAATGCGTGAGGTGGAGGCATGGTGAAGAGAATTTTTGGCAAGAGTATCAAATAAATGCCAAGCCTCATCCTTACTTTTTAACATGAATGTCCCCCCGCAAGAAGCGTCGATCATCTGACGATTTCTGTCAAACAATCCATCGTAAAAATATTGCACCAGTTGCCATCTGGGAACCTGATGGTGAGGACATTTTTTGAGGAGATCCTTCATCCTCTCCCAAGTCTCATGGAATTGCTCGCCATTCAATTATGAGAAACTGGTGATGGCTCGCCTAAATTGGTTGGTCTGACCTATAGGAAAGTACTTTTTAAAAAACTCGTGTTGCAACTGATCTCATAACCCTATAACGATGGTGTCTAAGGATTTTAGCCAATATTTGGCTTTATCCTTTAATGAGAATGGAAAGAGGGCCAACTTCAGCGTGTCGTTTTCAAAATTCTAAATTTTCACGGTTGAACAAATTTTGAGGAACTCGTCCAAATGCCGGTAGGGATCTTCGTGACTAAGGCCATAGAAAGATGAGAGCATCTGTATTACACTAGCCTTAATCTCGTAATGAGGCACCCCAATAGCTGGTCTGCGAATGCATGAAGCCTGGGTGTACTCTGTAGGTAGGAAGTACTCCCTGAGAGGGTGCATGGAGCTTAGGGTTCTAGGTCCCCCATTTTGGATTGATTCCGAGAATAACGTATAATTCTCTCTGGATCCTCAACGAACGGTTGGAGTGGGACACCCAAATTCCTGCGCCCTTGCATACACTGGAACTAAGTCCAGATGTGTGCGACCTAACCTAAACTACTAGCGCTCTAACTATGGAAATGAAAAGAAAACAATATACAACGAACAAAAACAAGAATTAAAACTAAATGCAATTAAACTACACTAAACATACTTAAAGAAAAATTCAACTACAAAATTAAATCTATTCTAAGTATGCTTAAGTACAGAGATAGGAATTCATGCTAAGTTATCTAGAACCCACCTGTCTAATCGCTCCAGAAGCATGCAAGTGTGTGAATTCTAAATACGCAAAACGTGAACCCTATATGTACTTACTATGTTAATCCTATATTTACTAACTAATCCTATTAACTAGAAAATAAAATGCAATTAACTAACTAACTAAGCAAATATCAACTAATTGCAAACTTAGAATTAAAAGAGTATATACGTCGTTCCCCGGCAACGACGCCAAAAACTTCACTTACCTAACTGATTATATATGTTCCTCTGCCCATACCATGCCCATAATGACTACACCTACATCTTGGCCATGTTCAAGTAACCCTTATCCCATTTCTCACTTTATCCTATGTCATAAATTTTATAATGCTCACCTTGCGTTCTTAGCCTCTATCAGTTCACAAGTTGAACCCCAAAGGTTTAGTGTGGCTGTTAAGCCATTGACGTAATGCAAATGACTACTAAAATCAAAGCTTTGGAAAGGAATAATACATGGGACATTGTCACTCTCCTTAATGGAAAAAGTCCAATCGAATGCTGATGAATTTTTAAAATAAAGCATGGAGTTGTTGATTATTATGAAACATTTGCTCTGATGGTCAAACTTGTAACTATGCATTGTTTATTAACAATTGCTACTATTCATGGGTGGTTACTTTTTTAGTTGGATGTCAACAACGTATTCTTGTACGAAGATCTTCAAGAAAAAGTTTATATGTAACTTCTCCTGAAATTTTATAGTAAAGGAGATCACCAAGTTTGTAAACTTAAAGTGTCAATATATGATATGAAACAGTCATCAATAAATTGGTTAGCAAAATTCACCCTTGCACTCAAAGAAGGCAGCTACCCACAATCAACAGTTGATTACACATTATTTACTTGACAATTTGGATATGCATTCACTACACTTCTAATTTATGTCGATGATATTATTATTACATATAAAAATCAGCAATCTATTACACAACTCAAAGAGTTTTTGAACTCTCAGTTTTATATCAAAGATCTTGGATGACTAAAATACTTTCTTGGGATTGAGGTAGCAAGATCATCCATTTCCTCAGTCAACATAAATATATTCTTCTTTTATTTTGATAGATAGTGGATTATTGAGAGCACATTTTCATCGAAAACACATGATCCAAGTGTGGATTCTTAGTAAATCGATCATGCCCAACACATTTATAGCGTCAAAACCATGAAAAAAAATACCAAAAAAGCCAGAAAAACCATTTAACACGAATGTATTATCCACATATATATTTCAAATGAAATCTCTGATAGTGTACACTATTGTTATTGGGTGAAGAATTGCGCATCCCATAAAAAATAAGGCAGTGGAGAGAGCTGGGAAGGGTCCCCTAAAAATTTGGGACCCATACCCATATTGTACAATTGTGGGTATAATGTCTGCTACCCTCATGGGTGAAACTTTTTAGTGAAAAAATGTAATATTTTTATTTTTTTTTCAGTTTTTTTCACATTTCATTTTTCGATCTACGTATTAAGTTTAGTAGAAAATGACATTTGGATCATGTGACAGGCTTCTTGAGGGTTGAAAATCAACAGCTTACAATGTGCTAAATTTTTAAACCTCAAAAAATCATGCTTTTATGTCAAAACCTATGATCCAAGTGTAAATTATTACTATTTTAACCTCCTCCCATGAGTTACAACAAAGGGGTTCCTTACCCACTAGGGTATCAAATGTTTTTCCTATATACATGCACGCATACTTAGCTAACGAGCCAACACCAAACAAGACAAACGCTTATACCAAGAATCAAACCTGAACCCGATAGCTATCCGTTCTGGTTTGGATATAATATTCAGGCAAGATTCAAAATCAGGTCCGATCGAAACCCGAACCGAACCGGATATGAATTAACCCGGTTACTCCGTTATAAAGATCGCGTAACAGAGATGAAAAATTAAGGCGGTCAATCTAATAACTGAAATTTGGGCGGTTTTTTCTCAATAGCCGATCCTTATCGATTCCAGGAAAGTACTTCCACTCTGCCGCTTGGTCAAGCTGCTGTTTCGGAAAGAAGGAACAGGTAGCCCCGAAGAAGATGAAGAACGCTCAGCACTCTCTTCCTATATCATCATCAGCAGCAGCACTTCTCGCTTTTCGTTCTCTCTACTTACAACTCTGACCAGAGATCGCTGAAAGGCCGAAGATTCTTTCTCTAAGGTAAGGAGCCTCACGATTTCCCGATTTTCTTTCGAGTTTTTG
Source organism: Nuphar pumila (assembly GCF_984573655.1). Classification (NCBI taxonomy): domain Eukaryota; kingdom Viridiplantae; phylum Streptophyta; class Magnoliopsida; order Nymphaeales; family Nymphaeaceae; genus Nuphar; species Nuphar pumila. Next base: position 119,387,335 of record NC_143251.1, on the reverse strand, counting down.
AAATCTTAGTAATAGAACGAGAAGAACCGTGTGATTCTTGATCGCTTTCTCTCTCGATCGCTTTCTCTCTGTGTGTGTATATATATATATATTCATCTCGTCCTGAGATTGGACGCTCGTCGTGAATATTCTCGTCCTTTGTATCCTGAAATTGCTTCAAGTTGTCAATTCTCGTTTAAGGTCTCTTGATCTTGAAAATCGAGATTTCCTGACTTTCGGTTGTTTTTCTCGATCTTAGATCTGGAGCGAAGAGAAATACGTGCTGTCGGATCTTTTTCGATTTTTTCTTTTTCTTGATTTCGTTTTGTTATGAAATTGATTGTTTATCGCGGTTATTGTCGTCCTTTTTCTTTTCCCCGGCATTGCTTCAGGTTGTTGGTTCTTGTTGAAGATCTTGATCTTGAAAATCACGATCTCATGGATGTCGCTTGAGTTCTTACAAAATCTTAGTTCTATAACGAGAATAAATATGTGATACTCCGTGTTTTCTTTTTCTTTTTGTTGATTTCATTTTGTCCTGAATGTTTATCTTCGATATTTTCGTTCTTTTTTTGTTTTTTTGTTTTTCCTGGCGTTGATTCGAGTTGTCGATTCTTGTCTTAAGGTCTTGATCTTGAGAACGATCTGTACGAGTTCCGAAAATTAATATTTGAGGATTTCGTCCAAAACGAGTTCTTAGTTCTATAACGAGAATAAATATGTGATACTCCGTGTTTTCTTTTTCTTTTTGTTGATTTCATTTTGTCCTGAATGTTTATCTTCGATATTTTCGTTCTTTTTTTGTTTTTTTGTTTTTCCTGGCGTTGATTCGAGTTGTCGATTCTTGTCTTAAGGTCTTGAACTTGACAACGATCTGGACGAGTTCCGAAAATTAATATTTGAGGATTTCGTCCAAAACGAGTTCTTAGCTGAGAATTGTGCTCCATATGGGCGTTCGGTTTCGTGATCTTAGATCGTGATTAGGAATCGAATTTCATGGCCCGCGGCTTCATACGGACGCTCGGTCCGTCACCTTTCGTTTCGATACTGTGTAACTCTTAAAAGAACCGATCGATATCGGCCGGAAAAAGAAATTACGGCGACATTAAAATTAGGGTAGATACAGAGATCTCGCCGGAAAATGGTCCGCGGATGTTCGTTGCGCTCGTCTGCCGTGAATGAAACCCGGAAATTGTGACGGTAGAGTTTCGGTCAAAAATAAAACCCGGGAAATGGGAAATTTAAAAATGGATGGAGGTGATTACCAAAAGACACGTGGACGATGGGGGCTCTTGCTCAAGGACGAATTTGTCGCTGGAAGCATTGGGTTTTGACTAATCTCAGTTGACGGATTTTTGACCGAAGTGGATGGAGCTTCGGCTCGAGGCAGAGAGACCCTGAAGGGCTCTGGTTTGCTATTGTTCCGACCCAGTGTCTTAATTAGGGCCAAGAAATGGGACAAGCCACTTGGGGCTCGGCTTGTAATGGGCTCGCACAGAGCTTGTTCTAACTCGGAAAGTATGAACGCGAATAATGGGTGTTCAGCTCAACTTAATTTGTAAGATTTTATATATTCTATTCATGGGGTGTAGATGGTTGTAGTGTTTTGGCTTGCAAGCAATAAGTTTAGAGTTAAAGTCCTATTGCTCACAGCTTTCAAACAATATATTTATTTTCTAAACAAGCCATTTTGAGCTTGGTTCAATCGATTTAGAATACAGATTATATTATTTTCAATTTCAAAAAAATAACTGTGTAAACTAGCTAACTCGTGCTCGCCATGAGCTCGAGCTAAGCTTGGCTCACCACAAGAATGAGCGGAGCTTGAATTTACCATCCCTACTCTTAATATAAAAATAAAGGATAACTCAATAAATAATCTAGTAAATTTTGGTAAAAAAATATGGATAACGGTTGGATGTTTAGGTCGGCATTATCAGGGTTTCCACGGGAGCTCTCTGTTACATTTAGAGAAAAAAAGGCATCTGGTCAGAAGCCCTTGGATGCCATTCATCTCAAAATGAACGGCATCCAAACCACTACAAGTGGTATGCCCATCACTTGGATGGGTCCCACGTTTTTCCCCGATGCTGTTCATGATCCGGATGGACAGCATCGGTGTGGCATACAATGAACGGCTCATAGTGAGCCTCCCCACTCTGTTTGATGGGTGTCGTTCCTGATCCGGTCTCGTAGTTTTTGGTAAGGTTGGAACGTTGGTCGGATTGTAGTGAACAATCTTAGTCGGCTGATGTTGACGGAAGACTGCACAAATGGACCCTGATCCATGTTTGACCCATGATCTTCTGAATAATGGTTTGACCATCTTGGTAGGTGCAGCTTAAGTGAATGACTTTAGTGATTTTTTCTCATCGTTTATTGGTACGTTCAGTACAATTTGGGCATTTTGATGCCTAGGGCTAGGGGTCTTCAATAATGTCCAATGACTACCGACAATTGTCAGGAACTAATCATCTTTCAATTTGTACGCAGTTGAACATTCTTTTGAATGGATCTCGATCATACAGACCGGACAAAATTCGGTGCAGGCGTGGGGCTAGATCCATTTAAATTAATGCGTTTCAGTTAGATATGATTTGCCCATTACGATTTAACAGCCTGTAGGAGTGGACTCTTGGTTCGTCCGATTCTAACACGTGGATATACTTTTGAAAGATTTAAAAATCAACGGTCTAACATTTTCATAAACATTCAAGTTGAAAATTTGATGTTTTTTTATGAAATTGACCATCTGCATATACAAATTTGCGAAAATACCTCGAAAACCCTCATTAGCTCGTAGTAGGCGCTAACTTCCCATATCTATATATACATAGTTTTTCATTAATCTATGGCTACAGTTGTGGTTATGATTGTTCATTTACTATGAAATATGTTTTGAATGGAATTGTTTCAATGAAAAAAATAGATATTTTTCGTTGCTAATTAATTAAATACAAACTTATTGCATATTTTGTGTAGCACAACTGGTCAAGCAATTACATAGCATTTTAAATGCTGTTTATTGAAAAAAAAAATAGTCCAAATGACATTAACAACAATCACAACAAATGGACATCTCTAGCTTTGAAACAAACCCCGTGGCCTTATCCCTCAGCTTTCTTATAGAAAAGAAAACCATATTAGGAAGTTCGAACAATCTACCAGCTGTTGATGCCAGTTCTCAGTACTAGTGACTTGTAAAATGAGATTTTGGTCATTTTGAAAACAGGATGAGCGATAATAAACACATATGCCATGGTCAGCATAAATTCCCTTTTTCCTTAGCGTGTGTGTGTCTATATATATATATATTTGCTACTGTCTACTGTGTACAATCTACTTGCAAAATCATATGTGCAACTTGTATCCTCTCAATTTTGCCTCAGAGATACGTTCAACATGATTTATTCGGTAGGGATTGCACTTTGGATCATCTTCTTTCGATGTCAAAATACCATGTTTTAAGTCATTATATTATGGTACATTGTAGGTTGTTAATTTTTGAAGTCCTTGTCAAACCAATTTACATGTCGCAAAAACATGATACAAGCCTGTTTTCTACTAAAGAAACTGTGTAGATCACATCTATAAGTTTAGATAAGAAAAAAAGAAAAAGTGAAAAAATGTAAAAAAATTGCATTTTCTGTTATATGCATGTACAAACAACTGTAGCAAATTTATATCCTTTCTTAGCTACTTGGATTGAACAAACATAATCGAACAACTTGTGAGTTTGTAAGTTCCCCTGCATCTCCAATTCAATGGACTGCCTGGAACTTGGCGTGACCATTTTTGTAAATTGCCTTTCTAGTCGAATCAATTTGCGCACACTCACTGAGTCCATTTGTGTATCTAGTGGAGCTGGAGCTAAATACATAAAATTCCATTGTTCTACAAATTTCGACATGTCTTTAAAATTCGGTTAGGTTTGTGAGAGATCAACATAAAGTTGTGCAGATTTGTACTGACTATCACATACTAAACCGGGTATGCGAGCACTGGTAATATGCTGTTGTTTGTTACTGTTTGAATAGGTCCGAAACCATTTCCATTAATGCACCTACTTGCGACATACATTTCCTCATTGTTTGACGTTTTAAAAGAAGGCAGGGTTATCATAAATTAGTCATTGGATGCATCGGTTGTTTGTTATGGATTGATCAATGAGGATTTTGAGAGGGTGTAGAAAGGGTGTAGAAAGGGTTGTCTGATCTTTGTATTTTTAGTGTTGCACAGAGAATAGCTTCAGACACAAGTAGGCCATTCTGGTCTTTTGGAAATCATACAGACATTTTGTAATTTTCTGGATGTGGAGCTTATTTCCTTTGCATCCAAAAACAATGGGGGCGCAGTGGTCGATAACCAGAGCAATATGAAGGCTTTAGGGCCCGTTTGCATGCCGTTGAAAGCTGAGGCTTTCTGTGGAAATGCACAACATTGGATGAATTTTCTTGAGGTCCACCGTGATAACACAAACGTGGGGCTCCTTTTTCTCGCGAAAAGGGAGCCCCCATAATCAACGCCAAGCCCCCTTTTAAGCGGAAACATTTCTCGTTGCGGGGAGGGGGTTCAGATTTGCTTTCCGTGGATGCATTCCCTGCGGCATCCATGCCACTGAGAGTGTGTCTGCGGCCAGTGGCGTAGCTAGGATTCATGTGTGATAGTCGGGGGTTTGGGGGCAACGCCCCCGAATTATTTTTTTTTGAGATAAAATAAAAAATGGCTACAATTATTAATAAAAATCTATTTCATATGGACGAATCAAACTATTTGCTGCAGGGCTGGGCTAGGACTGGGCTGGGCTACAAAAATGGATAAAAATCTATTTCATATGGAATCAGGGTTGGGCTAGGACTGGGCTTTTAAAAAAATAAATAAAAAAATTTAACTGTTTCGGGCTGCCCCCCCCCCCCCCCCCCCCCAAGCTACGCCTTTGTCTGCGGCAGGCAAACGTGCCCTTATCATGCTTTATCTAGATTCTGCCGGATGACCAACATGGTAGGATTTGCAAAAGTAGGGGCGTGTTTGATCGGGATGCAGTCCTACTTTGGTGTACCGTGTACGGATTTTCGGTCTTAAAGGATGTCCACCCGGTTCCTCCACAAAAATCGCTGGTGCGCTCTAGTGCCATTAAGGGTGTCTAACAATTGTGGATGTGCGTGGACAGGACAGCACGGGACATCCACATGCGTCCATGGACAGGACTGGAAGCACTGTCCATGCGCCCAAAAAAAAAACATTTTTTTTTTGCAACATAACAAAAAATTCACGTAATTCTCACATCACATAGGCACGGGATCTTGTTTCAGATCCAACCACGTTACTCTTACAGCTATAGGCGCTGAATAAGACACGATTACCACTACCATCACATGAGCTTAGATCTTTTGTTGGTAGATCCATAAATTAAATTAAGGAGCTTTTGGTAGCTACTTTGATTTTTAGGTTTTTTTGTTTTATTTTTAAATTCTGACCGTACAGTGATTTATGTACTTGATTTTATATAGATCAGCTCTTGAAGTGCTTGATTCAGCCACATGGGTGAGTTTTTATAAGGTTCAAAAAATCAACTGTCTAAAATCTTTGTAAATTTTTGAGGATCCATATATCATTTTTTTTATAGAAAACACATGATCCAGGTGTGGATTCTTGATAAATCGACCATGTCCAACACATTTATGTGGCCAAAACTGCGAAAAAAAACACTGGAAGAGCATAAAACTTCCATTAAGCATATTTCATTAAGCACCTACCCAATTCTCTCTCTCTCTCTCTCTCTATATATATATATATATATGTGTGTGTGTGTGTGTGTTATATGTGTGTGTGTGCGCGGGGGAGAGGGCAGTGAGGGTAGCGGTTTTAAAACCGTGTGTTATTGAAGGCACAACACTATTGAGTATAAATCACATTTTTTTCAAAGTAATTAAAATTTGATTTAGTTGGAAATTTATGGAATAAAGTTTGTTTAGTAAAAAATGAATTTTGGAGGATTGAATATTTATGAAGATTATGAACGATTGATTTTAAAACCTTAATATATTCTAGTGACTATATATATCTCTGATGGGGATATGCATATGTCTAGTAATGTTTTAATGCTTGTGCTCTTTTAAGTGAATCTAACCTTATAAATAGGATCTACATAATCTGTTTGTTGGGAATTGACTTTTGAATCAATTGCAGTATGTGCACATATTTTTGTCAGAAAAAAACATGATTCAACAAATTGACTATGCTGAATACATCGGCAGGGTCATATTGAGTCGAAACAACTTGCACCCATGAGTTTCAACTCATTGGTACCATATGCACATTCGTGCTATGGACTATCACATATATATATATATATATATATATATATATATATATATATATATATATATATATATATATATTTGAAATTAACATGCAAGCTGATGTACCCCGTTCCATTTTATCCAAGGAACAGGGAGGTTCTTGTAATTTGCATTTCTCTTGCAAATTGCATCATGAATCATTGTCTGTGGTCAATAATTCCTGCAACAAAACGCTTTGCACTGCTGTCCCTTCGCTTGGTTGATGCCTGTGGTTTAGCAGTGGAACACGAATCTGCATGGTGACAAACAGTATCTCTCACTGAAAGGTTTGAGAGCCTTTCAAAGGGTCCATATCTTTTATTCCGTATGAATTATCTCTATTTCTATCTAGTCCTTTTGGGTTTCCTTTTCCTCCTTTATCCTTTTCTCTATCTGAGGCTTCTGGAATCTGACCACAAAAGTGCAAAATATCGGCTCAAGTGGCCTTACTATCAAAACGGGATGCTGACGGTTCAGGCGATCACTTAGCATCCAAGTTGGTTGGCGGTGTGTGCAAACTGCAAATTGGAACAATTTTTCAACCCTAAAAATAAGCCAAACATTACTTTTCTTCCCTTCTTTACATTCATGTTATATTCAGAAAAGAATGCCGGCTCCTTTCCGGTTTCTTCTTGAATACCATGTGGTCCATCAACTTTTGGTTTTAAGAGGACAAATGAAAGCACAATCTCGTGGAGTATGGCTTTTACTGTATCTTCTCGATTGTGACAAAACCAAGGGTAACCCTTCCGTTTGTTGCATGTAGGGAGGGGTACTCTGGTCAGTACCGGAAGCATGGCCTGTTTTCTTTCCTTTTTCTAGCGACCTCATGTTTCCATTTAGTTAGATTTTCCAATTACTCGGTGTTAGAAAGGCACGCAGTTTGTTTTGTGACTTCTACCGTCCCACCTTCCTTTCCCTTCGGTCTTTACTCTTAACAGTACCTGCTGTCATTGCTGTTGATGTGATGAAATGTTAAACTGTTTCTTTGTGATTGTAAACTTCGTGCGGATCACTACCATTGATTCTTACTGCACATTATAATATATCATCTGCTTCTTTTAAATCTTTAGACTCCTGATATCTTAAGAAACAATGAGATTTCTATCATTTATATGTAGTGCAGTGCAGTGTTCCGGTGGTTACTCTTCATTCTTTTTACAGGGTACTGGGGGCCATTTTTTTTTGTCGCCGAGGACGTTGGGTAGTTACTTTCGGATTTTCTTGTTCATTAGAATTCATATACCATGATGAGAATTCGAATTCATTATTCTTTTAATAAGCGCAAACTGGTGTAAATTAAGCATTTGGCGTGAAAATTCCGGGAGATTTGCGGGTTTAAACAGATGGAACAATCTAGATATGGATATTTCGAAGCACCCATGATTTGTTTCTCTGTTTGTATCTCCTTGTGATGGTTGCTAATCCTGTAATCTGTTGTAAATGCAGGCAGCACATTCATTTCTCTGGCGAAGCAGAAGGCCAGAATTGTCGTTTGCTATTGACATTTGCTGAAGCTCTGTAAAGAATTTACGCGTATGCCGGGGAGCAAATACAACCGCAAACCTAGCATCCCTACCACTAGATTGGAGAGGCTGTTGAGAGAAAGAGGATTGAGAAGAATTAACAGTGGAAACAACGCGGGGGACGAGAATCTTGATCGCAGAGAGAATGGTGTCCTTGAGAATGAAGCAAGCATAAGCAGGAGTAACGCCTACGACGAGGAACTGCTGGAAGCGGTTGCAGCTGCAGTCGCGAACTCGTGTGGAGAAAAATGTGGGAACGAAGATGGAAGGCGCGCGAAGCAGAGATTGTTGGTGGTGGCTAACCGGCTTCCGGTCTCTGCAATCAGAAAAGGGGAGGATTCATGGTCGTTGGAGATCAGTGCTGGCGGTCTGGTCAGTGCTCTTCTTGGTAAGATAAATATCTCGACGATTCAAATGGTTTCCTCTTTCATTTCCTTCTTTTCTTCCCCTGTTTTTTATTACCATTTAAAGAAAATCATATACCAGGAAACGTGTTGGAGAAGATATCCCATTGTTTGCTCAATAATCGTTGAATCATGATATTACTTTTAAGGGAAACAAAGTCTTTTCAGATGATGGTTCATTATTTGGAGTGGAAATTGCCCGAGTTCTATTAGTATTTTTGGAACATTAATGTCCGTTATTGTAGCAGTAGGTAGTTTTTTTCTTTTCCTTTTTTCTGTTGAAAAACTTGGTTCCTGGTAAAGATGTTGCTGGGTCTGTAACAAACTGCAGAAAGTACATTCTTTTCAATGCTCAGGTGTGAAGCAGTTTGAAACCAAGTGGATCGGATGGGCTGGTGTCAATGTACCGGATGAAAATGGTCAGAAAGCGCTCACCAGAGCTTTAGCTGAAAAGGTAACTAGGAACGCAAGTTTTTCTATTTCAGGTGGATTTCTGCATTGGAGTTGGAGTAGATTTTAGGCTCTTGTTTTGATTCGACGAGGTTTACTGTTTGGAATTTTCTTCTGCCTACAGCAAAATTTTCTGAATGTTCAACAATTTTGACATGATGGATGCAGAGATGTATACCTGTATTTCTTGACGAGGAAATAGTTCACCAATATTATAATGGTTACTGCAACAACATTTTGTGGCCTCTTTTTCACTACCTGGGGCTTCCTCAGGAGGATCAGCTTGCTACCACACGCACTTTCCAATCCCAGTTTGATGCATATAAGCAGGCTAATCAAATGTTTGCGAAAGTCGTAAACGAACATTACCAAGAAGGAGATGTTGTGTGGTGCCATGATTATCACCTCATGTTTCTTCCTAAATGCCTGAAGGAGTATAACAACAAGATGAAAGTTGGTTGGTTCCTTCATACCCCTTTTCCTTCATCTGAGATCCACAGGACATTGCCATCTCGTTCAGAACTATTGAGATCCGTTCTTGCTGCAGATTTAGTCGGGTGAGACATACCTACATAAAAGAATTATTTATCAATTTATTTTTGTTTTAACCTTTGCTTGGATTAGCTCAATCTAATATTGGTTGCATTTTAAGTTTATATTATTATTGAAATTTCAGAAAATCTGTTTATGCTGCTTTATGATTTTTGTTTACATTTTCTCTGTGACGTTCCACCTTTTATTGATAGGAGAAAACAGTTTTTTAACTGCTGATTATCTTCACGCTTATATAGATTTTATTTCAAAATAAAATATAAAACACTGGCAAAGTTTGGGTATACAAAGACATGAAGACAATCCTTGTATTAAAAAAGGTGATAACATCACACATGGCCACAAATTTCTGTGTTATCAAGAAAATGACACCTTCCATTTAAAGGGACAAAGAAAACTCATAAACATAAAGTTACGAGGCCTTTTCTTCATGAAATGATGAAACCTATTGGGCTCCAAACCAGACATCTTGGTTAAAATATAAATTTGCTACAAGATCATGGAACAAATGCTAACAAAAAGTTGGCCATGGTCCAAACGTCTCTCTCATTCCCTCATTGCCTTTGCCATTGCTAGCTTTGCTGTACCAAATCACCACTAGTGTAATCCTTCTGCTGCTAACAGTACTTATGGCTCTCGATCCTCTCATGCCATGTGCAAACCTACCTAGGAACGTGTGCCCTGGGTAGAAGACAAGAAAAGGAGGAAGAGAGACTAGAGGTTTTGGGCAGGAAATCATCCAACATATGGATTAGGACTGGACGTGATGTATATATACTCTAAAATACTGCAAGGGCACGTTCGGTTGGATCATTCCGATTTACTCTTATTTGAACGAGAAAGTGAATCTGACTTGTATAAGCAGCCAAACATAAAAAGTTAAGCTCTGAGAAAGTGAATCCCATTTGCCTTTGCAAATGAGTCACTTTCTAATTTCCTTGAGATTCAAAATCACGAGACCTGATGTGATTCTGAATCTCAAGCAAATTAGAAAGTGATTTTGAATCATGTGTTTTGAAAGGAGCAGCCGAACGTACCCTAAATGTACAAAAGTACTCTCACATATGTGATTTTTGTTATGTATTCTGTATAACTTGAATGACAGCTTTACCTCTGTTACAATGAATAAAACCTAACAGCATATGTCATAGAAACACATTCACACAATCCAGATACCACATGAGCCTTAACATGTATGCGGTATGATATTGAAATGTTTAAAAAGATGGATATACATTTATATGTTACAGTTATGCTATATTTGACAAAATGCCCTACATATGAAGATATAGATTATCAATTATGAACTAAATGTCTAAAGCATGTCAGAGGTATATAGTTGACAAACATATAATGTTAAACAAATATATAGTCAATAGTACACACTTTTGATGTCCAGCATTCTCTGCACATTAATTGACTCATAGGATGGATAAAATGGATTAAGTTTGAAACCTAGTTGACCCATACTACGGAGCACCAAGTACCAGCACAGGTATGATACCAATACAGGGGCCTGGTAGAAGTACCTTTGTTATATTGGTTAGGACTATTTACTCCTGCATGTTGCAACAACCATCTTTATTTTGCTTCATATGTTTCTGAAAATCATTGAGGATATTGGATGCAACTATAGGTAGTACAGGATTTGTTTTTCTTATCTTTACTGTATCTTGTGTTTATATTGTGAAGAAGCAGTGTTGTTGATTTTGTAGATGAATACGTTTATCACTTAAATTTTCTGTTTTCAGTTTTCACACATATGACTATGCAAGACATTTTGTTAGTGCATGCACCCGCATCCTTGGACTTGAGGGAATGCCAGAAGGTGTAGAGGACCAGGGGAAGCTAACTCGAGTTTCTGCGGTATTGCTGATTACTGAAGTTGGATAAACGTGTTCAGCATTTCTTTCACTTCCATTTTATTATTTCTTTTTACATGTTCAAGTGTTTTCCATGCTTTTATTGATATATCAATTTCTTTTACGCAATTGTCTGCTTATTTAATGGTCACATTCTTTGAATTCTGGGCATTATGTTGTGCTGTGTGTTGCATATAAGATCATTCTGTGCAACGTGATAAATACGTTTCCCTTTTATGCGTCAATTTTCTGGAAACTCCAGTTTCCTATTGGAATAGACTCGGACAGATTCATACGAGCACTCGAGCTTCCAAAGGTCCAACAGCACATTAGGGAGCTAAAAGAAAGATTTGCTGGAAGAAAGGTGAATTCTAATCTCTTGGAATTATAACAAACAGTGCAATGTTGTTTCAGAAATCTCTATGGTGCTGTCAACTAAGATGCTTGACTAACATGGTGTTATTTGCTTCGGCATAAATTTTGACTGAATTTAAGCATAAAACCAACCCATCGTCCATGTCTAAATTGATTTCTCTAACTCAGAAAACTCAACCTGTAAGACAAATGCAACTGTGAGTTTGGGCTTGAAATTAATGTTGTGAATAGCCGTCAGTAGACAATCTTCTTCTTGTTACAGGATCTGAGTATCTTTGATAACAACAGTACACTTCAAAGACTTTGTTGAACATGAATTAACTGGCTTAAGTTGACTGATTGAGACATTTTTTACATTTTATAGTGAAGGTATCACCTCTGTTGCGCTTTGAGTGAAGGACGGTTTAGTCATTTCAAATGGAATGCTTTTAGCAAGTTAGATGGTCCTCTAATCTTCGAGAGTGACTCATAATTTAGTTATATGCTTACACTGTAATATGTTGAAATAGTGACAAAAGAAAAGTGTTTCTCTCTCTCCTCTTCTCTTCTCTTTGTTAGTGATCTCTCTCATCCTCTTGCTACCTTCGCTCTTCAAGAGTACCTCATAATTTAGTTATTACTACTTTATTATATACTTACATTCTAACATGTTGAAATAGTGACAAACGAAAGTGCTTCTTCATTCCCTTTTCCATTCTCTTTGTTAGTGCTCTTTCCCATCCTCTTCCTACCTTCGCTCTTCTATCTATTAAATGGTACTAGAGCACCTTCAGAAGCAGAGGACATCAAAAGAAAACCTATAGCTGTTTTAATCTTAGTTTTCTTGCATAATAAAGCTGATCTTTCCTTCATATACGATTCTTCTGGCATCAGATCTACAAGAAATGAGTCACATCAATTATGGTTCTTTCTATACATTTTTTAGGAATTTATTAAACTCTTATAAGTTGAGGAAGAAAGCATCTGGTTTTCTTTCTTGTAGATGAACACCGGGTTTAAAAGCTTTCAATGTCTATATTCTTCATTTATGGAAAGAACTTTATGGTCTTAGGTAGACACCTTGAACTTGATTCCAAAAATTCAGTAATACTATGATAGATGCTGGTTTTTAATCTTGCTATTACTAATACTTCTATGTTTATTACATTATCCTCATTAGGTCTTGCCATTCTCCTACTCTATGTTAATGACATGATTATAACAGGAAGTGACAAAAAGGGCATCAAATACAATTGTTGTGAAAATTGTTTCAAAATGTGTACTGTGTTTAAGATACATGTGTATCAGATTGTCATATTGTATCATAAGACATGTCACCAAAATAATTAAAAACTTAAAAAATCAGAAAATTAGAAAAAATGAAGTACAAAAAACAAAAAATTAGAAAAAAACTGTCACATGGGTGCGGGTGCGGGGATTCGGCACTTCCAAAAAACCCAGGTGTGGGGGTGCGGCAGGGGAAAAAATATAAATATATATATATAAGGGGGGTCCGGGGGTTCCCCCCGGTGCGGGTCCCGTTGCGCGGTCAGCGGGCGGGGGTAGGGTTGGCAATCATGTCGGATTGGCGGGTCAACATACCTCAACCCGAACCCGACCCGTTTATTAAACGGGTCGGTTGTGGCAAACACGAACCCGGCCCGTTTAATAAACGGGTAACCCGACACGACCCGCCAACCCATTTAATAAATGGGTTGGGTCGGGTAAACGGGTTCTCAGGTTCGCAGGTCGGGTTGGCGGGTTGACCCGCCCGCCTAACCCGTTTATTAAACGGGTCAGCCGGGTTGGCATACCTCCAACCCGAACCTGACCTGTTTAATAAACGGGTTAGGCGGGTCAACCCATTTATTAAACGGGTTGGCTTAAGCCCAACCCGAACCCGCCTAAGAGGCGGGTTGGCGGGTCGTGTCAGCAGCTCCCCCCCCCCCCCCCCCCCCCACCCACCCACCCACCAGATTTTTTTTAAAATTCTGCAGCCCATTTCATAGGGCAAATTAAAAAAAAAAAACCAAAAAAAATGGACCATCTGTTTTCCATTTCATAGGGCAAAATAAAAAAAAAAAACAAAAAAACTAAAAAATTTGACCAAAATGACCTTGGGTGCGGTCAACGCACCCAGGGTCGGGTTGGCCGCACCCGCGTCGAGTCGCGTCGACGCAGGTGCGGCACCCTGCTAGCCGAGTCCCTGTGACATAGGAAAAAAATCATAAAATCCAATCAAAAAATACATATAAGTACTGGAAGTACTATAATATCAAACAAACCTGGATGTAGATTGCTAGAACATGATAACAGCAACAAACAATAACAAGTAATACAGACAATTTCGAGGCAAATGATGAAGAGCTGCTTAATGATCTCCTCTTATTTTTTCTCTCTAATCATCCATCATCCTCCTACCTTCTCGTTTCTCTTAATATCTATCATGTTTGGTTTTTCTCATGGAATATGTCCTAATTCCTTCTTGTCATTCAATGTACTAAATGCTGCAATATTTAATAGAGAATTGCTATTTTCTTTAAGGGTTTAGACTAGCCCAAGATTGCCTATCAAAATATACAGGTAACAGAAGAATGCCATTTTGCTTCTTCTGTAGTTTTAATTTTATTTCTTATTATGGCATTTGTCGTACTTTCTTCTTTCAGGACATGTTATTTGACATAGACTCAAGTTTATTTGGAACTATCTTTTTTAAAATTTTACTTTTACATAGAATTTCATGCTTCTGTTGGACAGGTGATGTTAGGTGTCGATCGCCTTGACATGATTAAAGGAATTCCTCAAAAGATTTTGGCATTTGAAAAATTTCTTGAAGAAAATCCCAAATGGCGTGATAAAGTTGTTTTGCTGCAAATAGCTGTGCCTACAAGAACTGATGTCCCTGAATGTATGAATTTTCTTTAAAGTTCAACTAATTTATACAGTTTATTTTGTTAATCCATTTTAGATAGGAATTAGAACAAGCTTGATTCATTATTCTTGAATCTTGATCTTATACACGGCACCATCATGATTAAAAAACAATTATTATAATTTACCTGCTGTTGTTGAAATGAGATTTTAGCTATTGAAGTGCATGTCCTTAACAAAAGATAAAAGAGGGCCATACCCATTGCAGTCCCATACTCCATGGTGATAGGAAGGGGTGTACTAGGATTGGTCTCAACCTTCTCGCTTTTTTTTGCAAACTCTTTTCTTAATAAAGGAATAATTATTTTTTCTGCACAAGCATCATACATAGTTATTCAAAGAAATATTTAGATACTGTTTACTTGTTTGTGGTTCATGTGGTCATTGTTTTCACTCTTTCCACAAGATTGATGATATATTTGTGGGATTCCTGGGTCCTTGGATCATTCACTGAATATAGAAGACAATGCAATAGTTATGGTGCATTCTTGGGCTGTCCATATGATTGAACCCGATCTACTTTAATATGTCTCAGTATCTTTTGTGATGCAGTAAGTCAGATGTAGCATGGACCTTTATGCTACATCTTAAAATTTGCTCCTACCTTATCTTATTGCTCTTTACTCTGTTTCAGTACACAACTGCATCTTTTTTCTTTTTCACCTAAACATAGCATAAAATTTCCTCTAATGAGGTGCCTTTATAAGGAACTTTCTGATAGTAGATTTGCCTTTATGTTTAATTTATGACTTATTTCCCATATCTAATTCTTAGTTTGACATCCATGCATTTGGATCTCTAGAAACAAGTCTGGATGTCTTTTATTTGATAAGTGAATGCCCCTTCTTGGCTAGTAATGCCAATTTGGTTTTAGCATTTAAGTGCTTGTAAACCCTGACATCATATGTATAAGTACCCTTCCAATTTTGTATTGCCGTGCATCATTGCACATACAATAACGTCACCTATGTAAACAATTTGATTGGAATTTTATCCCTGAATATGTAGTATGATCCATTAGGAACCACTAAAACTATATTTGAAAATGTTTTCCCAAATTGTTCATTGGCTCTCTCTCTCCATTCCTATTCATGTTGTACAAAATTGTCTTAAGTCGTAATCAGGCATGAGCTTGAGATCTGACATTAGGTTTGTCATGAAATGACACGGAATCCGAGACACAAGAAACTTAAAAATAACAACATAGATGACATCTAAATGTGTTATAAAAATACATTTGACTAGATATAATAAGCCATGCAAATACAAGAGATGAAACAAGATATAGAAAATTAAATATTTTATTGATGTGAAATAAACACAAAAAATATACTAGAATTATATCATGCACACGCACTCAGTATACATCCATCCTCTCTCATCTTTCACTGGCAGACGCACACAAACTTATATATACAAGAGGGATAGGGACTAGCCTAATGGCTAGTTGGACCTCCTCCAATTAGCTGTTAGGCACAACCCTAACCAATGTTGTAAGTGTAATGAAACACTAATGAAACGAGGCAATGTTACTAAGTGACTAAGAGATGCACAAGCATACAAGCAAAAGGCCACTAATGGGAAAAAATACAATAGGCCACAAAGTGGCAATTTGACAAACACACAATATGAGAGAGAGAGCTCTAAAAAAATAAATAATCTCTTTATTGAGAAGAGCTTAAACAAGCTTACATGGAAGTGGGGGAAGGCCCCTTATTTATACACATAAAGGAAGCAAAAGGGGACTCCCATAGAGTCATTGGGAGCGCCTCCAACGATCATATTTATGACCGTTGGAGGGATCCAACAACTCTATAGTGGACCCCATATTAAAAAGGAAAAAAGAAAGAATAAAAAAGAAATACAAAAGACAAATAGAAAGACAAAAAAGCATATCCCTAATGGATATGCGTATTAACAAGTGAAAAGATCACTTTACCCCTAGTGGGTATTACAAAATATATATACATATATATATATATATATATAAATAGACACATAGAAATATATATGTGTATATGTCTCTCTCTCTCTCTCTATATATATATATATATATATATATATATCACATCTATATAATTTAACACCCCCCCTCAAACACATGGTGAGATCACTGAGAGTTTGCTGAGGAGAAAGTAGAAACAAGGCGATTATAAGGCTTTGGTGAAGAAGTCCACTAGCTGATACTTTGAAGTAACATAAGGTAGTTGAATAGTCCCCCATAAAAATTCATATCAAATATAGTGGTAGTCCATCTCTATATGCTTTGTTTGTTCATGAAAGGTGTGGTTGCTAGCAATGTAGATAGCACTCTTATTGTCGCAATACAACTTCGAAGGAGTAGAGATATTGATGCCCATATCTTTGAGCATACTTCTCAACCAGACAAGTTCAGTGATAGTAGTGGCCATCGCCCTATACTCAGCCTCCGTGGAAGATAGACACATTTTGTTGTTTCTTATATTTCTAAGAAATTAATGATTCTCCAAGAAAAATACAGTAACCTGTTGTAAAAATACGATCATTGGAGTTACCACCCCAATCAGAGTCAGTATAAGCAATTAAACTAAGAGATGAAGAAGAAAATAAGAATAACCCTTTGGTGATGGTTTACTTCAAATATCTGATAATTCTCATGATGGCAACCATGTGAATGGTAGTAGGAGCATTTTGAAATTGACTTCCACTGTGAACAACATGAGCAATATCTGACCTGGTAATAGACAAATATGTTAGTGATCCAATCAGTTGACGATAAGGAGTGAGATCTTTTAAAGGAGTTCCATCATTGACTCTCATCTTAGCGTTGATTACTTTTGGAGTCTCCATTTTCTTTCTGTCAGTTAAGCCAAACTTAGCAATAATATCTGATCCAAGCTTCATTTGAGACAAAACATATCTTTGAGGAGAATATGCAACTTTGATTCCTAAAAAATACCTTAGAAATCCAAGGTTCGACATATCAAAATTATTTTTAAGAATATTTTTAATAAGCTCAATGTCCTTTTTATCATTCCCAGTGATGATCATGTCATCAACATATAACAATAAAATTGTTATATAATCACCTGCATGCTTAACAAATAGAGCAGTGTCAGTATAATAAGAGGTAAAACCATTATCAAGAACAACTCTACTAAAGCGATCATACCAAGCTTTTGGAGTTTGTTTAAGACTATAAAGAACTTTATTTAGTTTAAGAATTTTTCCTTTTTCAATCTCAAGACCCGGTGGATCATATAGACTTCTTTACAAAGGTTCCCATTTAAAAAAATATTTTTAACATCTAATTGATAAATAGGCCATTGTTTAATAGATACTAAGGCTATTAAGGTTTTTACACTAGTCATCTTATCAACTGGGGCAAAGTTTTCTTCATAATCAATTTTATATTCTTGTGCATACCCTTTATCAACTAACCTAGCTTTGTATCTTTCTAATGTCCCATCACTCTTGGTTTTGACTTTTTAAACCCATCTACATCTAATAGCCTTTTTTCCTAAAGGAAGACCTACAATTGTTCAAGTGTTAGCTTTGTTGAGTGCTTCTAATTCAAGTCTCATAGCATCAATCCAATGTGGATGTTACTTAGCTTATTTAAAATTGGAGGGCTCATGATAGGAATGGATCATCATGAGACAAGTTCTTTAATTTGGAGAAAAAAAATCATATGACATAAATTTTTGAGGAGGTCTACTATTCTTAGAAGATCGCCTAGGTAGGGATTCTTCAATTTGATCTTCCAAAGAAATGTCTTGAGAGTATATATCGAAAGCATTTTGATGTTCATTGCCCTCTCGTATACACATGCATATCATTGGGATTCTTATTGTGAGAATCATCTTTTTGATGTAATAAAGCATCATTTTGATGAGAATTGTCATCACAAATATTATCAGAAATAGTATCATTAAAATCTTTAGACTTATTTCTAGGCAATAAGTAAAAGAGAAAAGAATAGTCAATTTCTTCCTTAGATTTTTGAAATTCAAATTCATTTTGTTCTTCAAGAAAGGTCACAATTCTTGAAACATAAAGTTTGTTATTTTTAATGTCATAATACCTATACCCCCTTTGATTTTCACCATAGCCAATAAAAGCGTATTGAAGTGCTTTTGGTGAAAGTTTATCTTGTCCTTGAAAAAGAACAAAGCATTTACAACAAAAAATTCTTAATCTTTTAAAATATGGAGACATTTTGAACAACTTTTCAAAAGAAGAAACATTTTTTAAGGATGAGGAAGGCATCTGATTTATAAGATAAATTGCGGAAATAGCAACTTCAGCCCAAAAGTTCTTTACAACATTTTTAGAGACAAGAAGAGTTTTTGTTGTTTTAATAAGATGCCTATGTTTTCTTTCGGCAAGACCATTTTGTTGAGGAGTTTTAGGATAAGATCTTTGACGAATAATGCCATTTTGTTTAAGATAGCTTTGAACATTTGACATGTATTCACCTTCGGAATCAGATCTAAAAATGACTGTTGTTTTGAAATTGATTTTGAGTAAGGATATGAAATTCTTTAAAGGTAGAGAAAATATTAGATTTATTTTTAATAAAATAAACCCATGTGTATCTAGTAAAATCATCAATAAAAACAACATAATATGAATATCCTCCTTTAGACATAACGGGTGTCAGTCCCCATACATCCGAATGCACTAATTCAAATGGTCTCTTGGAAATAAAATTGCTATGTGGATAAGGAAGATAATGCATCTTTCCAAGGATACAATCATTGCATGTAAATTCTTTTTAATTACAAAATTTTTCTAAAAAAAGAAAAAGATACAACTTAGAAATACTAGGATGACCAATCCTTTTGTACCAAGTAACAATATCTTTAGTTTGGACATGATTACAAAATGATTTTTGTTGAGATTAAGAGGTTTTAAGTTTAAGTTTTCCTAAACTAGAGGTTATTTGATATGTAAGTTTAATGAGGGACTTATGTGTAATTTCTTTCTTTGGCCTCTCTCTATTTAACATAGAGATTAGCCCTAATCAAACTTAACGTGTTATCTTATTTCACAACCGTCTCTCTCTCTCTCTCTGCCTAGGTTCCTGTGCATCTCATCTAAACTTCTATATGGTATCAGAGCCATTGATCTCGGGAGCGTGATCGATCGTGATTGATCTACTCCAACGAAAAGAAAAGTTGGAACCAAGTGTGCACAATCATTTTTTTTACGTAAGATCTGATAACAGATCTGGTGTCTGACTAAGGTCATGACCCAGATCTGTCATCAGATCTAAGGGACACGGTGGATGCGTGTCTTCAGGTGATCTCTTGCTGTAACCCTTGAGTTGTGGGATTTTTTTTCTGTCGTGATTCCTGTGTCTGGAAGCAACTGCCGTGATTTTGTGTTTGGAGAGCAGCGACAATCTCATTTCCTGTGTTGTTTGTGTGATCAGTGACCCCCCCCCTCGGGAGCCTTTTCTTCTGTCTCTGTCCAGTGGCGGCAGGGCGCCGACAGCGATAGTCGCCGGCCACCACTGTCTCCTCTCAGCTTCTCCCCTCTTTCTCGGCTCCCATTCGTTGGAGGCTGACGCTGTTGACCCCGACCTTTCGATCGACGATCTCCCGTTCCTTCCAGCCTGACGACTCCCCCGTTGCTGCGGTCTTTCGAGGTATAAACCTCTTCTCTCCCCTCCTTTTCTGTGTTGGGTTGGTCGACAGGGAGGCTGAGCCCCCTGTCGTCACTGCTTGTTGGCAGGGGGTTAACCCCCTGCCTTCCTTTTGGGGTTGATCGACAGGGGGGCTGAGCCCCCTGTCGTCACCTCTTCTCGGCAGGGGGTTAATCCCCCTGCCTTCCTTTTTGGGAGTATGTCGGCAAGGGGCTCCACCCCCTGCCTCTTTCTGTCTCGGCAGGGGGCGAGGCCCCCCTGTCTTTGCTCTTGTTTTTCGGCAGGGAGCTTCGCCCCCCTGCCTTATGTTGTTGTCCCGGCAGGGGGCGGAGCCCCCCTGCTCTCCTGTTGTTTCTCGGTAGGGGGCGAGGTCCCCCTGCCTTTGTGTTGCTTCTCGGCAGGGGGCTTCGCCCCCCTGCCTTCTTTTGTTTGCCGGCAGGGGGCTAGGCTCCCCTGCCTTTAGTTGTTTCCTTTGCAGGGGGCGGAGCCCCCCTGCACCCTTTGTTGCTCCTCGGCAGGGGGTTCTGTCCCCTGCCTCCTGCGTTTTGCTAGTAGGGGGTTCCTGTTTTCGAGCAGGGGCTTGCCCCCTGCACCCCTGTTGTTCTCCGGCAAGGGGCTTTGCTCCCTTGCCTTGTTCTTGCCCCTGCCTGTTTCTTTCCCAGCAGGGGGCTGCGCCCTTGTCTCGTGTTCTGACAGGGGGTGTTCCCCCCTGCCTTGTTGCAGCAGGCGTGGCGGGGAGCCTCTGCTCCCTCCCCTGCTTTTCTTTGTGTCGGCAGACAGGGAGCTCCTGCTCCCTGCCTCTGCTGCTGTTGCCAAGCAGGGCTGAGGCCCTTGCCTCTGACACCCTTGTCTGCAGGGTGCAGAGTTCCTGCATCTGCCTTCTGCAGGCAGGAGACCTTGCTGCGTTGTTGCTTCTCGTTTATATCACGACATATACTAATGTTCTAAGCTCTCCAGGTTGAACAGTGGATCCAGCTCGCCCTTCGTGGCTCGAGCTCTTGTTTGCCTACGTTGCATGCGTACGAGTACCCGCAACCCCTTAAGGTAGGGGATTTTTTCGTGAAAGGACAATGAACTGATAAATGCTAAAATAAAAAAAGATAACTAAAAGAGGATGATATATGTATACGTATAATATATATACGTATGTCTTTTAACTCAAGGACGCGATTTCGCGATCCTTGTCCTCTTTACTTTCTCACACTTTTCTTTCTGTCGCCGCCGTGCTATATGTGCCTAGGCTTTTTATTTCTGTCTTTACATTCCATGTCTTTTAACTCAAGGACGCGGTTTCGCGATCCTTGTCTTCTTTACTTTTTCGCAAGGTTTTAAAACCCGTGAATCGGAACTCGACTCGTTCTTTATTGACACTCGACGGGTCAACTTGGTGACTCAGACCGGGTTTTGTTAACTTTTGATTTTAAAACAAAGACAATATATAAATTAAGAGCAAGTCTTTCAAGACAATATATAAAGAATGACTTAATTACTAGCTTCAAGAACTTTAATAGCCATGCTCAATCATGGTTTACATCCTGAATATATGGACATAGCTGTTGTGTTGCAGTGCCTTAGAAAATCCTTGCAAAATTTTGGGAACATTGAACTTTATCTTGATATTTGTAAGTGTGTTTCTGATGTAGAGTTGATTGGACCATGCCTTATATATCTGCACATAAATGCATATGAGCTTTGGATAATGAGAATGCTGTGATGTATATGTATTTTAATGATAAATGTGGGCATTTTATGCTGTTGGTTTTGAACAGGCTGGCTGCCAACTATTGTGTAGGTCTCAGAGATGGTTGCATAAGGGATCAGTTATGTTAGCTGGATTAGTGGATTCACTCTATGTTTATTGAGGGGTACTGGGTTTGATTCCTTACCTGGAGCTACCAAAATGAATGAATGATGGACATGTGAAATTTGATTGACTTTTACTAATTTTGTGATTTTATATTAAGTTGGTAAGCCTATTGTTATTATGCTATTTGTTCTTTGAAAAATGAACACTTACATATGAAAAAAATGCCCATAGCCTTTGAAAAATGAAAAAAGAAAAAAGTGCCCAAAACTCGCCCGAGTCATGCCGAGTTTTCGCAAAACGAGTTTAGCTTGCCGAGTTGACTCGTTGGAGGGCCGAGCCGAGCCGAGTCACCGAGTTGACTCGGCGAGTTTTAAAACCATGCTTTTTCGTACTTTACTTTCCTGCTGCCCCGCGCTTTGCGCCCTGGCATTTACTTGCTTATGTCTGCTTTGTTCTCCAGGATGCAAATCCTGGTCCTCCTTTACATTCTTGCACTTTCTTGCATTTACTTGTTGCCCCGCGCTTTATGCGCCATGGCTTTACTCTTCGTACTTTACTTTCCTGTGCTGTCGTGCTTGCTCTTGCACTTACCTTTTTGCATGTGTTCGTCTTTACCTTGTTGTTGCCCTTCGTGCATGTATTCTTATCTTTGTCGTATGCTTCTTTACTTGCTTACACTTATCGTTATTTGAGGTGCAACCCTATGCCTCGTGAGTCGTCCTTTATACTTGCGTAGTCAGTATAGGATCTCTTACCTCATGAGTTGCATGCGTAGTTGCCTGCTTGTGTGTTTCGATGATCGAGGTATGATCTCATACATCGTGTGTAGCTCTAACGCTCTACCCTCGCGGTGCAGCTTCACCCATCGAGTCTTGCCCCTCGATTTGCCATTGTATTAGTATGTGCACGAATTTGCCCCTTGTCAGCTTGCACTCCCTGAGTGCAGCTTCGAGTGTATAGTGTATATCGTTTCACTTGTCTTACAAGCCACGACACACACTCATGCACTTCGGTTCTCCAAAGATGATTGTCTTAGGTGCGAACCTATTTTCAAGAATGTATAGCTTGTAAAGCAGTGATAGCGGCCGGATCTCCCAAATCGATGTATTTAGGAAAGGTGTGTTACAACTTCAGTTCGCCTATTCGCTACAACTCAAATAACCCTGTTTAGGAGCTTATGCACGAGTAGGACGGGGATCCTAGCGAGGTACTTGCGCCATCGCTAGACCGGCGTTGCATCACTTCTGATGCAAGACCTAGTTCTAGGCTTCCTGGTCAATAACCCACTTACTATCAGTCGGATGAAGATGATTTCCGGTTGAATATGCAACACCAGCTACAGGAGGAGTGGAACTCAAAGGTCGAAGAGCTATCAGCTCATCATATTCTGCACGACTAAGGGTGATACTACTTTCATTTTCAGCGATATTCTTTTGTACATTTGTTGCCTCGAGAGTAGTCACATTTGCTTTAGGAGTATATGACTTTGATGAAGAAGATGTTGGCCGACCATGCTTATCCCAGCAACGATCTTTTAAATGTCCAGATTTTCCACAGAATGTACATTGAAGCTTTCCTCTGCCTCCCATACCACGTCCACGTCCTCGTCCTCTGATATTCTGAATATTTCCACACCCATAACTAGATTGGACAACAAGAGCAGATGACTGAGTTACAGACTGAGACTATGGCAGAGAGATCGCAAGTCTACTCAGACGATTATAAGCATCAGCAAGAGTGGGAACATCTGATCCAGTCAACATTTGAACTTTTGCAACAGAAAAATCTGAAGAAAGACCTGTAAGAAAACGAGCAACCATGGTTTGTTCTTGATGATCCTTTTGCTTCGAGCAACAAAGAGGCCTGTGAGCATTAAGTCTTTCAAACGCAGATTTGACAGAAGCATAGTACTGGGCCAAGGTCTGATCTCCCTGTTGCAAATTATATATTTCTTGTTCGACTTGCAGGATACGACTCACATTCGTTTCTTGTGAGTATGTATGGCGAAGATTGTCCCACATTAGTTTTGCTGAATTATAGTAGATCAATCCATCTGCAATATGGGGTTCGACACTATTCATGATCCATGACATAACTATGTCATTATCTTCATCCCAAGTAACATATTTTCCCAACTTCTCAGAGGGTTCGCCTTCCAACAAAATGTGTTTTCGACGATGTCCAGATACCGACATCATAAACGTTCTGGACCATCGGGCATAGTTGGTCTCATTCAACCTAACAGAACATCCATATGAGAAGGGGTTGGCAAAAGCCTTATACTCCCCAATCTGTTCCATTTTCGAATCATATTTCGAATTTTCAGCCATACTGTTCACTAGAACAACAAGTATTCAAGTAGTTTTCCACCACTGTAAGGAATCAGCCCTGCTGTTTCCACAAAAACAGTCCACAACCGGCAGATAATCACTCCTACTGCTTCCACGACAAATGGATAGCTGAAACTAATACAGCACGAAACACAACTCACCCCAGCAGGGAGTTAAGACCATTGCTGCACCCAAACACACCACGACCAACAATAATATTCAGTTGCAACACATATGAATACGACAACTGCTGTTCCCAAAATATATAAAGCATAACTGCCAATCAGTCTTCAAACAATTAAATAGATCAATCATAACTCGATCACACGCAGCAAAAAAAAATCAGAATCACGGTAGTCACGCAATCAGCACAATCACGGTAGTCACGCAATCAGCACAATCACGGTAGTCACGCAATCAGCACAGAAAATATGACACTCTCGGCTGGCACGCAATATCACAAACACTTGCTGCGTGGCCCAAACAGCAGGGAACAGCTCTCGGCTGGCACGTCAATCACAGCAGCCACGCATCAGCAGGAACTCGTCTATCTCCAGAAAATCACGACAGGAGATAAAAAAAACTCCCACGAAAAAAAAACAGAAAAAACTGTTTACAGCTCCAGGAGATCACGACAGATCTGGGTAACATCCATCCTTAGATCTGACGACAGATCTGGGTAACATCCCAGATTTGTTATCACATCTTCCACACTAGTGCAACAACAAACCTGATTTTTTTTTCTCGCAGTCTGAGTTTTTTTTTTTCGTTGGTGAAGATCAGTCCTCTTCGTGATCACGCTCCCGAGATCGCAAGCTCTGATACCATGTAGAAAGGAGCAGCCACCTGTGTAGAGAGAGAGAGAGAGAGAGAGAGAGAGAGAGAGAGAGAGAGAGAGAGAGAGAGAGACGGCTGCACAGAAAAACTCAATCACTTAATTATGATTAGGGCTTCTCTCTATATTAAATAGAGAGACAAAAAGAGAAATTACATCTAAATCCTTATAAGAGTAAAATTTCAGAAAACCTCTAATATAAGAGAACTTAACATAAAACCACCTATTCTCAACAGTTCTAATGACCCATCACTTTTAGTTTTAATCTTGAAGACCCATCTACATCCAATAGACTTCTTCCCAGTGGATAATGAAGTTATTTCCCAAGTTTTAGCCTTTTCAAGGGCACTAAGTTCTAGTTTCATGGCCTCAACCCATTGAAGAATGTTTTTGGCTTCATTATAGTGTGATGGTTCATGATAAGAGTGTAATGCAATTAGGCATGCCCTATATTTAGGTGTTAGTGACTCATAGGAAACAAACCTATTAGGAGGATTGGAGATTCGGCTAGATCTCCTTAAAGAGGT
Source organism: Nuphar pumila (assembly GCF_984573655.1). Taxonomy (NCBI): domain Eukaryota; kingdom Viridiplantae; phylum Streptophyta; class Magnoliopsida; order Nymphaeales; family Nymphaeaceae; genus Nuphar; species Nuphar pumila. The sequence continues at coordinate 119,361,808 of NC_143251.1, read as the reverse complement.
TTCTTCTATGTTGGAAATTTGAGAATATTTTTCTAAAGCGCTTATGGGAGTTTCTTGACCACGCCTAGCATAGGTTTGAATTGACCTATTTTCAAAATCATTACTTCCATTTTCAACATTACTAAGAGGAGTATCCTCTAAATCATTAGGAACATCCTCTACGTGAGGAGTCACATCTTCTTGAGAGAGAAGATCAAATAAGAAAGCATATTCGCTTTCATCAATATCTTTATTTTTCTCAAAACCATTCTCATTTTCTAAAAAGGTAACATCTTTGGATACATATAGTTTGTTGCTTTTGTTGTCGAAGCACCTAAAACCTTTTTTATTTTCTCCGTATCCTAAAAACACACATTCAATAGCTTTGGGAGACAACTTATCTCTTTTATGTGTGAGGACAAAACACTTACACCCAAAAATTCTTAATCTATTAAAATCAGGTGTTCTTTCAAAGAGTTTTTCATATGGAGATATATTTTGTAAGGATGAGGATATCATTCTATTTATCAAATAAGTGGAAGTTAAGGCAGCTTCGGCCCAATAGCATTTTGGAATTTCATTGGAAATGAGAAGAGTCCTAGTGGTTTCCAAGATGTGTCTATGCTTCCTTTCGGCTAGACCGTTTTGTTGGGGAGTCCTAGAACATGACCTTTGATGACAAATGCCATTGGTTTCTAAGTATTTTTGAAATTCATTTGATAGATATTCTCCACCGGAATCAGATCGAAGAATGGAAATATTAGTTGAAAATTGATTTTTGACAATCATATGAAATTTCTTAAAGAAATTAAAAACTTCGGATTTTAGGTTGAGAAAATAGATCCACACATATCGAGTGAAATCATCAATGAAAGTAACATAGTAAGAATATCCTCCTTTTGATATGACCGGAGAAGGACCCCAAACATCCGAATGGACTAATTCAAAGGGTCTTTTTGAACACAAATGTTCTCTTTGGAAACGGGGTGGATTTCATTTTTCCAAAAATACAACTCTTGCAAACAAAATGTTTCTCATTACAAAATTTCTTTCCAAAAGGAAAGGAGTACATTTTTGAGAAGCTTGGATGTCCAAGTCTTTGATGCCAAGTTTCTATATTTTTATCTTGGACATGATTACAAAATGAGTTTATGGGAAGTTTCAAATGGTTCATGTAGTAGAGATCTCCCCTCCTATGGCCTTGCCCAATCCGCTTCCCTGACTGGAGATTCTGTATAGAGCAACCCTTGGTTGAGAAGGAGATTTCACATCCATGATCACATATTTGAGAGACGGATAAAAGATTTAAATTAAGTTGAGGTACTACTCTTACATTTGGCAAAAAAAAATCTTTTGAAAAGTCTAAGGTTCCAAAACTTTTAACTTGTAAAGAGGTACTATCGGCGGTTGAAACAAAAGAATTTTTGGAGTTGCTACATACATTGGATAGTCCATTTTCAATAGGGGTCATATGAAAAGATGCTCCAGAATCAAGAATCCAAGAGGGCGTACCTGGAAGAGAAGAAGAGGCAATGGCGGCTCCCGAAGTTGATGGCGATTTGAGTAGAATTTGAAGTGCTTCGGATAGTTGAGCAAGGGAAAATGACTCTTTCCCTTTCATTGGCTCCTCCTTCTTTTGTGGGATTTCTTCAATAATAGCAACTTTCCCTTTTGGAGGTTCATTTATCTTTGGACAATTAGGTCTTATATGACCCGGTTCTTGACAATGATGGCAAATGGCTTTCCTATAATTGCCATTATAGTTGTTTTGCCTCCCAAAGTGTGGAGGCTTATATGCTTTCATATGATTGCCAGGTTTAGACACGGCAAGAACTTCATCTCCTCCTTTAATCATGCCAAGACGCGTTTCTTCTTGGCATATTTCGGCTATGACATCTTTCAATGGAAGCGGTTTTGACCTATGAAGAAGGGAGGACCTAACTTGTTCATATTCAAGCCTAAGCCCATGTAAAAATTGGAAAAAGTGTTCTTTTTCCATTTGTTCTCTTCGCATCTCCACATCTTCACTAGATACCCATTTGGGTTCAAGAAGGGATAGCTCATCCCATAAAGGTCCAAGAGTGCTATAGTAATCTCTTACACTCATTTCACCTTGCTTAATGGTACGGATTTTTTCTTAGATAAAGAATTGACGAGCAAGGTCTTTTTTGGGTATACATACCTTTCATAAAGAACCATGCTTCATTTGCTAGGCGGAATTTATTAATATTGGCGCAAATCTTTAGCTCCACGTTGTTCATGAACCATGCAAGAATTTTGGCATGCTTACTTTCCCAATCTTCTACCTTAGATTGGTGATCTTCAATAGCCTTCATGCGAGCATTTCCTTCTAGAGCTTTTTCTTGATCACCATCTATTTTTGTAAGTTGAAGTTGAGGTTCTCTAATGGTGCCCATAACATATCCCCAAAGCTTTTTACCTTTGAGGTTGTTCTCCATGGCGGCGGCCCACATCATGTAGTTAGTACCATTAAGCTTGAAGGAGAGATCAATCTTTTGTTCTCCTTCCATCCTATAATCAAAATGAAGGACAAGCCAAGAGAGAGATAAAACAAGACAACTAGCAATATATGATTCAAGAGCACAACCAGGCTCTGATACCATGTAATGAAATATGTGGAAAAGAAATGTATGTCCTACAATGGACATTCACACATAGAAATCAAAGAACAAGTCCAAAAGAGGACATACACAAAAGCCAATAATGGCTAGAAAGCATGAAATCTTATAAAGGCACTAAAGGCCTTGAAGAAGCCACACTTTACAAAGGGGGAGACCCCACTTATTTATAGGCAAGAGAGGAGTGAGGGAGAGTTAGAGAAAAGCAAGAGAGAGGGACCATTGGGAGTCCCAACAAGGAGTCGTTGGGCTCCCAACGGTCACAATTGTGACCGTTGGGGGCCCAATGACTCTTTGTTGGGTCCCCCAATGGTTGTGCATTAAATGCACAAAAAGTACAATAAAAAAACAGAAAAAAGAAATAAGGAAAAGAGAAAAAGAAAAAGAAAAAATAGAAGAAAAAGAGAAAGACTAAAATGCCCCTATTGAGTGAGTTTACAGAACTACCCCTTAACGGGTAGTGTATGATAAATATATTTATATATATATATAAATATATATATTACATATATTTTAACACCCTCCCTCAAGCTTTACGGGAATACAATGGAAAGCTTGTTGAGAAGAAACATGAAGCGAGGAGCAGCAAGAGCTTTGGTGAAGAAATCCGCTAACTGGTACTCGGATGTGACATAGGGCTGTGCTATGGTTCCTTTTAGGTATTCATCTTGAACATAGTGGCAATCCATCTCAATGTGTTTAGTACGCTCATGGAAGGTGTGATTGCTTGCAATATAGATAGCACTCTTGTTATCGCAACACATCTTCGAAGGATTTGAGATGACGATGCCCATATCAAAAAGGAGACTTATAAGCCACACAAGCTCCATGGTTGTAGTGGCCATTGCACGATATTCCGCTTCAGTTGAGGATAATGATACTTTATGCTGCTTCTTGCATCTCCAAGAAATCATAGTCACCTAAGAAAACATAAAAACCAGTAGTTGAGATTCTATCATTGGGATTTCCTCCCCAATCAGCATCTGTATAAGCAATTAAATCAAGGGATGATGAAGAGGAAAGAAAAACTCCCTTAGTTATGGTGTTTTTAATATATCTGACAATTCTTAAGACTGCACTCATGTGCACAGTTGTAGGTGCATGTTGAAACTGACTGACAGAGTGAACTGCATGAGCTATGTCTGGCCGAGTGATGGATAAGTATGTCAGAGACCCAACGAGTTGACGGTAGGGAGTAGGGTTCTCGAGAAGTGTCCCATCTTCCAGCCTTAGCTTTGCATTGATAACCTCAGGGGTTTCTGTCTTCTTATCATCCAAAATTCCAGACTTGGAGCAAATGTCAGCAGCAAGTTTCATCTGAGAGAGAATATATCCTTGGGGAGAATATGCAACTTCAATACCTAGAAAATATCTTAAGAAACCAAGAGTAGTAGAATAACTACAGAAGACCCTACACTTTTCACAAATAACGCAGTGTCAATATAACATGAACGAAAATTTAAACTAGTCATAACATTGCTAAATCTGTCATGCCAAGCCTTTAGAGCTTGTTTTAACCCATATAGAGCCTTTTTTAGTTTAAGAATTTTGTTTTCTCCAATAGATACTCCTGGTGGAGGATCCATATAGACCTCTTCACTTAGTTCGCCATTAAGAAATGCGTTCTTAACATCCAATTGATAGATAGGCCATTTTTTAACAGATGTAACCGCAATAAGAGTCCTAACACTAGTCATTCTAGCTACGGGAGCGAAGGTTTCTTCATAGTCTATTCCGTACTCTTGAGTATATCCTTTGGCTACCAACCTAGCTTTATAACGTTCTTGTAGAAAGGAGCAACCACTTGTGTAGACAGAGAGAGAGAGAGAGAGCTGCACAGAAAAAACTCAATCACTTAATTATGATTAGGGCTTCTCTCTATATTAAATAGAGAGAGACAAAAAGAGAAATTACATCTAAATCCTTATAAGAGTAAAATTTCAGAAAACCTCTAATATAAGAGAACTTAACATAAAACCACCTATTCTCAACACTCCCCCTCAAGCTGGAGCATAGATATCAATCATGCTCAGCTTGTCACAACATTTGGAGAAATTTGGCCTAGCAAGAGGCTTTGTAAACATATCTGCAACTTGGTCTTCCGACTTTAGGTATTTTGTAGTGATATGACCAGCTTGAATCATATCTCTTACATAGTGACAATCAACCTCAATGTGCTTTGTTCTCTCATGAAAGACAGGATTGTTTGCTATATATGTTGCTGCTTTGTTATCGCACATCATGGTCATTGGAGAGGAAACCTTCACCTGAAGATCATGAAGAGCAGTGCGAACCCATATCAATTCAGCAGCTGTTTGGGCCATAGCCCGATATTCTGATTCTGCACTCGACCTGGAAACCACATTTTGTTTCTTACTTCTCCATGAAATCAAGTTGTCTCCCAAAAACACACAGAATCCTGTGGTAGACTTTCTATCTACTACAGATCCAGCATAGTCAGCATCAGAATAGGCTACTATCTCCAGAGTTCCACTTTTCTTGAACAATAACCCCTTTCCAGGAGAAGATTTTAGATATCTAAGAATCATTATGGCTGCATTCCAGTGTACCTCAGTTGGTTTGTCCATAAACTGACTAACTTTGCTTACTGCTAAAGCAATATCTGGTCTGGTCACAGTTACATATAATTTCCTTACTAGGGAGCGATAGCTTTTGCTGTCAACTGGTTTTGACCCTTCTTCAAACAATTGAACTTTATGGTCCATGGGAATATTTGCTGGTTTAGCTCCCAACATGCCCGTTTCCTTTAATAAGTCAAGAACATACTTCCGTTGAGACAAAACCATCCCTTCACGGCTTTTAGCAACTTCTATACCCAGAAAATACCTGAGTGAACCAAGGTCTTTTGTAACAAAGTGTTTTTGAAGATGAGCCTTTGTGGCTTCAATAGCTTTCACATCATCTCCTGTAAGAATGATGTCATCCACATATACCACCATAACAACTATGCCAGAGCTAGTTTTCTTTATAAAAAGAGTATGATCTGCTGCTGATCTATTAAAGCCAAAGCTTGACATCACGTCAAACAACTTTTGAAACCATGCACGAGGACTTTGTTTCAAGCCATAAATCGCCTTTCTCAATCTGCACACCTTCTGACACTCCCCCTCAACCTCGAATCCTGGAGGTTGTTGCATATAAACAGTCTCAGATAGATCTCCATATAGAAATGCATTTTTCACATCTAATTGACACAAGCTCCAACCATGCTGAACAACTACTAAGAGAACAAGACGGATGGTACCCATCCGTGCAACAGGAGAAAAAGTTTCAAAGAAGTCAATTCCATATGTCTGAGTATACCCTTTCGCGACTAATCTGGCCTTGTACCTTTCAATAGAACCATCAGATTTGTACTTTATTGTATATACCCATTTACATCCAACAATGTCAGCATCTGCTGGAAAATCAACTAGATCCCAGATATGCTGAGATACTAAAGCTGTCATTTCTTCTTGCATAGCCAACTTCCAGCGAGTATCAAGTTTTGCCTGTTGATAGTTCAGAGGAATAGTTTCAGCAGATAAGGCTGAGATAAACGACTTCATCTGATGTCCAATTCTGGCATGGGAGACAAAGTGAGATATGGGATATAAGGTACATTGTCTTGTCCCCTTTCGTAGAGCAATAGGCCTGTTATCATCATCCTGAAGATCACAATTGTCAGTAGAACTTACCTTAGGAGAAGAAGAAGATGAAGGCTCTTGCGGAAGTGGAGCTCTACGCACATATACCAATGGTGGATTATTAAATCTGGAAGAGGATGAAGTTTGGTTTGGTAATGAGGGCACAGATTCCAAAGAAAAAGGAGGTATAGGTAATGGAAAAGACTCAGTTGGATCAACCTGCAGCAGGGAACCATAAATAGAGTAATATGGAGAGGATTCCAGGAAAGATACATCCGCACTGACATACTCTCGGCGAGAAATAGGATCATAACATCGATAACCCTTTTGATTTTTGGGATAACCGATAAATATGCATTTTGTAGCTTGAGCGACTAATTTATCACGGTCAGGGCCAAGTTTGTGTACAAAACAAACACATCCAAATATTTTTGGTGATAAAGGAAAAAGTGGAGCATTAGGTTTTAGGATATGTAATGGAATTTGATCACCCACAGAAGACGAATGCATGCGGTTGATCAGATAGCAAGCAGTGGTAAACGCATCACCCCAGTATAACGCAGGAACATTAGATTGAATCATAATGGTCCTGGCAACATCAATGAGGTGCCGATGTTTTCGCTCAGCCACCCCATTTTGTTGAGATGAATAGGCACAGAAAGTTTGGGGTTGGATGCCATGATCTTGGTAAAATTATAACAGACCTTTTGATTTAAACTCGAGAGCATTATCAGTGCGAACAATCTTGACAATAAATTCAAACTGAGTTTTTATTTCAAGAATTAGGGATTTGATAAGACTTGGGACTTCAGATCGTTCTTTTATTAAAAATACCCATGATAACTTAGAGAAATCATCAACAATAACAAGATAATAACGACACTGAGTCCTAGTAGGAATCTTACTAGGACCCCATACATCTGCATGAAGAAGTTCAAACACTTTATTACTAGACTGACTCTGACTAGAAGAGAACGAACTTCGATGATGCTTGCCCAACTGACAAGCTTCACACTGAAATGATGTGGTGGAAGGAATCTGAGGAAAGACCGACCGAAGCTTTGACAATGAAGGATGACCAAGACGACGATGCCACTGAACAGGACTGAATGAATGTTCCACTGCAGCATGAACAGAACCCATTGGATGATGTAGGTAGTAAATTCCATTTTCTTCATAGCCTCCACCAATCTTCTTCCCCGTCAGCAAATCCTGAAAATGACAACCCATTTGATCAAATATTACTCTACAGTTTTTTTCTTTTATAAGGCAACTAACAGAGAGTAAACTTTGAGGAAAGTTTGGAGCATGAAGAACATTATTCAACTGTAATGAGGAGGATATAGAAATATTTCCCTGACCAGCAACCGGGGAGGAGCTCCCGTCGGCTAAGGAGACTCCGAGCTGAGCCTTAACATCCTTAAGATCTGAAAAAACATGTGAATTTCCACACAAATGTCTGGAAGCACCAGAGTCAATAACCCACTTACTATCAGTCGGATGAAGATGATTTCCGGTTGAATATGCAACACCAGCTACAGGAGGAGTGGAACTCAAAGGTCGAAGAGCTATCAGCTCATCATATTCTACACGACTAAGGGTGATACTACTTTCATTTTCAGCGATATTCTTTTGTACATTTGTTGCCTCGAGAGTAGTCACATTTGCTTTAGGAGTATATGACTTTGATGAAGAAGATGTTGGCCGACCATGCTTATCCCAGCAACGATCTTTTAAATGTCCAGATTTTCCACAGAATGTACATTGAAGCTTTCCTCTGCCTCCCATACCACGTCCACGTCCTCGTCCTCTGATATTCTGAATATTTCCACGCCCATAACTAGATTGGACAACAAAAGCAGATGACTGAGTTACAGGCTGAGACTGTGGCAGAGAGATCGTAAGTCTACTCAGACGATTATAAGCATCAGCAAGAGTGGGAACATCTGATCCAGTCAACATTTGAACTTTTGCAACAGAAAAATCTGAAGAAAGACCTGTAAGAAAACGAGCAACCATGGTTTGTTCTTGATGATCCTTTTGCTTCGAGCAACAAAGAGGCCTGTGAGCATTAAGTCTTTCAAACGCAGATTTGACAGAAGCATAGTACTGGGCCAAGGTCTGATCTCCCTGTTGCAAATTATATATTTCTTGTTCGACTTGCAGGATACGACTCACATTCGTTTCTTGTGAGTATGTATGGCGAAGATTGTCCCACATTAGTTTTGCTGAATTATAGTAGATCAATCCATCTGCAATATGGGGTTCGACACTATTCATGATCCATGACATAACTATGTCATTATCTTCATCCCAAGTAACATATTTTCCCAACTTCTCAGAGGGTTCGCCTTCCAACAAAATGTGTTTTCGACGATGTCCAGATACCGACATCATAAACGTTCTGGACCATCGGGCATAGTTGGTCTCATTCAACCTAACAGAACATCCATATGAGAAGGGGTTGGCAAAAGCCTTATACTCCCCAATCTGTTCCATTTTCGAATCATATTTCGAATTTTCAGCCATACTGTTCACTAGAACAACAAGTATTCAAGTAGTTTTCCACCACTGTAAGGAATCAGCCCTGCTGTTTCCACAAAAACAGTCCACAATCGGCAGGTAATCACTCCTACTGCTTCCACGACAAATGGATAGCTGAAACTAATACAGCACGAAACACAACTCACCCCAGCAGGGAGTTAAGACCATTGCTGCACCCAAACACACCACGACCAACAATAATATTCAGTTGCAACATATATGAATACGACAACTGTTGTTCCCAAAATATATAAAGCATAACTGCCAATCAGTCTTCAAACAATTAAATAGATCAATCATAACTCGATCACACGCAGCAAAAAAAAATCAGAATCACGGTAGTCACGCAATCAACACAATCACGGTAGTCACGCAATCAACACAGAAAATATGACACTCTCGGCTGGCACGCAATATCACAAACACTTGCTGCGTGGCCCAAACAGCAGGGAACAGCTCTCGGCTGGCACGTCAATCACAGCAGGCACGCATCAGCAGGAACTCGTCTATCTCCAGAAAATCACGACAGGAGATAAAAAAAACTCCCACGGAAAAAAAACAGAAAAAACTGTTTACAGCTCCAGGAGATCACGACAGATCTGGGTAACATCCATCCTTAGATCTGACGACAGATCTGGGTAACATCCCAGATTTGTTATCACATCTTCCACACTACTGCAACAACAAACCTGATTTTTTTTTCTCGCAGTCTGAATTTTTTTTTTTCGTTGGTGAAGATCAGTCCTCTTCGTGATCACGCTCTTGAGATCGCAAGCTCTGATACCATGTAGAAAGGAGCAGCCACCTGTGTAGAGAGAGAGAGAGAGAGAGAGACGGCTGCACAGAAAAACTCAATCACTTAATTATGATTAGGGCTTCTCTCTATATTAAATAGAGAGAGACAAAAAGAGAAATTACATCTAAATCCTTATAAGAGTAAAATTTCAGAAAACCTCTAATATAAGAGAACTTAACATAAAACCACCTATTCTCAACAGTTCTAATGACCCATCACTTTTAGTTTTAATCTTGAAGACCCATCTACATCCAATAGACTTCTTCCCAGTGGATAATGAAGTTATTTCCCAAGTTTTAGCCTTTTCAAGGGCACTAAGTTCTAGTTTCATGGCCTCAACCCATTGAAGAATGTTTTTGGCTTCATTATAGTGTGATGGTTCATGATAAGAGTGTAATGCAATTAGGCATGCCCTATATTTAGGTGTTAGTGACTCATAGGAAACAAACCTATTAGGAGGATTGGAGATTCGGCTAGATCTCCTTAAAGAGGTTTCTTCTATGTTGGAAATTTGAGAATATTTTTCTAAAGCGCTTATGGGAGTTTCTTGACCACGCCTAGCATAGGTTTGAATTGACCTATTTTCAAAATCATTACTTCCATTTTCAACATTACTAAGAGGAGTATCCTCTAAATCATTAGGAACATCCTCTACGTGAGGAGTCACATCTTCTTGAGAGAGAAGATCAAATAAGAAAGCATATTCGCTTTCATCAATATCTTTATTTTTCTCAAAACCATTCTCATTTTCTAAAAAGGTAACATCTTTGGATACATATAGTTTATTGCTTTTGTTGTCGAAGCACCTAAAACCTTTTTTATTTTCTCCGTATCCTAAAAACACACATTCAATAGCTTTGGGAGACAACTTATCTCTTTTATGTGTGAGGACAAAACACTTACACCCAAAAATTCTTAATCTATTAAAATCAGGTGTTCTTTCAAAGAGTTTTTCATATGGAGATATATTTTGTAAGGATGAGGATATCATTCTATTTATCAAATAAGTGAAAGTTAAGGCAGCTTCGGCCCAATAGCATTTTGGAATTTCATTGGAAATGAGAAGAGTCCTAGTGGTTTCCAAGATGTGTCTATGCTTCCTTTCGGCTAGACCGTTTTGTTGGGGAGTCCTAGAACATGACCTTTGATGACAAATGCCATTGGTTTCTAAGTATTTTTGAAATTCATTTGATAGATATTCTCCACCGGAATCAGATCGAAGAATGGAAATATTAGTTGAAAATTGATTTTTGACAATCATATGAAATTTCTTAAAGAAATTAAAAACTTCGGATTTTAGGTTGAGAAAATAGATCCACACATATCGAGTGAAATCATCAATGAAAGTAACATAGTAAGAATATCCTCCTTTTGATATGACCGGAGAAGGACCCCAAACATCCGAATGGACTAATTCAAAGGGTCTTTTTGGACACAAATGTTCTCTTTGGAAACGGGGTGGATTTCATTTTTCCAAAAATACAACTCTTGCAAACAAAATGTTTCTCATTACAAAATTTCTTTCCAAAAGGAAAGGAGTACATTTTTGAGAAGCTTGGATGTCCAAGTCTTTGATGCCAAGTTTCTATATTTTTATCTTGGACATGATTACAAAATGAGTTTATGGGAAGTTTCAAATGGTTCATGTAGTAGAGATCTCCCCTCCTATGGCCTTGCCCAATCCGCTTCCCGGACTAGAGATTCTGTATAGAGCAACCCTTGGTTGAGAAGGAGATTTCACATCCATGATCACATATTTGAGAGACGGATAAAAGATTTAAATTAAGTTGAGGTACTACTCTTACATTTGGCAAAAAAAAATCTTTTGAAAAGTCTAAGGTTCCAAAACTTTTAACTTGTAAAGAGGTACCATCGGCGGTTGAAACAAAAGAATTTTTGGAGTTGCTACATACATTGGATAGTCCATTTTCAATAGGGGTCATATGAAAAGATGCTCCAGAATCAAGAATCCAAGAGGGCGTACCTGGAGGAGAAGAAGAGGCAATGGCGGCTCCCGAAGTTGATGGCGATTTGAGTAGAATTTGAAGTGCTTCGGATAGTTGAGCAAGGGAAATGACTCTTTCCCTTTCATTGGCTCCTCCTTCTTTTGTGGGATTTCTTCAATAATAGCAACTTTCCCTTTTGGAGGTTCATTTATCTTTGGACAATTAGGTCTTATATGACCCGGTTCTTGACAATGATGGCAAATGGCTTTCCTATAATTGCCATTATAGTTGTTTTGCCTCCCAAAGTGTGGAGGCTTATATGCTTTCATATGATTGCCAGGTTTAGACACGGCAAGAACTTCATCTCCTCCTTTAATCATGCCAAGACGCGTTTCTTCTTGGCATATTTCGGCTATGGCATCTTTCAATGGAAGCGGTTTTGACCTATGAAGAAGGGAGAACCTAACTTGTTCATATTCAGGCCTAAGCCCATGTAAAAATTGGAAAAAGTGTTCTTTTTCCATTTGTTCTCTTCGCATCTCCACATCTTCACTAGATACCCATTTGGGTTCAAGAAGGGATAGCTCATACCATAAAGGTCCAAGAGTGCTATAGTAATCTCTTACACTCATTTCACCTTGCTTAATGGTACGGATTTTTTCTTAGATAAAGAATTGACGAGCAAGGTCTTTTTTGGGTATACATACCTTTCATAAAGAACCATGCTTCATTTGCTAGGCGGAATTTATTAATATTGGCGCAAATCTTTAGCTCCACGTTGTTCATGAACCATGCAAGAATTTTTGCATGCTTACTTTCACAATCTTCTACCTTAGATTGGTGATCTTCAATAGCCTTCATGCGAGCATTTCCCTCTAGAGCTTTTTCTTGATCACCATCTATTTTTGTAAGTTGAAGTTGAGGTTCTCTAATGGTGCCCATAACATATCCCCAAAGCTTTTTACCTTTGAGGTTGTTCTCCATGGCGGCGGCCCACATCATGTAGTTAGTACCATTAAGCTTGAAGGAGAGATCAATCTTTTGTTCTCCTTCCATCCTATAATCAAAATGAAGGACAAGCCAAGAGAGAGATAAAACAAGACAACTAGCAATATATGATTCAAGAGCACAACCAAGGCTCTGATACCATGTAATGAAATATGTGGAAAAGAAATGTATGTCCTACAATGGACATTCACACATAGAAATCAAAGAACAAGTCCAAAAGAGGACATACACAAAAGCCAATAATGGCTAGAAAGCATGAAATCTTATAAAGGCACTAAAGGCCTTGAAGAAGCCACACTTTACAAAGGGGGAGACCCCACTTATTTATAGGCAAGAGAGGAGTGAGGGAGAGTTAGAGAAAAGCAAGAGAGAGGGACCATTGGGAGTCCCAACAAGGAGTCGTTGGGCTCCCAACGGTCACAATTGTGACCGTTGGGGGTCCAACGACTCTTTGTTGGGGCCCCCAATGGTTGTGCATTAAATGCACAAAAAGTACAATAAAAAAAACAGAAAAAAGAAATAAGGAAAAGAGAAAAAGAAAAAGGAAAAATAGAAGAAAAAGAAAAAGATTAAAATGCCCCTATTGGGAGAGTTTACAAAACTACCCCTTATCGGGTAGTGTATGATAAATATATTTATATATATATATATATATAAATATATATATATATAAATATATATATTACATATATTTTAACACTTCCTTCCTTCGTGAAGGTATTGTTGGATTACTTACGAGAAATCCATATTCCTCTTGTGGTTGTACTTTTAGTCACGTACGGTATGTTTGGACTACGAAGAGCAGGACGAAAGGTCTATAGAAACCTCTAAGCGTGTGTTGACATATTAAGCTAAATCCTGCTATGTTGATATTCGCTTAATAGGCAGAATGCTTGTGATTGTCTAAAGGACCCGAGCACGATAAGTTGGAACTTGAATGAGTTCACTTTGGGCTTCTGTAAAGCAGAAGTGTTGGGATTTCCTGCGAGAGATCCATGCCCCTCTCTCGTGGTTGTACTTTTGAATAGGTACGTTGCGTACTACGATGAGTAGGATGAGAGGTCTATGTCTGCCTCGAACATGCAATGACATGTGTTTGAGATCACAAGAGTGATGTTTCTACCCTCACTACGGATTGACCCTTTTCATCGTGGTTGTACATTTGAATAGGTACGTTGCGTACTGCGGTGAGTAGGATGAGAAGTGTGTAGTTGCCTTGAACGCGCAATGGCGCGTATAATTCACCTAAATAATAATCATGTGCCTTCACAGACAAGATGCTCGATTGGGTTAAAAGACCAGAGCATGTAGAATGGGACGGCAGTTGAGAAACCCTCCGTCGTGCTCATTCGGGATGGTTCATCAAGAGAGAGGATGGATGGTACAAAACTCCGATGGACAGTCATTAATGACAATCTCGGGCAAAGATCCGACCTTCCCCAGTCATCGGAGGTTAGGGGAAATCCTTTAGGCCACTTATGCAGAAGTTCAGATGCACATCCATTGGGCCTTTGTTTTCCTTTGGGGATTTACTCTCTTGGTCACTGGCCGTCCCCTTAGGAAGCGGACTCAGTCAGTCATTCGAGGTATAATAAAATACATAACATAATGGACCCCTGAATCGATCTCGGCTGTTTCTACGTTTTGCCTACGGCCTGCTCAATAATGAGACAAGATATAACTTATACACATGATCATGAGATATGCGTATTGTGACTTGAGTTGATTGCTTGCTTGTTAGCGCGGTAGTTCGGTATGCTACTCGTGAGCTATGTACGCCTGTCGAAGCGTTACCTTTGTTGGTTAAACTGTTTGCACAGTTCTGCTAAATAATAACTAGCTTCTCATACTAGTCAATTACTTATTATACTAGCATTATGCTAGTTGTTGCATATTGTGATATAACTGCCACATGATTGCTTATCATGTGTAGCTTATGAATTGCTTGTGATGCAATAGCTTGTGCCTTACGATTAATGTAGCTACTTTCCGATGGACTGATCCATCTAATGATACTTGTATATGTATTACGAACGTTGTTATGAATGCTTGTCTTATGCAATTGCTTTGCTTGACTGGTGGATAGAGTTAGTTACTCTCCACCTATAATATCAGTTGGATTGCTATAGTTGTTTGTTTAGCACTCTGATCCTTATTGCTCTTGTATTTAGCTGTTTGCTTTACTAGAGCTTTGCTTACTCCATAGCACATTTGGTTAGATCTGCTAGTCTTGCTTGTTCCTGCTTGAGCTAGCGTTTATCTTGCTTCTTGCAGCCTTTGTTCTTTCTTGTCCTTTGCACCCCTACTAGTCTGTTGTAGGACTGACCCGTTTCATGGGCAGATGGTGAACAAGTTGAGACAACTTGCGATGACACGATGACGTGATGCGTTCAAGGCAAGGCCCTTTCCTGACGTTGCGCTCCTGGGGATACTTTGATAGATGTGGTATGAAGTTTCTAGAAAGCATCTCTTCTGATTTAAACTCTGGATTTTTAAAACTGTATTACCAAAACTTGGTTCTTCATTTCATTTCAATAAAATATATATATTTGAACTGCAAATCGGTTTGTAAGGGAAAGTCTGCATTTGTGCTGTAATGCGCCCAAGGTGTAGGGACTTGCTGTTTTGAACCTGATCTTCCGCTGAACTTCTGTTTTAAACTCTGATAAATGATTGATTTCAAAGCTTTCAACCTTTTTCATAAAAGGTTTCAAGTCCACGATTTTGGGGCGTTACACTTCACCTAACACAAAGGAAGATGTGTCCAAGTGTCGCACCAGCCTGGGTGCGACGCGGGTGCGGTGCACTGTTAGAAGAGTCCGTATGACATAGTCTCCTCTTTCGATGGTGGTGACAACGACAACGAAGGCAGTGCTGACAATGTGAAATAGGTACGTCTCTCTCTGTTGCTCCTTCACCTTTCTTTCTTCTTCTTTTTCCTCCTCCTCCTCTCTTTCTTCTTCTTTCTCCACCTCCCCCCGCCACCTCCTCTCTCTTTCTTCTTCTTCCTTCTCTACCTCCTCCTCTCTTCTTCTTTCTTCTCCTCGTCCTCTCTTTCTTCTTCTTCCTTCTCCTCCTTCCTCATCCTGCCCTCATTGGCACAAGGGTTGAACCCAAGCCTTCTAGGTTCGGCTCTGGTGAACCTAGGACTGGGTTCAACATAACCGAACCTAGGAAAACTCCAAAAGAGGCTCTGGTGAACCTAGGCTTGGGTTCACCAAAACCGAACCCAAGCCGACTTGGTTTAACTCTAGTAAACTCAGACCTGGGTTCACCAGAACCTAACTCAAGCTTGGGTTGGGTTTTGAGTTCGGACAACATTTTTTTTTTATGAATTTTAATTTATGATGTAAACCTAGAGGAGTGTGACTAGGAGGAGAGCATGTAACGCCCCAAAATTTTAAACTTGTAAAACTTTTAAAAATACTTAGAAAACCTTTCATTTTTCAGAGTTTTTATCAGCAGAAACGATTTTTTTGAAAAATGAAACAAGTTGACAACTTTGGGCAAGTTATCGTGAAAATCCATCATTTACCCATCATAGTCAAAAACATTTTAACACGACAATTAGTGAGCCAAATATTCATTATGAAAAGCTATCTGTTGTATAAAAGTTAGGGTTTTCCCTTATACAAAATGCCAACTAAACCCGGTGTCCCAAACACAAAACTGCGAGCAGAGGAGTGAAGTCTCAAGGCATCTCGCATCCCACCATCGGTTGCTTGAAAAACCTACTTGTCACCTATGCCCATAAAATGGGTCAGTTTCACAAAAAACTGTTAGATACGCAAATAAGACAATATGAAACCAAAAGTAAAGCAGGACATATCATGCTAGCATGATAAGCAGTTTAAAGTAGTAACTATGCCACACTTAGCATGATAAGCAATTTAGAACATAAATTTAGTTATGCTAGCATGAGCCATTATCTAAGCAGGAAATAATCTATTTCTAGCGTGTGTAATTGATTTTACAAACGGATAACAGTTAACTAAAGCAATTAACTGACACAGAATATAAGTATATACAATCAACAATGTATCCATCTCAAAAATGCACATTCAAGCAGATATTATGAACATGATATTCTTTATTTCGATATTAGCTGGCCTATGGGTACGCACAAACGTGAAGCATATAAACAACCGATACTGAACTGGGGGTTTATTATGTTATGTATTTTATGATACCCTGGATAGCTAGCTGAGTCCGCTCCAAAGGGAACAATCAGTGACCAAGAGAGGATTCTCCAAAGGCATTCATGGCCACGAATGCATCCTACTTCTGCAGAAGTCCATGAGATTTACCACCTAGGATAATTTATGGTAGTCTCATCCCTAACTCTGATGACTGGGGACACCGAGTCATTTACCCGAGGGGTGGTTGTTAACAACCTGTCCATCGGAGTTTTTGTACCATCCATCCTCTCACTTGATGGAAACAAGAGGCGAATGAGCACGTCAGGGGTTACTTAACTGATGCCCCATCTTATATGCTTTGGTCTGTTAGACCCACTTGAGCATCTTGCCTGTGAAGGCGAATCATCACCATTCTTATGTGTTTCAACAGGTGCACATCGCACCCTTCGAGGTTACCAATGACCTCTCATCCTACTCATCGTAGAATCATACCTGTCTAAAGGTATGGTTACGATGATAGGGTTATAGGTTTCTCAAGGACAACACAACACAAAGTTTCGCAATAACATGATATACAACAAGTAGGTTTGGCATGCTAAATCTTTGCGAAACAGATAATATCATACATGTTCTAGGATCGCCACAGATCCGACATATCTCTCCCATGTGCATCGACTCGGAGTAGAGCTAGATGCTAGAATGCTTCAGCTTTGCTTTGCACAACTGCGCGCTTGAGAAGTCGAAGCCCTATATAGGGAATTCTCTTCTCGAGGCCAAAACACCTATACACAACTTCACATCTTTCTGGCAAAGAGCGAAGTTGGTAGGTGTTCTTGCGAGGCTTGCATGGGAGGAGTCACAAGAGGCAAGCCTATGCCCAAAGTAGGGCGGCAAGGAGAGAGGCAAAAAGCAAAAGTGTGAACGCAAAGCCTATGCACATAAAGTGTGGCGGCAACAGAGAACGATAACGATAGGAATGCAAGGACAAAAATTAAATGCAAAAAAGAGTCTGTGCACATCAAGCGTGGCGACAAAGTAAAGACAAGAACAATAAAGACAGAAAGCAGTAAAGATGAGAAAGTAAATGCGAAAAAGAAAAGCTTGAGCACATCAAGCACGGTGGCAACGGAAAGCAGTAAAGACATGATAGTAAATACAGAAAAGAAAAGCTTGGGCATATCAAGCGCGACGGCAACAAAAAGCAGTAAAGACAGGAAAGTAAAAAGGACAAGGATTGCGAAACCATATCTTTGAGTTAAAGGTGTACGTATATAGATATACGTATATATATTATCCTTGGTCCTTTCTTTTTTATTTTTAATTCTTTTAAATTTAATTACTTTAATTTTCAATTCATTTATTGTCCTTTGCGCAACTTTCTCCTACCTTGGGGAGTCACGAGGTTGCGCACATCTTTGAGTGTATGTAATGACGGTCTCGGGCCGTGAGGCACGAGAGGGCTCTGTTGCGCAAGCTGCGAAGGTACAATCATATTAGTATGTTAAAAATAAAAAGGAAGAAACAAGAAGGGGCAGGGGCACATCCCCTGCCTGCCGATTTAAAAAGGGAGGGAAGGGGCAGGGGATGCGCCCTCGCCCGTTGCTTGTCCTATCGAAAGGGGCTGGGGCAAGGGATATGCTGCTGCCGGACAGGGGAACGAAGAGGAGCAGGGGGCGAAGCCCCCCCTGTCGGAAATCCAAAGGCAATAGGGGGGCTCGCCTCTGCCCTGCCTGCCGAAGGGATAATAGGATCAGGGGCGAGGCTCCTGCCAGAAATCCGAGGAAGCAGGAGCCCGACCCCTGCCTACCGAAAATCTGAAACGGCAGGGGCTTCACCCCTGCTTGACGAAAATCGAGAGGCAAGGCAACAACCCTGCCTGGGATGAATAGAGAGGCAGGGCGACTGCCCTGCCGGTCGGATGGTCCAAACGGTAGGGGCTTCACCCCTGCCCGAGCAAGCTACTAGGAGGCAAGGGCGAAGCCCTTGCCTGACAAGTTCCGAAGAGGGCGAAAAAGGGCAAAGGCAGGGGACGAACCCCTGTCTGCCATGGGAAAAAGAGGGAGGCAGGGGCTTCGTCGCCTGCCTGCCGGGAAAAATGAGAGGGGCATGGGCATCGCCCCTGCCTGCCGAGAAAAGGAGGGCCGAAACTCGGAGAAAAAAGGGGGTTTACCTAAAATGCGTCCAACAAGGAAGTGGCGAGCTCTGGCATCGGCAGAAGGCTCCCACAGGGGGGGTCTGGCGATGGCTCACTGTCGGAGAAAGGGAGGTGCGGGTCGGCATTAGAAAAATGATGGGAGTCGGGAGAGGGTGAGAAGAAGGGAAGAGGCGTGGCGCTGCGGCAAAGGGAGGTTTCCCGGTGGCAGGTGGCCGAACACAAGAAACGGGAGAGCGAGCGAGGGAGGAGAAGGGGAGGTCGGCGAGGTCGCACCGACCGGGTCGTCGGGAAGGGGAGGGCCTGTCGGTCGGTGGGTCGTCGGAGCGCGAGGGCAGAGAGAGGCGAGTAGGGGGGGGGGGGCTGTGGCAACAGGGGGAAGGGTTTCTCGTATGAGAAACCCTAACCCTCGAGCTCTTTAAATAGAGCTCGGGGTGGGGGGGGGATATATCCGGCTCGAGTCCTCCAGACCCAACCCGGGTCCGACCCAAAAGTTATTTTTTCGTGGGTTTTACAGAGCATGATTTCAACACTATAAACATAGACTTAACTGAGCCTATTCTTCTTATGATGAAGCAAAAAATTATTAGGATCATTATCTCATTGTCATATACATTGTGTATGATATACTTTTGGTATGCAATATGCATTGTTTGCTTCTTTTATTATTATAATTTATTTCTTTTCTGCTTGAATTGTTTGATTGTTTCTTGTTTTCTTATTTCACTTAGTGTAGCCATAATATATTTAGGTTGTCTTAGTTGTGGTGTTATTTTTTTATTGATGAGGAATAGTAAATGTAGATTGTTAATTTGATTTATTGCATGAATTTATGCATGATGAATTAATGACATGATAATTGTTTTTATTTCATTAGTGTTAACTTAAAACTGTTAAAAAATTTATATATATATATATATATATATATATATATATATATATATATATATATATATATATTAGTATATACACCCTCCCCACACCCAAGTTTTTTTAAAGTGTCGCACTGACTGATCATTGTTGAGAGCTTTTTAGTTTGGATAGGCATTCACAAGCACCCATTTATGTATTTTTATATGACAAAATACATGTTTACTTTTTGGAGATATAAAAAGTTCTTAACAGTTCTTGTGAAGATTTACCACGGTTGATATAAAAGCATTCAAATGCCGTTGACATAAAAAGAGTTAGGTATGACTCACATGAACAATTGAACATTCTTTAGCCTTTAAGTCCCCTTCATGCTACAACTTTTTTGTTATCTTTTTCATTTGATGTGTTGTTCATGGATATTTATCTACTCCGTGCTTTCGTTTCCCAAATTCTTTTAGCTCTTATATAATTTCTGTTCTTTAAACATCAAATAAAATTTAGCTAAATGTATTCAATTAGGTAATGGTAATATAATTGTTAATGATTTTCTTTTCTTTTACAGATCAAAAGCTCACAAGTCAGGTCCATGAGATTGTTGGGCGTATCAATGGTCGGTTTGGTACATTGACTGCAGTGCCCATTCATCACTTGGTAGGTGTTTGTATTTAACATGTGCATGAATTTAGGCAGTTATGCACAACTAACCTCGAAAAATCGATCCTTTTGTATGAAATCGGGGGAAAAAGTCACAAGTATTAAAAAAAAAGGTTAAAATGTACCACTTCTAATATATACATTCTTTCTAGTAATGAAATGAGAAGTATTGAACCCTAATTTCCCTCTCTCCTTCTCTCTACTTCACACCCATCATCTTTCTCACCTCAGTTATCTTCTAAATTTAAATGTAGCCCTAAAGGGCTTAAGGGGGTATCAAGCAGCTGTCGAGCTATGTGATGAAGGATTAGATCCATTTTCTGGTCCAGTTTTTTGCTTTGGATAAAAGATCAAACTCAGAGGATTTATGAGACAAAAATCTATAGAAGAGTTTATGAATTTTTCTTCTATTTTTCTGTTGTCAGACATGTAAGTGATTTTCTACAAGTTCTGAGATCATGAGGCTTCGTGGTGCATGTTAAAGGCTTGAAAAGATTTGGAATGTGGTTTAGGGCATATATGACTCTATTGGTTGTGGTTTCGGTTGATGAGAAGGGAGAACTGTGGTGTTTAGAGGAGGTGTAAGGGATGACTATTGAACAAAGATGGTAAAACTGTGTTGAGGGGAAAGAGTGTGAGAACCAAGGAGTGGGTGATAGAAGCAAAGCTTTTAATGTAAATGTGGACAAGGAAGGGAGCCCTTCAAGTTTTGGAAGTATGGTGGGATTTCAAGGTACAAATGTAAAATTTCGTTGTGAAAATTGAATAAACTGGGTTTGCCCCCATTGAGTTAGCCATACTCATGATAGGCAAATGGGGGTACATCACCAAAGAGATGAAGAAACTGGATGAGGAAGAGCAGGGGTATGCAAATTGGAGGAAGGAAAACATTTTAGTGATATCATGGCTATTGCAATCCATGATTCCCAACATCTCAAGAATGTTCATCTACCTCCAACCAGCAAATGAAGTATAAGAAGCCATGGCTGAGGTCAGTTCCAAGAAAAATATATTGATAAAGAGCATGAAATTCAAGGCAAGATAAGGAGATGTCACAAAGGAAATATTTCCATAAGCAAATACTATGAGTTGTGAGGATTATTGGATGAGCTATAATAATACTCTCAAATTGATTGTGTAGTGTGTGATAAGAAGAGGAATGAAGAAAGTGAGAAGATGAAGCTTTCAATCTCTTTTTGGGAGTGGCTGTTAAATAGTAGCTCAAAAGGCAGGCATCCTTAGCAAAGGAGATTTATCTTCCCTATGGACCATGCAAGTGGAAGATAGGAGGACGTTAGTGTTAAAATGTATCTAATATATATATATATATAATATATATATTCTGTATATTACAAAATACCCGATAGGGGTAGTTTTGTAATTTCACAATAGTTGTTTTAGAAAACAACTATTTTCAGTTTTCATTTAAATGTATTTTTCTTTTTTTATTTTTTCCTTTTATTTTTTGTATTTTTTAAATAACAAAAAGGGGCTCCAACATAGAGTCATTGGAGCCCCCAACGGTCACAAATGTGACCGTTGGGGGCTCCCAACGACTCCATGGGAGCCCCCTTTTTGGCTCCCCTTTTGAGGCATTTTGCCTCCTCCTCTCTCCTCTTCCTTTTGTATAAATAGGGGTGATCCCCTTGTATATTTTTCATTCTTGAGAGCTTCTCTCTCTTTTCAATAAGAGGCTTTGTATATTGTTGCCTTCTTAAAGGCTTGTGCTTGTATTGTCCCTTCGTGGACTTGTGATATTGTCTCTTTTTCATTGTTGTATGTGCTTGTATGCACTCTTTATATTTCCGCAATATCTCATTACATGGTATCAGAGCCACTCGATTCTTGAAGGAAAGGTGTGGTTCGTGTTTTTTCATATCTAATAGATATCTTCTCACTTCTTGGCAACATCATGGAGACAAAAATTGACCTTTCTTTCAAGCTCAATGGAAAGAATTATATGATGTGGGCATCGGCAATGAAAAATAATCTCAAAGGGAAGAAGCTTTGGGGTTTTGTCATGGGTTCCGTTCCGGAACCTAAGCTTATGCTCACGAAGATTGAAGAAGGTCAAGAAAAGGCTCTTGAAGGAGATGCTCGCCTCAAGGCCATTGAAAGTCATCAAAAGGAAGTGGAAGATTGGGAAAGCAATCACGCAAAAATCCTTGCGTGGTTTATGAATAATGTGGAGCTTAAGGTATGTGCTAATATAGCTAAATTCCGTAGAGCCAATGAGGCTTGGTCCTTTATGAAGGGTATGTATACCCAAAAGGATCTTGCAAGAGCATACTTCTCGCAAGAAAAGATTAGAACCACCAAGCAAGGTGATTCTAGCATTCAAGACTATTATAGTGCTTTAAACCCACTATGGGATGAATTGGCTCTCTTGGAGCCAAAATGGGTTTCTATGAAAGACATTGATTTAAGGCAAAAACAAATGGAACAAGCGCGATTGTTTCAATTTCTTTTTGGGCTACGTCCCGAATTTGAGCAAGTGAGATCTTCACTTCTCCATAGATCTATTTTTCCTCCTATTGAGGATGCTATTGCCGAAATCACTCAAGAGGAGACAAGGCTTGGCATGAGTAAGCATGTTGATGAAGTCCTTGCCATATCCAAACCGGGTAATAATGTTAGAACCTATAAGCCTCCTCATTTTGGGAAACAAGGAAACTACAATGGAGGAAGAAAAATGATTGTTTGTCATTATTGCAATAAGCCGGGTCACATTAGACCCGCTTGTCCTAAGCTTATTGGAACCTTCAAGCCTAAAGTGGCTTCTCTTGAGGAAACCACCACCAAAGAAGATGAAGGCAAGAACAATGACATCAAAGAAACTCTTGGACAAATATCTATGGCTCTCCAACAAATGCTAAAAGTTTCTTCCTCCACATCGGGTGCGGCTATTGCTTCATCATCTTCACCCGGTACGTATTCTTGGATCCTTGACTCCGGAGCTTCTTTTCATATGACCCCTCATGAAAATGCACTTGTTGATGTTTGCACCAATTCAAAGGACTCTTGTGTCTCTACGGCCGATGGAACTTTTTTAAAAATTTCAAGTATTGGTTCTTTTAAAGATTCACAAAATTTTTGTGTTCCAAAAGTAAGAGTTGTTCCTAAACTAAATTTAAACCTATTTTCCGTTTCTCAAATTGCCGACCATGGATGTAAAATATCTTTCTCATCTAATGGTTGCTTTGTGCAGGATCTCCGGTCCGGGAAGCGGATTGGGCAAGGCCATAGAAAGGGAGACCTATATTATATGGACCATCTTGATCTCCCTACAAACTTTTTTTGTTCTTATGTCCAAGAAAAAAACATGGCAACTTGGCATAAAAGACTTGATCATCCAAGTAATTCCAAAATGTATCTCTTTCCTTTTGGAAACAAATTTTGTAAGGAAAAAGAAATTAATTGCAAAGATTGCATTTTTGGAAAAATGAAGTCTATTCCATTTCCAACTAGAACTTTTCTTTCATCAAGGCCTTTTGAATTGGTGCATTCGGATGTTTGGGGGCCTTCTCCGGTTATGTCTAAAGGGGGTTATTCATATTATGTGACGTTTATTGATGATTTTACTCGGTATGTTTGGATTTATTTCCTTAGTCATAAATCGGAAGTATTTACTTTCTTTAAAGATTTTCATAAAAAGGTTCAAAATCAATTTCAAAGTAACATATCTATTTTAAGATCCGATTCCGGTGGCGAATACTTATCTCACGAATTCCAAAACTATTTAACCCAAAATGGCATTTGCCATCAAAAGTCATGTCCTAGGATGGCCTAGCAGAAAGGAAACATAGGCACATTATTGAAACCGCTAGAACATTACTTATTTCTAAGAATATTCCAAAGAAGTTTTGGGCCGAAGCCGTCTTAACCTCAATCTATCTAATCAATAGAATGCCCTCTTCTAAGTTAAAAAATGCTTCTCCATATGAAAAACTCTTTAAATTTTCACCCGATTTCAATCGTCTTCGTATTTTTGGTTGCAAATGTTTTGTCCTATCACACAAAAGGGATAAGTTATCTCTAAAAGCAATTGAATGTGTATTTCTAGGATATGGTGAAAATAAAAAAGGGTATAGATGTTATGATTTTAAGAATGATAAATTATATATTTCAAAAGATGTAACATTTCTAGAAGAAGAAAACGGTTTTGATAAACTAGAAGAAACAAATGAAATTGACTATATATTCTTATATGATCTTATTTATGACATACAAGAAGATTTTCTTGAAAACATTGATGATTCTCGTGAGGTATCCCCTCTTGACATAACACCCTCAAATGATAGTGATTCTAATATAAATGTTCATGATAGCGATACCAATATAAATGTTTACTCAAGAAGAAATCAAGAAAATCCTATTAGTGCCCTCGAAAAATACTCTCAAATTTCTGAATCCACTGAGGAACCACAAGTTAGGCATTCTTCTAGAATATCAATACCTCCAAATAGGTTTGTATCCTATGATTCCTTAACTCCCAACTATCGGGCATGTTTAATAACCTTACACTCTTATTTTGAACCGGCACACTATAATCAAGCTAAATCTATACCTCATTAGGTTGAAGCAATGCAAGTTGAACTTAATGCGCTAAAAAAGGCCAATACTTGGGAAATAGTTAATCTACCCTCACACAAAAAACCTATTGGTTGTCGCTGGGTCTTCAAAGTTAAAACTAAAAGCGATGGCTCTTTAGAACGATATAAAGCTAGATTAGTTGCTAAGGGATACTTCCAAGAATATGGCATTGATTACGAAGAAACATTCGCTCCTGTAGCTCGAATGACCAGTGTTAGGACTTTAATAGCTGTTGCATCAACCAAAAAATGGCCTATTTATCAACTTGATGTAAAAAATGCCTTTTTAAATGGAAGTTTAAGTGAAGAAGTTTATATGGATCCGCCACCCGGAATAAATCTTAAGCAAGGTCAAACTCTTCGGCTTTTAAAGGCATTATATGGCCTTAAACAAGCTCCTAAGGCTTGGTATGATCGTTTCAGTGATATCATGATAAAGTTAGGATTTCACTCTTGTTATACTGACACTGCTCTTTTTGTTAAACATGCAGGTTCTAGTATCGTAATTTTGTTGCTTTATGTTGATGATATGATTATCACTGAGAATGATCAAAATAATATTATTAATGTTAAAAATATGTTAAAAAATAATTTTGATATGTCTGACTTAGGTTTTCTCAGATATTTTCTTGGAATTGAAGTTGCATATTCTCCTAGATGATATATTTTGTCACAGATGAAGCTTGCTGCAGATATATGTTCTAAGTCTGGGATTTCCGATGATAAGAAAGTAGAGACTCCCGAGGTTATTAATGCCAAATTGCGGTTGGAGGATGGGGTTCTTATGGAAGATCCTACACCTTACAGACAACTCATTGGGTCTCTTACCTATTTAACCATCACCAGACCAGATATCACTCATGCGGTTCACTCTGTTAGCCAATTTCAGCATGCTCCTACAACTGTGCATATGAGTGTTGTTCTCCGAATCATCCGCTACATTCGGAATACCATCAATAAAGGGCTATTTCTATCCTCCTCTTCTTCCTTGAATCTTCTTGCTTATACTGATGCAAATTGGGGAGGTAATCCCAATGATCGAGTCTCAACTACTGGTTTTTGTGTTTTTCTAGGAGACTCTTTGATTGCCTGGCGATGCAAGAAGCAGCAGAAAGTTTCACTATCATCCACTGAAGCTGAGTACCGGGCTATGGCAACCACGACAATGGAACTTGTATGGCTTCGCAGTTTGCTTAAAGACATGGGAGTTGATATCACCGAAGCCTCAAAGCTTTGTTGCGACAACAAGAGTGCCATCTATATTGCGAGCAATCATACTTTTCATGAGCGTACAAAACATATCGAAATGGATTGCCACTATGTCCGTGACGAATTCTTGCGAGGAACTATTTCTCTTCCGTATGTTACTTCAGAATATCAGTTGGCGGACTTCTTCACTAAAGCTCTTCCGGCTCCTCGCTTCATGTTTCTTCTTGGCAAACTTTCCGTCATCTCCCCGTAAAGTTTGAGGGGGGGTGTTAAAATGTATCTAATATATATATATATATATATATATATATATATATTCTGTATATTACAAAATACCCGATAGGGGTAGTTTTGTAATTTCACAATAGTTGTTTTAGAAAACAACTATTTTCAGTTTTCATTTAAATGTATTTTTCTTTTTTTATTTTTTCCTTTTATTTTTTGTATTTTTTAAATAACAAAAGGGGCTCCAACATAGAGTCGTTGGAGCCCCCAACGGTCACAAATGTGACCGTTGGGGGCTCCCAACGACTCCATGGGAGCCCCCTTTTTGGCTCCCCTTTTGAGGCATTTTGCCTCCTCCTCTCTCCTCTTCCTTTTGTATAAATAGGGGTGATCCCCTTGTATATTTTTCATTCTTGAGAGCTTCTCTCTCTTTTCAATAAGAGGCTTTGTATATTGTTGCCTTCTTAAAGGCTTGTGCTTGTATTGTCCCTTCGTGGACTTGTGATATTGTCTCTTTTTCATTGTTGTATGTGCTTGTATGCACTCTTTATATTTCCGCAATATCTCATTACAGTTAGAGCATGGGAGCAAAACTATTATGGAGAGATCATGCCTTGCTAGAGGGACTTGTTCTTAGAATGGTTGCTAAAATAGGAAGAGGAAGATGGGGAGCTTCTAGTCTTTAAAGAGGTAAAGGATTTATGGTTGGAGACAAGAAGGATAAACTAAAATGTATTCATTGTGGCAAGATTTATTTGGAAGGCCAACTTCCAGCCCACCATTCCTTGAGCTTGGTGAACCCTCAATAAAAAGTTATGTTGAATGAGACAGAGTCCTTAGCTACCCTGAGGAAGAAAATTAAATAATTGGAAATAAAGAGTGAAGGGAGATTGACTGCTACGTCATTCTTGGTGGGTATCACTCACTTTTCTTATCACACAACCTCTCCCCTTTTAATCTCTAAGAAATAGGTAATAAGTTCAAGCCACAAACCATATGGCAATGAAGAGATATGTTTTCATCATATGTCTCATCTCCTGATAACAGGTGAATTAAACTTGTTGATGGCTCCACCACTCCTAGTCTCCCACACTCTATAAAGGAATTATTAAAACTCCATGGTTCACCTTATCTTTTGTACTTAACGTACCTAGTTTCCCTATAAATTTACTATCAGTCAGATTTTTAACCAAAACAGTGGATTGTTCTATGATCTCCCTGATCATTGTACCTTCCAGGATTTGTGCACAGGAAAGATCTTTGGCCCTTGTAGTGAGGCCAAGAGATTATAAATTATTGGGGAATCTGAAGCCATGGCATTGACGAGAGTCATTTTTGACCACAGTTTTGGAGAATGTACATTTGTGGCATGATGATATGTTAGGACACTTGCCACTTTTGGTACTATAGAAGGTACATACTAGTTAGTAGAAATCTCTCTTTTTCTGGCTCTAATGTAATATTAAATTGGGTACTATAGAAGGTACATACTACATACTATTTAGTAGAAATCTATTATTTTCTGGCTCTAATGTAATATTAAATTGAGTTTAAAGATTAAGAGAGTGCACCAAGCCTGAAGGAAACTGTCAATACATACCTTACAATGCAATAGCTGACACATACATGTGAAAAGTCTAATGCATTACAAATACATCAAGAAATGAGTAACAACAAATAATGGCCTATGCAGCCTTTCCTGTAACTGTTGACTATGAGAGCAAATAAATAAGATAATAATGATTATGTCCTCTATAGAGCAAAATGATGGATATACCATGTTAATACATATGCATATGCAACAGAGGCACTATTTCCTGCACACAACGCCCCTCCCCCACAAAAAATGCATGGCTACGTGCGCGTGTGTGTGAATGGATTGATGGAACCATTGATTCTTAGTGTTACAGATGGTTTTTACCTAATCCGAGCCTAAGATGTGATTTGTCATTGCTTGTTTACTAAAAACATACTCTGGATCAAATTATTTTGATGAAAAAACCTTATCTTTTTATTGTGAAGTTTTGATGCAATACGGGTGACTGAAACATAAAAGATCTCTAATTCAATACATGTTTCTGCTAAATAAACTCTAAAAATCAACGTACATGGTCTTATTTTCAAAGCATGTGATAAAGTGCAGAAAAAGTAATTGGTTCCCTACTGAACTGGTTGGAAGGACCAGTTTGTGTGTATTGTGGATGAAGTTGTTATTTACTCTCATTCATTCACTGTTATTTACATTTCCAATTATTTAAATAATTATTATGGTTATCTAACTGTTGTAATAAGGTGATACATTTTGATATGCTGATTGTTATATGTACATTGTTATTGCTGTATTCTGAATTAGTTTTCTTTTTCATATGTAGGATCGCTCGCTTGATTTTTATGCTTTATGTGCACTATATGCAATCACTGGTACTCATCTTTTCTTTGTTTTTTCTTTTCATAGTCTTTATTTTCTGATTATTCTATTCCAATAGGTGTCTCATAGAAATAATTAAGCTTGGGTGTTATTTGAATGGGAGTGGCATACGTGCATTTCCTGGACCAGGTTGTGGGAACTGATTTTTGCTATCATCTGTGCTTTATCGATTTTTTCTGATTTCTGTCTTGTTTTTTTTTTGCAAACAATTCAAGAGTAGCTTTTTCTTCGCATCCCCGGTTGAAGAATAAAAGGTCTTTAGTGATGCTTTTTAGGCAATGCTAAAGGCCTTTAGCGGCACTTGGAAAGCATCGTTAAATGCCTTATGACCTTCAGCGGCACTTTCATGCACCGCTAAAGGCTTCTTTTTACGGTAAGACATTCACGTGCCATGGACGGCACATGTGTGTCCACTGGCAGTTAGCCAGAAAGTGGTAGGCAGCTACCACTTTCTCTCTCTCTCTCTCTCTCTCTATATATATATATATATATATATATATATATATATATATTAGAAAGCACTGTGAAATCAATTATCTGTTTGCAAGAGAAAGAATTGATTCTGAAGCAGTCATATTCTAAACATCTGGTGGTTTAACATCTTTTCAAAAAGGACTATCAAAACTCAAAAGCATGTATTGACATACAAGTTAATGGAATAGCTCATTGTGGACGAGACTCACACTCTCTCTCCTCAATTTATATGAAGATGAACAACTAAGTGTACTCTACCTCTATTTAATCAATCAACCATGCTTGATCCATACTATTTCTTGTGCCTTCATACATTCTTGTACTGACAGTATGCATTACCTGGCAGATGTGGCACTAGTTACTTCCCTACGTGATGGAATGAATCTCGTCAGCTATGAATTTGTTGCATGCCAAGATTCAAAAAAAGGGGTTCTTATTCTTAGTGAAGTAAGCTTAAGATTGCTTTCCGAGATTGAATTGAAATTTGTGCTGCATTGACTTAGTGCACAAGTGCATGTCATATTGCCCGTCTTATACATGTGCTGCTCCTTTGCATTTATATCCATGTAAGGACTTGTCCCGTGTACTGTGGGTTGATGCAATCTGTGCATCTGAATTGGTGCCTTTCAGCTGTCTAAATTTTACCCTTTCAAAATCTTTTGTCCTCTAGTTTGCAGGAGCTGCACAGTCTCTTGGTGCTGGTGCTTTACTTGTTAATCCATGGAATATCACGGAAGTTGCTGCCTCTATTGGATATGCATTAGATATGCCTGCAGATGAGAGAGAGAAAAGGCACAGGCATAACTTTGAACATGTAACAACCCACACTGCCCAGGTCTGGGCTGAAACATTTGTGAGGTGCTGATCCCATGTCTTCTTTTTTTTTTCTTCCAAAAAGCTGATCCTACGTTTTCTTATCTTCATGCCAATGATTTTCTTTGTGTATGCACACACATGCATCTGAATGTGCATAGAGACTCATACAATTGAACAAGCACATCTGCACACTATTATTATGTTTAAACACTACATTTAGAAGATAACATAAATATGTTATAAAATATTCATAATATTTAAGTTTCTCAAAATTTAATTATCTTATATGTCTGACCCAGTTCTTGGATAGGAAAGCTATTGAAAAAGGAGATTGTTTCATCCATTTGCTATTTAATTCTTAAGATCAAGACATGCAATCTTGTGGAGTATACCGAGCCATGTATTACTTGCAAATGGTAATGCTTCAAAGTAAGCAATTAAAATGGAAATGCATATTCTTATCTTAAAATGTTTTGCACGGAATTACTATTCATCATCTAATGTTCCTATTGTTTCATAATATTACCCTTTATGGGTTGGTCCTTTATCCTTTTGTTTGGATATGTTGGATTTATGGAGTTTATGCATTAAGCATACTTAACCTAAATCCTAAAAGGTACACAGAATATACCTAATCTAAAGACTAAATACAAAAAAGTATACCTTTAGTATACCTTGAATACAAGGATAAATAAAATAAAAATAAATACAAAAGAAATACCTATAAGTACACCTTAGTCTACTTAGGTATGTACAAACTGTACAATGCATATATCTTAACAATCATTAGATAGGATTATCTTGTTGATGTAATGAAGTGGATTGAATCCAATACACATGCAAGAACACGCCTTCAATCAAGTAAAATACTTGATTGAATCAACACATCACCCACACAAGGGTCTAACGAATTGTTATTGCATATAAACACTCAAGAAAAAGAGTTAAGAAATACAAGGGGCCATATGGCCTATTTATAATACAAGGGCCACAAAGGGAGCAGCCCAAAGTGATTGTTGGGCTGCTCCAACAGTCATATTTATGAAAAGAGGTAGAGAGAAGAGATAGAAAGAGGAGGTAAAAAGAAAGTGTTGATGATGAGCTTTCCAAAGCATTGAAGTTCATGATCACTCGTTCCTCCTTCACGCACTATTGAATGTTACACTTCAAAGATACCTCATACTTTGATACCATGTAATCAAATACAAAAAAGGAGCAATAAGATGCCTCATGGGCTTTACAAACACACAAAAGTATGCATAAACAAGGACCACTTCTGGATCAAATACAAGAACATAAGCACAAGGCCACTAATGGGCAAGAGACATATAAATATAAATGTTATTGAGAACAATTGCGTGAGACAAGCATAAAATACAAGAGGGGCTTCACCCCTATATATACACCATACACACACACTAAGAGCCTTGGGACCATCCCCAACAGCTAGAAATAGAGCCATTGGGGAGGTCCCAACGAATCTAGTGACCTATTACATTAATGACCATAGCTTTAAGCTAAAGGGAATTATAATAAAATAAAGAAGAAAAATATAGAAATATTGTTGTGCCCCTAATGGGCACAATCTATTACAGTGTTGTGGAAAGACTCAAATACCCCTAAAGGGTTTTATCTATTACATTAATAGAAATATATATACATATTAATATATATATATATGTGCATACACTATATCTAGATATATATACTTTAACAAACAGATGATCCCTTCATATTCTATCAGGAAGCACTTGCTCAAATGCATGAAGACCTTGTTCCGAGTTGAGAATATGCACCATAGAATCATGGAGGACATGGGAGATCTGGATATATCCTTCTATGTCCAGCTCTTATGCTATAGGTTTGCCCAACCATTGATCAGACCAAAATTTTATCCTGGTTCCATCACCTACTCACCATGACAATGCATGCGTTCCATCCCCATACAATACCCCTCCAAGCATAAGATCCTCTATGCACAATTCCAAAGGACCATAAACTACTTCGCTACAAATACTTGGTGTAACGCCCCAAATTTCAAACTTGCGAACCTTTTTAGAAAAAACAGGCAAGAGACTAGAAATATCTCTTTCCTTCAGAGTTATTTTATGAAATCAGCGGAATATTTTTCTTTTGATAAATCATAACGCAAGTTGACAACTTTGGGCACGTTAGCTAAAAGAACCAAAACTCACTAGATTCGGATATCCCAAGGAAAATACGATACAAACCCATAACGTCCAGGACGTGAGCTAAGAGCAGGAAGAAGAAGTCTTGAAGCCATCTTGCAATCGCGCCATCGCCCGTAGAGTACCTAATCATCACCTGTACCCATAGAATGGGTTAGTTTCACGAAAAACTAATAGGTGCACAAGAGAGACTAACAAAAAACTGAATTAAGTACATTTAATTCAGTAGGCTACGCAGTTTAAAGCAGATAGGCAATTAAACATGTAAGCAATGCAAGCAGGTGAATAGTGCAAACACGTAAGTAGTACAAGCGAATCAACAGTGCAAGCGCGTAAGCAGTGCAAATAGTAAGCAGTTCAACGCAAGTAAGCAGTTCAAAGCAAGTAAGCAGTGCAACTGACCAACGCAGTATACGATCCATTTGATCGTAAGCTGTGAACTACTACGCAACAAGCTTGTCCTCGTTCCTAGAACAAGGTCTCTGCATCTAATCACCACCAAGACATAGTTTGTCACTCACTACTAACCAATGCTTTGTCCTGAACGACCTTAATCTATCCTCATCTCTCAAAGTCTTACGTGGCTAACCATCACCAGTTATGACGCACTAAGGCGTCATACCTTCTCAGAAAAGCTCACCCTTTCGTAGAAGGTCCAAAACATGATCACTAACTCAAATCGCTAACGATCGAATTCTCACACCTGAGTCAAGCATGTAATCATGCTAAAACAGAAAGTCGAAACTATGAATTCATAGTGGGCTATCACAAACAATCTCAGAAGATCGTCACAGCTCACCATAACTTTCTATGGTAAGCAAAAACACAAGATCCACTTCGGATCGCTCGGTCTGGGAGATATACGACCTGTCAAGGAATTACCTTATAGAGGGTATACTTGGTCTTGGACTATACACTTCCTCACAGGAGTTCACCGTCTTTGCGGCTACCCGTTCGTAGACAGTGTATATCCTCACAAAGATTTTACCGCTCTAGCCGGGTCACCTGATCTTGATCATACATACCCCCACAGCGAAACCTTTGGGAAGCCGGTCCCCAACAAATGCCATATCCAATGAAAATCATTGTGATACACACATAAACACAAATGACCGCTCTCGGGGTCAATAGTCACTAATACAAACAACAAGATCAACACCGGATCACCTGGTCTGGGAAATGTATAACCTCACAAGGAATTCCGCCCTAGATGGTATACCTGGTCTTGGACCATACACTTCCTCACAGGAGTTCACCGTCTTTGCGGCTACCCGTTCGTGGACAGTGTACATCCTCACAAAGAATTTACCACTCTAGCCGGGTACCTGGTCTTGATGATACACGCCCTCGCAGATAATCCTTTGGAGATCAGGTGCTCGACAGACACCCCACTCAGTGATACATGCATCGTATCACTTCACATAGAAGCATATAATCCTACGCATCGTGTTATTGCCACAAGGAATATTGCAATCCTCAAATAGGCCCTCAAAGCATGTGTAAACGACACTTGAGAACGCGCAAATATGGCAATTCAGTTGATTCTATGGGCGAAGGGTAACTAACTCTACCCGTCAGCCATACAAAACAACTGAATAAGACAAGCACTCATAACAATGCTCATAAAACATATAATTACCATAAAATGACTCAGTCCATCAACAAGTAATTAAATTAATCGTAAGGCATAAACCATTACATCACAAGCTATTCATAAGCAATCATACGGCAACAGTTATATCACAATATGTAAGCAGTGTAATGAAGTATGCGGAAGAATTTAAGAATGCCAAAGCATTCACAATGTCCAACACGGACAAATAAAACAACCACAAGAGAGAAAATCCACCAAGGGATATACGAAGGGCCTTATAATAAGGCTACACACATAAAAGAATATTTCTTTTATTGAAGAGGAGCTCTCTAAGAGCCATACCACATACAAGGGGGGTT
This sequence comes from Nuphar pumila, assembly GCF_984573655.1. Lineage (NCBI taxonomy): Eukaryota > Viridiplantae > Streptophyta > Magnoliopsida > Nymphaeales > Nymphaeaceae > Nuphar > Nuphar pumila. The sequence continues at coordinate 119,327,545 of NC_143251.1, read as the reverse complement.
CCCCCTATTTATAAGAAAAGGAGACCAAAGGGGCTCCCAATAGAGTCGTTGGGGGCCCCAACGACTCCATTGTGGGGCCCCTTTTGGTATCCCAAAAAGCAATTTTAGAAAATAAAAAACAAAAATTAAAAAACAGAAAAAGGAAAGAAATAAAACAAGTACCCCTATTGAGTACTTGTGAAAAGACCATAATACCCCTATCGGGTATTATGGTGAATACATCTATAAATACATCTATATTTATATATATATATATAGATGTATTATTACATATGTCTTAACACCCCCCCTCAAACTTTACGGGGAGATAACCGAAAGTTTGCCAAGAAGGAACAAGAAGCGAGGAACAGGCAGTGCTTTGGTAAAGAAATCTGCAAGTTGATATTCTGAAGTGACGTATGGCAGTGTAACTGTCCCACAAAGATATTCATCACGTACATAATGACAGTCCATTTCAATATGTTTAGTCCTCTCATGGAATGTGTGGTTGCTGGCAATATAGATGGCACTTTTGTTGTCGCAACAAAGCTTCGAAGCACCGGTAATTTCAACTCCCATATCTTGAAGAAGACTTTGAAGCCACACAAGCTCCATTGTAGTAGTTGCCATAGCCCTGTATTCTGCTTCAGTAGACGATAATGAGACTTTCTGCTGTTTCTTGCATCTCCAAGCAATTAGCGAATCTCCTAAGAAAACACAAAAGCCAGTAGTTGAGATTCGATCATTTGGGTTTCCTCCTCAGTCAGCATCAGTATAAGCCAGTAAATCTAAGGAAGAGAGTGAGGATAGGAATAGCCCTTTAGTCAAAGTATTTTTGATGTATCGAATGATCTGAAGCACAACACTCATATGCACAGATGTAGGAGCATGCTGAAATTGGCTTGCAGAGTGCACAACATGAGCAATATCAGGCCTGGTGATAGTCAGATAGGTGAGGGAGCCGATGAGTTGTTTGTAAGGCGTAGGATCATCCAGCAGAACTCCATCCTCCTGTCGTAGTTTAGCATTGATAACCTCGGGTGTCTCCACCTTTTTGTCATCTGAAATCCCAGATTTGGAACATATGTCTGCAGCAAGCTTCATCTGTGACAATATATACCCTCGAGGAGAGTATGCTACTTCTATACCAAGAAAGTACCTGAGAAAACCCAGATCAGACATATCAAAATTATGTTTTAACATATTTTTAACATTAAGAATACCACTTTCATCATTGCCAGTGATGATCATATCATCAACATAAAGCAGAAGGATGATGATACTATTACCTGCACGTTTAACAAAAAGAACAGTGTCAGTATAACATGAACGAAATCCCAATTTTAACATGATAGCACTAAATCTATCATACCAAGCCTTAGGGGCTTGTTTAAGACCATATAAAGCTTTTAATAACCGAAGAGTTTGACCTTGGTTAACATTAATTCCCGGCGGAGGGTCCATATATACTTCTTCATTCAACTGACCATTAAGAAAGACATTTTTAACATCTAATTGAAATATAGGCCATTTCTTAGATGATGCTACCGCTATTAGAGTTCTAACGCTTGTCATGCGAGCCACGGGGGCAAAAGTCTTCTCATAATCGATGCCATATTCTTGTGAATATCCCTTAGCAACTAATCTAACTTTATAACGTTCTAGGGAACCATCACTTTTTGTTTTGACTTTGTAGACCCATCGACATCCTATAGCTTTTTTATTTGGAGGAAGGTGAACTATTTCCCAAGTTTTAGCCTTATTTAAAGCATCTAGTTCAACTTTCATTGCTTCAACCCAATGAGGAATATTTTTTGCTTGATTATAGTGGGAAGGTTCATAATAAGAATGCAAGGCAATTAGACAAGCTCTATATTTAGGTGAGAGAGTTTCATATGAGACAAACCTATTAGGTGGAATTGATTCTCTAGAAGAACGCCTAAGGGAGGTTTCTTCTAGGGGTTCATTAAGCCACAAAATTTTTTCTAAAGCACTAATAGGTTGTGCTTCCTCACGCCGAGTGTATACTTGGAGATTGTCACCATTAGTTGGTGATACACCATTATCATGAGTATTTTCTAAAAATTCCGGATGACTCAAAAGGTCATCATTTGAGTCTTCTAAAAGATCATTGATAAACATATAATCAATTTCATTTGGTTTTTCCAAAATTTCAAATCCATTTTGATCTTTTAAAAAGGTCACATAATTTATTGTTCTTATACTCAAAGCATCTATAACCCTTTTGATTTTGACCATATCCTAAAAATACGCATTCTATTGCTTTAGGTGACAATTTATCTCTTTTATGTAAAAGAACAAAGCATTTACACCCAAAAATACGAAGACAATTGTAGTCGGGTGTCATATTGAAAAGTTTTTCATAAGGATAGATATTGTTCAATTTTGAAGATGGCATGCTATTGATTAAATAGGTGGAGGTTAACACAGCTTCGGCCCAAAAACTTTTAGGAATATTTTTAGAAATGAGTAAGGATCTAGTGGTTTCTAAAATATGTCTATGTTTTCTTTCCGCTAGACCGTTTTGTTGAGGAGTTCTTGGGCAAGATTTTTTATGACAAATGCCATGTTGTTTTAGATATGATTGAAAATCATTTGATAAGTACTCTCCACCCGAATCGGATCTAAGAATGGATATTTGACTTTGAAATTGATTTTGAACTTTTGCATGAAATTCTTTGAAGAAGTTAAAAACTTTCGATTTAAAGTTAAGAAAATAAATTCATACATATCTAGTATAATCATCAATAAAAGTAACATAATACGAATAACCACCTTTGGATAGAACCGGAGATGGTCCCCATACATCGGAATGCACCAATTCAAAAGGTCTTGTTGTCACAAAGGTTCTAATAGGGAAAGGAGTAGACTTCATTTTTCCAAAAATGCAATCTTTGCAATTGATATCTTTTTCTTTACAAAACTTGTTTCCAAAAGGAAAAAAATACATTTTAGAGTAACTTGGATGTCCAAGCCTTTTATGCCAAGTTTCAATATTTTTGTCTTGGACATAAGTACAAAATGAGGTATTTGGAAGTATTAAGTTATCCATAAAATAAAGGTCTCCCTTCCTATGGCCTTGCCCAATCCGCTTTCCGGACCGGAGATCCTGCACAAAGCACCCTTGGGATGAGAAAAATATTTCACATCCATGATCGGCTATTTGAGAAACGGAAAAGAGGTTAAGATTTAATTTAGGAACTATTCTAACTTTTGGAACAAGAAAATTTTAAACATTTTTAGAATCAAGAGTTCCAATACCATTTATTTTGAGAAAAGTTTCATCGGCCGTAGAGACACAAGATATTTTTGAATTGGTGTGCACATTGGTTAATGCATTTTCATGAGGAGTCATGTGAAAAGAGGCTCCGAAATCTAAAATCCAAGAGTACGTACCGGGAGGTGATGATGAGGCAATGGCGGCACCGGAGGTGGAAGAAGTAGTCTTTAGAATTTGTTGGAGAGCCAAGGAGATTTGTCCAAGAGTATCTTTGAGATCCCCGTTCTTGCCGTCATCTTCTTTGGTGGATGATTCTTCAACGGAAGCCACCTTTGGCTTGAATGCCCCATTTAGCTTTGGGCAAACGGGTTTAATATGTCCCGGCTCATAACAATGATGACATATAATCATTTTTCTTCCACCACTCCCTTGCTTAACAAAATGAGGTGGTTTGTATGTTTTTACATGATTGTCGGGTTTAGATACGGCAAGAACTTCCTCTATGCTTTTACCCATGCTATGCCTAGTCTCTTCTTGGGTAATCTCGGCAATAGCCTCTTCTAAGGGAGGAAACGTAGATCTATGGAGAAGTGAGGATCTAACTTGTTCAAATTCGGGACGAAGCCCAAATAAAAATTGAAACAATCTATCTTGTTCCATTTGTTTTTGTCTTAGTACCACATCCTCCAAAGCCACCCATTTAGGCTCTAAAAGAGCCAATTCATCCCACAAAGGATTTAGAGCACTATAATAATCTTGTATGCTCATGTCACCTTGTTTTGTGGTTCTTACTTTTTCTTGCAAAAAATAAGCTCTTGCAAGATCCTTTTGGGTAAACATACCCTTCATAAAAAACCAAACTTCATTTGCCCAGCGGAATTTTGCAATATTTGCACATACCTTGAGTTCGACATTATTCATAAACCATGCTAGGATTTTTGCATGGTTGCTTTCCCAATCTTCCATTTGGTGATTATAATCTTCAATGGCCTTGAGACGAGCATCGCCTTCAAGTGCTTTCTCTTGATCTCCTTCCATCTTTGTGAGCTTAAGTTGGGGTTCCGAAACGGTTCCCATTACATAACCCCAAAGCTTCTTGCCTTTAAGATTATTCTCCATTGCGGATGCCCACATCATGTAATTTTGCCATTGAGTTTGAATGATAGATCGATCTTGACTTCCATTGCTACAAAATGAAGATGTGAGAAAGAAAGGAAGTAGAGAGAGACACGATTTTACCTTAGAAGATCGTATGACTCTGATACCATGTAATGAAGTATGCGAAAGAATTTAAGAATGCCAAAGCATTCACAATGTCCAACACGGACAAATGAAACAACCACAAGAGAGAAAATCCACCAAGGGATATACGAAGGGCCTTATAATAAGGCTACACACATAAAAGAATATTTCTTTTATTGAAGAGGAGCTCTCTAAGAGCCATACCACATACAAGGGGGGTTCTCCCTATTTATAAGAAAAGGAGACCAAAGGGGCTCCCAATAGAGTCGTTGGGAGCACCCAACGGTCACAATTGTGACCGTTGGGGGCCCCAACGACTCCATTGTGGGGCCCCTTTTGGTATCCCCAAAAGCAATTTTAGAAAATAAAAAACAAAAATTAAAAAACAGAAAAAGGAAAGAAATAAAACAAGTACCCCTATTGGGTACTTGTGAAAAGACCATAATACCCCTATTGGGTATTATGGTGAATACATCTATAAATACATCTATATTTATATATATATATATATATATATGTATTATTACATATGTCTTAACAAGCAGTTTATAAGACAAGCGGCCACATCAATCCTAGTTGCCACCAGTTCGTAGATTACGAGCTGTATGCAATCACATCAATCATAAGAGATACAAGCCAACAAGTGCTACGCTACAATAAGCACCAAACAGTTCGACCAAGGGATAAAGCATGTCACATGCTAATATGTAGCAACTGACATAATGCTATTATTATAAGTATTTAACTAGTATGAGAAGCTCCTTATTACTCCGCAAAGAACTGCGTAAGCAGTTTAACCAACTAGAGTAACGCCTTGACAGACGTGCACAGCTCAACGAGTAGCATACTGAACTATCGAGCAAGCAAGCGAATTAGTAGTGCAAGCGAAGCAGTAGTGCAAGCGAATCTCACGACTCAACGACCAGTGTGAACAGACCTTATGTTTCGATAATTACGAACCTGCGGGTACGCGCAGGCAAAACGTAGAACCAACTGAGACTAGTTTGGGCGTCTGTTATTCTATGTATTTTCAATAACCCGAATAGCTAGTTGAGTTCGCTCCAAAAGGACGACTTTAGCTGAGAGAGGATTCCCCAAATGAGGCTGTGCCACAGACGCATCCAACTTCTACAGAAGTGTTGAGCTAACTAATGTAGCCCCTTTCCCCTAACTTCAATGACTGGGGAGGCCAGATCGTTGCCCGTAGGGTGGTTTTTAACAACCTGTCCATTGGAGTTTGTACCACTCTGTCCTCTCCCTTGACAGACACAAAGAAGCGAATAGGTACGTTAGGGGTTGCTTAACTAACGACCCATTCTATGTTGTGGTATTTAAACCACTAGAGCATCTTGCCTGTGAAGGCGAATGTGAGGCCATTTATGTGATTACGACATTTTGCATTTAGCGTTGTTCGAGGTTGCACGACCGTCTCATCCGATCATCGCAGTACTAGACGTGTCATGCACGACTACAAGTACTCTAGGATGAAGGGGGTATAGCTCCTCAATAGAAGCCTCAACAGGGGTGTTTCACAAAGATGTAAAGTTTATCAACTTTACTTTATCTTTTGAAACAACTGTACCTTGTGCCAACATTATGCATGTGATTATCTCGAATCACATTCGCTATCGGGGTATCTATATGTCTCGCATGACTCGATACCGGCCTCGATAGATGGGATACGAGTTTCTCAACAGAACACTCGCTAAGAAGTTCGCTCGAACCCCCAATTCGGGATCACCCAAGATATGCCAAAAAGGCGAGCAGAACTAGCCAGTCACATCCTTTCAAATGCTTCGATTTGGAGCAGTCTTTGATGCTTTTGCGCACCTCCCTGAAATCTCAAATCGACTCTGCAGGACTGCACACACGAAGAGCCAGGATCCCTGCGAGATATCCCTCTCCTTAGACGAGGATGTGTCGCTCGCTCCCGACTGAACTTTTGTCGAAAGAGGGCGAGGGGTAAATGCCCCTTGCATCCTCCACGAGGATGCCTTTAAGGCATACGCAAAGATCAAGAACCTGCACGTCATCTGCAATAGCAAGGCAATACCAACACATACGCAAAGGCAAGAGCTTAGGCGCAAAGCGCGACGGCAAAGTAAAGGCGGCAAACAGAAGTGCAACACAACCCCCCGGCACAACGCGCAACGGCAAAGTAAAGACCGTAAGCAGGAGTGCAACGCAGAACCTTTGTGCGGTGCACGATGGCAAAGTAAAAGACAAGGATCGCAAAACCGCGTCCTTGAGTTAAATGCGTACTCATATAAATATATATGATATATATATGCATATATATTTATTTAATTGTCCTTTTTAGTTAATTGAACTCAATTCAATTGTCCAAGTCTTCTGTGCAATCTTCCCCTACCTTTGAGAGTTGCAAGCTTGTTGTCGTCCGCGGATGTACGCGGTTGACGGCTCGGGTCGCGGAGCGCGAGCAGGACCCGTCGTGCGAGTTGCAAAAGTAACGATCTTAGCAAGCTAATACCAAATTAGAAAGTCACGGGCACTAACGCTGTCCTGACGTAATGGAAGCAGAGGCAGGGACATCATGCACATGCGCACCTGCTATAAGCGCAAGAAGCAAGGGCAGGGACTGCGAGCCCCTGTTGACTTACTGTAAGTGGACTCCGAGGAGGCAGGGGGGGGGTCGCACCCTTGCCCGAAGAAGACAATGAGGGAGGCTTCGCCCTGCCCGCCGAAAGAGCAAAGAGGCAAGGACTTGGTCCCTGCTTGATGAACACGCAAACAAGCAGGGGCGAAGCCCCTGCCTGATGCCAGGGAAGAGGGAGCAAGGAGGGGGATTTTCCACTCTCAGCCTACCAAAACGCAGGGAAAAGATAGAGGATGACCCCTACCGACCTATCCGGACATAGGGAGGTGGTAGGGGCTCGACCCCCGGCCCACCCAAACAAGAAAAAGAGAGGGAGACGGCAAGAGGGCTCAGCCCCTGCCATCGCCCCCGAACTCAGGGAGGTGGCAAGGGCTCGACCCTTGCCAACCTACCGAGAACCCGAAGAAAGGAGGTGGCAGGGGTTCGACCCCTGCCGACTTGCCTGATCAAGAGGCAGGCAGGGGGCCCTGCCACCCTACCAACCATAGCACAAGGGCCACCCGAGAGCCCTCCCTCGGGAGCCCTCTGCCCGAGAGGAAGCGACGCCCTGCCGCCTGCCGAAAAAGGGAGTGGGGGCGACAGGGGCTTGATTCCTGCCGGCCTGCTGGAGCAGGCTGACGACAGGGTCTCGCCCCTATCGTCCCTCCAACGAGGAGATAAACCACGAGGGGTGCCCGACACCACCCTCCTGGTAGACCCAGAGCGAGAGAGAGGTAGGGGAAGGCACGACAGGGGCCACTGGCCTCCTGTCGGCCTTCCAGCGAACGCAGAGAACGAGGGAGAGAAGGGCATGGGTCGGGAACCCCTGCTGACTGAGCAAAAACAGGCGGCAGGGGGGCGTCGCCCCCTGCCGGCTCTCCGAAAGGCGAGAGGCAGGGGCAAAAGCCCCTGCCAACCAGTCGGACACAGACGGTAGGGGGGTGTCGCCCCTTGCCGACCTGCCGACTGAAAAGGAGAAGAAAAGGGGGGGCGGGGGGGAGAGAGAAAGCAGGAGAAAGAGAGAAGGGGCGTACCTGGAAGTCATCGACGGCGGCAGCGGCGGAAGGAGGTATCCGACGAGAAGAGGGAGCTCCTACGTCGGGGGCTCCTCTGGGGAGGCTGCCGGAAGGTGCTTGTCGGAAGGGGGGCGTCGGCGGCGATGCTCAGCAACGCAGAGAGGGAGTCGGTCGGGGGAGACAGACCAAGAGAGGAAGAAGGGGGGCGGGGGTTCTCTTTGAACCCCTGCCTCCCTGTCTTAAAAACACGGGAGGCGGTGCCTCCATTCGGGTCTGGGTCGGGTCCGAGTTCGGATCCGACCTGAATCCAAACTTATTTTTTTTTCAGTTTATTACACTTGGCCCATATAAACTTCAAAAAAAGCAAGATAAGCTTTTTTAATATCAATAAGGGTATTTTTGGTGGTGCTTTACAAAAGTGAAAATAAATCACCTGAAATTCAAAATCATGTGATTTGGAATCTCATGTGATTCCAAATATCATGTTTTTTTAGTGTGAGAAATGGAATCTCAAAAAAACATATAACAGGAAAAATAGAAAAACTGAAACAGGGCGCTTTGGCATGATGCCCTGTTTCGGTCACAGAAGGGGCGTGGTGGAGCTCGCATCCATCCATGCTGTCATTCATCCTGATGGCTGAAAAACAACAAAAAAAATAAAACAAAAAGAAAGAAAACTAAATCAGGGCTCTTCGGCATTTTTCAAAGCCACAAAATTTGGAATCAAGGCCACATTTTTTCGCAGATTTTTCTGGGCTATTGTTTATTGGATAAAGGTTAATACTTACAAAAATATGTTTTGTGCAACCCAGTAGAGATTTTTTTCAATAATGTACTTTTTCATATGACAAAACAAACCATATTCTGCATGGTAAAATTTCAGAAGTAGATGCTATTATTCATGTCCCTATTAATCTTGTATTTTCAAGCTTTTTAGCATCTCTTAATTACTGTAGGATTGCTTCATTTATATCAGATGTTCCATGAATGAAGGATACTTTGTTTAAAACAAAATTTTGATGAATTTGATTTGGGGAGTTCATGTTTCTTGAGTGTTACTGTTTTTGTGCTGGTAGTCTTTAATCTTCTGTCTTTGTATTCTATATTAGAGGTGCTATATCTTTCTATACTTATAGCATTTGGCTAATATTATTTTCAGTGAACTTAATGATACTATAGTTGAAGCTCAATTGAGGACAAGACAAGTACCACCTTCACTTCCAATCAAAACTGCTCTTGAGCATTATTTGCAAGCAAGGAATCGACTATTGATATTGGTATATTTTTATCATTTACATTTATATAATGTGTTTTTTTTAGGATTTGAAATAAATCAAATGTCTATTATTAGTGATTTAACGTGCTTATGCACTTTTTGCATGTGAAAATGTAGAGTGATACAAGATAGAACTGTAGTAATATCTTCAATTTTTCATTTAATGTTATATACAATTATATCTAAACTGCTAATGGAAATTAAGTTCCTTCACCTGACCTTCACTTTTGACAGGTACCGCTGTTGTGAAGGGGATGTCATATGTTGAGAGTTGAACAACCTATTATTGGTACCCATCTTTTTTCTGTCCCTGGTGACTCAATGAAAGTTTTGAAAATGATTCACCATCTGAAAATAAGTCTCAACTCTTGACAGTGTCTCCCAAGTGTAAAGTTCTGGTAGTTTCCTCCTCAAAATCTCTTTTGCATTGGTCCATCCCATAAATGTCTTCGATTTTGCAGAACAGGCAGAATGATGTGGTTGGCTAGACCTTTTTTCTTTGAAAGAATGGTTGACTTGAGTCTAGGTTCTATTCCAGGTCCCCATTTTTTGTTAAAGTTTCTTTCATCTTATCCAAGCTTGAGAACTCAACTAGATTACTTTGCAAATTCTTATCTTTGTAATTGCATTGAAGCATCCTCCTCTTCTTGATTGTAAATCTTATCTTTAATTCCACATTATTTAAGTTTTTTAATATTTATTCTTCATAAATTTGTATAAATTGTCTTGAAATGACACAAAATCTGAGTCACAAAAAATACAAAAGAAAAACAACAATTTTATCAAACATAAATGAAACCCAAATGCATTTGGCTAGATATAATAAACCATACATAGCCATGAGGAAAGACAAGACATAAAAAATAAATATTTTATTAATGAAAAATATTCACACAAGTATACAAGTCAACCTCACTACAACACTCATGCACATACACACACACTATATACATCCATCCTCTCTAACTATATACATCCATCCTCTCTAACCTGTACCAAGGATGAACAAGATATAGAGGAAGACATAACGGCTAGTTTGAGTAGTCAAACTAGTTGTTAGAATCCCAAGAGCTAGTTTGACTTTTCAAACTAGCCATTAAAGCAAATCCTAATGGCTAGTTTGTCTAGTCAAACTAGCCATTACAAAACCCAGCAGCTAGTTGGTCATTCAAAAAATTACTAAAAAAATTAAAATATTTAGTCATTTTAATAATGACCAAAAAACCTAATCTGACCTAAAGTATACCATAAGTATACTCACTAGTCTAATAGATATACCTATCCTAAAATACATAAAAGGCATACCTAAAATATACCATGAATACAACTCAGATTGAATGTACAAGAATACACATTAAAAGATAGAAAAAAAACCTAAAGTACACTTAAGTGTATTTTTGGTATATACAAGACAAATGCAACAACATAGGTAAACACTACATATATATTAACAAATTTAATATCTTAAAGGATTTGTATAAACACCCCCAACCTGCTCCCTGCCATATTCTTTATCATCATAATCAATTGGATGATGTCATGCAATGGAATCACAAACTGCCAGATTGGCTCCTGAGGTTTGAGATCAATGCTAATTGTTACATATATCTGTAATGAATTGGAGGGACAATAGACCCCAGAGTTTCTCATTAAGAAAAGGTTTCTTAATATTTATTTCCTCCAGTTACTTCTGTCCTTCATCAGTTCAAAGTGCCAAGTGATTATATCCTCTCAATTTACCCATTCGTTCATTTTCTGTGGCAATATTGTAAAATATTTTGTTGTATCATGGAATAATATAGTGTAAAGGGCTAATTGTAAAGTGGCTTGTAACCTTAATATTTATGGGATCTAACAGATGGGATGCCCATTGAGCTTCAGACATTTTCCTTGATCGTTGGCTGCCAAAAGCTTGTTTGTTCTCTTTTTCATGTGGTGGATTTATGATAGTTATTGGAGAGGCATCCTTCCTTCACCATCTTCAGCTCCCACATGTGCCCCACTGTCATGAGATGACACGAGTCCCGATGCACTCCAGAATGGATACCAAGAACCAAAAATATAATGTATTTGAATACACACTCACCATAGAAGTAACAATGAAATACACAAATTATAAAATGAATAATTTCAATAAGTATGAAATTGAAATAATACAAAAATAATGAAAATTTACAAAAACCTCACTACAAACACACAAAATCCTATAATCTGCTCATCACTCTCTCACCTTACAAAAGCACCCACCCACCCATATATATAGACATAAAAAAAGGGACAAGAGAGAGAGATTAAAGGAGGGAAGAGGGAAAAGGAGATTCCCTTCCAGCCATTAGAGAGGGTCCAACGGCTAGAAATCTAGCCATTGGACACCCTCTCCAACGACTAGAAGATGTCAACCTAGGTTGACTAAGATATATATATTATATATTATATAATCTATAACTATTATATTAATATATATATATACATAGAAGAATACATCCATCTTGACACTCCCATCAAACTTACGGTGACTCATTATAAGTTTGAAATTACAAAAGAAGAAACCCATTACATAAAATGTCTTCATAGACTTCATCAAGTTCTTCCATTTTGTGCTTATTTAAGTGGTGTTCAATCATATGCTCCATTACATAAGGGATCTTCAATATCATCAATTCTTGAAAACCTATAAATAGAGTTAACAAAACATCCCAATTATACACATATATTTTAGAAAAGAAAAAGAGGTAGAGAGAGACGTCTTAATCTTGCATTAGGTCTAATCTCTACTTGTTTAAATAGAGATCAGCCATAAGAAAGAAATTACATATGGGTCCCTCATTATTTAGAGAATACCAAAATCAGACTTAAGTAAAACTTTAATAAGAAAAACTTTAAGAGGTCGACTTATTTTAACACTCCCCCTCAAGCTAGAGCATAAATATCAATCATGCTCAGCTTGCCGCAACATTTTGATAAACTGGACCGGGCAAGAGGCTTTGTAAAAATATCTGCAACTTGATCCTCAGAGATTACATGCTTGGTAGATATATGTCCAGATTGAACTATATCTCTTATGTAGTGGCAATCAACTTCAATATGTTTTGTCCTCTCATGAAATACCAGATTATTTGCTATATATGTAGTCGCCTTGTTATCAGACATCATCACCATAGGAGATAAACCTTCACTTGAAGATCAGTCAACACAGTTCAAACCCACATCAATTCAGCTGCAGTTTGGGTCATAGCCCTGTATTCAGATTCGACACTCGACCTAGCGACCACGGTTTGCTTCTTACTTCTCTAAGAGACTAAGTTACCTCCCACAAATACACTGAATCCTGTGGTAGATTTTCTATCCTCTATAGACCCAGCATAATCAGCATCAAAGTAAGCAATTACCTCGAGAGTACCCCCTTCTTGAATAATAACCCTTTTCCAAGGGAAGATTTTAAATACCTGAGTATCATCATTGTAGCATTCCAGTATACTTCTGTCGGTTTGTCCATGAATTGGCTAACCTTGCTTACAGCCAAAGCAATATCAGGTCTAGCCACTGTCACATATAGTAACTTCCCTACCAACGAGCGATAACTCCTGCTATCGACGGGTTTTGACCCCTCGTCCAATAAATGAACTTTGTGATCCATGGGAATATTTATTGGTTTAGCTCCCAACATTCCTGTCTCTTTTAATAGATCAAGAACATACTTCCGTTGAGACAAAACTACTCCCTCACTGCTCCTGGCTACTTCTATGCCCAGAAAGTATCTAAGTGGACCAAGGTCTTTGGTAACAAAATGTTTTTAAAGATGAGCCTTTGTAGCTGCAATCTCTTTCATGTTATCTCCTGTAAGGATGATGTCATCCACATATACCACCATAACGACTAGGCCTGAGTTAGTTTTCTTAATAAATAATGAGTGGTCTGACGCTGACCTATCAAAACCAAACTTTGACATCATATCAAACAACTTTTAAAACCATGCACGAGGACTTTTCTTCAGCCCATATATCGCCTTTCTTAATCTGCACACCTTCTCACACTCCCCCTCAACCTCGAACGCAGGAGGTTGTTACATGTATACTGTCTCAGACAGATCCCCATATAGGAATGCATTCTTCACATCTAGTTGACACAAACTCCATCCATGGTGAACAACTACCAAGAGAACAAGACGGATGGTGCCCATCCGCGCGATAGGAGAAAATGTCTCAAAGAAATCAACACCATATGTTTGAGTATAACCTTTTGCTACTAACCTGGCCTTATATCTTTCAATTGAACCATCTGAGTTGTACTTAATGGTATATACCCATTTGCATCCAACGATGTCCGCATCCACTGGGGGATCAACAAGATCCCATGTCTGTTGAGATAGTAAAGCATCCATTTCATCTTGCATAGCCTGCTTTCACCTGCTATCGAGAACGACCGTTTGATAATTCAGAGGAATAGTTTCAGCAGATAAGGCTGAGATAAAAGCTTTTATCTGATTACCAATTCTGGCATCTGACACAAACTGAGACATAGGATATAAGGTACATTGTCATGTCCCCTTTCATAGAGCTATTGGCCTGTTATCATCAACATGAATGTCATTGCTATCAGGAACACTTACCTCAGGAGAAGAAGATGATGGAGGCACTGGAGGAGGTAGAGCTCTACGCGCATACACCAATGGAGGATTGTGAAACCGTGAGGTAAGTGGAGTTGAAGGTGGAGTTGGATTCAGTAATGGGGGCACCAATTCCAAAGGAAAAGAAGGAACAGGAAGAGGAAATAGTCATCTTGATCAGTTTGCAACTGAGCACCAGCACTGGAATAATATGGAATAGACTCCAAGAAAGATACATCCACACTGACATACTCCCGATGGGAAATCGGATCATAACATCGATACCCCTTATGATTCTTTGGATAGCCTATAAACATACACTTAGTGGCTTGAGTGGCTAATTTATCATAGTCAGGTCTGAGTCTGTGCACAAAACAAACGCACCCAAATACCTTGGGTGAAAGAGAGAAGAGAGGTACATTAGGATACAGGATTTGCAAATGAATTTGGTCTTCCACGGATGATGAAGGCATGCGGTTGATCAAATAACAAGTTGTGATAACCGCATCACCCCAATATGAAGCAGGAACATTGGATTGAATCATAAGGGTGCGAGCTACATCAAGGAGGTGCCTGTGTTTTCGCTCAGGCACCCCATTTTGTTGGGAAGTATAGGCACAAGAGGTTTGGGGTTTGTTGAGACTAAGATGTTTTTAGTAAAATGTTTTTAGTAAATAAGTTTTTCTAAACTAGAGGTTATTTGAATCTTATTCTTTAATGAGGGACCTGGGTGTAATTTTGTTCCTTGGACTCTCTGTATTTAATATAAAGATTAGCCCTAATTGAATAACAAGTTCTATTATTCTCCAGCCGTCTCTCTCTCTCTCTACCTCGGTTTCTGCGCTTCTCACCTTACCTGCAACATGGTATCAAAGCCATCATCCTTGGGAGCGTGAGCTCGTGCCCTGCGCTAAGTTCGAGTGATTACGGAAAAAGGTGTGATCGGTCTGTGTTTTGAAATAAGTAATACAGATCTGATAACAGATCTGAGATCTGACAAATGTCATGACTCAGATCTGTAATCAAATCTATTGTTTATGGTGGATATCTATATACATGTTGATAAGTAAGAGTTCTGAGCAAAAGTCGTGAAACTGATCTCTCTTGGCTGTCGAGATTTATATTGTTGGGAGATGCTGTCGTGAATTACTTTATTTATGTTGATAAATACGCAGCTGTCGTGAAACTGATTTCTCTCTTGGCTGTCGTGATTTATATTGCTGGGAGATGTTGTCGTGAATTCCTTTATTTATGTTGATAAATACGCAGCTGTCGTGAAACCTATTTCTCTCTTGGCTGCCGTGATTTATATTGCTGGGAGTCGTGAAACTGATATTATTTTTGGCTGTCGTGGTTTATATTGCTGGGAGTTGCCGTCGTGAATTCCTTTTGGCTGGTTGATAAATACGCAGCTGTCGTGAATACCTTTATCTATGTTGATAAGTACAAGTGTTGTGCAGAAGTCGTGAAATTGATTTTTTTGGCTGTCATGAGGTATATGGCTGGGAGCAGATGTCGTGAGTTAAATTTTTTTTTTTATGTTATTGTTGGTTGTGCTCAGATTCTATTTAGCAAGCAGATGGGTGCTGTGTAGTGATCTTTTTGATTCATCAGGCATTATGTATATGGCTGGGAGCAGATGTCGCGTGATTCCCTGATGTGCTGGAAAAAAAAATTCTGTTTGTGGGAACCGTGTCTTTTGAAGTGGGATTCTGTGTTGGGCACTGTGGTATCACGCTCTAAGTCGTGTGTTGGGTGCTGCTACTGGTTGTAGTAGTGGCGAATGTGTGATGATAACACACTCTAAGTCGTGTTGGATGTGTGATCTTGATTTACAGCCTATAGTCATCCTTGGTTGAGGTGAAAGGTTTTGGTCAAGTTTCTTTAAAATTATATTTGGAGTTTGGATTTGAACAGTCGAAGGTCGTGTTTCTCAGATTTCATTGGTGAAGTCAAAACCTGATACAGTCAGGCTTGTTGTTGATTATGGGTATGCGCGTGTGGTTGCTCCTGTATTTTGTGAATCAAGCCCATTAGTTTATATTATGGCTCAAGTGATTAAATCAGATGCAGATTCCTCTAATGATTGTGTAACTCTTAGCAGGGCTGAATCTGCATTTTGTGAATCAAGCCCATTAGTTTATATTATGGCTCAAGTGATTAAATCAGATGCAGATTCCTCCAATGATTGTGTAACTCTTAGCAGGGCTGAATATGACGAGCTCCTTGCTTTACTATCATCCAATTCAAAGTCTTCTGTTGCGGAGGTTGTGTGCTCGGCAGGTGATGGCCTATCTGCTCAAGGTGGTAGGTGGGTCATTGATTCTGGAGCCTCTGGTCACTTGTGCGGAAACTCGAGCAATTTTTTGAGTTTAAAACCTATGACAGGTCAGAAAGGGGTACGTCTTGCTGATGGTAGCTCTTCCCCAATTGTAGGGCAGGGAAGCATGTCTATTACCCCTACTCTTCAATTGTCACATGTTCTTCATGCTCCTTCGTTTCCACAGAATTTATTATCAGTCAGTCGAATGACAAAAGAGTTGAATTGTAGAGTGATTTTTGATCCTATGGGATACACCTTTCAGGACTTGCTGACGGGGAGAAGGATTGGTGGTGGCTATGAGGAAGGTGGTCTGTATTACCTTCACCAACCAGAGATTTCGGCCCACTCTGCTGTTATATCATCCTCAAGTCCTCTATTGTGGCATCATCGTTTGGGTCACCTTCCAGTGACAAAACTTCGTCGTGTCATTCCTCATATACCTCCCTCAGTTTCTTTTCAGTGTGAAACATGTCAATTGGGAAAACATTGTCGAAGCTCTTTTCCCTCCAGTCAGAATCCATCAAGTCAAGGATTGTTTAATCTTCTTCATGTAGATGTGTGGGGTCCGAGTAGGATTCCGAATAGGTCTCCATGTCGTTATTATCTAGTTATTGTTGATGACTTCTCGAGACTATCGTGGGTGTTCCTGTTAAAAGATCGGTCTCAAGGTCCTGTCATTCTTAAATCTTTAATTGCAGAGATAAAAACTCAATTTGACATATGTGTTAAAATTGTTCGCAACGATAATGCTCTTGAGTTCAAATCCAAAGACTTACTTCAATTCTACTCTGGTAATGGGATTCAACCTCAATTTACATGTCCCCATACCTCCCAGCAAAATGGGGTGGCTGAGAGGAAACATAGACAAATCCTTAATGTTGCTCGGTGCCTTATGATTCAATCCAATATGCCTGCTACATACTGGGGCGATGCGGTTTTGACAGCCGGGTTTCTTATAAATCGCATGCCGTCCAGTTCTGTAGAAGACCAGATCCCAATTCAAATTCTCTATCCAGAGGCTCCTCTCTTTCCTATCCCCCCTAAAGTTTTTGGATGTGTGTGTTTTGTGCATAAGCTGGGTCCTGATCGAGATAAACTTGTTGCGCAGTCTATTAAATGTGTTTTTCTTGGGTATCCTAAAAACCAAAAAGGATATCGTTGCTATGACCCTATATCTCATAAAGAGTATGTCAGTGCGGACGTTACCTTCTTTGAGTCTAGTCCTTATTTTTCAAGTACTACTCCAAGGTTACAAGAGAGTCAGGGTGATGTTTTTCCTCTGCCAATTCCCCCTTTTCCTTTAGAGTCGTTCACTCCAAAGCCTGTGGCTCCATCCTCTGGGGAGTCTCGATACAGAAACCCTCCTATAGTGTATACTCACAGGTTACCACCTACCTCCATGCCCCCATTATCTTCTTCTCCTGAGGCAAGTATCACTGAGCATACTGAAGTTTCTGCTATTGATGAGGATCTTCCTATTGCTCTGCGAAAAGGGAAAAGACAGTGCACCCTTCATCCCATTTCTTAGTTTGTTTCTGAAGTTAATCTTGGGGCTTCTATGAAGAAGTTTATCTCGGCTTTGTCTGCCTCCTCTGTTCCGCTTCATCACAGTCAGGCTCTATTCGACCCCAAATGGATGTAGGCTATGAAGGATGAGATGGATGCCCTATGTTCCAGGGACACTTAGGATTTGGTGGATCCTCCAACTGATGCAGATATTGTCGGCTGCAAATGGGTATATACCATTAAATATAACTCGGATGGGTCAATTGAACGGTACAAAGCACGGTTGGTTGCAAAAGGGTATACTCAGACTTATGGTGTTGACTTTTTTGAAACTTTCTCCCCAGTTGCTCGACTTGGCACGATTTGTCTTGTTCTTTCTATTGCTGTGCACCATGGATGGCCCTTGTTTCAGTTGGATGTCAAGAATGCCTTCTTGTATGGGGATTTGCATGAAACTGTCTACATGCAACAACCCCCAGGCTTCGAGGTTCAGGGGAGTGTAAGAAGGTGTGCAAGTTGAAGAAGGCTATTTATGGCCTGAAGCAGAGTCCAAGGGCATGGTTTCACAAATTATTTGAAGTAATGTCTAGTTTTGGCTTTGTCAGGTCAGCTTCAGATCACTCCTTGTTCATCAAGAAAACCAGTGCTGGAATTGTTGTTATGGTGGTATATGTCGATGACATCATATTAACATGAAGCAGTGCCCAAGATATTTCTGCCACAAAAGATCATCTTCAGAAACACTTTGTTACTAAAGATCTTGGTCACCTTCGATATTTTCTGGGTATCGAAGTTGCAAGAAACAAAGAGGGCTTAGTGTTGTCTCAAAGAAAGTATGTGTTGGACTTATTAAAAGAGACTGGAATGCTAGGAGCCAAGCCAGCTAATATTCCAATGGATCCCAAAACTCACATGTTCGATGAGAAGTCTGAGTATGTAGACAGTGCCAGCTTTAGATCCTTGGTGGGTAAGTTACTATATGTGACTGTTACTAGACCTGACATTTCATTAGCTGTGAGTAAAATCAGTCAGTTCATGGACAAACCTACAAAAGTTCACTGGGATGCAGCTATGATGGTTATTCGATACTTAAAGGCATCTCCTGGTAAAGGTCTGTTGTTTAAACGAAATCCATCTTTGGACGTTATTGCTTACACTGACGCGGATTATGCAGGATCTGTTGAAGATAGGAAGTCAACATCTGGATTTTGTGTGTTTGTGGGAGGAAATCTTGTTACCTGGAGGAGTAAGAAACAAACCGTTGTAGCCAGGTCGAGTGCTGAATCTGAATACCGAGCAATGGCCCAGACTGCAGCTGAGATTATGTGGGTAAAGTCAGTCTTGACCGAGCTTTAGGAGAAAGTATCCCTACCTATATTGATAATGTGTGACAATAGGGCTGCTACATATATTGCCAACAATCTAGTGTTTCATGAAAGGACTAAACATATTGAAGTTGACTGTCACTATGTTCGCGACTTGGTTCAGGCTAGGTATATCTGCACCGATCATGTATCTTCCGAAGATCAAGTAGCTGATGTTTTTACCAAAGCCCTGGCGAGACCAAATTTCTCAAAGTGTTGTGACAAGCTGAGCATGATTGATATCTATGCTCCAGCTTGAGGGGGAGTGTTGAGACTAAGATGTTTTTAGTAAAATGTTTTTAGTAAATAAGTTTTTCTAAACTAGAGGTTATTTGAATCTTATTCTTTAATGAGGGACCTGGGTGTAATTTTGTTCCTTGGACTCTCTATTTAATATAGAGATTAGCCCTAATTGAATAACAAGTTCTATTATTCTCCAGCCGTCTCTCTCTCTCTCTCTCTCTCTTCCTCTTTCTCTCTCTCTCTCTACCTCTGTTTCTGCGCTTCTCACCTTACCTGCAACAGGGTTGAATGCCATGGTCTCGATAAAATTACAATAGTGCTTTGGTTTTAAACTCAAGGGCATTATTAGTGCGAATAATCTTGACAACAGATTCAAACTGAGTCTTTATTTCAATAACTAATGACTTGAGGATATTAAAAACTTCAGATCTTTCTTTTATTAAGAACACCCAAGACAACTTGGAAAAATCATCAACAATAACAAGGTAATAACGACATTGGGTTTTGGTAGGAATCTTACTGGGATCCCATACATCCGCATGAAGAAGTTCAAAGACCTTATGACTGGACTGACTCTGACTAGAAAGAAACGAACTCCGATGATGCTTGCCCAACTGCATGCTTCACACTGGAATGATGTAGTAGACGGAATTTGAGGAATGACACGACGAAGCTTCGACAATGAAGGATATTTGAGACGACGATGCCACTGAACAGGACTCGAGGAAGAATCAATTGCAGCATAAATGTTTTCCACAGGGTGATGTAGATATTAGACTCCATTTTCTTCATAGCCTCCACCAATCTTCTTCCCCATCAGCAAATCCTGAAAATG
This sequence comes from Nuphar pumila, assembly GCF_984573655.1. NCBI lineage: Eukaryota > Viridiplantae > Streptophyta > Magnoliopsida > Nymphaeales > Nymphaeaceae > Nuphar > Nuphar pumila. The sequence goes on along the minus strand of NC_143251.1, from coordinate 119,307,318 downwards.
ACAGCACACATGATCAAATATCACTCTACAATTTAGTTCTTTTGTAAGGCAACTCACTGATAATAAACTTTGAGGAAATAAAGGAGCATGAAGGACATTTTTCAACTGCAAAGAAAAGGATATAGAGACATTTCCCTGACCAATAACCGGGGAGGAACTACCATCAGCTAATGAGACTCCCCGATGTGCAGTAATAGCCTTTAGATCTGAAAATTTTTGAGAGTTTCCACATAGATGTCTAGATGCACTAGAGTCAATAATCTACTTACTATCATGAGGGGAAAGATGGACTCCAGTAGAGTAGGCCACACCAGCAACAAGAGAAGAGGAACTTAAAGGACGATGAGAAACCAACTCCTCATATTCTGCACGGCTAAGAGTGATAGATTCACTAGGAGAATTGGTTTCATGCTCCACCTCTAGTTTTGTAACATTCAGCTTCAATGGAGAAAATGCAGGCCGTCCATATTTATCCCAACAACAATCTTCTAAATGTCATGATTTTCCACAATAGGTACATTGGAGTTTGCCTCTACCTCCCATACCTCTTCCACGACCTCTGCCTCTAACATGCATAGTATTTCCTTGTCCATAACTAGATGGTACAACTAAAGAAGATGACTGAGATGCAGGTTGAGATTGTGGAAGAGAGATGGCAAGTCTACTCAATCGATTGTACAGCAAGCGTAGGAACATCTGACCCAGTCAACATTTGAACTTTTGCAACTGAGAACTCTGATGATAGACCTATGAGGAAATGAGCAACCATGGTTTGTTCTTGATGATCCTTCTGTTTTGAGCAGCACAGAGGTCTATGAGCATTCAGTCTTTCAAAGGCTGCCTTGACAGGGGCATAGTACTGGGCTAATGATTGGTCACCTTGTTGTAGATTATATATTTCCTGTTCAACTTGTAAAATACAACTCACATTGGTCTCTTGAGAGTACGTATCTCGAAGAGTGTCCCACATCTGTTTAGCCGTATTGTAATAAATTAACACATCTGCAATATGAGATTCAATGCTATTCATGATCCATGACATAACAATGTAATTATCTTCATCCCAAGTATTATATTTTTCTATTTTATCATTAGGTTCAGATTCCAATAGAATATGCTTTCTACGATGTCCAGATACAGATATCATAAAGGTTCTGGACCACCTTGCATAGTTAGTTTCATTTAATTTCACAGAAGAACCATAGGAGAAGGGATTTGCAAAGGCTTTATATTCCCCAATAGCTGCATTCTTATAATCAGATTTTGGAACATCACCCATAATGAATAACACGAACTAAGGATCCACAACCATTGACGTTGCTGCGTGCACACAAAAACAACTTGTCACAGTTCGTAAATGAACTGCTCCACAATGAACCAATCCACTATAGTGATTTGCCTTCACCACAACACCCAGATCTGTGATCAGATCTGAACATACTATCAGATCCAAAGAAATATGCAAATCCAAAACAAAACGACGATATAAGCTTCACAACAGCCTGAACAAACAATCAGATCCAAAAGAATATGCAGATCCAAAACAAAACGACGATATAAGCTTCACAACAGCCTGAACAAACGATCAGATCCAAAAGAATATGTTGGTCCACGACATATGATCAGATCGACTTATTTTATGACAACCAAAACAGCAAAACACAAAAAAAAACCGACCCAAAATAAATTTGGTCGTCACCCACATCCACGACAAAAACAGGTCGCCACCCACTTCACTACAACATTATTGCACCGTACCTGTATCCACCAGATTTGATCGACCGAAACCCATACTTCCACCTCGACTTTTAGATATGATTACAGATTTGAGTCATGACTTTTGTCAGACTGCAGATCTGTTATCAGATCTATACCACTTGATTCTAAAAAAAAAATTAAACACACCTTAGGTCTGGTCCCCTTCACACGATATGGTACCCTTCACGCACGCTTTGGCGCAGACCCAGAAGTCACTCCCCTTCACGCGATCTGGTACCCTTCACGCACACTTTGTGTAAAACCTCAAAAAAAAATTTTGTTGGACCCGACCCGGATCCAAAAGGAGAGGCGGTCAGGCAAAGCCTCATCGCCTCCCTCGGGTCTTTAATAGACATCGAGACAGGGGGGGGGGGTTCAAATACAAAACCCTTCCCCTCTTCTGCTCTCCCGTTCTCTCTCCCCGACACTCACTCTCTTCCCTTCTCCCCCCGACTCGTCTCTGCACCCTCTCTCTCGCTGGAGACCCCTGTCAACCCGTCGCCACTTGCGACCTCCCTCCAACGCCGCCGCCACCTATGACCTCCCTCCGCTGCCGCCGTCGATGATCTCCAGGTTAAACGGTGGATCTTGCTCGCCCTTCGTGGCTTGAGCTCGTGCTTACCTACGTCGCTGGCATACGAGGACCGTAACCCCTCAAGGTAGGGGAAGATTGCACAGAAGACTTGGATAATTGAATTAAGTTCAATTAAACTAAAAATGATCATTAAATGAATATATATGTATATATTTATACGAGTATGCACTTAACTCAAGGACGTGGTTTCGCGATCCTTGTCTTTTACTTTGTCGTCGCGCATCGCACAAAGGTTTTGCGTTGCACTCCTGCTTACAGTCTTTACTTTGCCGTCACGTATCACACAAAGGTTTTGCGTTTCACTCCTCTCACAGTCTTTACTTTGCCGTCGCGCTTTGCACCCAGGCTCTTGCTTTTGCATGTGTTGTTACTGCCTTGCTATTGCAGATAACGCTCATGTTTTCGCTCATTATATATGCGTTTGAGGCATTCTCGTGGAGGATGCAAAAAACATCTACCACTCCCTCTTACGATAAGAGTTCAGTCAGGAGTGAGCGATATATCCTCGTTTAAGGAGAGAGATACCTCGCAAGGATCCTAGCTCTTCATGTGCGCAGTCCTGCAGAGTCGACTTCAGATTTTAGGGAGCTGCGTAAAAGCATCAAAGATTGCCCAAATCAAAGCATTTGGAAGGAGGTGATTGACTGGTTCTGTTGAGAAACCCGTATCTCGTCTATCGAGGTTGGTATCGAGTCATGCGAGACATGTAAATACCCCGATAGCGGATGAGATTCGAGATAATCACATGCAAAATGTTGGCACAAGCTGCTGGCTATTTCAAAAGATAAAGAATGTCAAAGTATAGTTTGAGAAGCATTACATCTTTGTGAAACACTCCTGTTGAGGCTCCTGTTGAGGAGCTATACCCCCTTCATCCTAGAGTACTTGTAGTCGTGCACGACACGTCTAGTACTGCGATGATTGGATGAGACGGTCGTGCGACCTCGAATAGTGCTAAATACACAATATTGTAATCACATAAAATGGCCGCACATTCGCCTTCACAGGCAAGATGCTCGAGTGGGTTAAAGACCACAACATGGAATGAGTCGTTAGTTAAGCAACCCCTAACGTACCTATTCGCTTCTTGTTGTCTGTCAAGGGAGAGGACAGAGCGGTACAAAAGTCCAATGGACAGGTTGTTAACAACCACCCTACGGGCAAATGATCCGGCCTACCCAGTCATTGGAGTTAGGGGAAAGGGTCTCCAATAGTTAGCTCAACACTTCTGCAGAAGTTGGATGCATCCGTGATACTGCTTATCAGCCTCATTTGGGGAATCCTCTCTCAGCTAAAGTCGTCATCTTTGGAGCGGACTCAACTAGCTATTCTGGTTATTGAAAATACATAGAATAACAGACGCTCGAACTAGTCTCAGTTGTTTCTACGTTTTGCCTGCGCGTACGCGCAAGCCAGTAATATCGAAACATAAAGTTTGTTCACACTAGTCGATTGCTTGCTTGCTCGGTAGTTCAGTATGTTACTCGTTGAGTTGTACCCGTCTGTCGCGACGTTACTGTAGTTTGTTAAACTGCTTACGCAGTTCTTTGCTAAGTAACATCTAGCTTCTCATACTAGTTAAATGCTTATAATATAGCATTATGCCAGTTGCTACATATTAGCATGCAACTTGCTTTACCCCTTGGTTGATCTGTTTGGTGCGTATTGTAACGTAGCAGTTGTTGGCTTGCATATCTTGTGATTGATGTGATTGCATACAACTCGTAATCTACGAACTGGTGGCAACTAGGATTGATATGACTGCTTGTCTTATAAGCTGCTTACATATTGTGATATAATTGTTGTCGTATGATTGCTTATGAATGGCTTGTGATGCAATGGTTTATGCCTTACGATTAATTTAATTACTTGTTGATCGACTGAGCTATTTGATGGTAATTGTATGTATTACGAGCATTGTTATGAGTGCTTGTCTTATTCAGTTGTTTTGTTTGGCTGTCGGATAGAGTTAGTTACTCTTCGCCTATAGAATCAGCTGGATTGCCATATCTGCATGTTCTCGTGTGTCATTTACGCATGCTTTGAGGTCCTATTTAAGGATTGCAATGTTCCTTGTGGCAATAACACGATGCGTAGTATTATATGTTTCTGTGCTATGTGATTGATATGCCACGTGATAAGAAATGTTGGAAGTATATGATAATATGTTCATTGTTCATGGAACCTTATTGGAGGAATGGGTGATCATGTGTTTTGTTTTACTATGTGAAGTGATACGATGCATATTGCTGATATACATGCTTGTGCCCATATTGTGGCTACTGACCCCAAGAGCGGTCAATTGTATAGATGCGTGTATCACTGAGTATGATATCTGTTGAGGACCTGGTCTCCAAAGGATTATCTACGAGTGCGTATATGATCAAGACCAGGTAACCGGCTAGAGTGGTAGATTCTCTGTGAGGGTGTACACTGTCCACGAAGGGGTAGCCGCAAAGACGGTGAACTCCTGTGAGGAAGTGTATGGTCCAAGACCAGGTATATCATCTAGGGCGGTAATTCCTTATGAGGTTGTACTTTTCCCAGATTGGGTAATCCGGCTAGAGCGGTAGAATCTCTGTGAGGATGTACACTGTCCACGAACGGGTAGCTGCAAAGACGGTGAACTCCTGTGAGGAAGTGTATGGTCCAAGACCAGGTATACCCTCTAGGGCAATAATTTCCTGTCAGGTCGTATATCTCCCAGACCGAGCGATCCGACGTGGATCTTGTGTTTTTGCTTACCATAATATGTTATGGAGAGCTGTGATGATCTTCTGAGATTATTTGAGATAGTCAGTTATAAATCTATAGTTTTGACTTTCAGTTTTAGCATGAATACATGCAGGACTCAGATGTGAGAATCAGATCATTAGCGATTTTAGATAGTGATCATGTTTTGGACCTTCTACGGAAGGGGGTTTTTTTATGAGAAAGTATGACACCTTAATAAGTCATAACAGGTGACAGTTGACCGCGTAAGGCCTTGAGAGATGGGAATAGATAAAGGTTGTTCAGGATAAAGCGTTTGTTAGAAGTATTGAGAGCGATAAACGATGACCATGATTAGATGCAGAAACCTCGTTCTAGGAACAAAAACAAGCTTGTTGCGTGGTGGTTCACATCCTACGATCAATTGAATCATATGCTGCGTTTGTCAGTTGCACTGCTTTTTTGCTTTAAACTACTTACGCACTTACACTACTTACGCGCTTGCACTACTTACACACTTGCACTACTTACTCGCTTGCACTATTTACCCATTTGTACTGCTTACCTGTTTAACTGCATATCTGCTCTTAATTGCATATTTGCTTTTAACTGCATAACCTGCTGAATTAAATGTACTTAATTCAGTTTTCTGTAGTCTCTCTTGTGCACCTACTATTTTTTCGCGAAACTAACCCATTCTATAGGTACAGGTGATGATTAGGTACACTACGGGCGATGACACGATTGCAAGATGGCTTCAAGACTTCTTCTTCCTGCTCTTAGCTCGTGTCATGGACGTTTTGGGTTTGTAACGGATTTTCCTTTGGATATCCGAATTTTGTGAGTTTCGGTTCTTTTAGCTAACGTGCCCAAAGTTGTCAGCTTGCCTTTCTAAATTTAATAAAAGAATAGTCTTTCGCTGATTTCATAAACAAACTCTGAAGGAAAGAGATTTTTCCTAGTCTCTTACCTGTTTTCTGAAAGGTTCACAAGTTTGAAATTTTGGGGCGACGCGACGACAATCTCAAATACATATATACTGCAATACGCAAGAGATTTTATTGTAAATATCCAACGATAGTCGCAAAGAGATGCGCGTGAACACCGAAGTGTCCTAGAAGGCATAAACCAAGGACTAGGGTCAGATACTACTTCAGAACGTATACGATATATAGCACAACACAAATCATTAAATATTTAAGGAAGAGTGATCGACGAATCAAACTTACTCTTTGATCGGTGAAGAATGGCTTCGGAACACTCTGTCTGCTTTGAACTGGGTTTGAACCTTCCTTTGAGAGGTCAAACTAGGTCAAATGAGTTTGATCTAGTTGAGAAAGAGAAAGAGTCGATCAAACTGTTAAACACAAGTGGTTTGGACAAAACTGTGTTCGGTCCAAGTCAACTAGGTCAGGCAGGTTCAGACTTAGCCCAAGTAGGCTAGGTCTAGGTCAAGTAAACCAAACCTGGGTTAGGACTAAAAGGGACTTTGACTAGACTCAGTTGGGCTCAAGCCAAGTCAAGTGAGTTTGAATCTGGTCAGGTAGGTTCAGATTAGGTCAGGTAGGCTCAGACCAGGTCAGGCAGACTCAGAAAGACTAAGCTTGGTAGGAGAGGTTTTAGAAAGAGAGAGAAGAGGAGAGAGAGGGGGGAACGATTTTATGAGAAGAGAGAGAGAGGAGAGCTATTTATACTCAAGAAAACTTGTCTTCAAGTTTTTTTTCCTCAAGTGTATCAGTTACTAGAACAAGAGTATAATCTCAATGCCACTTATGGGCTAAATAAACATACAAACATGTGAATAAAAATCTCTTGTCTACATATAATGACACTTAGATATGAGGCATAACAAGAGGGAACACAAGAAGTAAGAGAGAATGTAATAAAAAACAAACTAATGCCATCAAGAAGAATAAAAATAACAATTTTAATAATCTTTCAAAACTCCATGGTTTCAAAAACATTACTACCATCACAGGAAAAACAAGAATCATGCATTCAATACTCTAACAATGTCCATATAAACAAATAAGTGATAAAACACACTCATAGAATCCGAGATCAATCACCTACTAATTAGATACATACCTAAACTGACAAGATACATGAGGTACACACACAACTCACCCCAACGACTAACTCAGATTTTCAACAACAATGAGTTCAGAGGCCAATCAATCATCAATCAGACCCAAGGCAAATGATAGCACGCCACTCACAAACTTGAGAATTTAGATTGATAAGATGACATGAGGATGCACACACAACTCACCTCAATGGCTAACCCTGACCAATAACAAGGCAAAAAACAAATGATGTATTATATAAAATTCAGTGATGGACAATCCAAATGTCATAAAAAGACAATACATACTCACGTAAATTAATTTTTAAATAGGTGAGTTCATAAAAAAGAAACCGATTTGAAAAGACAAATCTTCAAAACAAAATCCAATAAAGGAGATGAAATCTTAGAATGAATATAGTGCAATCATATGCACAACAATATGTCACATGAAAATTTTTACAACCTTGAATAAGCAAAAACAAGAATCATGCTCAATATAAGCAATCTACATAGAGGAGATTGGGAATTCTTCAAAATAAAATCATTTTCACTAATCAAGGAACAAGTGCACTAAGGCACATCACATACAAAAGATCCACTAACTCTCAACAAGGAGACAAGAACAATATATATGATCTTATTAAAAAGAAGCTTTTAAGAAGGTAGATCTAAATTATAAGTCTACTATGAGACACTTAAAGACAAACATGTAGAGATTCCCATTCACACACTTCAAACAATAGACAAATACGAACTTACAAAGAAAGAGACCTGAAGCACAATAGCTACTTAAGAGCTTAAAAGAACACTCAAAAATATAATCTTAATTCAAGATGAAATGCACACAAAAATGCATATGTTCAGAATTATTAAAACATGCATTTTGATACATGATGACAAACCATATTATCCCATCAATAGTAATCATGTAGACTATTCATGGCATATACCTAGGAATATAATGCAAGAATTCCTTAAATCAACATTATACACAAGCCATCAATCTTGAGAATCATTTTTATTCAATAAGATATTTTTCAAAAAAGTAATATCACTAAAACATACATGGAATAATAAATTCACATAATGATAGAAGGACCTTATAAACTTATGGAAGATATCCATGTTATCAATAAAGACAATACTATGCAAAAGTTTTCTAAGATTCATAATCTTAAGTTCACAAAAAAAAATCATGCCTGGTCACATATACACTAAAAATCTCAAGGATAAGCCATGTATACACATATATATGCATAAGAACATACATATACATACGTTAAGAGACATTCAAGGGAGAAATACAACATAAAAAATTAGTATTTTTGAAAAAACATGACACATAAGAATACAAGAAATCACATAGATTTGTAAAATATAATTTTTCAACGTACATATCCATAATCCAAAACATATATTTTATATATCAAAAAACAACAAATTCTAATTTCAGAACAAAACATTTTAATATAATCTTTTAAAAATACCTACCATACGTATGAAACCAAAAGAACCAAAGATACATACCGGAATGCGAAGACCTTGAATCCATACCATACGAATCTTTTCCAAGACCACGACGCCTCGCTTTGATACCATCATGAAAATGGCATGAATCCCGATGTACTCCGAAATGAATAACAAGAACCAAAAATACAATGTATTTGATACACACTCTCTATAGAAGTAACAATGGAATACAAGAATTATAAAATGAATAATTTCATTAAGTATGAAATTGAAATAATACAAAAAAAATAAATTTACAAACCTCACTACAAACACACAAAAGCCTATAATCTACCCATCACCCTCTCACCTTACAAAGGCACCCACCCACCCATATATATATATATAGACACAAAAAAGGGGAGAGGTGAGAAAGATTAAGGAGATAAGAGGGAAAAGGAGATTAGTCAACCTAGGTTGACATCTTCTAGTAGTTAGAGAGGGTGTCTAACGGCTAGTTGGGAATACATCCAGCTTAACTGTAACGCCCCAAATTTCAAACTTGCGAACCTTTTCAGAAAAAACAGGCAAGAGACTAGCTATATCTCTTTCCTTTAGAGTTTGTTTATGAAATCAGCGGAAGATTTTTCTTTGATAAATCATAAGGCAAGCTGACAACTTTGGGCACGTTAGCTAAAAAAACCAAAAGTCATAAGATTCGGATATCCTAAGGGAAATCCGATACAAACCCAAGCGTCCAGGACGCGAGCTAAGAGCAGGAAGAAGAAATCTTGAAGCCATCTTGCAATCGCGCCATCGCCCGTAGTGTACCTAATCATCACCTGTACCCATAGAATGGGTTAGTTTCGCGAAAAACTAGTAGGTGCACAAGAGAGACTAACAGGAAACTGAATTAAGTACATTTAATTCAGTAGGCTACGCAGTTTAAAGCAGATAGGCAGTTAAACAGGTAAGCAATGCAAGCGAGTGAATAGTGCAAACGCGTAAGCAGTGCAAATGTGTAAGTAGTGCAAACAGTAAGCAATTCAACGCAAGTAAGCAATTCAACGCAAGTAAGCAGTGCAACTGACCAATGCAACATACGATCCATTTGATTGTAAGTTGGGAAATACTACGCAACAAGCTTGTCCTCGTTCCTAGAACGAGGTCTCTGCATCAAATCACCATCAGGACATCGTTTGTCACTCACTACTTCTAACCAACGCTTTTTCCTGAACGACCTTAATCTATCATCATCTCTCAAAGTCTTACGCGGCTAACCGTCACCAGTTATGACACACTAAGGCGTCATACTTCCTTAGACAAGCCCACCTTTCCGTAGAAGGTCCAAAACATAAACACTAACTCAAATCACTAACGATCTGATTCTCACATCTGAGTCCTGCATGTAATCATGCTAAAACAAAAAGCCGAAACTATGAATTCATAGTTGGCTATCACAAACAATCTCAAAAGATCGTCACAGCTCACCATAACTTTTTATGGTAAGCAAAAACACAAGATCCACATCGGATCGCTCGGTCCTGGAGATATACGACCTGACAAGGAATTACCGCCCTAGAGAGTATACCTGATCTTGGACCATACACTTCCTCACAGGAGTTCACCGACTTTGCGGCTACCCGTTCGTGGACAGTGTACATCCTCACAAAGATTTTACCGCTCTAGCCGGGTTACCTGATCTTGATCATACATACCCCCACAACGAAACCTTTGGGAAGCTGGTCCCCAACAAATGTCATATCCAATGAAAATCATTGTGATACACGCATCAACACAAATGACCGCTCTCGGGGTCAATAGCCACTAATACAAACGACAAGATCAACGCCGGATCACCTGGTCTGGGAAATGTATATCCTCATAAGGAATTCCGCCCTAGATGGTATACCTGGTCTTGGACCATACACTTCCTCACAGGAGTTCACCGTCTTTGCGGCTACCCGTTCGTGGACAATGTACATCCTCACAGAGAATCTACCACTATAGTTGGGTACCTGGTCTTGATCATACACACCCTCAGAGATAATCCTTTGGAGATCAGGTCCTCGACAGACGCCCTACTCAGTGATACATGCATCATTAATCGACTGCTCTGAACCATTGACTGCCTCGGGGTCAGTAGCCACAATATGGGCACAAGCATGCATATCAACAATATGCATCGTATCACTTCACATAGAAGCATATAATCCTACGCATCGTGTTATTGCCACAAGGAAGATTGCAATCCTCAAATAGGCCCTCAAAGCATGTGTAAACGACACATGAGAACGCGCAGATATGGCAATTCAGTTGATTATATGGGCGAAGGGTAACTAACTCTACCCGTCAGCCAAACAAAACAACTGAATAAGACAAACACTCATAACAATGCTCGTAAAACATATAATTACCATAAAATGGCTCAGTCCATCAACAAGTAATTAAATTAATCGTAAGGCATAAACCATTACATCATAAGCCATTCATAAGCAATCATACAACAACAATTATATCGCAATATGTAAGCAGCTTATAAGACAAGCGGCCGCATCAATCCTAGTTGCCACCAGTTCGTAGATTACGAGCTGTATGCAATCACATCAATCATAAGAGATGCAAGCCAACAAGTGCTACGCTACAATAAGCACCAAACAGTTCGACCAAGTGATAAAGCAAGTCACATGCTAATATGTAGCAACTGGTATAATGCTATTATTATAAGCATTTAACTAGTATGAGAAACTCCTTATTACTCCACAAAGAACTACGTAAGCAGTTTAACCAACTAGAGCAACGCCTTGACAGGCGTGTACAGTTCAACGAGTAGCATACTGAACTATCGAGCAAGCAAGCGAATTAGTAGTGCAAGCGAAGTAGTAGTGCAAGCGAAGCAGTAGTGCAAGCAAAGCAGTAGTGCAAGTGAAGCAGTAGTGCAAGCGAAACTCACGACTCAACGACCAGTGTGAACAGACCTTATGTTTCGATAATTACTGGCATGCAGGTACGCGCAGGAAAAACGTAGAAACAACTGAGACTAGTTCGAGCGTCTGTTATTCTATGTATTTTCAATAACCCGAATAACTAGTTGAGTCTGCTCCAAAAGGGACGGCATTAGCCGAGAGAGAATTCCCCAGAGGCTGAAAAGCAGTGCCACGGATGCATCCAACTTCTGCAGAAGTGTTGAGCTAACTTGTGTAGCTCCTTTCTCCTAACTCCAATGACTGGGGAGGTCGGATCTTTGCTCGTGGGGTGGTGGTTAACAACCTGTCCATTGGAGTTTTTGTACCGATCTGTCCTCTCCCTTGACAGACAACCAGAAGCGAACGGGTGCGTTAGGGGTTGCTTAACTAACGACCCATTCTATGTTGTGGTCTTTAAACCACTCGAGCATCTTGCCTGTGAAGGCGAATGTGAGGCCATTTATGTGATTACAGCATTTTGCATTTAGCGTTGTTCGAGGTCGCATGACCGTCTCATCCGATCATCGCAATACTAGACGTGTCGTGCATGACTACAAGTACTCTAGGATAAAGGGGGTATAGCTCCTCAATAGAAGCCTCAACAGGAGTGTTTCACAAAGATGTAAAGTTTATCAACTTTACTTTATCTTTTGAAACAGCAGTACCTTGTGCCAACATTATGCATGTGATTATCTCGAATCACATCCGCTATCGGGGTATCTACATGTCTCGCATGACTCGATACCGACCTCGATAGATGGGATACAGGTTTCTCAATAGAACACCCACTAAGAAGTTCGCTCGAACCCCCAATTCGGGATCACCCGAGATATGCCAAAAAGGGCGAGCAGAACTGGCCAGTCACATCCTTCCAAATGTTTTAATTTTGGAGTAGCCTTTGATGCTTTTGCACAACTCCCTAAAATCTCAAGTCGACTCTGCCGGACTGCACACACGAAGAGCCAGGATCCTTGCGAGGTATCCCTCTCCTTAGACGAGGATGTGTCGCTCGCTCCCGACTGAACTCTTGTCGCAAGGGGGAGAGGGGTAAATGCCCCTTGCATCCTCAACGAGGATGCCTTTAAGGCATACGCAAAGAGCAAGAACCTGCACGTCATCTGCAATAGCAAGGCAGTAACAACACATGCAAAAGCAAGAGCCTGGCGCAAAGCGCGACGGCAAAGTAAAGACTGTAAACAGGAGTGCAGCGCAAACCCTCGGCACAACGCGCAACAACAAGTAAAGACTGTAAACAGGAGTGCAGCGCAAAACCTTTGCGCGATGCGCGACGACAAAGTAAAGACCGTAAGCAGGAGTGCAACGCAAAACCTTTGCGCGGTGCGCGAGGGCAAAGTAAAGGACAAGGATCGCGAAACCGCATCCTTGAATTAAATGCGTACTTGTATAAATATATATGATATATATATGCATATATATTTATTTAATTGTCCTTTTTAGTTAATTGAACTCAATTCAATTGTCCAAGTCTTCTGTGCAATCTTCCCCTACCTTTGAGAGTTGCAAGCTTGCTGTCGTCCGTAGATGTACGCGATTGGCGGCTCGGGTCGCGGAGCGGAAGCGGGATCCGTCGTACGAGCTGCAAAAGTAACGATCTTAGCAAGCTACCACAAAAAATAGAAGGTCAGGGGCACTGTCGTCGTCCTGACGTAAAGGAAGCAAAGGCAGGGGCATCGTGCGTATGCACACCTGCTATAAGCGCAAGGAGCAGGGGCAAGGCCACGAGCCCCTGCTGACATGCTGTCAGCAAACAACGGGGAGGCAGGGGGGGTGCTCCCCTGCCCTCCGAAAGCAAGGGTAGGCAGGGTTGTGCCCCTGCCTGCTGAATACACGTAAACAAGCAGGGGCGAAGCCCCTGCCTGACGCCCGAGAAGAGGGAGCAGGGAGGGGCTCAGCCCCTCCTGCATGCTACGAAGGTAGGGAGGGTCGAGCCCTCCCCTACGAAGATCTAAGGCAGGGAGGGCTCGAGCCTCTCCCCACGATAAATAGAGGCAGGGAGGGTCAGACCCTCCCCTGCGCACCCAAATAGGGGAACCGAAAAAGGGGCAGGGGCCTTCAGCCCCTGCTGCAACAATAAAAAGGGTAGGGGCCGATGGCCCCTGCTAGGAAAATTAGCAGAGAGAGAGAGAAACGCAAGAGCCCCCCTGCTGCCTTTGGAAGAGGAGACAACGAGGGGTGCTCGACACCACCCTCTGGGGACACCCAGAGCGAGAGGCAAGGGGGGGAGTCCCCATATCGGTCGACCCCAAAAGAGAGAGACAAGGGGGGGAAATCCCCCTGCCGACGAGAGGCGACGACAGGGGCTCAGCCCCCCTGTCAGTTGACCCCAAACAGAGAGAGGCAAGGGGGAAATCCCCCTGCCAACGAGGGGCGACGACAGGGGCTCAGCCCCCCTGTCAGTCGACCCCAAACAGAGAGAGGCAAGGGGGAAATCCCCCTGCCAACGAGGGGCGACGACAAGGGCTCAGCACCCCTGTCAGTCGACCCCAAACAGAGAGAGGCAAGGGGGAAATCCCCCTGCCAACGAGGGGCGACGACAGGGGCTCAACACCCCTGTCAGTCGACACCAAACAGAGAGAGGCAAGGGGGAAATCCCCCTGCCAACGAGGGGCGACGACAGGGGCTCAGCCCCCCCCCCCCTGTCAGTCGATCCCAAGAGAAAAGCAGGGGGTAACCCCCCTGTCGACGGGTGGCGAGGAAAACGAGAGGGGAAAAAGGGGGGAAATAGGGGAGAAGAGGCGTACCTAAGGCTGCCGGAAGGAGAGGGTCGTCGATGAGGTTGCTCGGCAACACAGAGGCCGACGAGGAGGGTCGCAGGTGGCGAGAGAGACCGAGAGGCGGTGAGGGGGAGAGACAACGAGGGGGAGAGAGTCGGGAGAGAGACAGCGAGGGGGGGGGGGTTCAATTGAAACCCCCTGCCTTGTTTTCTAAAGAAGGCTCGAGGGAGGCGGTGAGGCTGTGCCCGACCGCCTCTCCCTTTTGGATCCGGGTCGGGTCCAAGTCTGGATCCGACCCGGGTTGAATACTTTTTTTTTTCATTTATTACATTAACACCCCACAAGGTGGTGTTCCTATGTGCTAGATGTGTGGGAAACATGGGCATGTTGCAGCAATTTGTTTCCTGTGATTTAATGCATTTTTTCAACCACCAACTAGGCTCCTAAACCATAGAGGCAATTTTTAGAATGTTCATATGGGAGAACTACCCTTCCTTCCCATCTTCAGCTCCCACATATGCACTGTAATGAAATATGCGGAAATAAAGACAATGTCCTATAATGGACATTCACAAACAAGATGCAAAGAACAAGTCCGCAATGGATAAATACAAAAGCCAACAAGGGCTTGCTAGAAAGAGGAATCTTATAAAGCAAAAGGGATTGAAAAAGCTATACATTACAAGGGGGTCTACCCCTTTATTTATAGGCAAGAGAGTGAGAGTGGGAGAAAAAGGAGAGAGAGTGGGCATTGGGAGGCCCAACAAGGAGTCGTTGGGGGTCCAACGACTCTTAGTTGGGACCCCCCATGCAATATGCATTTAATGCATATTCAATAATAAAAAATAAGAAAAGGAAAAAGAAGAAAACAAAAAAGAAAAGGACTAAAATGCCCCTATTGGGCAAAATTACAGAATTACCCTTTATCGAGTATGATGGAGATTTAGTATATATATATATATATATATATATATATATACATGAGTACATATATTTTAACACCCTCCCTCAAGCTTTACGGGGACATGACCGAAAGCTTGTTGAGAAGAAACATAAAACGAGGGGCAGCAAGAGCTTTGGTGAAGAAGTCTGCCAACTGGTACTCAGATGTGACGTACGGCAAGGCTATGGTCCCTTTTAGATATTCATCACGAACATAGTGGCAGTCCATCTCAATATGTTTAGTATGCTCATGGAAGGTGTGGTTGCTTGCGATATAAATTGCACTTTTATTGTCACAACACATCTTCGAAGGTGTAGAGATGATTATGCCTATATCACTGAGATGAGTTCTAAGCCACACAAGTTTCGTGGTTGTGGTAGCCATTGCACGATATTCTGCTTCTGTTGAGGACAATGATACTGTGTTGCTTCTTGCATTTCCAAGAAATCATAGAGTCACCTAAGAATACACAGAAACCAGTAGTTGAGACTCTATCATTGGGATTTCCTCCCCAATCAGCATCAATATAAGCAATTAAATCAAGTGATTAAGAAGAAAGAAAAACTCCCTTAGTTATAGTATTTTTAATATATTTGATGATTCTTAAGACTGCACTCATGTGCACGATTGTAGGTGCATGTTGAAACTGACTGACAGAGTGAACTGTATGAGCTATGTCTGACCGCGTGATGAATAAGTATGTCAGAGACCCAACAAGTTGGCGGTAGGGAGTGGGATTTTCAAGAAGAGTTTCATCTTCTAATTTCAGCTTGGCATTGATAACTTCAGGAGTTTCAGTTTTCTTGTCATTTGTGATGCCAGACTTTAGACAAATGTCAGCCTCAAGTTTCATCTGAGAAAGAATGTATCCCCGAGGAGAGTACGCTACTTCAATACCTAAAAAATATCTTAAGAAACCAAGCTCAAACATGTCAAAGTTTTCTTTCAGAACTTTCTTAATATCATTAATTCCTTGCTCATCACTTCCAGTGATGATCATATCATCAGCATAAAGCAAGAGA
Source organism: Nuphar pumila (assembly GCF_984573655.1). Taxonomy (NCBI): domain Eukaryota; kingdom Viridiplantae; phylum Streptophyta; class Magnoliopsida; order Nymphaeales; family Nymphaeaceae; genus Nuphar; species Nuphar pumila. The sequence goes on along the minus strand of NC_143251.1, from coordinate 119,291,070 downwards.
ATAACTACAGAAGACCCTGCACTTTTCACAAATAAAGCAGTGTCAGTATAGCAAGAGCGAAAATTTAAACTTGACATTGCATTACTAAATTTATCATGCCAAGCCTTTGGAGCTTGCTTTAATCCATATAAGGCTTTGTTAAGTTTAAGAATTTTATCATTTCCAATACATACTCCTGGCTGAGGGTTCATATAAACCTCTTCATTTAGTTCTCCATTTAAAAATGCATTATTAATATCTAATTGATAGATAGGCCATTTTTTAACCGAAGCAACAACAATGAGAGTCCTAACACTGGTCATCCTAGCTACGGGAGCGAAAGTTTTCTCATAGTCGATACCGTATTCTTGAACATATCCTTTTGCTACTAGTCGAGCTTTATAGTGTTCAAATGACCCATCGCTCTTAGTTTTGACTTTATAGACCCATCTACATCCAATCGATTTCTTTCCAGTGGGCAATGAGGTTATTTCACAAGTTTTTGCTTTTTCAAGAGCACTAAGTTTCACGTTCATGGCTTCCACTCACTGGGGAATATTTTTGGCTTCATTATAGTGAGATGGTTCATGGAATGAGTGTAGCGCAATTAGACATGTCCTATATTTTGGTGTTAGAGACTCATAGGAGACAAACCTGTTAGGAGGATTGGAGACTCGACCGGATCTTCTCAAGGAGGTTTCTTCTATGTTGGACCCTTGGGAGTATTTTTCTAAAGCGTTTATGGGAACTTGTTGACCACGTCGTGCATAGGTTTGAATTGGTCTACTATGTGAGGATAAGAATGAGACCAATGGGGATTCCAAATCCATTGGAACCATGTCGTTATCCCAACTAGGGGAAGCCCTACAACCGCTTCTCAAGGGATCATCTTCTTTCATTTCAGGTGTTGCAGTCTCCTCTTCTTCTCCTCTATATAAGATTTGTTGGCTCTTGGACTCTGGTGCATCTTTCCATGTGATCCTCAATGATTTTTTACTTTCTGAATATAGAATTAATTCAAGTAGATTTAATATTTTCACTGCCAGTGGTTCCTCTCTTAACAAAAAAGGGATTGGAGATTACAAAAACTCTTTAAATTTTTGAGAAATTTTCAAATGCCCCCTGAACTTTTCAGTCTAATTCATGCACACTCCAAAAGTTTGAAAGTTTGCAAATTCACATCAAAGTTTTTACTTGGGTTAATCAAATTGCCCCAATTATGAATTAATATTGGGTTGATCTTGGGTTAACACTAACTCATGTTTTGAAGTTACCATTTTACCCCTACAACTCATGAGAAAAAAAAATACTAATTTATCCTTATTTTATAAGTTTGACTGTAAGGTTGTCAATATAATGTATTTAATGTAAAAAATAATTAATGTTTGCAATAATGCTTGAACTGGTAACCTAAAACATGATGTTAGCCACTATACCAGATACTTATTTGTTAACAATTTCTAGAAAAAAATCATATAACCATGTATAAATTCCAGCAAGACAATCAAACAATAATGACCTGAACCACTGATAGCACATTCATGTCCGTGTTTGTTATGCTTGATCATGACTTGGCAAAACCTGGACCAAACAATTTATTATTTTATAGGGTTTAGGTAGATTTCGATGAGTCAGATACCAGACCCATTGACAACCCTAAAACTATTAACATAACAATGACTGAACCCACTAATAGCACAACCAATTCTACATTTGGAAACTTGAAACTTTATGCATACCAAATGCGGACTCGGTTGTACTATTAGTGGGTTGGGTCATTGGTGGATTAATTGGTTTGCTGTAATTTACATAGTTATATAAATTTTTTTGTTTGAATTGTCAACATTTGCGTATTTGGTATAGTGGCTATGTAAAACCCACGCGATTTTTTTTTTATTATCGGACCCGGGCTCGTTCTCGTTAGGGTTTTAAAACCCGACGCAGGGGGAGGATTTGTTTAAAAACAAACCCTCTCTCCTGTGCGCCGCACCCCCCACCCGTGCTGCTCCACCCACTCGACAGGATAAGAGGAAACCCTTGAGGGTTTCCCCGAATTTCGGCCCTCTCCGAGCTCTTTAAGAGCATCGCAGGAGGGGAGGATGGACGCACCTCCTTACTGTGTTTCCCGATGATCGCCGACCTCCCCCTCGCTCCCTTTTCCCTCATCTGCCTGTCGAAGCCTGACACTGGTGGCTTCCCCCGTGCCGCTTCACTCCTCTCATCTCCTTGTGAGCTCCGACGGCATTGTAGTCGATCTAGGGTTCCTTCCAGCGAGCTCCCCTCCGACAAGTTGTTGCCAACGACTGTGCCATCTCCCTCAGGTAACCCGATCTCTCTCCCTCTTTCGTTCCCTCGCTTTTCTCCCCTCTCTCTGGGATCTATCTGGCAACAACGTCGTCGATCTCCTTGCACCCTCCCCGACCTCCCCCTCGCTCCCTCACTTCACCAAAGCTTTGAAATCATACAATTATCAGAGTCTAAATAGTACTTCAGCGGAAAATGATATTTTTAAAACAACAAGTCGATGGACCTTGAGCGCATTACAGCGTAAACTTTCCTTTACCGAATTCTGCACAACTATTGAAATCAAATGGTTTTAAAATGCAATTTCAATGATTGAGAATTTGTTTGTTGAAACCAAGAAGAAGTTTACTAAAACAGTTTTAGTAACTCAAGGTTTAATAAAAAGAGAAATTTTGAAATACACTTTATACCAAATTTACCAACATGTCCTCAGGAGCGAAACGTCACGGAAAGAGCTCTATCTTGATCTCATCACGCCATCGTGCCATCGCAGACTGTATTACCTATCCATTACCTGCCCATAAAATGGGTCAGTTTCACTAAAAATTGGTAGGTGCACAGACAAGACAATATAGAACATAATTAAGCAGAATAATTTAATATGTCAAGTAGACAAGCAATTAAATAGCAATTTGCTTTCAGCAGAGTCATGAAGCAAACTATCATGAGCACGATGCTAAAATTATTACAAGCATTTTACTGGCACAAGTAGGCTAACTATTACAAACAAGGAACTACATAAGCAATTTAACTAGCAAAATACAATGATACATCAACCACACACAATTTCATAAGTATTTAACCCGTTGCACACTATAACCTTCATACGTGCATAATTCAACAAATTGTGTGATCGAATTTAAATTATGTTTTGATATTAACTGGCCAAGTGGGTACGCACAAGACACGACTCTAGAAACAGCCTAAACTGATCAGGGGCTTTATTATGCTGTGTATTTTATGATAACCCGGATAGCTGACTGAGTCCGCACCTAAGGGGACGGTCGGTGACCAAAAGAGAAATCCCCAAAGCAGCATAAACAATGGATGCATCCTGAACATGGAGGGCTACCACCTAGGATAATTATGGTAGTCTTCTTCCCCTAACTTCGATGATTGGGGAAGCCGAGTCTTTTGCTCGTAACTGTCATTAATGGCTTGTCCATTGAAGTTTTTGTACCTTCCCGTCCTCTCTCCTGACAGGAGTCAGCGGTTCGAATGAGTACATCAAGGGTAGTTAACTAAAGACCCATTCTACATACTCTGGTCTTTCGACCCAACTCGAGTATCTTGCCGGTGAAAGCGGAATCATCACCTATTTAGGTGATCACAACATTTTGTTATTTGCACTCATCGAGGTTGCCACAACCTACTCATCCAATCATCGCAACGTAAGAAGACGTACTTGTCAAAAAGTATGGTCGTACTTGTCAAAAGTACGACTACGATGAAAGAGATATGGTTTCACCAAAGAAACCCCAACAGATATTATCTGCAAAAGAAGTAACACAACACAATTTGACAAGATAAGTCTTGAATTCATTTCAACAATATTTTGCATATTTCATGATACAAGGTCGTCTCAGATCTCTCGTCCGATCAAGAAAGTACTTAACATGTCGTGCATGTCTAAAAGTACGCTACACTGAAAAAGGGAGGTGCGTAGGATTCTAAGGAACACCCAACACACAACTTCATAACGATCCAAAGAATATAGGAGTGCTCATTTGGCACGATTCATCCTTGAAAGCCATAATGTCACATTGAGTCATTCACACAAAGCACAACACTATCAATCTTGCATCCAAAATTTATCTTAGTTTTGACATGCGACGCTAGATTGATAAATGAAGAATGGGTCCTTCAACAGAACCCCACTCATTCATAGGCTCATGCCCCTGATCGGGGTTATTCGAATTGGGTCGCAACTCGAATCGGGGTTATAAAACATTTCTCCCAAGTGTGGACTTGGGAGGGCCTAAATGTGACTTCGCAATCCTGCGAGACTTAAAACTTAACTTTGCAAAAGCTGTGCAATTTGAAGAGCACTGGGTTGGCAGAAGGGAACTCGCTTTTAAAGAACTGCAATGCACAAGCACAACTTCTAGTGTTTTGAAAACAAGTGTTATCAGGATAGGCACAAGACTACGTTTATGTAAGTACATATTTACCATAAATGTGAGCATATGCAGGTTATAACATGACAACAAGCAACTCTCGACTTGCGATGCCGCACATCGAGGGAAAAGCACATAAGTAATACACGAGGTACCAAAACCATACCTTGGCCACTTAGATAGGCAAACACATAAGGTCATAAGTAATACATGAGACACGAAGTCGTACCTCATTCAAAGGAAACATGCAGGCAAAAATATATGCAAGCAAACAAGAGCATAGGTATTGCACGAAGTACGAAACTACACTTCAAACTCATAAGCAACTATGCAAAATAATGATCGAAGAATGAAATTGTACCTCGACCCATGAGCATACAAACAAGATAATGCGCAATGCAGAGACAATATAACTCTAAGCATATCTAGCATAGGCATCTTAATTATTTCAACTTAAATAGGTTCATCTATTGCCCTTTGTGCAACTTTATCCTACCTCGGAATGTTATGAGGTTGCGTCGCTGCGAGCGTTTGAGAGTATAGGCGATGCGGGGGCTCGGGTCGCGGGGTACGAGTGGAATCTGTCGCGGAATCTGCAGGAAACCCAATGTTAGTATGAAAGTGACCAAAGAAGAGGCATGGAGCAAGAGTGTTTCCCTGCTCGCCGACCGTCCGCCCTGCCCATAAGAGAGAGTGCCAAAGCACCCATCTGCTAAAACAGGAAAAGATCGGAGGGAGATCGGCCCCTGCCAGGAAAACTAATAAGAGGCAGGGGTGGGGCCTTCCGCCAAGCAACACAGGAATAGCAGGGGAGCCTCGCCCCCTGCCGTGAGCCTAAAGGAAACAGGGACAGGCCCTCCCCCATCGAAAATGAACAAGGGCAGGAGAGGGAGACAGAGAGGGGCAAGGCATCACCCCTGGCGACCAAGCCAAAGGCGACAGGGGCCTTGCCCCTGTCTGCTGATGAAAGACACAAAGGGCAGGGGCGAAGCCCCTGTCGAGAAGGTAAAGGTGGCAGGGGCTTGGCCCCTGTCGGTCTGCCGAAAAGAGGCGACAGGGCCATCGCCCTGTCGACCTGTTAGAGGAAACAGAGGTAGCAGGGGATCGGCCCCTGCCGAGCTATCGAAAGAATGGCCCAAGCGACAGGGGTTCGGCCCCTGCCAGCCTGTCGGAGGGCGAGTGAAAAAGAAATCTCGGCGACAGTGGCGACACTCCAGCAATGCAGAGGAGAGAAGGGGTGAGAGAGATCGGGTTACCTGAGGGTGATGGCACGGTCGCCGGCAACGGCTTGCCGGAGGGGAGAGGGTTGCGGCTCATGAGGGGGGAAAGGACAGGGAGGCTGTCACCCTAAGGTGGTCGCCGGTGACGGCGATGGCTGGGATATACCACCGAGAGGGAAGAGACGGTGGCCAACGACAGGTGGTTGCCTGCGTTGGTCCTGGCAAACAAAAGAAGAGGGTGGAAGGAATGGAGCAGCAACGAAGATGGGGGTTCTCGCGGTCGTTAAGGCGTCTGCCAAACACAGGGAGGAAGAAGACCGAGGGGATGGAGGGCATACTTGGAAGAGGAGGGGCGTCGTTGCTGATGTCAGGCTCCCTTGCGAGGTCGCCGGTGATGGCGATTGGAAAAAGGAGGCAGCAACGTTGGGGCTTGCTGGAAATCGCAATGAGATAGAGAGAGACGTCGGGAGGAGAGGAGGAGGAGGATAAGAAGGGGGCATGTCCACCCTCCCCTCCTGGGATGCTCTTAAAGAGCTCGGGGGCGATCTTCGGGGGAAACCCTAAAGGGGTTTCCTTATCCTGCCGAGGGGGTGGAGCAGCGTGGGCAGGGCGCGGCACACATGGGAGGGTTTTGTTTTAAAACCCTCACACTGCATCGGGTTTTAAAACCCCAACGAGAACGGGCCCGAGTGTGATTTTTTTTTATGTGGGTTTTATAATTCATGTATCATTTTAAACGGTAGGTCCTACAGTCAAACTTCTAAAATAAGGATAAATTAGTAATTTTATCTCATATATAAGGGTAAAATGGTAATTTCAAAACATGAGTTATTGTTAACCCAAGAACAACTCAACGTTAATTCATGATTGAGGCAATTTGATTAACCCAAGTAAAAACTTTGGTGTGAATTTGCAAACTTTTAAACTTTTGGTGTGCGCATGAATTAGACTGAAAAGTTTGGGGGGTATTTGAAAATTTCCATAATTTTTTTATACCTAAAATTAATTTTTTTCTAAAACTCAATTTAAATCGTATTTTTGTTTCTCAAATAGCCGATGATGATTGTAGAATCTCCTTTTTATCAGACCAATGCTTGGTGCAAGATCTCCAGTCCAAGATGTGGGAAGACTATAGAGAAGGAGATCTTTACTACATGGATCAATTGATTACTCCTAAAAATACTTTTTTTTACAATGTACAAAATTTGAATATTTTTTTGTAGCATCAAAGACTAGGTTATCCTAGCATATCTAAATCATCCAATGCACTTCATTTGAGAAAATTTTTATTGCACTGATTCTATCATTGAGAAAATGAAGGCGCTATTCATTTCTATGAGAGGACTTTTTTGCTACTAAACCACTTGAATTAATACGTTCGGATGTATGGGCATCATAACCTATTGTATCTAAGGGTGGTTATTTATGTAACACAGATGCGTTAAAAAGGTCATCGCACCCGTGTCGATGCGACGCAGCGATTGTGCGAGTGTGGGTGCGGTACCCAGTGTGGAAAATATTAAAATTTGCCACTCTGAGTGTGGTTAACCCACACCTAGGGTTATATTTTTTCAAAATGGACTCGGTCAACTTTGATCGAGTCCATTTTGGTCCAATTTAAATAAAATGAAATTTGGGTGGGGTGGGTAGGGGAGTGTTTAGGGCAAGATCACACCACCCCTCAACCCAGACACCTCCTCTCCTCCTCCTTTTCCAACAGTGATGGTAATGAGGTGAAATAGGTACGCCTTTGTCTCTCTTTTTGTTCCTCCTCTTCTCTTTCTTCTTCCTTCTCCTCCTCCTCTCTTTCTTCTTCACCTCCTCCTCCTCTCTTTCTTCTTTTTATTCCTTCTCTTCCTCCTCCTCCGCCTCCTCCTCTATTTCTTTTTCTTCCTTATCCTCCCCTCATTGGCACAATGGCCAAACCCAGGCCTGTTGGGTTCAACTCTAGTGAACTCAGGCCTAGGTTCACCTGAACCAAACCCAAGCTTGGGTTGGGTTCTGAGTTTGACCAACTTTTGTTTTTTATGAATTTTATTTTATAATGTAAACCCAGAGGAGTATGACTTGGAGGGGGAGCATGATTTTAACATTATAAACATGAACTTAATTGATCCTATTATTCCTTCTTATAATGAATTTGATGATGAAGTAGAAAATTATTAGGATCATTACCTCATTGTCATATAGATTGTGTGTGATATACTTTTGGTATGCAATTATGCATTGTTTACTTCTTTTATTAGTATAATTTACTTCTTTTCTGCTTGACTTGTTTGATTGTTTTTTGTTTTCTTAATTCACTTAGCGTAACCATAATATATTTAAGTTGATTTAATTCCGGTGTTAGTTTTTATTGATGAGAAATAACAATTGTAGATTGTTAATTTGATTTATTTCATGAATTTATGATATGGTAATTGTTTTTATTTCATTAGTGTCAACTTAAAATTGTTGAAATATATATATACCCTTCTCGCACCCCTGCACCCAAGTTTTTTTAAAGTGCTATATCCGCACTAGTATTCGTACCCGCATATATGTGACATAGGTGGTTATGCTTATTATGTGATCTTTGTAGGTGACTATTCTCGATACACATGGATTTATCTTCTTAGGCACAAAAATGAAGTGTTCGGAATTTTCCAAATTTTTCATATTCTAGTCAAAAACTTATTTAAAAACAATATAGCTACCTTTTGCTTTGATTTAGGGGGAGAGTTTATGCCAAATGATTTAAAAAAGTATTTAAAAATTAATGGTTTTGTACGCCAAAGATTTTATGCTTACATCCCTCAATAAAATGGATTATCAGAAAGAAAACATAGGCATATAATAAAAACTACTAGAGCCATTGTGAGCTCCTCAATAGCAACGGCTATATTTATAGTCGTTGGGATGCTCGTAACATCTCTATGAGCCCTTCTTTGTGTATATGAAGGGGTGTTCCCCCCTTGTTGTGTAATGCTTTCTCAGGCATATTAGTTCTCAATAAATCTTATACTTTTTACTTGTGTTCTAAGCCCCTAAGTAGCTTGTGTGCATGTGTTCTTTTATTGACCCATAAGTGGTCTTTGTTGTGTATGTTCTTGTACTCTTGCAAGCCCATAAGAGGCACCCACTTGTATTCTTTTTCCTTTTTCATTACAAACCAGACCTATATATATGTATGTATGTGTGTATATTCGTGCAGGTCGGGCTGGGCGTAGGCCCAGTTCAGGTCAGGCCCTAGTTCAAACAGCAGGCCAAAGCCCAGCCCAGATGGGCCAGGCTATGGGCTACCCGTGGGCTGTCCGGCCAGTTTTCCGTCCCTAACTAGAAGTATACAGAGAGAGACCGGGATTTGCAAGAAACCGCAAACAACAGTTAGAGGTGATGGCTTCGGTTCAACTATGTGCCTAAGACATGAATACATGTTTGAACATTATATATTTCAAGCATACAAGCGGGAAGGAGGCTTTAATGTCCGACTCCCTGGTCAAGGAAATAAACTAATACACCCAGTCTACAAGAAGCAGATGCAAAGAGGTCATCAATTGTCATAAAGAATTAGGGTTTCAGAGCTCAAGCAAATATTCACTTCATTTATATCCAAATGTGGGATACAAATTATTTATATGTAGCAAATAAAAGTAATGATTTTCTGTCTCATGAAGAGTAAAATAAATTATATCATTTCCCCTACTCTATCTGATGCAAATGGACACTGTACTTTTAACAGGTGAAATAGCTTTGATTCAGTTGATGAAATGTCATGGCATGTTTGGTGGTTGTCTCGATGCTGTGTCTAGTTGACAAGGGCCATGCACACCAAATGAAATGTGATATAAATATTGCCAGTTCCCATGAATATGCTTTCGATTCACGAATGAACTCCATTGCTAGACTGTGATATGTTGTTCTAACATCAACAGTATTTTGTCAATCTTTCTGATGCTTCTGTATATAAGGTCATCTATTATCTTTCACATTCTTCTGTAGGCAGTTTGGTTGACCTTGTATTATTATCAAGAAAAAATAGATTTGTTATCTTCTATATCTTGCCTAAACCAGGATTTTTTTTTCAATAAAAATGTGTTGTGCTGAAAGATTTTTACTGTATCAGTACACTTTTTTTCTTAGCTCACTGCAATTTTTGTTGATTCAATGGTATATGTACCTGTTAGCTTCTGTTATTTTACTTTTTGTCGATATCTCCATGCAGGTGATTAACATTCTTTTGCATGGGTTTGTATTTAAGGTTTCTCACTGTATTCTTTTGTGCATCATGCACTTCGTATCAAGTTATGTGTCACTGTGTTTTGTTACATAAAAGGAAGTTTTGCCTTGTATCCCTTTTCTTGAATAGTATTCTTATCCTTCTATATTTTGTTAATGTCAATGATGTATTAACATAGATATTATTCTTGATTTTCTATGCTCTTATCCTACAATTTTGTCACATTCATTGCTGGTATAATGTTACTTCTATCCCAACTACCATAGAGAATGTATGCTTGACATATAAAGAATGCATTATTTCATTACCCTCAATGTATCTGCCTTGGAACTCCAGGGATTCAATGCAACATTGACAGCACCAGTGGATACTCCAGGAAGAAGTGGCGCTGATCAAATTAAAGAGATGGAACTTACGTTGCACCCAGATTTAAAAGAACCTCTTACAATTCTGTGTGCTGATCCAAAGACGATAATTGTTGTTATTAGTGGAAGTGATAGGAACATACTAGATGAGGTGTTCCCATAAGTTATTGTTTATCTCTTTTAATCTGGATTGTTGCTACTTCAGATACTAATAATTGCTTCCACAGAATTTCAGGGACTATAACATGTGGCTGGCTGCTGAAAATGGGGTGTTCTTGCGCCTTACGAAAGGAGAATGGATGACTACAATGCCCGAGCACCTAAACATGGACTGGGTTGAGAGTGTACAGGTGCACTAAAGATCACTTCTAAAGGCTTCTAATTTATAGAAGTCTTATCTTCTACATTATGATGTGCTTGTCTACTGATATCATGTTTTTCTCTGTTTTCTCTGTGAAGGATGTTTTTGATTATTTCACAGAAAGAACACCTCGATCTTATGTTGAAGTTCGTGAAACTTCTCTGGTATGGAATTACAAGTTTGCTGGTAGGTTCAAAAATGCCTCTTGTTTGTTTGGTGGCATTTTTCATATATTATATAGGGTTGAGGACTCATCTTTTTCCGGATCTAGATGTTGAATTTGGAAGGATTCAAGCAAGGGATATGCTGCAGCATCTATGGACTGGACCTATTTCAAATGCAGCTGTAGATGTCGTCCAAGGTGGCCGGTCTGTTGAGGTCCGCTCTGTTGGTGTTTCAAAGGTGTGAAGCATTCATCTATAACTGCGCAACATGGTTCTATTTTGATTTCCTGTTGAATTGCATTTAATTGAAATCATAGCTTTTTGATGAAAGTGACAACATAAACCCTATTTTTTATATAGGCATACAAATCCCTATTTTTGGGAGATTGTTAGTTATGGGTTTTGTTCTTTTCTTTGCCGTAATGCTAATAAATTGGATTTATGTTTTTAATAAAATCAGTTTTTAAGACTTCCAAGGTAAAGAGAAGGGAAATTTGATATTGTATAACCTTTTTCTGATCGAGTCCAGCTGTATGCATGATTCTATTTGGTTATGTTTTAGACTGGCTGTCGTGATTCTAGAACAGCTTGAGAAAATGCGTCAATCTTGCACTACATAATATCACTCTTTCTCTATGTCACAGGGACTCTTCAACTAGGTGCCGTACCCGCACCCGATGTGGTCAACCTGACCCTCGGTGCAGTCAACGCACCCAGGATCATTTATGTCCAACTTTTGGACTTTATATATATATATATATATATATATATATATATATATATATATATATATAATTTTTTATATTTTTGCCGCACCCCCGCACCCGCACCCGCACCCATGTGACATAGCTCTTTCTTATTGTTTTCTCTTCGGAAAAATAGAAAATATGCTGGCAGAATAGTGGAAATGCCTTGAAAGTTGCTAGTCGTTTGTGCAACCATGTCATTTTTATCGATTTATCTTTTTCTTTTTCTTTTCTTTTTTCTTCTTTTTTCTCAAGGATCTCATATCCATACAGGGTGCTGCAATTGACCGAATCTTGGGAGAAATAGTTCATAGCAAATGTTTGGCAACACCAATTGACTACGTTCTGTGCATTGGTCACTTCTTGGGGAAGGTACTCCAGGATCAGCTTTGTTGAGTTACTTTGCACAAATGCATGCTTGGATTATGCACTCAGATGGCTGACCACTTCCATCCTATTTGTGTTTTATTTTATCTTTTTCATTGTCAGTGCACCTCATTTTTCTGTCTTACACTAGCCCGACCATCCTCTTACATTGTTGGAGGCTGCAAACTGTTACTTGAGTCTTTAGCTTCTATTTATGGGTGTCTGGTTTTATGTTATAAATAGCTTTAAGAGCACTGCTTTGCTTATCTTAGTTTCTTCAAGTTGAGTTCCTCATGAGACAACCAACAGATCAAGCTGGTCTACTTGGATGCCCCTGCCTGGTGTGTCAAGCCCCTTTGTTGAGTTGCCTGATGCTTACCTTGGTTGAGTATCTTAACCTGATGTTATTCTAAAGTTCAATTTCTCTTGCCAAGGTTGTATAAGACAGTGTGACTTGACCCAGACTGCCTAAGTAGGGTGCCTTGATTGGTCTTGCCTCTTCAAGTCGTGTCAGCACTTGGTGAATTCTGACATTCCTTAGCATAATTCTCAATCACCATTTACGCTGAAAATACTTATGATTGGTCTTTCCCACCAGATAAACATTAATAATTAAATAACAAAGCAAATTAATGTTATGACCCATTCTCAGGATGAAGATCTATACTTTCTTTGCTAACTAGCACACAGTAACTAATTCTCAGGATGAAGACATCTACACTTTCTTTGAGCCAGAGTTACCAAGTGATGCACCGGGAATGACAAGAGGGAAGGTGTTGGAATCTGTCAAATCATTTCCGGAACGACGATCATTGCACACAACTTATTCTGGAAAACCTAGTGGAAAGTTGGTGCATAGCCGGACGCGGAGGTCGTCATCATTCTCAGAGAAGAGAACATTGGGTATCAGTAGTGGCAGCTATAGACGCCCTCAAGAGAATGTTGCTTGGCATGAAGGTTCATCTGTGCTCGATCTCCAGGGCGAAAACTACTTCTCTTGTGCAGTTGGCAGGAAATGCTCTACTGCACGTTACCTGCTTAATTCCTTGGAGGAAGTCGTCTCTTTTCTGAAGGAAATGGCAGAGGCAAGCAATCTTAGTGAAGGCTGATGATGGTGCTCAACTTTTCACTAACCTTTCTCCATTTTGCAGCTTGCTAGATGATCCAATGTAGAATATTGTTGATTGGTATTGACTGCTGAAATGTGGTCACACCAGATTGTACTTCACACTTTTATGTTTTACCCGTATTGTTGATTTTATTTGAGTTCTGGTCATCAATCCATCATTTTTCATTGCATATCCTGCAGCTGCACTATGTTCTGTATTTGATTGCCGGAAAACGATGTTAGTCATGGAACCTTTGCTGAATAGGCCATATGGCTCCACTCATTTGGTTAGGGCAACTTGTGAACATCGTGAGTTTGAAACCCACAGCCACAAGGTCTAAACTGGGTGTAGGTGTATTCTCGGTGGGCAGGGAACCTGGAGGCCAGCCAATGTGCGGTTAGTTATGTGGGAGAGTTTTTCCTAGGATGTATCCTACTCATTCCTAGAATTTATGTCCAAATTAAAGAATGAAACTTCGACTACAGAGCTTGTCCTATAAAAGCTAATTGACTCCCCCTTGATCCAGGAAATCTTGGCTATTGAGTGTTGCCAAACGTGTAGATGACCCATGCTCATTTTGATCATCTTGCGAGTGGGTCTCCCGTAGTAGACGTGTAAACGGTATCGATAAGTGGATTCTCACCTACTCATACCTTTCCAAATAGATCAGCCAACATAGGTGGACTTGGCATGCCCATTTAGTATAAATCATGTTTTCCATTTGACAAATTGTTCCAGAAAAATTCTTGAATATATTTTGGTGGAACATGTACCTTTCATAGTGGTTTCTTTTCTATCAATTGGTTGTGGATTTGCAATCAAAATTAATTTCTGTCAATCATATAAATCATTGAATTACACACAAATATGTATTTTTAAAAATCTAGTTGTCTTATAAACATGTTTCACAGGTACCTGACAAACTAATCCAACAATTGCAAAATTCAAACCAGTTGAAATGAATATTGGTAAATTTAGCAACATGCAACTACTCAATTACATCTATGGATAGTAGACATTCAACTAATTGAAATAATTAAATATTTTAATTAGTCATATTAGATACTTGCACTTTTTAACATATATATATATATATATAATAATTTAATCAAAATGTAAAATTAACAATGACTACAAAATAACAAATAAATAAAGTACTTGTCCACGAGCACCACCTTCTTTACTGTAACCTCTTCTTTAGATCATGAATTTTCTCCTTCGCTACATGTACCTCGAACTCCTAAGGAGCGTCCACATTAATCTCAATCTTAGGGTTTATCCGCCTCTTGGTGAGGTACTTTCCCTCTCTCCATCAGTGCAGGTGGTGGCATCTTCAGCTTCATCTATTCGAGCATTGAGGTTAGCAACAACCTTAATGCAAACCAACAATTAACCACTAATCACCCTTTCCCTCCTTAGGTTTAATATTAGAATAATTTTCAAAAATTTGCTTAATTTTTTTTTTAAATTCTCAACCACGTACTTTATCTTAACTCGTTTCTAATGCACCCTAACACTCATTCCAATGGTTTTATTGCAGGTTGTCATCTTCATGTTAATAAAGTATAAATCCAACTAACCTAAGTCCGCTTCAACGATTCAAATGACATCACAAATCATGGTTCCCACATCCCACTCATAATGCAGTGCATGATCTTTCACTAAGCATTTGCTCTTTTAGTACTTACAGAGAAACTACCTCAGAATTAGAGACCTAGTTGTGCTGAAATTTGCCTGCCATACATAAAGTCGTTGTCTCGGTGTTCCCTTTTCTTCAGCCTACTAAGTTAGAATAAGATTTCTATGTTGGACATTATGGGTCCAACCCACAGTGTGACCCAAATTGACACCCATTAGTGGGACACGTTAGTGGCCACGTAATGGGGATATTGGGTGGGAGTTACGTGAATGTGGAGAAAACCATATTCACGTAACTGCCTAATCTCCCATTACATAAGGGGTTAGGGGCCATGAGGATGATGAGACATTCATAGCATTTACCCTGCCAAAATTCATAACAGGGTCCTGCTCACCGTTGACCTAAGGACTGGGCTCATAGTGGGCGTCGATCGGCTGAGGAGAAAGCCAAATTTCCTTCACGCACTATGGCAAATTCAGGTACGCTTCCTGTCAATGTTTGTTTTACAGGATTCACCAACATTCGGTTATGGGCCCACGTTGCACGCATTCAGCTGTGCGTGGTCGTGTAGGCCCTTTCGGTGTTTCACCCCGTTGTCTGAATTCTGGATTCTGCGACGGTATGTCACCGTGGGGTGACATCCTGGCAGACTGTCGCAAACATCACTGTTTGCGACAGAGGATGTTAATCATTTTTCTGGCAGACTGTTGTCGTGGGGCGACAACCTTCATCGGCAACTGTCGCCATGGGGGCGACATCTTTTTCTCGGCAGCAGTCGGGTCAGGCGAACCTCATTAAAAAAAACAGATTGATGTATACCTGTGGTCGTCGAGCTACAGAGAGGATCTGTCGTCACCGGGATCGCCGCTGGAGACGTCGCCAGAGATCCCCTGCACTGTCAGGTTGCAGGGTGGTCGACATATGCCGGAGGCGTTGCCGGGGTTGAGAACGCCCGATGGCCGACGTCTGGGGTTTGAAAACCCCCTTTTCTTTGCCCGGCGTTCCATCAGTCTGCAGTGGAGTTGCCGTCGCCAGGGCGTCTGCAGGAGATTCCAACTGGTAGCTGGTGCCGGCAATCGCACGCCGCCGTGGCGCGACGTTGTTTGCCGATGGGAAGGAGACGTGGGTCGCCGGAGGATTTTTTTTTTGGGCATCCTTAAACAACAACAGGATGAGTGGTGCCGGGGATGTCGTCGGATCGGACGATCGCCGTGGGGCGATATGCCGGCTGGATCGACCGTCAGACGCCAGTGATCTTGCCGGCGCTGCTGCACCAGCCGTGCCTTTTATTCCTCTGCTTCTTCAGCCATCGAATGGCAAAATCTCGCATCGTGAGCCAACATAGGTGGACTTGGCATGCCCATTTAGTCTAAATCATGTTTTCCATTTGACAATTTGTTCCAGAAAAATTCTTGAATATATTTTGGTGGAACATGTACCTTTCATTGTGGTTTCTTTTCTATCAATTGGTTGTGGATTTGCAACCAAAATTAATTTCTCTGTCAATCATATAAATAATTGAATTACACACAAATATGTATTTTTAAAAATCTAGTTATCTTATAAACATGTTTCACAGGTACCTGACAAACTAATCCAACAATTCCAAAATTCAAACCAGTTGAAATGAATATTGTTAAATTTAGCAACATTCAACTACTCAATTACATCTATGGATAGTAGACATTCAACTAATTGAAATAATTAAATAATTAAATTAGACATATTAGATACTTGCACTTTTTAACATATATATATAATAATTTAATCAAAATGTAAAATTAACAATGACTACAAAATAACAAATAAATAAAGTACCTGTCCACGAGCACCAGACCTTCTTTACTGTAACCCCTTCTTTAGATCATGCATTTTCTCCTTCGATACATGTACCTCGAACTCCTAAGGAGCGTCCACATTAATCTCAATCTTAGGGTTTATCCGCCTCTTGGTGAGGTACTTTCCCTCTCTCCATCTTCATCTCGCCACTGTCAGTGCAGGTGGTGGCATCTTCAGCTTCATCTATTCGAGCATTGAGGTTAGCAACAACCTTAATGCAAACCAACAATTTACCACTAATCACCCTCTCCCTCCTTAGGTTTAATATTAGAATAATTTTCAAAAATCTGCTTAATTTTTTTTTTAAATTCTCAACCACGTACTTTATCTTAACTCGTTTCTAACGCACCCTAACAATCATTCCAATGGTTTTATTGCAGGTTGTCATCTTCATGTTAATAAAGTATAAATCCAACTAACCTAAGTCCGCTTCAACGATTCAAATGACATCACAAATCATGGTTCCCACATCCCACTCATAATGCAGTGCATGATCTTTCACTAAGCATTTGCTCTTTTAGTACTTACAGAGAAACTACCTCTGAATTAGAGACCTAGTTGTGCTGAAATTTGCCTGCCATACATAAAGTCGTTGTCTCGGTGTTCCCTTTTCTTCAGCCTACTAAGTTAGAATAAGATTTCTATGTTGGACATTATGGGTTATGGGTCCAACCCACAGTGTGACCCAAATTGACACCCATTAGTGGGACACGTTAGTGGCCACGTAATGGGGATAGTGGGTGGGAGTTACGTGAATGTGGAGAAAACCATATTCACGTAACTGCCTAATCTCCCATTACATAAGGGGTTAGGGGCCATGAGGATGATGAGACATTCATAGCATTTACCCTGCCAAAATTTATAACAGAGTCCTGCTCACCGTCGACCTAAGGCATGGGCTCATTGTGGGCGTCGACCGGCTGAGGAGAAAGTCGAATTTCGTTCACGCACTATGGCAAATTCAGGTACGCTTCCTGTCAATGTTTGTTTTACAGGATTCACCAACATTGGGTTATGGGCCCATGTTGCACGCATTCAGCTGCGCGTGGTCGTGTAGGCCCTTTCGGTGTTTCACCCCGTTGTCTGAATTCTAGATTCTACGACGGTATGTCACCGTGGGGTGACATCCTGGCAGACTGTCGCAAACATCACTGTTTGTGACAGAGGATGTTAATCATTTTTCCGGCAGACTGTTGTCGTGGGGCGACAGCCTTCATCGGCAACTGTCGCCATGCGGAAGACATCTTTTTCCCAGCAGCAGTCGGCTCAGGCGAACCTCATTAAAAAAAATAGATTGATGTATACCTGTGGCCGTCGAGCTGCAGAGAGGATCTGTCGTCGCTGGGATCGCCGCTAGAGACATCGCCAAAGATCCCCTGCACTGTCAGGTTACAGGGTGGTCGGCATATGCCGGAGGTGTTGTCGGGGTTGAGAACGCCGGATGGCCGACGTCTGGGGCTTGAAAACGCCCTTTTCTTTGCCCGGCATTCCAGCAGGCTGCAGTGGAGTCGCCGTCGCCAGGGCGTCTGCAGGAGATTCCAACCGGTAGCTGGTGCCGGCAATCGCACGCCGCCGTGGTGCGACGTCGTTTGCCGATGGGAAGGAGACGTGGGTCGCCAGAGGATTTTTTTTTTTGGGCATCCTTAAACAACAATAGGATGAGTGGTGCCGGGGATGTCGTCGGATCGGACGACCGCCGTGGGGCGATATGCCGGTTCGATCGATCGTCAGACGCCAGTGATCTTGCCGGCGCTGCAGCACCAGCTGTGCCTTTTATTCCTCTGCTTCTTCAGCCATCGAATGGCAAAATCTCGCATCGTCAGCCAACATAGGTGGACTTGGCATGCCCATTTAGTCTAAATCATGTTTTCCATTTGACAATTTGTTCCAGAAAAAGTCTTGAATATATTTTGGTGGAACATGTACCTTTCATTGTGGTTTCTTTTCTATCAATTGGTTGTGGATTTGCAACCAAAATTAATTTCTCTGTCAATCATATAAATCATTGAATTACACACAAATATGTATTTTTAAAAATCTAGTTATCTTATAAACATGTTTCACAGGTACCTGACAAACTAATCCAACAATTCCAAAATTCAAACCAGTTGAAATGAATATTGTTAAATTTAGCAACATTCAACTACTCAATTACATCTATGGATAGTAGACATTCAACTAATTGAAATAATTAAATAATTAAATTAGACATATTAGATACTTGCACTTTTTAACATATATATATAATAATTTAATCAAAATGTAAAAATTAATAATGACTACAAAATAACAAATAAATAAAGTACCTGTCCACGAGCACCAGACCTTCTTTATTGTAACCTCTTCTGTAGATCATGCATTTTCTCCTTCGCTACATGTACCTCGAACTCCTAAGGAGCGTCCACATTAATCTCAATCTTAGGGTTTATCAGCCTCTTGGTGAGGTACTTTCCCTCTCTCTATCTTCATCTCGCCAGTGTCAGTGCAGGTGGTGGCATCTTCAGCTTCATCTATTCGAGCATTAAGGTTAGCAACAACCTTAATGCAAACCAACAATTTACCACTAATCACCCTCTCCCTCCTTAGGTTTAATATTAGAATAATTTTCAAAAATCTGCTTAATTTTTTTTTTAAATTCTCAACCACGTACTTTATCTTAACTCGTTTCTAACGCACCCTAACAATCATTCCAATGGTTTTATTGCAGGTTGTCATCTTCATGTTAATAAAGTATAAATCCAACTAACCTAAGTCCGCTTCAATGATTCAAATGACATCACAAATCATGGTTCCCACATCCCACTCATAATGCAGTGCATGATCTTTCACTAAGCATTTGCTCTTTTAGTACTTACAGAGAAACTACCTCTGAATTAGAGACCTAGTTGTGCTGAAATTTGCCTGCCATACATAAAGTCGTTGTCTCGGTGTTCCCTTTTCTTCAGCCTACTAAGTTTGAATAAGATTTCTATGTTGGACATTATGGGTTATGGGTCCAACCCACAGTGTGACCCAAATTGACACCCATTAGTGGGACACGTTAGTGGCCACGTAATGGGGATAGTGGGTGGGAGTTACGTGAATGTGGAGAAAACCATATTCACGTAACTGCCTAATCTCCCATTACATAAGGGGTTAGGGGCCATGAGGATGATGAGACATTCATAGCATTTACCCTGCCAAAATTCATTTCCTCATTCGGATACAGCGGAACAGGGTCCTGTTCACCGTCAACCTAAGGCCTGGGCTCATTGTGGGTGTCGACCGGCTGAGGAGAACGTCGAATTTCCTACACGCACTATGGCAAATTCAGGTATGCTTCGTGTCAATGTTTGTTTTACAGGATTCACCAACATTGGGTTATGGGCCCACGTTGCACGCATTCAGCTGCGTATGGTCGTGTAGGCCCTTTCGGTGTTTCGCCCCGTTGTTTGAATTCTGGATTCTGCGACAGTATATCACTATGGGGTGACATCCTGGTAGACTGTCGCAAACATCACTGTTTGCGACAGAGGATCTTAATCATTTTTTCGGTAGACTGTTGTTGTGGGGAGACAGCCTTCATCAACAACTGTCGCCATGTGGGCGACATCTTTTTCCCGGCAGCGGTCGGCTCAGGCAAAACCTCATTAAAAAAAAAATAGATTGATGTATACCTGTGGCCGTCGGGCTGCATAGAGGATCTGCCGTGGCCGGGATCGTCGCTAAAGCCGTCGCCTGAGATCCCCTGCACCATCAGGTTGCAGGGTGGTCGGCATATGCGGAGGTGTTGTCGGGGTTGAGAACGCCGGATGGCCGATGTCTGGGGTTTGAAAACCCCCTTTTCTTTGCCCGACGTTCCATCAGGCTGTAGTGGAGTCCCCGTCGCCAGGGCGTCTGCATGCGATTCCAACCGGTAGCTGGTGCCGGCAATCGCACGCCACTGTGGGGCGACATCGTTCGTCGATGGGAGGGTGACGTCGTTCGCCGATGGGAGAGCGACGTGGGTCGCCAAAAGAGTTTGTTTTTGGGCATCCTTAAACAACAATAGGATCAGTGGTGCCAGGGTTGTTGCCGGATCGGACGATCGCCGTGGGGCGCTATGCCGGCTGGATCGACCGTCAGACGTCGGTGATCTTGCGGGCACTGCTGCACCAGCCGTGCCTTTTATTCCTCTGCTTCTTCAACCATCAGATGGCAAAATCTCGCATCGTCGCCATGGGTTGACGTCTTTCGTCGGTGGGTTGACGTCGATCGCCGGCAGGCGGCATCAGACGCCGGCAGGCGGCATCGGACGCCTACAACCGACATCGGACGCCGACAACCGGCATCGGTCACCGTTCAGCGACGTGGGTCGCTGTGGAGCCGAAAATGGCTGAAACCGTTTTCGGTTTCCCTGAAAACCATAAACAGAAAAACCATCGGGTTTTCTATTTTTGTGTTAAAAGGGGAACCAATCACGTCGGGCATGGAGATTTGTCGGACTCGACTCTTAATGGATCGGGTCTGTTATTGATTCTTGGTTCTGACTCGACTCGACTCTTAATGGACCTGGGTCGGATCCGGAAAGAATTGAGTCTCTCTCGGATCGGGTCAGACCCAAGCCCATTTAGGACCAGGTTTGATCCAGATCCATTAATAGTCGGGTCCGACCCAGGTCCATTTTAGACCGGGTCTAACCGAATTCTGTTTCGAACCGGGTCTAACCGGGGGTCCGTTTTGGACCTGGTCTAACCCGGGTCTGTTTCGGACCGATTCAGACCCGGATCCCATTTGAACCAGGTCGGATCCATGTTAATCAGGATCCAAACACTATTAAGACTGAATCAGATCAAGAACCTGATCCGACCCCTTCCGGAACCGGCTCTTTCCAGTTTTTCATCGGTTCCGAGATGCTGAGATCCTGTTTTCATAAATATAAAGAGACATGAGTTTTGGCATACGGTTATAAGGTTTTATGAACTTTTGTTCATATTAAGTATCAGTTTATAAGGTTTAGAACCGTTTTGGACCCTTAGATGACTGGTTCAGGGCGGTTTCAGACCGGTTCAGAGTGTTTTTAGACTGGTTCCTACTAGAGAACTTTAGGTTTTACCCATATGAGCATGCTTTTGTTATTTTTTCTTGCTTTATAAAATATTTATTTTAAATAATGCATGACTTATGCATGTTAATTCATGTATTTTGCGTTGGTTAAGTTGTGCATGATGGTTTTTAAGCATGAATTGTAACTAAATTCATGACAATTAGTTTATGCATATTTGTTGAATTTTGAACTTATATTATGTCATGAATATACATGCATTAAAATGTGTGCATGGGTGTGCTCCATAATACGAATAGGTTTTTCGGTAAAAGATCTTGATTGACCGATTCATGTAATCACCAAAGTGATCTGAGTCATGTTAATTAAGGATTATAAAAACCGTATTAAGATTCATTATTATGATTGTGTGTGAATTTATGAAACATCGATTCTACCCAAAGGTAGGTCGTTGTGTTCCAAATTTACACATTGTGTGATAGTAGATGTGTATTCTAGCCCATGAAGCATGTTTGTACCTAAAGATACAATGCTGAATTGCCTCTGGATTCATGATCTACTAGTTTCACCAACTGAAGCCAATTCCTTGAGAATTGAAGAGACGGAGCAATTATGAGTATTGTCGTTTTCACCAAAGTG
Organism: Nuphar pumila; assembly: GCF_984573655.1. Taxonomy (NCBI): domain Eukaryota; kingdom Viridiplantae; phylum Streptophyta; class Magnoliopsida; order Nymphaeales; family Nymphaeaceae; genus Nuphar; species Nuphar pumila. Next base: position 119,268,980 of record NC_143251.1, on the reverse strand, counting down.
AAACGATAATGGCTCAACTATGCTTATCTAAAAAAAGGTAAAAATAAAGGGTCTCACTTTTACCTTTTCAACACGAGTCTCGTCTGAGCAAAAATAGTAATGTCTTTTCGTTTTCATTCCTTGTTTTATTAAGTTCCTTCCATATCGACGGTTTAAGTAATATCCCTATCTTAGACGGATCAAATTTTTCTGATTGGAAAGAAATCGTGTTATTCACTTTGGGCTATATGGATTTAGATCTGGCCCTTAGAATTGACGAACCTTCCACTCTTACAGAGCAGAGTACAACCGATCAAAGGGCTGCCTCTGAGAAGTAGGAGCGCTCGAACAGACTTAGCCTGTTGCTTTTGCAATCTCGAGTGTCTAAGAATATTCGAGGCGCCATTCCTTATTGTAGGACTGTGAAGGAATTTCTAAGAGCCATTGAGGCTCAATTCGTCACTTCTAATAAGGCAAGGGTCAGTACGCTCATGTCCAAATTAGTGTCTATGAAATATGTTGGTGACAATCACATCCGACAACACATTTTAGAAATGAGGAATATTGCGACTCAACTGAATGACATGAAGTTCACCATCTCTAACTCCTTAGTCCATCTGATCTTAACCTCGTTACCTACTGAGTATGGACCCTTTAAAATCTCCTACAACACACATAATGATGAGTGGTCTTTTAATGACCTATTGGCTAAGTGTGTTGATGAAGAGAAGAGATTGAAGGGTGAGAGGGTGCCAAGTGCACATATGGCCTTTCATAAGGATAAACAAAGGTCGAGGTCAAAAAAAAGCTCATTCAAAAGAAAGAATCAGAAAAAAGCCACTAAGGAGAGTTCAAACTCTCAAGCGAAAGCTAAATCCCAGTTAGGAGGCCGTTCTATGAAGTGTTTCTTCTGCAAAAAGAAGGGGCATAAGAAGGTGGACTGTTTGAAGTACAAGAAGTCACTCAAAAATAAAGATAATAGGTCATTTGTTTCTCATGAGTGCAATCTAATTCATGTTTTATTGCATAGTTGGTGGATTGATTATGGTGCCACAGTGCACATTGACAACTCTTTGCAGGCATTTCTGAACAAAAGGGAACCAACAGAGAACGAAAGAAGCATCTTCTTAGGAAATAAGATGCATTCGCATGTCAAGAGTGTTGGGACCTGCAAAATTGTGTTGGAGTTGGGATTTATATTGGATTTGGTCGATACTTTTTATATTCCATCTTATAGTCGGAACCTAATTTCAATTTCAAAACTTGATAAGTTTGACTTTGTATTTAAATTTGAAAAATCTGAACTTATTATTATGAAAAATTCAATGAATATAGGTTCTGCATATACGTGTGATGGTTTGTATCGATTAAGAACCAAATTCCAAATTCGAGAATCTCACTCCATTGAGAACACAATGATTGACAATAAACATGGCCTAAAGAATGATCAATCATATTTGCTTTGGCATCGAAGATTAGGACATATCTCGAAAGAGAGAGTCCAAAGACTCGTGAAAGAGGGAATCCTTGAATCCCTTGATTTTACGAATATAGAGTCATGTGTTGACTGCATAAAGGCTAAGCAGTCTAACACATATAAGAAAGATGTCAAACGCAACAATGGAAAGTTAGAAATAGTGCATACGGATGTCTGCGGCCCTTTTTCACCATGTTATACGGGTGAAAAATATTTCGTCACCTTTATAGACGATTACTCACGGTATATGTATCTCTACTTATTATCTGAAAAATCAGAGGTCTTTCAGGTTTTTAAGGACTTCAAGAAAGAAGTATAGAAACTAATCGGTGAAGTTATTAAGGTTGTCAGGCCTGATAGTGGTGGCGAATATTATGGTTGTTTCACTGAGATGGGACAAAAGGAAGGTCCATTAGCACTGTTTCTAAAAGAGGAAGGCATTGTACCTCAGTAAACCATGCCTGGTAGTACTTACCAGAATGGTGTAATTGAAAGAAGAAATCGTACGCTTAAAGAAATGGTTCGAGCGATGTTGAATCACTCAAACCTTCTTTTGACCTTGTGGGGTGAAGCTCTTAGGACAACAGTGCATATTCTGAATAAGGTTCCTATGAAGGTTGTTCAAAAGACTCCTTACGAGTTATGGACAGGTAGAAAACCTTCTTTATCATATATGCACATATGGGGATGTCCAGCAGAAACTAAATTGTATAACCCACATATTAAAGCTTTTGATCCTAGGACAACTAGTAGTTTCTTCATTGGTTATCCAGAAAGATCGAAAGGCTTTAGGTTTTATAGTCCATCTCATACACCACAGATAGTGGAAACAGATAAAGTAAGATTTCTTGAAAATGGTTCTGTTGGGATAGATGCATCTCAAAATATTGATTTTGAGAAAATGCAGGATTCAGGTTTATCACCTGCTAAGGAAAAAGACCCGATTTTCTCTATCATTGTTCCTTCGAGTAATGTAAGAGAAAGTTTAGTCAATGAATATCAATCACAACTAGATCCGGTTGTTGACGAGGATATACAACAACAACAGGATACAGAGGCTCATTTTGAACCACCTGTAGTACATATATGGAGGTCCACCAAAATTAGAAAATCTGCTATCCATCCGGACTATGTGGTGTATTTACAAGAGTCAAATGATTTCATAGACATTGATGAAGATCCCTTCACATTTGCAGAAGCTATTGAAAGTAAAAGATCAACACATTGGATTAATGCCATGAAAGAAGAACTTGACTCTATGGCAAAGAACCAAGTGTGAGATTTTGTACCTTGACCTGATGGAGTTAGACCTGATGGTTGTAAATGGGTTTATAAAACCAAAACAAACTCTAAAGGTCATGTGGAGAGGTACAAGGCTAGGCTTGTTGCAAAAGGTTTCACACAGATAGAGGGCATTGATTATAATGAGACTTTTTCTCCTGTCTCAACTAAGGAATCATTGAGGATAATCATGGCCCTCGTAGCTCATTTTGATTTAGAGTTGCATTAGATGAATGTGAAAACTGCCTTCATGAATGGGGATCTAGATGAGGAGGTATACATGCAACAACCTCCTGGTTTCAGTATAGATGACTCAAATAACTTAGTTTGTAAATTGAATAAGTCAATTTATGGACTTAAACAGGCCTCCCGCCAGTGGTATAAGAAGTTCAATCAGGTAATAATGAACTTTGGATTCACTGAAAACATTGTTGATCAATGTATTTACATTAAGACTAGTGAGAGTAAGTTCATAATTTTGGTTTTATATGTTGATGATATTCTTTTTGCAACTAATGATTTGAGTCTTTTACATGAAACAAAAGATTTTCTTTCCTCTAATTTCGATATAAAAGACATGGGTGAGGCCACTTATGTCCTTGGAATCGAGATCTGTCGTAACAGAACTAAGGGTGTCCTTGGCCTATCTCAGAAATCCTATATCCTTAAGGTTCTTAAAAGATATGGGATGAAGAATTGTTCTCCTTGTTCGGCACCTATAGTGAAAGGGGATAAATTAAGCTTAAAGGACTGTCCTCTGGATGATATTGTGAAGGCTCAGATGAATGCTGTCCCATATGCTTCGGCAGTTGAGAGTTTACAGTACGCGCAGACCTGCACTCGACCTAATATAGCATTTGCTGTGGGAATACTTGGTAGATATCAGTCAAATCCATTCATTGCGCACTAGAAGGCAGTGAAGAAGGTCATGCGCTATTTACAAAGAACAAAAGACTATATGTTGACCTATAGGAAAGATGACCACCTAGAGGTCGTTGGATACTCTGATGCGGACTTAGGAGGGTGTATTGACAGTAGAAAATCCACTACTGGATATATTTTTCTTCTAGCAGGTGGTGTTGTCTCATGGAGAAGTGGAAAACAGTCTACCACTGCTGCTCATACCATGGAGGCAGAATTTATTGCTCTATACGAGACTTCGTCACATGCCATTTGGATAAGAAACTTCATTATGGGTCTTGGTATAGTGGACTCTATTGAGAGACCACTAAAGATCTTTTGTGACAATGAAGCAGTCGTGTCTTTTTCAAATAATAACAAGAGCTCAACATCGTGTTGACATATGGAGTTAAAATATTTTGTTGTTAAAAAAATGACTGAGAATCATCCGATATGTATTGATACAATTGGGATGAAGAAAATAATTGTGGATCCCCTTACTAAAGGGCTAGCACCGGGATTGTATTCCCAACATGTGAAGGGGATGGGTCTTTTTGATTCCTTCTTATGTATGACAATACATTATGTGATCACATTTGTGTTTATGTTTTGATTCTCTAAGGTTTTGTGTTATTGTTGATTTTTCATAAGGAATCTCTCATATGGGTTAAAGAGAATTGCAAAATAACAATATTAAAGGACCAATAGAATATGTGAGAGACCAACCTATTCATAAAGATAATTTTTTACATGCCTAAGCATTGAAGGTGAATTGTAGCGTAGTACATGGAAATATGACATTTCATAAATGGGTGTTCATATCCATGACTCATACGATTCATCCTTGTGATAAAGGGTGGCATGTGAACCCACATAAAGAATTAAATCGAGATAACGGTATACACCTCGATTTAGTACACTTTTGGTGTCAATGGGTCAAGTGGGAGAATGTTGGACATTATGGGTTATGGGTCCAACCCATAGTGTGACCCGAATTGACACCCATTAGTGGGTCACGTTAGTGGTCACATAATGGGGATAATGGGTGGGAGTTACGTGAATGTGGAGAAAACCACATTCACGTAACTGCCTAATCTCCCATTACATAAGGGGTTAGGGGCCATGAGGATGATGAGACATTCATAGCATTTACCCTGCCAAAATTCATTTCCGCATTCGAATACAGCAGAACAGGGTCCTGCTCACCGTCGACCTAAGGCCTGGGCTCATTGTGGGCGTCGATGGATTGAGGAGAACGCCGAATTTCCTACACGCACTATGGCAAATTCGGGTACGCTTCCTGTCAATGTTTGTTTTACAGGATTTGCCAACATTCTAATCTAGGAAACTGCCCTCATCTCCACTGTACAATACAGCCAAGCCGTGTAGCAGCAGCCTGATCTCAAACCAAGAACAACGCCAAAACAAGTGAAGCTTACCTTCTTCCACCACCATACACAGATAACATTTGCTCACCAATTGTAGACCCAGCTTTTTGAGGTTCAATTGGGTTAATGTCCAGCTTTGTGAGACGAACCAAGCAAAAATGGCAGTCCTGTCGACATTCCCATTGGCCACAATTCTTCTTTGCGAAGGTGCACTACATGAAGCAGAGAGAGCATTGTAATAGGCTTTTTTCGTTTATTGTATAGAGGAACAATGTCCTGGTTGTGTTAGTCTTATCCTGCCATACCTACGGAATCTCCTGTTTAGCCTTTCTGAAGGGGTGCCCACATGAGGTACCAACTTGAGGCAGGACCAACGGGGCTCCGCTTGTTTGGTAGGAGCTATTAGTGCACGTCACCTTGTGTTTAGATGTTGCAAGTTCAAATCCGAATGGTATGATGTATAACTGGTGGGGGTCTGCCTAACCCCAGCTTGCCTATCAAAAAAAAAAAAACTAGAGGTAGGGGAAAGCTCTCTGTTCACAAACTCGAGGTCATGTGTCCTACCCCTTGGGCTCAACATCATAATAGGTTACAATAGAAAACATATCAAATAGGGATGTCATCAGTTCATATATATCCAATATCTGACCCGATTCAGAATCTGATTAGTCAGATTCAGTTAAGAAAACTGAATATGAATAATAATTGGGTTCCGATTCAGGTGGATTTCATGACTGAATCCAACAGATATCCGAATCCAATTACATGTGTTTTGTCGGATTTGATATTAGCTTCTTCCCATCATAATTCGAATATGAAAAGTCTGATTAGTTAATATCAGATTAGTCGGATTTGGTATGGGCTACGTCTGACCCAAATCCGCAATGCTTACATCCCTAATAAATATCAAAGCTAGAGATTTTCTGGATAAGAGGATGGCCTACACTCATGTAGCAATGCCAACAAGCGAGAATTGTCCTGACTCCCTAATTCTTGACTGCCTCCTCCCAGATAAAACCCATCTATGCAAAATAGAGTGACAGCTCTATAAGCCAGGGGAATACAAAATCTGATCAAGGACCCATTACTCAGCTTGGAAACCATTTTCTCTTGAAATAATTTGAGACATTGCATTTGGCCTCTCCAAATGCTTGATCCGGATCTTCAAAATGAAGATTCTTTCCAGTTCCATGGTATTCCTTGAACTCCATACTTATTATTCAAAACCTTAACCCACCATTCATTATAATGATAGAGCTGCCAGCATCACTTAATGATGAAGGCTAAGTTCATCATGCAAAAGCCCACACTTCTATGTCTTGATAGCATAAGCACAGTCTACCAAGCCAGGTGATGGCCTCTTTTACAAAGAAAAAGCTCTGAAATGCTTGTTAAGTCTCCTCTCGGTCTTCTTGTACCTATAGTATATCAACATTAAGCCAAAACATTAAAAAG